>NC_137251.1:9780079-10442616 GCF_051294905.1 Botryllus schlosseri | reverse complement strand
TATGTAGAGTCCGAAGTCTGATTCGTTTTGAAATGGATTCTACTAGTCTAACCGATTTCATCAATACCAAAATTATTATTCAAGTCGACGTCCCAAGGGTCGAACTGGGGCCATAATTTTGTCCTGATTACCAAAACTTCGGAAATGTCCAATTTCAATTCGATTCTAATGAGATATATGTAGAGTCCGAAGTCTGATTCGTTTTGAAATGGATTCTACTAGTCTAACCGATTTCATCAATACCAAAATTATTATTCAAGTCGACGTCCCAAGGGTCGAACTGGGGCCATAATTTTGTCCGGATTACCGAAATTTCGAAATTGTCCAATTTCAATTCGATTCTAATGAGATATATGTAGAGTCCGAAGCCTGATTCGTTTTGAAATGGATTCTACTAGTCTAACCGATTTCATCAATATCAAAATTATTATTCAAGTCGTCGTCCCAAGGGTCGAACTGGGGCCCACATATAATTGTGTCCGGATTACCGAAATTTCGAAATTGTCCAATTTCAATTCGATTCTAATGAGATATATGTAGAGTCCGAAGCCTAATTCGTTTTGAAATGGATTCTACTAGTCTAGCCAATTCCATCAATACCAAAATTATTATTCAAGTCGACGTCCCAAGGGTCGAACTGGGGCCATAATTTTGTCCGGATTACCAAAATTTCGAAATTGTCCAATTTCAATTCGATTCTAATGAGATATATGTAGAGTCCGAAGCCTGATTCGTTTTGAAATGGATTCTACTAGTCTAGCCGATTCCATCAATACCAGAATTATTATTCAAGTCGACGTCCCAAGGGTCGAACTGGGGCCACATATAATTGTGTCCGGATTACCGAAACTTCGAAAATGTCCAATTTCAATTCGATTCTAATGAGATATATGTAGAGTCCGAAGCCTGATTCATTTTGAAATGGATTCTACTAGTCTAGCCGATTTCATCAATACCAAAATTATTATTCAAGTCGACGTCCCAAGGGTCGAACTGGGGCCATAATTTTGTCCGGATTACCAAAATTTCGAAAATGTCCAATTTCAATTCGATTCTAATGAGATATATGTAGAGTCCGAAGTCTAATTCGTTTTGAAATAGATTCTACTAGTCTGGCCGCTTCTAACGAGACCAAAATTATTATTCAAGTCGACGTCCCATGGGTCGAACTGGGGTCATAATTGTGTCCGGATTATCAAAATTTCGAAATTGTCCAATTTCAATTCGATTCTAATGAGATATATGTAGAGTCCGAAGCCTGATTCGTTTTGAAATGGATTCTACTAGTCTAACCGATTTCATCAATATCAAAATTATTATTCAAGTCGTCGTCCCAAGGGTCGAACTGGGGCCCACATATAATTGTGTCCGGATTACCGAAATTTCGAAATTGTCCAATTTCAATTCGATTCTAATGAGATATATGTAGAGTCCGAAGCCTAATTCGTTTTGAAATGGATTCTACTAGTCTAGCCAATTCCATCAATACCAAAATTATTATTCAAGTCGACGTCCCAAGGGTCGAACTGGGGCCATAATTTTGTCCGGATTACCAAAATTTCGAAATTGTCCAATTTCAATTCGATTCTAATGAGATATATGTAGAGTCCGAAGCCTGATTCGTTTTGAAATGGATTCTACTAGTCTAGCCGATTCCATCAATACCAGAATTATTATTCAAGTCGACGTCCCAAGGGTCGAACTGGGGCCACATATAATTGTGTCCGGATTACCGAAACTTCGAAAATGTCCAATTTCAATTCGATTCTAATGAGATATATGTAGAGTCCGAAGCCTGATTCATTTTGAAATGGATTCTACTAGTCTAGCCGATTTCATCAATACCAAAATTATTATTCAAGTCGACGTCCCAAGGGTCGAACTGGGGCCATAATTTTGTCCGGATTACCAAAATTTCGAAAATGTCCAATTTCAATTCGATTCTAATGAGATATATGTAGAGTCCGAAGTCTAATTCGTTTTGAAATAGATTCTACTAGTCTGGCCGCTTCTAACGAGACCAAAATTATTATTCAAGTCGACGTCCCATGGGTCGAACTGGGGTCATAATTGTGTCCGGATTATCAAAATTTCGAAAATGTCCGATTTCAATTCGATTCTAATGAGATATATGTAGAGTCCGAAGCCTAATTCGTTTTGAAATGGATTCTACTAGTCTAGCCAATTCCATCAATACCAAAATTATTATTCAAGTCGACGTCCCAAGGGTCGAACTGGGGCCATAATTGTGTCCGGATTATCAAAATTTCGAAAATGTCCGATTTCAATTCGATTCTAATGAGATATATGTAGAGTCCGAAGCCTAATTCGTTTTGAAATGGGTTCTACCAGTCTAGCCGATTCCATCAATACCAAAATCATTATTAAAGTCGACGTGCCAATGGTCAAACTGGGGCCATAATTGTGTCCGGATTACCGAAACTTAGAAAATGTCCAATTTCAATTCGATTCTAATGAGATATATGTAGAGTCCGAAGTCTGATTCATTTTGAAATGGATTCTACTAGTCTAACCGATTTCATCAATACCAAAATTATTATTCAAGTCGACGTCCCAAGGGTCGAACTGGGGCCATAATTGTGTCCGGATTATCAAAATTTCGAAAATGTCCGATTTCAATTCGATTCTAATGAGATATATGTAGAGTCCGAAGCCTAATTCGTTTTGAAATGGGTTCTACCAGTCTAGCCGATTCCATCAATACCAAAATCATTATTAAAGTCGACGTGCCAATGGTCAAACTGGGGCCATAATTGTGTCCGGATTACCGAAACTTCGAAAATGTCCAATTTCAATTCGATTCTAATGAGATATATGTAGAGTCCGAAGTCTAATTCGTTTCGAAATGGATTCTACTAGTCTGGCCGCTTCTAACGAGACCAAAATTATTATTCAAGTCGACGTCCCATGGGTCGAACTGGGGTCATAATTGTGTCCGGATTATCGAAATTTCGAAAATGTCCGATTTCAATTCGATTCTAATGAGATATAAGTAGAGTCCGAAGCCTAATTCTTTTTGAAATGGGTTCTACTAGTCTAGCCGATTCCATCAATACCAAAATTATTATTCAAGTCGACGTCCCAAGGGTCGAACTGGGGCCATAATTGTGTCCGGATTATCAAAATTTCGAAAATGTCCGATTTCAATTCGATTCTAATGAGATATATGTAGAGTCCGAAGCCTAATTCGTTTTGAAATGGATTCTACTAGTCTAGGCAATTCCATCAATACCAAAATTATTATTCAAGTCGACGTCCCAAGGGTCGAACTGGGGCCATAATTGTGTCCGGAATATCGAAATTTCGAAAATGTCCGATTTCTATTCGATTCTAATGAGATATATGTAAAGTCCGAAGCCTAATTCGTTTGGAAATGGATTTTACTAGTCTAGCCAATTCCATCAATACCAAAATTATTATTCAAGTCGACGTCCCAAGGGTCGAACTGGGGCCATAATTGTGTCCGGATTATCAAAATTTCGAAAATGTCCGATTTTAATTCGATTCTAACGAGATATATGTAGAGTCCGAAGCCTAATTCTTTTTGAAATGAATTCTAATCGTTTGGCCGATTCTATCAAGACCAAAATTATTATTCAAGTCGACGTCCCAAGGATCTAACGTGGGCCATAAATATGTCCGGGGTACTGGAATTCCGAAAATGTCCTATTTCAATTCGATTCTAATGAGATATATGTAGAGTCCGGAGCCTAAATTTTTTTTTAAAGTGTTTTACTATTCGTCGTGATCATATATTCGGGTAAATGATGATTCTTCGTAGCAACCGCCGGTGTGAAATCATTCCCGCACTCTTCGAAATATATTTATGCCTAAGGATTGTCGATAGACATGGTCTGTTGAGCGTTATCATCGACACATTTCTGACGATTTCTCTGCAAAATATTCAGTCAAACGGCTGTGTAGTAGGTATCTATTCGTCTTCTTAAAATTGTTTTTTCGTCATAATACCTGGAATTACACCCGAAAACAGTCGTTTACGTGCATTTGTCATGGAATGCATCACCAAGAAATAGTATGGCAAGAGCTTCCTGAATATGCCGATGTAATTTCCAAAGCACAAAACGTTGTGACACCCGAGTATATTTCCATGATTCACCCAATCACCGATTTTCGCCAAAAATTCTAATAGAATCACAGTGGTGCCTGTAGCCTCCATTGTGTTCTGCTTGAACAACACCGAACGATCTTGGCAAAAATTTCTTACCAAAAAAATATCTACAACATACGAGATAATACAAATAGCTGTACTCTACTAGTTGCTGACGATTACCCCTGACGAGTGTCAGCCGAAAATATTCGGGTTCATTTCAATATGAATATACTATTTAATTGTATATTGAAGTTCTGTACCTCCAAGAAGCTCTTCAAATAGCTGTATAAATAATCTGCTATTTTGGTTCACAATAATTATTCACAATATTAAACCAACATAATATCAGCAATTGGATTCTATGGTAGCATATAGCTTATGATGGTCGTGAAATGAAGTTGGGCTGAGCTAGTAAAATTGGTAGGGTACGTTGATCGGCTCAGGATCATCGGTAGAATATCGAATTATTCATATTATTGCATGAATGTTGTAACGAAAGCGATATGTAATTTGATGGAACAAAATATCTGTTAACGATTATACACGAAAACTAGAATCCCAGGGTATGAACCCCAAGCAGGCCCTGCTTAGCTATGCTGCGCTTTGCTGTTGTCAGCTCAGTGGTTGGGAGTCATTTGGAACCGTGCGATCACCACTGCACAGTATTCTGTACGAGCATTGTCTCAAATAAATATTTGTACTTGTACGGTTATTTATATTTTTTCATTGTTGAATGAAAGTCAATTTTTCCGCTTGGAAATTATGGAATTTGAGCACATCCGATTCGGATATATATATTATAATTTTTACAGAGTTGGCCAAAGTAGTCAAGAAAGCTACTCAATTAGAAGTCGAAGTAGCGTCGCAAAAATCTACTAAATTAAGAGTAAAAGTAGTCCTTTTAAAAGCAGCATAAAACTAGACCTCTCAGGACATGAAATCGCGCGAAGCGCAACGACAATTTTCAAGTTGAATAAATACCCTCCAACGAAATAATCTTGGGCCCATCATCATCATCATCATTGGTTTATTAGCAATTTTATCAGTTCAATACACCACAAAAATGCGATACAATGAAAAGACAGGAAGATGTCGAAGCGACAAGCAGTAGTCTATGGAATCTGACACCCACCTTGGCCTGGGCGATGTAAAGAGGAGGCATGCACAGTTGCATTGCACACTGAATGAAAGTAAAGAATATAGTATAGAAAAAGAATGCGACAAGAAATAGGGCGACATGTCATGGGAAGCGAGATCGATAGGTCAGTCGTGGTTCGGTAATCTTGAGGATGGACTGTATTTATTTAGTAGTAATTGCTTGTATTTCGACTTGAATGTGGACAATGACCGATTCTTCGTTTATTTATTATAATTGTGCTCACCGTAAATACTATTTTATTCAAATCCAAAATTTTCGACGGCAATAACTCCGCTTCCGCTGGTTGGAATTGAACCAAATTTGGTGAGGATCGTTTCTATAGACAGCCTAACACTTTCATGGGGTGAAAAGAAAATTTTCAAATTTTTTAATATTTATTTTTACATAATAAATAGAAACTTTCTTCTCCTGTAGCAAAGCGGTTACTGGCTGGAATTGAACCAAACTTTGTGTGTAGGCCTAAATTAGGTGACCTAACAATTTTATCTAGTAGCCAGTACGATTTCAGAAAAAAGGTCATTTTTGAAGAGCCCTATTGTTCAATTATCGAATCACTGCATTTGTTAGAAAAGTCCCGTATTCCGATAACCACCAAGTCTCTGCATGCGGTAGAGATAGCCTACTTAGTTCTGATGTAGTCTATCCTAGCTTGTAACCATGCAATAATAGATATGACCTAATCCAGCGCCTGGCTCAAACCTTGACATGGTGTGCTGGCTCATTACTAATGTCAGCCGATAGCTTTCCAGATTAGTGTGGGTCTATTCAGCCTGCAACAGTTGTATCGCTATTCTATTATTTCACGCTACGGCATACATTTTCAACATGAAGGTATGAGCTATAGCTAACGGGTTCACTTTCTTTTATAATTTGACAATGTATGAAAAAAGAAGGCTCAAGAGGTACAGCAATTCAACATTCCGGCCTGCTTGAAAGCCTTGTTATACTGTCATTTACACATCACGTAATCCCGTCCCATATGGCACACTAATATCTAGCTTGTAACAATAGATGTGAAAGGAGGATCTGGGGGCGGAGCCTCCTCCCCCCCCGAAGCTGCGGTTACATACTTTTATTGCAGACTCCTTTCAACATCGTACGGCATATCACCCTGCCCGAATACTTGGCAACTTCAGCATTACCTTCCAGTTATTATATAATCGAAATTATTTTAGTTGCTGTTAGCCGTAGGTTGTCATAGCCGGTGCGAAAAAATTCGCCGTTTCTGCTTCCCGTTTTCGACTTGTATATCGGATGGAAAGCTTTATGTAGACTACTTATAATGCGATAATATGAATATATTTTTGAGCGATTAACATAACAAATATCACTAAACTTACATTTCTACGATTTTACAAATAGCTGTAGGGCCCACCTAAAATGCTCCTGTGGCCCAGCCTTTGAGAACCCCTGGTCTATGCTATCAATTATAGCGAGTCCGCGATCTCTCGTGAATGTATATATACTCAGCACTCATATACATGTGAAATCTTATTATAACGAATCAGGTGATTTCAATCACACCATTTCGCATACGACTGAATATAACAACCTATAAGCGGGACATAAGCAGTCGATTCTCGCTAAATGGAGTCACTGATAATACGAATTGCTGAATTGGAAATAAGTTAATATAGGCCTAAATAATAGAGATAGGATCGGTATTTCATACAGACGTTTACTGAACGAGATTAATAAAGCAAAGACTTTTTTACAAGTGGTCCGATAATCTTGAGAATGTAGGCTAGTATTTTGGTATCGAGGGCGACTTTTTTTCTTGCTCACGCACTCGATCTCAATCTTCATTCACTCTCGCGTCCTTGCGTGCGCTTGCAGGTCTCTGCTGCCGACTTTGAAGCTCGGCTCACTCTTCCTCTATATTTTTCAAGACGCTGTGTTAACAGCAGCATAGGCGATGATGAGCCCAGATAAGCCTCCGACATAAATAGAACATGGCAGAGTGGAGACTCGCGAACCACCAACCATTCGTGTCGTGACTATGTCGCTTAGCACACTGCGCCACTCGCTTCCCTGTAGGGTTGCATTTAAAATAAAAAATCAATTCGAAACAATTTAAAACATGTTTTTTATTGTTTTTTTGTTTTTTTCAAGCCATGCCGTCACGAATATTCAATTGTGACGTCGTAGCGTATTGACAGTGACAATTGAAAATATAGGGTGAATATGGCTCCTTTAACGAAATATCTGTACTTGTAAGTTGTAATGTTGATTCGACTATTTTGAGGGTTTTGACCATCCATATAGATATACGTCAGCTAAATCGGGTGGTAATAATTGCCCGTATAGGCTCATACAACATGTTTTAGAAAGTATTTACACAGTTATGGCATGATTTTACCACTTAAAAAAACAATTATGTTATTTTTAAAAGGCCTCTATTTAAAACACTGTTTAAAACATGTTTTGAACAAAGTGTTTTAAAACACCGTTTGTTTTAAATGCAACCCTACTTCCCTGCAATGAACAGATATGTCGAAACGACCGAGTAGGCATAGGCCCTACGGAATATCAATCTAACATGACTCCATAGCTTTTGTCTAATGCACGTTGTGATCCGTTCAATAATATAGTCAGCGCTCCAGATTTCAGACCATTAATTTATGAATCGACCTCGCCTTCCGACACATGCTACCTCATTTTATCGTCGCTGTCCAAGTACTAGCCTACAAGATGTGCGCGAATATAGTAGGAAAACAATGATCGACCAACATCACCTGGACACCGCTTGTGGGGCCGTGCCATGTGGATTATATTCCTCAAATTATGCAATTATTTCTTGATTCCTCCTTCATGTGCAAATGTTCCTTTTCCGTGAATATTTATATAATTACATTATTATTTTGTTACGACAAGATAGCGTAATGGTGAAGAGTCCGGCTTCTTGATCGATAGGTCGAGGGTTCGATCCCCGACCGGGTCAGACCATAAAGACCTAATTAGTAACACTGGTTTCCGTGACTTCCGTGCTTGGCGCTCATGCATTACTGGGATAGCGTGGAGAGGTGGTGCATGACTTAGAAAGCCACACAAGGCTATATCTGCACCTTCCTTGGCCAGCTGCATATGCACATCATGCACTCTGGTATGCATATGCACAAATCGTGTGTATGTCTATCATGAGTCGGTGTATATGCCGCAAAAACATCAAGGACAAAAATAAACTACGTCCTTCCTCCCTTTCCTTACTCTCTTTAATTCTTTAGAAATTTTATGGTGTTTGGAACTGATGAACGTGCGTAAATATTATTGCGGAGCATGGATAGTAGGATACGCATGGTCGGATTGTATTGGCCGGATATTAAAGATATTGTCGGGGCATGGATTAGAGCCAGAGGCGTAGTTTCGATAGCGTGACTTTAGATGAGCAATACAGCATGAATGTGACCAGGAAAATGTTACTAAATGAAATTCATGCACGATGAAACTCTTCAATTCAGTTTATCAATAATTTTATCAAAGCAATACCCTACACGGCAAGTTGCTATAGAATGAAAAAAATAGGAAGGTGTCGAAACGACTTGGAATAGTCTTTGAAATCAGACACTCACTTGGGCCTAAGCCAGTGATACCCAACCTCGGCTCCCGGCTAGCCTTCTTGCCCCGCTCCCATTGAAGTTTGAAAACCCCACAAAAATATTTAAAAATCAACTTATAACAAAAAAATTAACTTCATATTCAAAAATTACCCTTGTTTGGCTTAGAGTCGGGAATTTATATTCTATGGTGGAGCCCAATTCCTCTGCTGTCGAGTAGCGATTCTCAGCTCAGCGACGATTTCGGTAACCAACTCACGCCAAAAAGTATACTCGCACTCAAATGCGTTTGGATCGGCACTCAAATTTAAGTCAGCTCACCACCAGACTCGAGTGCAGATGGTATTACAAGACATTTTCCAACGATATCTGACCATCAAACCAATGGATTGATACAATTGATACATTGCATACAATAGGCTTATTTATCAGCAACTTTATCGATGAGTTCAATCGCCGCATTGACGGAATGAATGCTTGCTTGTTCATGATGAAAATACTTTCAAATCCTATTGCATATAATGTGGCCACTGCCTCCTAGTAATTTTCAACTTGAGTTGCAGTCAGATATTGAGCTCAAGCAATTATTTAAAACTGAAGCCTTACTTGAATTTTGGAGTCAAGTTCCGGAGGCAAAGTATCCCATCTTGATAACCAATACCCAGAAAAACGATTCTCTATTGTGATCAACTTATGCATGTGCAGCACTTTTTAGCAAAATGGTCAGAATAGAAAATTAATATCACAATCGATTGACCGATGACCACCTCAAGCAGCTACTGCGAACTGCATTCTCTGCAGTTACGCATCGCTTTGACACACTTCTTGAAGCTCAAAGCCAATGCCAAGTTGGTCATTAAATAGATTTGTGTATTTGTTTTCTTGTTAGTGTTGCTATTTTGTGGTACGAGCTTTTATGCTTTATAATTTTTGTTATACCCAAGGAGTGAATTCGTGCGGCTCCAAACGTACTCTAAAATTTGAAATGCGGCTCCGACACCAAAGAAGGTTGGGTATCACTGGCCTAAGCGATGTAAAGAGGAGGCATGCGCATTGCACATTAAATGAAAGTATGTAAGAAAACATAAAAGAACGAACGAAACAAGAAATGGGATGTGACGGAAGGCGATGTCGATATATCATATCGTGGTTCAGTAATCAAAAGCTCAGACTATAGTTATGATTGCATGGGAGTGAATAATCTGGAGCTGAATGATCTTGCTATATAGTGGGGTGGGGTTACCATATTTTGGAATCGGGAAAGGAGGACATCTTTTACCAAATCAGAAAAGTTAGTTGATCGAGACTGAAAACAGGCGATTTCGAAATTTTTGCTGTAAAATTTGATCAGTTGACTAAAAAAAGGTCATCAATTTCATCCGACTCCCAGTTTACTCACTTTTTACTTAAATTTTGTGGGGTTGACTAAAAAAAAGGTCGTCACTTCCGATCGAACACGGAATTTCCCGTTAGAACGTCCGCTATTTAGCGTCATTTATGCCCATTTTCACTCGAATCTGTCCATTATCCTAGCTGTAAAAGCTGTAAAGGAGAACGAATTGCCAAAAAGGAGGCCATACAGTCGTTCTCGGAGGACATTTTCAAAAACCTGAAAAAGGAGGACAAATCCTCCTAAAGTAGGACGTATGGTAACCCTACTATATAGATATATTATATATAGTTGCATTTAAAACAAGATGCTTTTAAAACACTTTGTTTCAGTATCAGTATCAGTTTTATCATTCAAAACACCAAAAGACTGCGATACAATACAAATATAGTAAGGAGTCGAAAAGACTTGGAGTAGTCTTTGAAATCAGACACCCAACTGGGCCTAGGCGATGTAGGCAGAACATAACAAGCAGAGGTGGTCAAAGTAGTCAAGAAAGCTCCTCAAGTAGAAGTAGAAGTAGCGACGAAAAAATCTACTCAAGTACGAGTAGAAGTACTTCTTCCATAAGCAACCTAAAACTACTTGAAGTAGAAGTAGAATTGACTGACTTTAAATCTACCCAAGCAAGTAAGTAGTTGTGAAAACGATCGTAATTCGTTCGCATGGGTTGTCAAAAGGTGTAAATTGAGCTATGCGGAAAGTGTCGAGCTTGATTCATATTGATGCATACTAGGAGGTATCCGATTTTCGACAGCGTAAGCATTCGTCGGCATCATGGGATGAAAATGATAGTATTGATATTGAAATGCGATACTAATCCTCTGTTTGCTCGAAAAGCACGTTTTCGAAAATATCATGGTATGGCGCACTCCCCCATATTATAAGGCCCGTAGTTTAGTCGAAGAGCAATATTGAGAAGTTGTATAGGATACGGTATAAACACTTTGCGCGATTATTAAAGTTAATAAAAATATGGTGGATCGTAAAAAATGCCATACTGTGTAGCTTTATTTCAGGAAAATTAAAGCCATTATGACACTTACTTTTATACTTCAACATGTATGTTTTCCAGACAAAAGAACTGATATTAATTAGTACTCAAAGTATATGATATAACTGGGAATTGAAAGTGACATATAAATACTACTTCTAAAAGCGGAAAATGTATGTCATCTCTTTATTCCAGAAAGTTTCAAAGGTGGTATGCTAAAACAGATCTAAAACTACGATATGATAAGTAAATGCGAGATTGCGAAACATCAGTTTCAAACGTCATGATGAGCCATATAAACTGTGATGAAATATTTCATATGGGCGAAGGGTGACAATGCGGTGTGAATGGAACCACGCCAACCGCTACCTAAATTATATTCACCGATGCTTCCGTGAAATCATACTGGTTACTCCGTATCCACTGAGCAAGAAGCGCGACGAAAATTCTGGGCTTTGCTCAACTTTTATGAAAATGAAATTCTGACGCTCCATGAAAACAGCCCTGAAATTCCTCGGGCTATCTTCCTGAATGGAGGATTACACTACTTCTAGTTGACAAACTGAAAATAGCGAAAAGTAATTAAGAGTATCACAAAATATTACGAAGTAGAAATAGCGAAAATCAGGTCTACTTGAGTAAGTACCGGAAGTAGAGGAAAACTACTTGAGTACTTCTAAAAAGTAGAAGTACTTCGTCGCTGACCACCTCTGATAACCAGTGTTGGGATGACTAGAGTCATGACTTGACTCGAGTCACTTTGCTAAAATGACTTGACTTGACTTGACTCGGCGTATAAGAAATGTGGATTGACTCGTGACTCGAAGCAAAATTTACGAGTCAATTTCAAGTCATCAAGTAATCGGTGAGAAGAAAATTACTGTATCTTGCATGATGCATATGTTCGGATTGTTGGCGAAACGTTGGTGCAACCCGTCAGAGCGACCAATCACTCATTGATAGTGCATTTTACTGAGCCTCCATTGCTCTATAGCATGGAGCATGGGCAATGTGCGGCCCGCGGGCCAAATGCAGCCCGTGAAGCTATTCTGTGCGGCCCGCGAAAGGTTGCTTGGAATTCAAAACATAAGACTTGCTTTATGAATGACTAAAACCATAGGCTGTATCAAATGAACAGGAAATTCGTATACTTTGAAGCCTGATGTTCATTAATATGCCACTTACGTGGCGTACCCCAAAAAAGGCAATGTGGCAAAGTATGAGTAGGAATTGAAGTCACAAGAAATCACTCTTTCCATATAGTTTAGTTTGAACCTTCCTTGTTGTCATTGTCACATTACGCAATATAAGGTATGTTCCAATTTGTTAAACGTGATATGTTTCCAAATCCCAATCCCAATTCGTAAAACAAGTCAATCGGTGCTCGCGATTACTATATGACTCATCATATCTATCTCCCCTAAAGGATTAACGGGCATGCCAAAAAAGAAAGCCGAAAACTGAAATTCAAAGAAGATTTAGGTTTAGAATTTAGAGCACTAAATATTCGCATACTGGAGTCAGGGCTAAACCGGTATTTTAAGTTTTTGCCGAGCATGTCGCCGAGATTAAGGATTTTAATTAAAGTCGGTCTTATGACAAAAACACGCAACACTCGGTCAAGGAAGGCCGAAGTTCAGAAAAGCTGCAAGCATCGCTCAACATAAAGGCTATTTAGGCTGCTGCACACTGCTCGGAAGGCAGTGACGAATAAAACAAGCTTTGTACTATTGCATGTACATTTCAGTGCAGTGGCTCTCGAACTGGGAGACGTGAAATCATCAGAAGGGTCGCACGAAGCAGAGTTTATTGAAACAAATTTTCGCGCTCCGCGTGATATACCCCCACCTTATAGTTTTTGCTCTGTGTATTGTCCGACTTGATACTTCACAATTCTCTCATAAACAGCCATAATAGTCCATGCCATCAAACTATCCGTTGGGATTACTAGCATTCTGGTTGCACTTTTAATATTTTGTGATATCATGATAAGGGGGCGCGAAACTGTTCACTATCATAAAGGGAGGCGTGCCTAAAAAAGTTTGGGAACCACTGTTTTTGAGTCTTAATAGAAGAACGTGGATAGGGGTTTAAAGAGAGCTAAAATGTATCATGTTTAACATTGTTTCGAATAATGACAGCAAATATATATTTTTTTAATCAAGCGCCACTGTCTCATTACCTGATATCAACACATTCACTGAACAGCATTTATTAACAATGTAATTTAAAAATAAAATTAAAATACTCTAGAGAATATAGCTAAAAAATCTTACTCGGCCCGCCAACGTATTTATTTTTCTCATTTGGCCCGCGGAGGAAAATAATTGCCCACCCCTGCTCTATAACAAATAAATTAACCACAAACGAAGTGATCGAACTCGGTGTCGTAAACTAGTAGTAAAGTAATTTAACAACAAAATATATCTTTCTGCTCTCTGTTCTTGCCTTAACCAAACCAATAATAGGGGAATTCAATGTATTTCCAAGTAGGCCATATTTGAGTGGACCTTGCAGACTGACATTCCACACGTCTCGTATACATGTGAATTACTATTGTTAATTCACGCCTGGCACGAAAAGATGACATTTATATTTATTTGAATAAAATTGTTGCTGTACTTGGCATAGTTTGTCAAAATAATTAGTTGTAGACGCCATGCGAGAGAACAAATATCGGGACATCGTAAAAGCTGTCGCGTTATAATTTTGCAGCTAGCGGGCATTTGACGTGCCGCAATTGCAGGTAGAATTTTAGAATTTTACAAAGATTCATCTGATATCCGAGCATTGGAGCAGTACAGCCAAATCCGGGTTTCGGGTATACTCCTGATAACTAGGCTATTGGTCATGTCATTACCAAAGTCAAATTAAATCAGTGTTATATTTACCTTCGAATATTTGAACAGATCAATAACAACTTGAATCTAATGATTACTGTGCCATAGCAATAGAAATGTCCAATCGCCGAAGAATCCATTTGTGTTACAGCTGTGAATCGTAGGTTACGACTACTTCATACTCGTCACTGTTAATTGGCGATAATAACATGGATAAAGATACCCAAGATGACACAGGATGTAGCCAACTATATACATCAAGCGGGCAACATAACGCCAATTGTTGCCATATCGACCTCCTTAGATAACTAAATAAGCAACGAAACGTAAGCTACGACCTTTTGATATTTTACTATTTTCCATACCAGTTTGATAGTTTGTTGCGTCCGTGGTTGTACCAAGTCATGGCCTTCCGGTCACAAAAGTCCCCTGATTGTATCTTTTGACGCGGCTTAGCTATAGAGTCATTTTTATTGTATCATCCATCGAGTCCGAGTAATACTACAAAAGGTCGCGCCCAAGTCCAAATCACAATTTTTAGCACAAATCATCAACGAGCCATGTTCAACCATCATACACAATTGATGTCACGTAATAGGTAACCTTCTGCTGCGTCGTAACTTTTGAAAGTGATGAAATAGTGAAGTTTGACGAGTAGTTTCAGGCTTCTGGAGTAGTTTTAGAGCGAATTTTAGGTTCTCTTATTTAAAAAAAATTGGTAGTTAAATATTGTCGAATACTTCGAAATCCAAAATGCCGTCGCGGGCCGCGTGTTTGAGACCTCTGCTATAGCACTTGGCATGCGTATGCTAAATTTTCAGCATCGGGTTTACGGGTATCAGTATCAGGTACGAGACAGGTAGCCGATTTGCAATAAGCGCATCGGATGTGTTCGAAGGAATCAATCTATGAAAGTTTATGGATAGGAGGTAGTGTCATTGAAGTGTACTAAGGTTCATACAATGTCAATTTCTGGGAAGGACGAGCTTTAAGTGATTGTCCTTGGCAACTGCGATAGATTGTCGATTGCTAATATATACTTACCCTTGACTAAGGCATTGTTAACGACCGATGATACTTAGTTGTAATTCGATACGCTGTTGATTGTTTGTGGTTAATGAGTGGTAATTATGCAAGACTGCTTCGTAACAACATGTAAAATTACTGTCGTATTACTAGAATAATGAATATATACACATACAGGCTCAAGTTCAGTGTGCGATGATAGTAGCTCAATTGCAGTAAAACAGCTATATACGGGAACAGATGTTGTTATTGCTCCGTATGTATCATCTTCTATTGAATATGTGCGTTTTGATATATTAAGGCTGTAGCGGTTGAAAAGTGGCACCACTATTTTATAAGTTAATCAGTGACAGGGCCATGTTTACTGTTGTTAAATAAACAAGTGGAACTCTGGTACTCTCTAACGTCGACAGTGCCTTTACGCATACAACATTCGGTACAACCATATCAGTATAGACCTTGTTAGCTATGAAGATATCTGAATAAATATAAATAGGTCAGCTGGGGCCTGCGGTAGCTTATAGTTAGAGTTTAAGCCCCTGGTCACATCAAAATATTAGAAAAAGTTGACTTCGAATTCGCTACAACGCAAATTTGCCAATGATTTGCTCTCGTTATTGACGCTTCTCGACGACGTAAAATAATTCCGATCTATGATGAACGGACAGTGATCAGAATGTTTTGGGAGTAGCTCTGCGATTGTTCTCTATTGAGACTGGAAGTCTGACAACGTCGGGCCGGGTATTAATTGTATTTTCTTACAGAGCAAGTTGCGACAAGTATTTCATCAATGTGAATGTGTATGTTTATAGATTTAATCGGTATTACTTCGCGATCTATTATACACCAGGTTGAATGCTAGAGTAGGACATAGTTTGGGGATGGTACATATCTGGTTATTACTTTAAAGGCGCGTGGAAAGGAATCTGAAAGTCATCGCATAATTAGACTTGTGAGAGGAATGGTTTAATATGAATAATGCTAATTATATACGTACCTGAATATGTTCTGCAGTGAAATTATTCCTTGTGACCTTATCGATAAACGTTGACTTTGAATGTCAGTCAGTTATCTTCTATAGAGGACGGACGTGGATAGTATTCAGGAATCATATACATTGAAGAAAATTGCGTTGACGGAAAGAACTCATTATGGACATCATTGACTGCTTGTTTTACTTATAGATAAGAAACAATGAGTTTAAACTCTTTCGTCGTGTTATTTTTGCCAGCGCTTTTCCACGCGACGTCAACTGTCACCCAGGCCCATGAAATTGCAGTATGTCCTCAAAAATGCATTTGTATCTCGGGCAACGCCACAGCAAGCCATGTCAGCAACGTACTTCAAGAAGGCTATATTTTTGAAGCTTGGAATCGTTTCCAACACAACGCCGCTCTTCAATACATGATGATTTATCTATGCCAGAATAGTAACCTGGCTCGCATACCGGAAGATATTGCGCACAGTGCCTATGCTGTGTTTCTAGATGAAAATCTTATTGAAACGGTATCGCTTGAAAACTCTGATAGATTCGAGACCCCCAAAATTGGTGCACAAGTATTAAGCTTGTCGAACAACAAGGTAACGAATATATCATCAGGATTCCTACGACATCTACCTCGTCTCCGACTTCTTATTCTAAGGAATAATTTGTTGATCGACCTTCTTTGGTCTAAGGATCAAGCATCGCTATTTCCAATGCTGATTGAACTGGACTTGTCTGGGAATGCGCTCAACACATTGGAGGCTGACGATGTAGGGGAATTCCCGTTATTAACGAGGTAAAATTTAGACTCAGCTAAATTATCGCTTCAAGTGGTGATCTGATGATTTATCATTTTATGTATCTGCAATTTTTGACATTTTCAAGTGATTGCTGAATTTTCTTAATATTATCCTACGAATTCACATCGCATGTCTAAATTGCATGGTTTCATTGCGATTCTATCATCGGCCGTAATTAAAGCCTCTTAACCGGAGGGTGTTCTTCATTAAAAACTGTTAGAATCACATCATTAGGATGCATTTAGACTACTGAATTACTATAATTATCATTTATCACCATCCAATACATTAGCCCTCTCTTATGCATCAAAGTCGTGTATCCTGAAATCAACCTGCACAAGTCAACATATACTGATGAATAAGCCTGCCCTACTTCGAGAGTGTTCCCAAAAATTATACTTTCGACACGTACGCACCTTTAATTTACTGCGAACTCCCGAGATATGTCTGCTCTATCATATAACTTTTTTCAATTACGATCCATTAGCCATTTATTTGAGATGGAATTGACAGTAGTAATTCAGCGAAATTTGTCGTACTAATATAAACACACTTATGTAAAATACATAATGTATCGGTTACTCATTGATATCATTAATGTTGACGGCACGTATCTCCTGTCTCGATGTGCGACACACTACTGTAAATCAGGACATGATGATTGTGAAAAGTAACTCTGTTTCAAATTTAAACTTGAGGCATGGTAGTCGTAACACTTGAGCTGATACTTACAACATGACATGTATCTCTATTTTTGAACTGTTTTTAATTGCTGTTTTGTTGGAATGTATGAAATAGGCTGCTAATTGTAACTTGTTCAACAAAGTTCATCTTGCGCTTGATCAAAAAGACTACACTATCCATCTGATGTTGTCTCATATCTTGAGAAAACCATATTCCTGCATCAATTAGTATTGTCAGAGTTGCCAGTTAGTCACACTGCTCCTGCTGTACGGATACTAATGCATGCGCGAGGCTGGAAACGAGGGTGTGAAAATCACGTTGTCCTCTAATTCCACAAAGAACTAGGTGACATCATAGTACCTATGAAGTGACGAATCATCTGGACTTTTAATTCTGTTTCACCCGCAGTACTTTTCGCCTCTACTTTTCCTCTTCTTTGAAGGACCTGTTGTGTCAACAAATATAAGATATATATGACCACCAAAATCCTCCTGTGATAGTCATTCAGAAATTAATTACGTGGTAGGGTATATGCATGTTATAAATATATTGAATTTACTTGATATATGTCATAGTTTTGTCCATATCGACAACGCAACTTTTCGAGAACCTCACAGTGATGGCCACAACAAATACACAATCTAGGTAAATGGAAGGGAAATCGTACTAAATAACGTAAACTCTTACATCTAATCATTTGGTTAATTATACGGGACTTTAATTATAAAAATTGCGCTCAATTTCGCTACATACTTTGCTAATTTACCTGAATGGCATAATTGCGGTCTTCGTCACTTTTACAAGATGATTGATAGCAAGAGCTTAAATCAGTCTTGTGCTAGTAACAAAATATCTTTCGTCTTGCTTTGAAAGAATCGCAATTGTCGAGCACTCTCATTTACTTTGTCGCGTTCCTAAGACTACATTTGATTCCATTTTCAGACTGGATTTGAGCGGCAATCGGATCGATTACGTGGAAGGCACCGCGTTGACGAAATTTCCAAAGCTTGAACATCTTGACTTATCGTCTAACAGAATCGGACTAAAAAGCTTCAACATTGACGACTTCCAATTTCCAATGATTAGATTTTTGTCTCTTTCAAACAACTCCATTACCAAACTCAAAACGGACGAATTAGCTCAACTATTCGGCATGTTGCCATCGCTCGCCTCGCTGGACATGAGCCGTAACAAGATAGCATCGAACACGATTCCGTATCATGCATTTGCGGCCCTGCGGAATTTACGTGCATTGAATCTGAGCTCGTGCGATATCCAGCATATTTCCGAAGGATGGATCAACGGTGGCCCCGAAGTCACACTTCAAACACTAGACTTGTCGCGCAATGGCCTGCGATCGGCTTCCTCGTTTTTTTTATCCGCTTTGGTTGAAGATGATTTCAGCCGAGATGATATTCAATACAACGCTGACCAGATGACGTACCGACTACGGTCTCTTGTAGCGATGGAAACTCTTTATCTCAACGACAACAGAATGCTGTCCGCGCTGGAGGACAACGCGTTCCAATTCGTACCGAATCTGCGAATGCTTTTTCTACAGGCGAGTAAAGTATTTGTATGTTTGAATTTCATATTCACGGAATTCCCAATCCAAGAATCTCCTGATATAGGAATTTAGGAATATGCCGGAGCCTAGAAACGCGGGTTGTGTGATATATCAATGAATTGTAGCAGTGGCTCTCAACCGGAGTGTCATTTGGAATGCTCAGACGAAGTGCCGCGAGAATATGAAGCATTGTTAGACGGTCTATTACTCCATAATGTTGATACCTTTGATAGGGTACAATAAGGCCAAAAAGGTCGAGAACCCCAAATGGTAGAATTGTGACATCCATATCACTGATTTTCTACTACTCGCAAAGACATCGGGAGTCCCTTATTGTTTGGTATTAGATACTATCTAGCTATGTTCTGGATCATTTAACTGACAAAATAGCTGATAGCGGGTACACGCATCCTTAGGGTCGTGTTTATAACAAAAATCAATTTAAAACAAACATGTTTAAAAGAAGGCCCTCGTTAAAACATGTTTTTTTATTGTTTTTTTGTTGTTTTACTAGGTCATGACGTCACGCGATTCAATTGTGACGTCATAGTAGATTGATATTCATAATTGCAAACATAGGGTGAATATAGCTCCTTTGACGAAATAGGCTTCCAACCCCTGTCATATACGGACCAAAAATAACTTTGACCAGGCTAGGACTATATCGTCTTGCAGCATTTTTACAGTTGGCGTTCATCATCATCAGAACATTCATTCCGTACCAATGATCTGTATCTACGTTCTATATCTGTTGAACCGACTATTTCGAGGATTCCGACCATCCCGTATCTTATACGTCGGCTATATCCGTTGGTAATCGTCCTCCGTAGGCTCACACAACATGTTTTAGAAAGTATTTACAAAATTATGGCATAATTATTCAACTTGAAAAACACAAAAGTATTTTAAACAACCATTTGTTTTAAAGGCAACCCTACATATCCTACAGCCTAAGCGGAATGAGAAATTAAGATTTATACGATATAAGTATAAAGCATCATGTCTCACTCAATTTGCCGAACTATATGAGTCATATGGTAATAATTATTTAAAATTCTCATTCGTAACTGTATAGGGTATATAAAACCTCGCATATATAAAACACTGATGATTGGGTAATTTTTTGTTTATGTTTTTTTTGTTTTGTTTTTGTTTATCAAGACATAGATGACTACCATCATTAAATCTTATGAATTATGTACTGTAAAGTTGGTTATCTAACCGAATGGGCTTCCCCACTAGTTTGTTTTCAATCCAATTCGTGTAGCGATCTATTTTCATTCACAATGGCGTGAGTCTTACTTGTCGCGTTTGCATTCAGAACTGTGACATACCGCGTTTCAAGGTCGCAAATTCGGAGCACAGACATTCGGCAACAGCGATAGCCTCGTCTCTGCCCAGGTTGACTCATATCTGGATCTTCAAAAATCCTATCGTCTGCGACTGCCACATGAGGGCACTAATAACTTGGAGTGACGTAACCATTGAAACAAGTCACAACAATCAATCTGGTATTACACGAATGATAGATTCGCCTGCCTACACACTTGAATCCAAAGAAATGGAGATCCAAGTGGGATCTTCTGTCTGTGTGGCTCCGATAGCATTGTCGGGGTTGGTAGTAACCATGGCGCCTTCTGATAGGATGACGTGCGGCGCCGAGGACACTGTAACAATTGTGATAGCTATGCTGATAGGACCCGTATCCTTCGCTGGATCTATTTTGCTGACAATATTATGCGGGTATGTATATTTTTCTTTTCGGCTGAGATCAGTGTTGGGATGAATTGATTCTGACTGAGTCACGTTTACTGAATTACTCGGCTTGACAAAAGTCCCTGTCCTAAAGTGACTTGATTTGACTTGAATGGGACTCGGCGCATGAGAAACGATGAATGACTTGTGATTCGGAGACAAATTTTCATGTCATCAAATATTCTACTTCGCAAAGCATTCCTCTGCTTTCGAAACACCAATCCTTTTTATTGAATTGTAATTCCATTTCTGTTTTCAATATAGTTAATTCCGTTGGCAGCGACATCGCAGACAAAACATCGTCAGCATACCCTGAACTGCCGTTATCAAGGCTTTTATTAACATTACTATGTCATTTCAATCACCGTGCATTAATTTGCTCAACATCTGTCGTTTGTATAAAAGTAGATGTGAATATCTATGTGTCCCACATAATCAGGCCTGCTTGTTTTTGGATTTCTCCAAAAATAACAAAAATAGCTTAATTTTGGATGTTTCTAATTTTAATTTCGCAGGATATCCAAAAATAAGAAATGAAGTAGTTTTGAAGCACTAATACTACTAGAAAACTTCACCGAAAGTATGGTATTATATTATTATATATTATATATTGTATTCGACACATCGGCACTATCAGTGATCTTGGATCTATTTTTCCGATACATTCGTCACAAAGTCTTTGGCCTGTAGAAGGCCCTCCAAAGAAAAATCAGTGAGAGATGCCCGGTAGAGACCCTTCTTCCAATTGATTCTTAATAAATCAGCCTCGACCGTCACAGTTGTGGGAACATCGAGCCTATTAGGGATCCAAAGAACTGTCGGATGGCTTCAAACTCTCTAAACTCCTCAATCTTCCAAGCCTTTGCTATACTGACAAGCGCTCGTCAATAATGCTCTTGAAAGTGACGTTCATTTTGTATCGGAGAGGCATGGATTGGAATTGGTCGTCGATATTCTTTATATTATCGGGTGTTCACTTGTTCGACAGCCGACCCCGGTCAGCAGAAACGCAGGGTAGAACTACTTTTAGCGTTTCGGCGACCCTCTCCCTCACACACAGGCCGTTGTTTTTGTATGTTTTCATAAGTTTCCTGGTTGTTTCAGAAGTATTTACACTGCCGGCCTAGAAGACTTCGGTCATATCGGGTCTCCCAGTCTATACCGTGCAAATTATAGTGAGGAAAAAATTTAAAAATGTATACTATTGGACGTGAATGTTTGTGGACATTGCCTTTACTATATTTCATGGTTGACGAATAAAAGAACTCTCTCTCTCTCTCTCTCTCTCCCCGACTCGTTAAATTCACTGAAAAACTTGAAAAAACATCATAAAAAAAACATAATTTTGGAAGTTTTCAAATCTTATTTTTGGAGA
Organism: Botryllus schlosseri; assembly: GCF_051294905.1. Taxonomy (NCBI): domain Eukaryota; kingdom Metazoa; phylum Chordata; class Ascidiacea; order Stolidobranchia; family Styelidae; genus Botryllus; species Botryllus schlosseri. The sequence goes on along the minus strand of NC_137251.1, from coordinate 10,420,355 downwards.
ATCTTCAAAAAGTAAACTCAATATCCAAAAATAATTGGGCCTGTGAATACATCTTCGGCTATATACAGGTTTGCAAATCAATAAGATTTACAAACACGAATATATTTTTGGAATAACTATCTACTGCAGTGCTCTTCAACCGGGGTTGTCGTACACCCTAGGGTGTACCAGAATTTGCAAAGGGTGTACCACTCGGATGGGGTGTACAGGGGTGTACCAGATCCGAATTACAATGAGCCGATGGCTAGCTATCACAAAGACAGGTTTATGGGTCAGTACAGGTTGATGCACAGGTTAATGAGCAATATGGTACAATGTTATCTCAACTGTAATACTGTACACCGCTTGATTGTGATGTCATAAGCAAATATTTCTCCTATTCATTTAGCCGTCGGCAATAGACCAATGGTTCCGTTTGGTGTTGGAAAGTATGCAGTTATCAACAAACATGTGTTCAGCTAGTCATTTGTCTTTTAGTGATTTTTGAGGAAACCGCCGCGATAGCGCAGACTTCTTGAATCAGTACTTCCTACCCGACGTTAATAAATGTACCGCAATGCACATAAATGAAGTGACGTAGCCAGCCAGGGTCGAAACAGCTTCCATGTTGAAATCGAAACCCTTTTGTTTTAAAATGCCGATTTTATGTCCAATATTTCGCCATATATTTGCAATTTAGTATTTTGTTATTAGTGATGCAAATTAGCGACAATAGACTGTGTATAGCGGCATACGATCTGAGGTTACTGACATCTCTTGCAGCCCATGTGCTACTATCGACTGTGTGAGGTGTGGGGCAGGCATGATACGCAGTAGGCTGGTGCGCCTGCTATCATCGCTGATCTGAATTACCGCTTCTGCAGCAGTAGCTTTACCTACTCTCTCCCCAATACTGTTACGTTTAGGTTGATTATCGTTCGTAATGTCATGCTGTTTTGGGCTGACACGAAATAAATTCCGATTTGCGTGGCGGGCGGCCTAACTGGCTGCGAATAGACTCTGTGATCAAATACTATTTTATATAAATCCAAATTTTTTGACGGCAATAACTCCGCTTCTACTGGTTGGAATTGAACCAAATTTGAAGAACATCATTTTTATAGACAACCTAATACTTTCATGGGGTGAACAGAAAAATTTTAAATTTTTCGTTATTTATTTTTATATAATAAATAGAAACTTTCTTCTTCCGTAGCCATGCGGCTACTGGTTGGAATTGAACCAAATTTGGTGTGTAGGCTTAAGTTAGGTAACCTAACAATTTAATCAAGTAGCTAGTACGATTTGAGGAACAAGTCATTTTTGAAGACCCCTAATGAACAGGGGTGTACGAGTTTTGAGCAAACGTTAAAAGGGTGTACCACGTCGAAAAAGGTTGAAGAGCACTGATCTACTGCATGTGTGCTGTTTTGGATATCTGTCGTTGAATTCGAATTCACACACCGGAGGCCTACATGGATTTTGGATAGGGGAGCATACAACCTCAAACGAAAAAACATTAAAAATTCAGTTGAATGGTTGGCGATTGAAAAGTCGGTCCTTTCTCGACCATTTGACGACAGTTGCGGGTACCAAATTTCTCGAATTATTCTCCGGTAGTATTTAGCATGGAGTATACCACGTCAGCACTGAGCAGTGCTCTCAGCGACTTACACTCATATCCTCTTACTGTAATTTGGAAATGGCACGGAACCAAGTTGAAAAGTTCGACATGGTCTAGTCCAGTGGTTCCCAACCGCCGGTCCGTAACAAGTTTCCTACCGGTCCGCCAGATACATTAGAATTTTATACCTCATTTCCAAAAAGCAACAGTTTGGGCACTTGTCTATTAATTAGAAAAATATGACATTCAATTTAAAATTTATTTCGAAGTGTGGAATGCATTTTTGTATGGTTTATATCGTGTGTGTATATGAAAGCTACTTCTATCTAAACCAACTTCGTTAAATTCAGACATTGCAATTAAGCGACAATTGACAGTATATAGTAGTGGCTATATAGCATACAGCAAAGTCGCATTCGTTTCAAAGGATACAGAACAGTTGCAATCAAGTTAGTGGTCTTTAACAGGACTTCGCGAAACTTTGCAGAAACGTCATTAGAACTACGTATAAATATTTTGTATCAAAATGGCAGCATTAAATGAAGTTTCCATTTTACATTTAAGTTGCATGCATTTGTAATAATTAAATTGAGGGTGAATTTTAGTTTTTGAACGTTTACCAGTCCGCGATGTCAAAAAGGTTGAGAACCACTGGTCTAGTCAACATGCATACATCTTCGCCCGCACATTATGTCAAACGACTCAAACTGCCTATAGCAGGGGTCACCAACGAGGTGCCCGCGTGCCCCAGGTAGCCCGCGAGGATAAGATGAGTAGCCGCGAACCTGTTCAAAAAATAGATCGAAAAGCAGCACTTACCAGTGAGCTTTTGTACGTAGGTAGGCCTATGTATAGATTGATTGATTTAGCCATTCTTGTTTAAATCATGCTGCACACTAACATGTAACTTACAAACGACAATGCATATATAAACACTTGAAATGATGACATCAAATATCCTCAATTACAATGGGTAATATACCAACATGTAATCGAATGAAAAGATATCGAAAACTGAGGATACAGTGCACTGCCTACAGGCGATATGACGGAATGCCATCCTCGGTCTTCTTGAAATGGCGGGGGGTTCCGTTATGGTAGCTCGACGTCTAGGACAATGCCGAAGGAGTAAACAACATTACTATTCGGTAGCAGACAGCCGTGAAGCACTGGCATATTTTCAATATCTGTATGCCCATTACGTATTGTGTCTTTTCACACAGTTTGATTCTTTTGTTTTCAACACAGTTTAGTACCCTATTTCTAACTTTCTTCAATCATTGCTGCTGTCCGGCATAATGGAATGTATTGAGCCCGGATGCTGACCAGTTGCTGATTGAAATTGTAACACTGCAAAATGACCTCCACCTCAAAGCCTACCAGGCTACACCGTACTGTTGGTGCCTTACTGTTGACACGGAAAAGTACAGTGGTGTATGTGCAGCAGCTATGAAGGTTGCAAGTAGGGATGGTGTGAACCTCTGAAAGGTTCAGGTTCGTGTGAACGCGAACCTTTTTGAAAGGTTCTGTGTGAACGCGAACGTGAACCTCATGACGTCACGTGACGTCATATTGCTGATTTCAGCCCTACATTTTAGTGAAGTGATAGCTTATATTATTGGCCGCATAATGCCACAATGCTGAAGTACATATTGACGTTTTAAACGACGCCAAATGTATCAACGCGGGCGATCAAATAATATCATAGTGCCATAAAACCAATATCTTTCGTCGCTTTACCAACAATTTCGACGAAGACTTGCAAGGACATATATACGCCTCAACGGTCTAGGCCAGACCGTACAATGTATTCGCCGTCTGAGTATTGCTATTGCTTGATATTGAGCGAAGTGTAAAATGGGTTTCTGTACTTGCTACCAATATTACCCCATTCAAAATTTATACAGCAGTATATATATATATATCGACTTTTAAATTAGATAAACTAAAAAGGGCAAAAGAAAACAGAGTACAAAAGAACATCAGTTTTGGGCTCGTGTTAAGCGACTCCAACGTAGGCGGTCGTGGGCGTCTTCATGCGACAGCCCGCGTTGCGATAGATCAGTCTCCATTGTCGAGCGCCATGTTTTCCGATTCCAGCCACCTCTGCACCATGGCTCCGTCGGAATGTGATTGATGATGGCGGCGACTGGTTGCTCGTCTTGATGCCGCACTAGATGGCCGATTAGGCGGAAGCGTCGTTCAGCTGCCAGTAGACGGCACGGGACCGTTCCTGTGAGTTCTTAGTCAGTCGCCGAGTGCGGACGTGTATTTCTCGCTCCGCTAGCTGATTGCTTGTAATGATTACGTGCAGCTTGGACGTGCTGCGCAGTATAGGCAGTAACCACAGTAGACCAAGTCGCAAAGTGCGACGAAGACTTTACTACCTTAAGTTACTGCGTACTCGCCGAGTGGGACAATATCAACAGAAAGACTGGGATCTGCCGGGCGGCGCCGGGGATCCGAAGCCTCAACCAAGATCCCTGAGGATTAGCCTAAATGCGAAAGTTAAACTATACAGCAGTAGCCAACACCCCAGTCACACGGATTTTTTATGATGCAATAAACATATGAAATCCACATTGACCCGATACGCCTGTTAGATTTTTACATTAGACAACGACATGAAATTTCATTGATTGGTTGAATAAGCATCATTGGCCAACTACATATACATATGCTACATGTAGTGTATTTCGCTCTTGATGTTGTGTGATTGCATGTCAAACTCACAGCAGAGAGTCACTCAATATTCATAAATGAAAAGCTGGATATTTGGACCAAACTTTTGTAACAAAGCAAATAAAATATTTGAGATTGGAGGTTGCATGCCCGTTTGGTGATGTTTATTTTTATGCTGCCAGCGCCATGCATAGAATGATGCGAAGTTGAAATGCAAAGAATTTCAAAGAAAGATGTTATGATGACGTGGAAAATAGCAATCTATAAAAAAGGTTCACAGTCCAGAACCTACCAAGGTTCGTTTGTGAACGTGAACCTCTAAATGTCCGTGGTTCACACACAGAACGCGAACGTGAACCTCACGTTCACACCATCCCTAGTTGCAAGCAAAGTTGGTTCAAGTTATCGTTGTGAATCGGCGCGAACTTCATCAAAAACAAACACAGAACACGCCTCACTGATGCACAGTGCATATTTGGAACACTCACTCAGAGTTGCAGTGTCAAGTTGCATTCCAGACTATATAGATCAAGTTGATAGCAAGTGTGACCTGATTTATTTAAAAAATTGAGTTGATTGTTGTTGCATAATCTATACAAACATGGTGCGAAGTAATTCACGATTTTCTAAAAAAAATGCTGGTGGCTAGCTAGTTGAAATGAAATCTTTTGATTTTACAAGACTGTGTTAGAAGTCTTAGCGCAATGTGATTCCTGCCCAGTGCTATGATTATCGTGTTAAAATGGAAATTCAGTATTGTACGGGTAAACGACGGGAGTGAATGGTAGCCCCGTCGCCTTCAATTGGTACCCAAGAAGTAGCTCTTGGTTGCAAAAAGGTTGGTGACCACCGGCCTATAGTATTCGGTGACTCCAAATTACCTCGAGATGAAAACTTGGAAATGACTGGACTGGACTCGGGTCACTATGAAAATTTGCGAAAATTGACTCAGACTGAAAAAATTGTAATGACTATAGACTTGACTCAGGTCACTTATTCCTGCTGTTCTTTACAGTTCAATACACGCTCTCAGCATCAGGATACGGAAGAGGAATAAAGCGGCGGCCTACTACCCGAAACCCGAGTTGATGCTTGCCCACAACAGACAACAGAAATGGCATAATCCTCCCGCTCAAGTCCCACCAGGACACTCGCTCAGTCCAGTTTCGCCAATGTCGACAAACATCGGGTATGAAACTATCACAGTGTGTATCCACAGTCCTCACACTCAAATGGCCGAAAAGGATGGTACAACTAAAGCAGAACCTAACTCAGAATTATATCGCGGTCATAGATTCTACGTGCCTACGTGCCTACGTGCCTATGTGCATTGTGCACTCGTGCATACTTTCCTACGTGCATGCATAATCTGCATTAAAATTTTGTACTCGATTTATACACCGGTTTAATTATGAGGTAGGTTCTGGTTTCGTAAGTCATGGGTGTATATTCACACCCAAATGTGATGGGTGGTACACGGGTGGAAATACACACTCTTTATAGTAACCATTTCGAAGCACTAGTGGGCGCTACCAGTCCACGGGAGTTTACATTACCGGCTGTGCAGTACTAACCAGACAGTGCAGAGCAGTGGTAATAATGCTGCTCCGCAGCTGGAGCTGGAGCTAATGTATGATAGAAGAAAGCTCCAGAGCTGGAGCAATTCAACATTTACGGCTGCTCCAAAGCCCTGATAGTTACGAACATGCTAACGGCGCCCAGTGGCAATTTCTTAACTCATATAATCAATCTTATCTGCTATGATACCGGATGAGATTAATACGGCGAAAGCATTGATTCGCAAACGAAATCGGTAGTATATTCAGAGTGAGGAATAAGCACAGTGGTCACGCTGACACTGGGACTAACCACTAGATAAAGCGTTAATAAACTTATCGATCGTGCTGTCCGTTGGCATTGGGATTGCTCATTCCAACGCTTTGGAGCACCCAACGCACCTACATGCAGGTCCGTAACAGCACTTCGTCAGGCCCCCCCAAAACTTTGGCTTTCTCCCCCCATAGGGTTATAGACCGAACTTCTGGGGGGCTTCGCCCCCCAGACCCCCTCCGGCGATACACTTTTACCGCTATTCATCATATTCATTGGGACTTTGTTTAATGAATCAGCTTCTGTCGCCTAAGCGCGCCAAGCGCGGAAAATTTCTAGAATTCATGATTTCATCGGTCAGTATGATCGGGAATTGCATATATTGTCATCAATTTTTATCTTCTCCCTGCTCACGTAATCAGATTTGCCGGTAGAGCTGAGTGAGGTGTGTTTGAAAAGGTAGGACCACTCAATAATAATTAAACATCTTCGGGGGTATACCCGTTGGCAGGAACGAAACAGCACCTCGTCAGGCCCCAAAAAACGTGGGTCTTGGGCTCCCATAGGGTGATAAAACGACCCTCCCCATCACGTTGTTCGCGTTTGTCACGAAATTATCTGTACCGCATTGTGAGCCAGCGCTAAGCGCGAAAATTTTCGATGATTTATGATAAAATCGGTCAATCAGATCGGCGATTGCATATATATTATGCTATCAATTTATTGTCCTCTCTACTCACGTAATTAGATGTACCGGTGGAGCTGGCTGAAGTGTCTTGAAAACGGGAGGGCCCGTAAATAATGATTAAACATCTTGGAGCGGCGGACCCGTTGATATGACCTCGTTACATGATATTATTTCGTGACTTCCAGTCTGGTATATCAAAAAGTATAGAATCGTCCAAACGTAGGCTTCTAAACTAAGAGACGCACGCGATTTCAAATTGGTATTTCTTCACTGGCATAAAACTTTTCCCAGCGGGATGGTATGTGTCTTGTGAGGTTCAGATTGCAAAGACAGGAACATTCGGCGCCAGTCATTTAGGCGCCTATGGATAATTAAACCTATATGTATTTTGTATATATAACGAAGTCTTCGGTCTGCATAAGGGCGTAGACCTTTTCGGCCAAGCTTTTCTCGCTGCCGATCGTTCTGGCACACTTCTTGGAGTCTCATGTCTTGATTGTATGTCTTGGTGGGTGGTGGCGCGGTAATGGCCAATACCCAATATTATAGATAAAAGGCTACTTGAATTCGCGCGCAGCGCGAAAAAAATTTGAAAAAATTGCATAAATTTTCAAAAAATACTCTATGATTTATGCTAATTCACGAAATAATTTTGGGCCCCCTTCGAGCTCGGGCCCCCCCCAATTGGGGGGTTTGGGGTGCGGCAGTGCCATGATCTGATATGATCTGCCATGATCCGATATCTTCTGACCTGCATGTTTCAGTGCTCATGGGGGAATACAGACGAATCTTGTTCTGGGACAAATATCTGCACGCTCTCACCACGCGGACACCACCGACGGACTGTCACTTTCAGGACACCCCAGTACTCGAACCCCGAGATTGCGTGGATCTTGCAGGGACACGTCTTCGCTGAGACTTGAAGCTAAAGCATGGAGGCAATCTGACAGTCAATTAAAGGCTGCGGCGAGAGCAGAGAGGGAAAAACCGAACGAGTCGCAAAAAAAATCCGTAACAGAGGGAAAGAGGCGATCATTCCCAGGCACGGATGCCCATGTGGATTCTCGAACAGATTTCACGAAGCTGTAGTTGCGACTTGCGATGTATGTTTTCAGCCGAATAATACGGTTCGGGTGGTTGACACGACCATGCGACCATTTACGCGTCAATAACGACCGGGTATAGAGTGAAGAAAGATAAGTGATAATGTTTTGCTTCGGTGTGTGTCAATTGATGTACCGACTTACTCTACTTCAGTGGAATTGGAATTGGAGTTATAGGCCTACTCTTTTTATAATGCAGAATTTTATTTCACCGTATGCCCATAGAGAGCCGTAACAGAGTGAAATCCCGTTTCGCAACGACTAGGATTGAGCAGTCAGCCCACAGCTAATCTGAATCGAATATTCCAATGATTAAGTCTAGTATAGTGAGAGATGATTATTTTGAGTACTGAAATTATACACCCCTGGCCACAAATAGTATTTTCCGCCGTGGAATCTTTGAAACCCCGATTTGTCGTGTCGCAGCATTAAAAAAAATGATAGAAAGCTACACAGCTTGTTGAACATGACATATTTGTGGTGTTGTGACGAAGTGCAATGAAATAGTTATGGTCGGCATAGTACCAAATTATCTTCATTGGGACGTAGATCTTGCAGAATATATTCATTGTGGTCGCAGAAAAGGTACGTATAGGTTGCGCTATGGCTGGGCTCGTGTTTGCGCAAAGTGCAATGTGAATCCTGCAATGAGCAATTCAATCTTATTGATTAACCCGATTCGACTTCCGCTGAATATTTCTCGCCTCCTGCTATTCTTGCTATATATATAGCTTCGTAATTGCGATAATATTTACTGTATTATGCTCGTATTTTGCAATTGCTTGAATGGGATCGAGTATACGGAAGTTTATAGTACATGTATATGGTATTATGTTTCAGTTGCGCTGTGGTCACTGTAATGATCAGCTCATTCAGATATATATTTGCACTATATTTGAACCTTCCCATTTGCAGGCTCAGAAATGAAAGAGGTATCTAGGATTCGGCAGTTTGTACATGAAATCAGTCATTTTGAGGGGAACTATTTGCGATTCAAATAAAACAGACTGACAGCTAAATTGTACAACATTTTGTATCCGGGAAAGATTAAGGTTGTACCGTAATTAAAGAGTGGAAAGCATTTGCTCGTGAGTAACGTCACGCTGATTAGCGCAAGTCGTTCCTTGGCATCATACATTGAAAACTCAATACCAACCGTAAAAAATTCTGAGGATTGAGTGTATTTACGACGCAAAAGCACTCGTCTGCTGCTCAGTTCGATCGATATGGGGTCTTCAAGCTATACCAGCGGTGGCTATCCAACTTGTTCGGATCTCACGTAAGTAAGCCTGTATCTGTGAACTTTCTGGTTAATGCGCGACATGCGCGTGTGGTATTATGTGACTATAGTCACAGTATGTACAATTGTACACTGTGCTGTCGGAATGTTCAATGTTTTGCGCATATTTTGATGTTCTATACAGGGCTACTGGAGCCTTGATGCATCTTATGCGATCCAATCTAGGGGTGACAGTGTTGTCAATGGCTTGGGCTGTATCACAAACGGGAATCCTCGTAGGTCCGGTGCTCACCATTATGCTTGTGCTGATCTCCTCAAGTTCTATGTATGGTTTGGTTGAGTGTGCACGTTGGCATGCTAGGTAAGACTGTGTGTACTCGTTGACATTATAGAAATTCCGCTGCCATTAGAAAATAAGACAATGAACTTTTCCATCAATAGGAAGGTTGGTCTCGATCATCTGGATTACGGGGACCTAGCATTCTACAGCGTTGACTCGAGTTCATGCCAGATCATTCGACCATTTGCAAAAGCTTGTCGTCTTGTCGTGAATTTATCAGTGATTGTGCTGCAATTGAGCATTTGTTGCATGTACTATGTGGTGATTGCGCAGAACTTGAGACAGGTAATGTAGATCAATTTTGCACTGTCTCTCCAGAGCCTAGAAACATGAGATTGAATTCAATCTATTGCGGTGTTTTCTGATTAACCTTTCGTTTGCATTGGGTTTGTTAACGAAGTGACCGTGACTGAAACCATCCTCTGCTTTTCCCCGATGTAGGCTATGGATGTTGCACAGAGCACATTGTACAGTGCACATGTTGGTCAAATTTTAAAATGACTGCTTTGAATTCGCCTTCCGTAGATTGTCATTGGGTATTGGCCAGAAATACCGGAAGACAGAGCAATTATCGCGGTACTGTGGGTCCCCCTGACCATCACCACGTTCAGTCACAAGCTTTCCGGATTTTATTGGATATCGGCAATCGGAAACTTGTTATATATTCTCTCGGTAGCATTGATCCTCAAGTACGCCTGGACGGTGCGTTTGGTCGATTACGCGTGCTTTCGCAAAAGCCTATGATCATAATAATGTTTCAGCACCTTCACTCGATTACGGAATACCCTATTGCCGCATCACTTGAAAAGCTACCAGCATTCCTAACAACTACTGTTACATGCGTGGAAGGTGTCTCAACGGTAAGACTTCTTGTGTTTTTGCCAAGTAAACCTTAGTTTTAGAACATGGAATGGACTCGCGCGAACACTCGAAAATGTCGAAATATACTTGTGCTATGAGAAACATTAATTGAATAGCAAATGGCCTAAATCTTACCATGTTCTTTTTATTGTGAATCATCACTAACAGGAGGAAACTAATATAGATCGTCGATAAACATTTCATCCTCGCCTCCTAGTTCTATTACGCCGGGTGCATTCACCAGAATCTTACGAACAAATGCATATTTCCTTTTGCACAAATGTACCAAGTTGCCCCGTGCCCACTCTAACATTGGCATTAAAAGCAAAATTACTTTCCGTGATAGATTGCTGCGGATTTACGTGCGTAGAAGCCTTACGTAAGTAGTCCATACCCTAGAAACATGCTTGATGGAATCAACGAAAAGCTGCTTTTAGCTACCGCACGTCGCAAGAATCACATATTCACGATAAATTGCAACTCACATATCGACATATGTACTCGTCCTTGAGCGCACTTAGATGTTTGAACGAGTGTAAATTTCAATGACATAGCCTGCATAGTTTTCAAAGCGTATTTTCGCGATGCAGCGTTGAAATTGGGTTGTCCTGCATTTGAGCAGCATGCGACCTACACTGACGAACAACAGTTGAGCATGAGCTTGCGGCAGGCGACTTTGATGACGTCAAAACTTCCCTAACCCCAAATTAACTCCTACCACAACCCCACCTTAATCTTAAATATAACTCCATCCCTACCCTAAATTCATCCCGCATGCTCACTGCTCAGTTGCTCATGTGTATGTCCAATTGCCCATCGGGTCATAAAATTGAGTTGTGGATGCGCCCCTGAGTCTGAAACTGGCAATCTTGAGATACTATGATATAATTGCATTTCATTGCTGTTGATTTCTCAATGAATCACTAGATCAGTGCTCTTCAACCGGGGTTGTCGTACACCCTAGGGCAGTGGTTCCCAACCTGTGGTACGCGTACCACTAGTGGTCTTCCAGGTGGTACGCGAGTGGATTCTGTTTTTTTTTTAAACTGAAGGGAGTTATTAGTTCAGGTGAAGTTGATTTTGAGTTTATTGTAGCATGGCCTCCTCGTACTCGACGCTAGCGTCTCACGCTATTCCCCAGCTGTTAATTTTCCCTTCTACGTGGAGTGCGAGCAATGATTATCATCCATGATGACTATCAAGTTGAAGAAACGAAACCGACTTGTTGCGCCCCATACATGACTTTGCTTTTCACTCGAATACTACATTATTTTCCAAAGATAATAGGATATTACATTGTGTCACGGATAATAGGGGTTTATACTCTAGCATGCAAGTAGCAAGACCTATAATCACGAACATTGAAATTTTCCAAAATTCGACGATTGGCCGGTTGAATACAGTTATGAACGGCCTAAATAGTGGCGCTAATTACGATATAAGTTGGCATATTCCTCTGCTCCCTTACCCTCAGTCGTAATCTGGCGTTAGCCCGGCGCATGCGTTGTGCGGAATACGAGAGATTTAACCGCAAACGTGGACGTTGGAATTGAGTTCAATTTTACTAAATCTCGATTCTGGTTTATTGAGTCCGGGAACATTTTGATTCCGATGTGGCACAGCAGTGAGGCCACAGATATTTCAGTGCAAGTAATATATTGTCCATGTAGACTACATAAAACGACTCCGCATTGTCGATTTCGCTTCTGCGAATAACTACTTTTTAGTCCATTTTTCCAGTGTGCACGTTTTTGCCTCTCCAAATACGGTGTCAATGTCATCGACTTGATCCTAGTGGTAAATATATAAAGTGAAACCACAACACAGCGGTCGGGTGGTTAATGTACCCATGAACATGGTCGACATTTGCTGTCTTGAGGGATTATTTAATGAAAGTATTTCTTACAATAAGATCTCTCAACATTAGTGCTGGAAAACATACGCATTTCGCAATCTACTCAGAATTGCTTCGTGGGCCAGATGAAATCGTCTGGCGGGCCGGATGCGGCCCGCGGGCAGTATGTTCGACACCGACACCCCTGATCTAGTGGAAAATATTCGAATGCAGCCATGCATTAAATAAATTGACTTTTGTTGTTTGTTGTTATTTCACTATGTTGTTCTTCTTGAGACTGATGGTGAAAAAACAATTCCATATGCATCCCATCAAACCTGGCTGATAATGCCTAGTTTAATAGAAAAACACCTCGCTTAGGTCAAATACGTTATTATGACGTCATCAATGGTTGCAACTTTTTTGACCGCCTTCGGCGAGCGTAACTTATGTAGGTGGTACGCGAGCACTGCATAAAACCTAGAAATGGTACGTGGGTGGAAAAAGGTTGGGAACCACTGCCCTAGGGTGTACCAGAATTTGCAAAGGGTGTACCACTCGGATGGGGTGTACAGGGGTGTACCAGATCCGAATTACAATGAGCCGATGGCTAGCTATCACAAAGGCAGGTTTATGGCCAGTACAGGTTGACGCACAGGTTAATGAACACTTGAACAATATGGTACGATGTTATCTCAAGTGTAATACTGTACACCGCTTGATTGTGATGTCATAAGCAAATATTTCTCCTATTCATTTAGCCGTCGGCAATAGACCAATGGTTCCGTTTGGTGTTGGAAAGTATGCAGTTAACAAACATGTGTTCAGCTAGTCATTTGTCTTTTAGTGATTTTTGAGGGAACCGCCGCGATAGCTCAGACTTCTTGAATCGGTACTTCCTACCCGACGTTAATAAAAACCGCAATGCACATAAATGACGTGACGTAGCCAGCCAGGGTCGAAACAGCTTCCATGTTGAAATCGAAACCCTTTTGTTTTGAAATGCCGATTTTATGTCCAATATTTCGCCATACATTTGCAATTTAGTATTTTGTTATTAGTGATGCAAATTAGCGACAATAGACTGTGTATAGCGGCATACGATCTGAGGTTACTGACATCTCTTGCAGCCCAAGTGCTACTATCGACTGTGTGCGGTGTGGGGCAGGCTTGATACGCAATAGGCTGGTGCGCCTGCTATCATCGCTGATCTGAATTACCGCTTCTGCAGTAGTAACTTTACCTATACTCTCTCCCCAATACTGTTACATTTAGCTTGATTATCGTTCGTAATGCCATGCTGTTTTTGGGCTGACACGAAATAAATTCCAATTTGCGTGGCGGGCAGCTTAACTGGCTGCGAATAGACTCTGTGACCAAATACTATTTCATTCAAATCCAAATTTTTTGTCGGCAATAACTCCGCTTCTACTGGTTTGAATTGAATCAAATTTGAAGAACATCGTTTTTATAGACAACCTAATACTTTCATGGGTGAACAAAAAAATTTCAAATTTTTCGATATTTATTTTATATAATAAATAGAAAGTTTCTTCTCCCGTAGCAATGCGGCTACTGGTTGGAATTGAACCAAATTTGGTGTGTAGGCTTAAGTTAGGTAACCCAACAATTTCATCAAGTAGCCAGTACGAATTGAGAAAAAGAGGCATTTTTGAAGACCCCTAATGAACAGGGGTGTACGAGTTTTGAGCAAACGTTAAAAGGGTGTACCACGTCGAAAAAGGTTGAAGATCACTGCACTAGATAATTATAATTGTAACATTTCGTTAACACACCACAGTTAACCATCAATAGGCGGACATGTGTTCTTACAAACTGCGAGCTCAGTATTCGGACAATGCAGCGTATAGGGCTGGGCACAATGATTCGAGTACTTGAATCTGAATCGAGTAATAATTTTAATGATTCGAGTCGAGTAGTAAAAGTTGATTTTTCGAATACTGAAATTATACGCTCCTTGCCACTGAAAGTTAATTTATCAATGAGAATGATATTTTAAATACTTTTTTCAACTGTGGAAGCCTTTGAAGCCTTGATTGGCCGTATCACATTATACGAAACATAGTACAAAGCTACTAACGCTACTGGAAATAACACATTTCCGAAGTCATGATCATCCCACAACATTGTCACAAAGTGCAATGAAATCGGTACGGTCGAAAAAATTGCGAAGTATCTTTAATGTGACGGATAACTAAGCATCATGTTCTTTGTGGTAGTATAAAAGGTACTCATTCGATCTTTGACATATTACATTCTATTATGACGTCATCATAAGTGATACTCGAATACTCGACTCGAAGCATTTTACGTGATTCAGAATCGAATCACTCGGGTACTCGATTTTGCCCAGCCCTACTGGCAATGTTCGCACAGACGTAAGGTGAGACCAGAAGGTATATTATATGTAATGTATGTACGTACAATTTGTACATGCATAGCATGCGCCTTAATTCAACAGCAAAACTGGTTCGCTCCACTTCAACGAATAATTAATTAATTCGATTCCCCTCGGCTAGTGTTGAGATAAAGCTGTATATTGTCGAACGATCGTGCGATCTCCTCGGATGTACGCAAAATAGGTTGATTTGAGATCAGGGCAGGAAGGCCAGCATGTCTTTGTCGTGCACCTAGATTAAGTCTAATTCATTAGGGCCATTATTATATGACCTTAAAAAATTAATAATATGACTTTATTTTTTTTGGAAAATATGACTTTATATGTCTTTATGTGAAAATGGTGTATTTTTACATGCGAACAACGTCACTCACGGAACTAAAGAGTAAAACATACGCAGCGTAACAGTAATACACATCCATTTTTATTTTAAGCCATAGTGTGGAGTGTTAGAGTCTTCGAAGTTACGATTTGGACGTAAAATGACTTTAGTAAGGAAAATGAGCCCTCCACAGACGCTGGTGTGGATTGACACTTCTGCAGTTTTGCGTAAAGCGCTGGTGAAATGTCTTATCTTTGTAGCTCCATAATTTGTTTCACATCGTTTTGTCCAATCACTTCTTAATGTAATTTCTGAGCTCAAACGGATCTTTTTCGAAATCAAGGGCATTTAGATCAGCATGGGCTTCTTTGATGGTGTACGTAGGGCGTACAACTTTTCATTTTGAGTATTAAGTTTGAAATCTTGGTACAGTGGAGGCATACTTTTGTTAACTGTCTAGTCAACTTTGGATCGTTGTTTGAATTTTTGACGCTTTTTACAACTCCTTCACCTTCCTATGCACTGAGTATTTCTTTAACTTGTGGAGGTCTCTTGGCATCACATTGAGCAGCATTCAACTACCTACCCCAACGAGTAACTGCGTTACTTTGTTAGTGCTTAATTGCTTCACCGCTTAAATTGGTATTTTTTAAATCAAATTATACAACGATATGACTTTATAACTCAAAAATATGACTATGTAACTTAAATAGCTGATTTATGACCAAACCAGGAAAATATGACTTTATATAATAATAATAATCGTTGAGATATATATTTCATCTGAGCAAGTCACACACAATGTACAATGCGATAAGACACAATGCGATGTCATGAACAGATAGGAGGATGTCAAACGACACGCATCAGTAGCGATCCTTTTAATCTAACATCAACCTCGGCCTAGAGTGCTTGATGTCACAGTTCTTTTCGATGTTGATCTTTTTTGAAACCGCGACCCTTTCTACTAGTTATTTCCATTCCTTGTGAGTGCTTTCTTTCGTCGGGTATTTTTCTGGGCTTTTTGTCGCCGTAAGAACGGCAACGGCGGGGAAAGAGGAGCTCAGATAAACCTCAGAAGGGAATCGAACTGTGTCCGCCAGATTTGTAGGCGCTTATCGTCACCACTACGCTATGTCCCCCGCTTACAACTTTCTTAATATACCTCATAGGGACGCGGTTTTTGCGGTAAAATTGATTTCACGACTTACTAATGCATAGAAAAAATATGACTTTAATGACTTTAAATGGCCCTACTAATCACTATCTGATGAATAAACTTAAAAGAGACATAACGTATTGCTGCGTAACAGTTCGAGACTAATGTCAAACGAAGGTAGTAATCTTTCAATATAAATAATAATCGTCCGATCATATTTTCATCTGAACAAGACATGCACACACAACCAATGTTCCCTCAAAGCTGCGCACTGCGCAATTGCACAGTGCTGACACGGTCTCTGCGCACAGAAAATCTAAGCTGCGCACAAAAAGTCCGAAGTGATGACCTTTTTTTTGGTCGTCACGCACTGTTGTCCAAGAGACCGTACAGTGAGCTGGTGAGTGCGCGCAGACTCGTGAAAAAATAGAGGGAGCATTGCACACAATCTACAATGCAATAAGACACAATGCTGGCGGCTGAGCGCAAAATTTAAGAATTCAAAGGTACTTCCGCGCGTTGATATGGGATATATTATAAATCATACCGTCGAGAGGATACTAGATAACTAGGACCGCCCTGGAATATGGAATGGGATTTTTTATGGATAATTATTGGGCATAGTGAGCAGAGAAACAATGAGCTGTCCGCACAGATAGCGTTGTAACGGCGCGTCTACGCGGCTATACGCGTGCTTCTTTCTCCTCCTTTAGACGAAGTTGTCTGCATGATCCCATGCAGTGCTTGTTGTGACATCTCAAAGAATTCCATTTGTATAGTCGGCACTCCGCTATTTTGTTGACTGGATATGCGCCTGACCATTATCAATACGTTTTGGCGGCATTTTACGATACATTATTAGTTTGTCATTGACCAATTAAGTAATCGCCAATACACCCCATCAGGCCATCACATTGTTTAAAATGATGAAATTTTTGCAGGTGTTACCGCTTGAGAACTCGATGAAGTCGAAGGAGCTGTTCATCAGAGTATTATGCATCGCATTTACTGTCGTTGCAGTTTTCATGATTGTTATCGGGATTTTGGGATATCTAGCGTTTGGGTCATCAATCTGTGCCAATATAACTTTAAATTTGCCGCTGTATGATGGGTATGGGTATACCATAGGTTCCTAAGGAATACATGTATTGTAAAAGCATGGTTTTAAATCATTTTTGCAGATATTCGGATGTTGCTAAAGTCTCGTTGGTGCTGGTCTTGTTCTGCACTTTTCCAATACAGTTTTTCATTCCGGTGGAAATATTGTGGCCAATGATAGAAGAGAAAATTCAGCCAAGCAACATCTATTGGGAGCTCGGTTTTAAAGCGGCAATATCGGCTATACTTTGTAAATATATAACATCGTGCTATAAATTTACATAGGTCCATGCTGCTGTGAAACATTTCACCGCGATATTGTAGTCAACAAAGGTGCTGTCCTCGAATCGAAACATTGGAATCACAACTTTCTGTAGAAACATGTTATATTGTGTAAAACGTAAATGGATGTGAAAATAAAATTTGTAACTCAGATCCGCTTGATGCGCTGGATCAATTAATTCAGGTGTCATCCCTCCAAGATGAGTAACATAATTCTAAACTGAAATATATATGTCATGGGTGGCGTTTGCGGTGTATACGAGATGTTACCAGTGTCGCCTACCCCACGTTGACATTTTATTTCTTGGTGTTCCAGGTCTCTTGTCAATCTCATTACCATTCGTCGATAACATCATCGAGTTGGCGGGAAGCTTGTTGTCTGCTCCACTTCAGTTCATATACCCGTCCTTTATCATGCTGTTGACTTGGTCGCAGCAAAACCAAAGTGACGCGCGGTCCGCTGCATCTTCAGTTATTACAGGTGAAGGAGCTGACTGCGACTCAGCACAGCAACCATACTCTTTGTCAAGGTATATTCGACCCTTGCCTAATTTTCAGTTATTCTGTGTGACTCACTATTCAGAGTGCGCGGATTCAAGAGATTTCTGCGCGCCGGAAGTACCATCATCGCTTTATTTTTGGGCGTTGCAACGGTAATATTCGGAATGATCTCTACGATCTCAAGCATACAGCGGAATTATGATCAGAGTACAGCTTCGAGCACGTGCAGAGGCGGGGCGAATTTCAGCGAATACCATCGTCCATACGTTCGAAACTCTACCATTATATCGCGTCATAACCTATCTGTATAATATTGCCTCAAACACTTCGTCAATCTGAATTCACAATCATATTTGCTGTGAGCAAGTTTACTAGGATGCATCATTATCAGTTTATTGATATTTTCATAATTTCAAAACACCACAAAAACTGCGATAAAATGAAAAGATATAGGAAGGCGCCGAAACGACTTGGAGTAGTATTTGAGATCAGACACCCACCTTGGCATAGGCGAAGTAGAGAAGAGGCGTGCACAGTTTGCACACTGAATGAAAAGTAAAGCAGAGAATATAAAAGGCAAGCGACAAAATGAGGTGGTATGTGGCGGAAGGCGAGATCGATATGTTAAGTCGTGGTCCGGTGATCCTGAAGGCTAACTAGTATTCGTTTAGAAGAGATTGCTTGTATTTCGACTTGAATGCTGACATGCTCGCCGACTGCCTGATAGCTGGCGACATGCTGTTCCACAATTGGGGTCCGGGATACTTGACAGAGCAATGCGTCTTCTTGTATTCCGTCCTCATCATATGGTAGTTGTTCTTCGTTGACGCGCGTGTGCCGTACTTGAGCGCTTCTAGCTTCCTCATATCTTCTATGATTATAACACCAAATCTTTTTGAGTAGCGATTTATCAGTTCAACATCCAGGTCCCCGTGAGGCATTGATACGAATGATCCGATGTTGTAGTTATTGCAGTGGGTCAACGATATTCTTGCAGGCAGCACCCCAGCAAGAATTCCGTATTGTGACTTTGATAGGAATAAAGTGTATCAACATAACCCTAACTGACAGAGTGTAACTAAGGCGGCGGAACAGACCACATCCCGTCGATAGTCGTTGTTTGAGTGATGGTATGTGACTCTTCCTAGGCATGTCCGAATCCAGTAAAACACCAAGGTATTTGGCATTTTGGTTGGCAAATTGGTTGGCCAGCGATGTCAACGTTCATCCACTTGGTTGGCGACCATATCAATTACAAAAAACGATATTGGCTGCGTGGTGAACTGGTGTTGTTCTTGTCATAGGAGATAGTTGCGATAATGCGAGTGAATGTGGATGGAGATGAAGCTATATATGCTCTCCCCAGTGGTCTCGATCCTGACACCTAGTTTACTGTGAATGCGAATTTGTAGCTGCGTCATCTGATGAACTGGTTCTCACTGACTGCAGGAAGTAAAGTGTCTCAATTTTTCAACGGTATATTAGTAACAAGAATTATATTCCACTGGTTGTCTTGATTACTGTCTGCCATGCAGTTGAGAAAGGATAGCTAGAGTACCAACCAACTGGAATCACTGTGCTGACACTTCCTGTCTGAAGTTTACAAAATGAGAGAGAGGGAGTTTTTAGTTTCATCCAATTGAAATACATGATAATCAGACAACAATGATCAATGATCATACAAAAGAAAAACGCATATACACCGTCTTAGGAGCGGGTAGGGTTGCATTTCAAACAAACCTGTTTATGGTCATGACGTCATGAATCTTTAATTATGACATCAAAGTGGATTGACAATTGAAAATATTGGGTAAATATGTCTCCTTGACGAAAAAGACTTCCGACCCCTGCCCTAAACCATAGTGTCCTATATGGTGTTGTGGACACAAGCAAATCTTACGACTCACTGCGATTGGTCTACGTCACACTACCCATTTGGCTGCTAAAGGCAATTTGACGGTAATTCTTTACCGGCTTGCCGAGCCTTTAATTTGTTAAAACGGGTATCAATCGAAAGCTGCCGCTGTACTGATTTTATTCCGCTCATGGCCCTAGAATCCTCACAATTCGCCTCGAATTTTTCATCGTTATGGAGATTGGCATTGTGACGAAACAAAGTTGTCTGGCTAAACGAGACCGCAGTTCAGGAGCAAATGAGCGGCTGCGCGGCGAGAGTGAGATTGCTTAGCTGTCGTAGCGGCAATGGGCAACGAGCTTATGTTTCGAAGTGCAATCGCGTCGCGGAGAAACGTTGCGCTGTTGATGGCAGGTGTCGGTACTTTCAATAGTCGCTTTGGTTAAGTGTGAGCCCACATTACCAGCCTTTCCTTGACCGTGACCCAGATGTGTCGTAATAGGTTTTCGCTAAGGTTCGAGACCAATAAGCATTGGAGACAGTGTTATAGCCAGGGTGTTCCAAATCCTGACAGACATGGCGCACTGTTTTTGGTTGTGACACGTTTCAGCCTCGGTCATGGTTGTTAATTTCGCATAACATGAATTACCGGGGCATTATAGTGCATGTCGTGATCCGAACTCAAATGATCAGATGACATCATATGCTCAATATTGCCATCAGTGACTGAAGGCGTCTTCGGCGCAAATCGTAGTGGTCCGCTTAGTTCGAATATGATTTCGTCAGGACGTGTTAGCGGTGGATATCCAGCTCATGGATCGGATCTCTCGTAAGTAATCCTATGTACGTCTTTTGCAGTACAAGCGTTTTGTTCGTAGGCTGTGCGGTATATCATAATACTGAAAGTGAATGCAGGGCCGTAACTACCGCGTACCAGAACCCCAATTCGGGAGGTTGGAGCATGCTCAAAGAGTTCCCTAAATTATTTTGCAAATCAGGATAAAGTATGCAGTATTATGGGGGACATTTATTCAATTTGAAAATGTTATTCTAATTTCGCGCGATTTTGTATCGCTAGGTTACTCGAATTAAATCTTATCTATAGGTGTCCCTGCCGCCCACAAAAAATACGCGTAATTTACAGACAATATAGTCTGACTGTATTCGCAATTGTGATAGCATTGTTTCTGCCATGCGACCGCGCGAAAGTATGCTGCCCAAAAGATCGGCAGCGAGAAATCTTAACCGAATATGACCGCCACATGCTGGTCGAAACCGTCGATGTATATTATATGTAGGCTATTACTGTGATGTGTATTCTGTGTATTCTAATGTTATATACAGGACTGCTGGAGCCTTGATGCACCTCGTGCGAGCAAATCTAGGAATAGCAGTGTTGTCAATGCCTTGGGCAATATCTCACGCGGGAATCGTCGTAGGCCCGATTCTAACCAGTATTCTGGTACTGATATCTGTGATTTCGATATCCGGTTTGGTTGAATGTGCACGTTGGCATTCAAGGTAAGACAGAACCATGTTATGCTGTCATAGGAAGATATTTTCATATGTCATATGACATACAGCTAGCCTATGGGGGAGATAGCGTAGTGGTCACGATAAGCGCCCACAAACCTGGCGGACCCAATTGGATTCCCGTCGGAAGTTTATCTGGGCTCCTCTTCCCCCGCCGTTGCTGTTCTTACGGCGACGCAAAAGCCCAGAAAAAAATACCCGACGAAAGAAAGCACTCACAAGGAATGGAAAGAACCAGTAGAAAGGGCCGCGGTTTCCACAAGATCCACATCGAAAAAGAACTGCGACATCGGGCACTCTGGGGATCTGCTACCAAAACCCTATTGAACCAGCTTCAGGTCGTTCAGAACAAAGCATTACTAGCTATTGCTATTGCTAAGCTATTGCTCGAATACCACTCTATAGCCGACTTGACCCGTACTACAAAAAGTTGCGTATTCTTAAAATTAGTGATATCTATATCTTTGAACTAGCCAAAGTAATGTATAAAATTAACCAGCTTCAAGTCCCTGTATCTCTACAAAACTATTTTCAATACTGTAGAGATGTCCATAGTCATGGCACGCGTTCTGCCGCAAGTGCCAACTTATTTATGTCCCACTCTGATAAAGGTTTCTCTCCATTTAAACGAGCAGGGATTGATGTATGGAACAACCAGATTCCGCCACACCTGAAAAGCTCCAACTATAATTCATTTAAGTCAGGGATGTTGGACTCTCTTCTGAGCAAATACTAGTCAATGCTTGTACACTGCCCATTATCAGTTATAAATCCTCAACCTAACTTGTTCTTTTTTTGCACATTGATTGTGACTGTCTGTAACTGTTATGTGTTTTCATATATTCTTTGTTATTGCGCTTGTTGCTTTTTGTAAGATACATTCCGTATTAGCTTACCCTGGTTCGTTATCACGTTATGAGGTTATCTCATTTAAACAACCATTTACCCTGGTTCAGGCTGACACGAAGATCGCCAAGATCATATCGCCGGTACCAGTCAATACCGATAAACCACTGTTTTGTGTTTGTTAAATATTGCATATATATATAATTTCTATTTATTTTGGCGTCATCGGTTGACAGATAGATCTCTCTCTCTCTAGGCCGAGGTGTATATTAGATCAAAAGGATCGCAACTGCATGCATGTCGTTCGACATCCTCCTATCCGTTCATTAAATCGCATTGTGTCTTATCGCATTGTACATTGTGTGTGACTTGTTCAGATGAAAAAATATAACCCAACGATTATTATATACCTTCTTCATTAACAGAAATCTTGGTCTTGATCATCTGGATTATGGGGACGTGACCTACCATAGTATTCACTCGAGTTCGTACGAAATCATTCGACCATTGGCTACTGTGGGTCGTCGAGTCGTAAATATATCAATAATTGCGCTGCAATTTGGTGCTTGTTGCGTGTACTATGTTGCGATTGCACAGGACATAAGACGGGTAATGATGACAAATTTACAATGGCTATTTATAATCTTGTCTCATGTGATCGAGCACCTCCTGGGGTCTTTCCATCGTATAGGCTTCGGTGTCCCATATCTTGGTTCGGTTCCTATGTTTTATAGAATTTATCATTTGTGTAGATTGCCATTGAGTATTGGCCGGGAATGCCGGAAGATAGAGTGATTATCGCTGTACTTTGGGTACCATTGACCGTTACCACGTGCAGTCGCAAGCTATCCGGTTTTCATTGGATATCGGGGATCGGAAACCTACTTTTTCTTCTCTGCGTGGCATTGGTCTTAAAATATGCCTGGACGGTGCGTTTGGTCGATTACTCGCACATTCACAAATGTCTATATTCGTTATAATATTTCAGCACCTTCCTCATATTACCTCATTCCCCATCGCTAAACCAGTTGAAGAGTTACCAATATTCTTAACTATTGTTCCCACTGTGGAAGGTGTCTGTGCGGTAAGTCTTCGCATTTTTGCAAGTAATATGTATAGCGTGTGATTCTGGATGACACGTGACCTCGATACCACATTGATAAATAACTGTAGCTATAGTCCATTGATATACATTTCGCGAAAATCTTTTAGCTGCAGTCCGAGCAAGGTGGCTTTCAGAAGAAAATGACTTCTGCCAAATTTTTTCACACCTTTGTCTTTAGTTTGATACCACATCATTATTAGAGCGCGGGGTCCCGTTAAAAAAAGCCCGCTGGATCTTACGATTGCATTGAACAGATTTTATACGAGTGTCTGAAGAAATAGGCCACTGTTACACTAAAGGTCTGTAGATGTCTGTAAAGTGAGAATCTGGCAATAGATAAACGTTTCTGGAGCACCCACTTACTTGTCGACATAATTCGTGAGCAGTAAGAAACTTATACACCACGAATGCCTCTTTTTAGCGGCAAATATTGACCATGACATTGTATGGACTCACGTCTTTGTTGCAGATTTTGCCTCTTGAAAACTCAATGAAATCGAAGGAGCAATTCTTCAGAGTGATATGCATTACATTTGCCTCCATTGCAATTCTAATCATTGTGATTGGAATTTCTGGATATTTGGCTTTCGGATCTTCGCTATGTGCCAATATAACATTGAATCTGCCGCTACACGATGGGTGGGTGGTGGATATCAATAGGGTGCACTCATCGGCCTTATAGCGTGACTCTGGACCGTTTTTGCAGATATTCGAAAGCCGCAAAAGTCTCGTTAATTCTGGTCTTGCTCTGCACTTATCCAATACACTTTCACATTATGATGGGAATACTGTGGCCGATGATAGAGGAAAAATTTCAAACCAACAATATCTTTGCCGAACTCGGTTTCAAAGCAGCATTATCGGCTTTACCCTGTAAATACTCATTTTCATGTAACGAAATCCTGTGACAATTTTCATCGATCGCCGTATCAAAATCCACAAAAATTTTATCAGTAGTCGCTATAGTCTACTATTTAAAAGTATCTGTATACCGATATTAAATCCTAATTTCAGTTTCGTGCCGTGTGTTGTGTAATAATGTAAGTCTATTTTCTAAGTTTTTACTATCTGTAGTAATCGAGCAAGTTGAATAACATAATTTTGACAAATGTTAGATGTATATTATTCTATGTGGCGTTTGTGGAGTATTGCTACCATGAGATCAACCCTTCTGGTATATATTTGTGAACATACAATTGTTCGTATTTGCTATTTCATTGAGAGTGGCATTTTATTCTCGGTTATCAGGTATCTTGTCTATCTCATTACCATTCGTCGATAGCATGATGGCGTTGGCGGGGACGTTCTTGTCTGCACCACTTCAATTCATTTTCCCGTCCGTGGTCATACTGCTGACTTGGTCGCAGCAAAGTGAACGTGACGCGCGATGCGGTAGATACTCAGTGATTCAAGGCGAAAGAGTGGACTTCGACTCGGCACAATTTTACTTACTGTCCGGGTATGTTCGACCGTTGTGTAATTTTCCATGCATATACGCTTGAAATCGTGATACGTAATATTCAGAAAACGCGGATTCAATCGATTTTTGCGAGCCGGTAGTGTTGTAATCGCTGTGGTACTTGGCGCGGCAACGGTGATATTCGGATTGATCTCTACAATCGGAAACATAAAACGGAATTACGAACTGAGTTCAGCATCTAGCACGTGCAGAGGCGGAGCCAATTTCAGCGGATACCATCTGCCAGAAGTTCACAACTCTACTCTACATTCTTAGCGAAAGGAGTGTGTATTTCCACCCGTGTATACGCTGTACTGCACATCCCCTGATGTACGGGTGTGCACTGTGCATACACCCAAGGCACACGAAACCACAGCTTATACCTCAGACTTATACCGCGGTATAAATCGAGTACAATGTCAGCATGCACGTAGGGACTATATAATATGAATAAATTCGATTAAATTCTCTAGTAACAATAAGTATAGATATTTAGGCGGGGAATTTCTAGGAGGGGCGACCCAACGCAACACCAAGCCTAACTGCAATCAGGGCTATCTATGGTGTCGGAGTTCTGTTAAATTTCTGTTGATGAAGTCGGAGTCACAGAAGTATTTTACACCCTTTGGAGTTGGAGTCGGGGAAGCACATACTAACCAGAGTCAGAGTTTGTTAAAATGCTCTGACTCCAAATACTTTAAAATCGAACCAAAAGGTTTTCATATGCTATTAAAAAGTGCCTGTGCAGTAACCGAAGTTTTTGGCGTATAATCGGACCGTCACAGAATTAATTCATTTCTGTAAGTAGATTTTTTAATAGGTTAATTCTCGGTAATACAACCAACTAAAATATATGAAACAAATAATTTTCCAGCAGATTTACAGGGAAGCTGTCGTCGGATTCGGTGTGTTTACAGTTTCAGGATTACGAGTCGGAGTAGATATGTTGGAAACGTCTGGAGTCGGAGTCGTTGAACGGACTATAACCCACATGCTCCAGCGTCCCATTAATCAAATTCTCGCGTTGGCCTACAAATCGCAGAAAAAACATGTTCAAATGCGGCATGATGACTGTGAGTGATAAAATAAAGATAATTGCAAACGAAATGGACAAGCAATTAAAGGTTAGGGTGATGCGCTGTCCGCTGGGTATAGAGCAGTGGTTCTCAAACGCCCCCCCCCCCATTGGGAGGCGTGAAAGCATCTGAAGGGGGTGCGAAGCTACAATTACTTTGTCTATTGTCCAAATTTCCTATTTTAGAATCTCTCATCAGCAACCATAACCTCCATTGCCATTAAACTATCCGGTGGCATTGCTAGCAATCTGATTTCTCTCTTTTTTAATATCACGATAAGGGGGGCGAAATACATGTCAGAAAATGTGTTCCAGTGATCTTTACCGCATGATCGCATTTATTTATTAGCACCCGTTTGGATGTTGTCTTAACAGAGAGCTGAGAAGTGGGCAAGAGCATGAGCAGTGAGCACGTACGGTTTCCGCGGTAAATCGCTCCAGAATTGTAGAATTAATGCGGACTTGGTTACACGCGTCGTTCTCCGCTACTTGCGCTGTTCAGGACATAAGTTTGGTAAGAAGTCAACAACACGAAAAATTTATAGAAGGCCATTCGGAAATTAGGCGATTTCGACATCTGCTTTGAAATCATTTACAGGTGTGGTATATGTAAATGCCGGACAGTGATCTCTTACCTCCTGTAGACTCTTGAAATAACCACGACATAACGCCATTCCAAATTAGGCCGGTAACTCGCTCCGCGTCCTCCCTAAACTCCTAGAACTCCTACAAAGGTTTGCGCAGAGCAGCATTGGTGACAGCCATCTGAACGGAATTGAATCGTGACATCATCATATACCCTGAAAACAATTTAAATGCTGCGACCAGCGTGTCTGAATTTCGATCACCCTGAAATAGATTATAGAAAGATTTATTCGTTTCATAGTGCCGCGTGTCGAATACAGGACTGTATATCTCTCTTACTGAGTTATGCGGTGCAATTGAAATCTGAGTTGACTCTACTGGATTTCATTCATGCGATTTTGCTAAATGCTAGGGTTACCCTATTTTGAGATCCGAAAAGAGGACACTTTTCAAAAATTCTGAAAGCTATAGTACCGGAAATGAAAACTGGTGATTTTGTAAATTTTTCGACTAATAGTGCTGTGTTGACTAAAAAAACGTTCGCAGCGTCGGAGTCCAGTTTTTGATCGCATTTCAATAATACTCTTTCTTGAAAAGAAGTGCAGATTCTCAAAAAAGAGGACATTTAGGCGTCCTCCGTGCACACTTTCAACTTATTGAAAAAAGAGGACAAATCACCTTAAAAGAGGGCGTATGGTAACCCTACAAATGCCCTACCTGAGTATAGAATTGTATTCGGCGTTGGCTTCACTGTATAATGTAGCCCCATGCAGTGTTACGGTGCAGGCCTTGATTTCATAAAGGTATTGCTACGTGCGAGTTTACGCAGTCTCCAATGAATGATATAACGTTATTGATCAATTCGACTGTATGCAGCGACTTCCGTCGAGTACTCCGCAGCTCATGCTATTCATTCGATATTTGATATACTCCTTGCTCAATGCTCACAGTGCAATCTGTGGTTATGCATGAAGTAGAGTGTGTCGACTTCTCCCGAGCATAATTTGATAAACATATTTGGAAGTATGTACCAATGTACCTGTATCAGTTTTGCTTGTGCTGTGCTGTAGTTTTAGGGTTGAACCTTCGGCTCTGCTTCAGCTGAGAATTGAACTAGTGTAACGGTGTCTATATAGTCGGATTATAGTTTAAGTGAACGTTATTTATAGTCGAAATAGCCACGGCCAAAACAGGTTGTACAATATTTTATATCATTGAAAGGTTACGGTTCTACCTAGACCAAAATCGGTCGAGGTTTCTTTAACTTCGTCCGTACGATTGCAATGTCGAAACGTCAATCTGTAAAGCCAGGTTACCAATTACCTACGGTTCAAGGATGCTGTATTTACGCCAGGCGTGGCCAACCTTTTTGCTATTCACGGCCGCATTTGGATTCCTCATGTAGCTTACGGCCGCATTCCAGGGCATATTCGTAATGAACTAACCGGAGGCCAAATGTATATGGTAAACTGTCCATCTCCATTTCCATGAGCTTTGAACTGAGTAATTTATTCAGATCGGCTTACTATACGCACATAAATCGCGAGGGATGTTATGAATTGTTTCTGGGTTTCTTTACGGTCGCGCCAAACGCGAAGATTTTTCAGATTCACGGATGAATTTCGTCATAAATATTAGCAGTTCCACATATTGCTATTTTTTCTTGGCCCATGTGATCAGCTCACCGGCAGAGCTGGTGGAGGGGGTGTTTTCGAGAATTTAGGGCAAGTTATAAATGATGATGGATTTTCGGGAAGGCCAATTTTTGCTACTCACTTTGTTGGATGCTGTTATTTCTTGATCTCCTGTCAAGATTGTCAGTATATACTGGAAAGATATTGGAATCGCCCAAAAGTACCAGAAACAAATTTCTTTCGTGAGTAACACACGATTCCAAGTTGGTATTTCTATATAGGGCACATCATTTTCCTCTGTTCTTCACATTTGTACTGGGGATGGGGGGTGCTGAGATTGCAAAGGGCGCTACTACATTAAAATCGAAAAATGAAGTCACGTTGAATTGCGCGCAGCGTGGAGAAAATTTCAAGATCATTGTAAATCTCTCAAAAGTTCGTGGGTCAATTCGTAAATTCAATTTGCATGTCGACGGCCGCCATCACATACTTCTTGAATTACGTGTTCATGGCTGCACAAATTCCCTTCTACGGCCGCAGGATGGCCACCCCTGATTCACGCCGTTTTGATCTCAAACAAGGGCGATTTATATGGTCACCAAAGAAGAATCGAAATTGTTTCAAGTAAATATAGCATAAAATGAGTAGTGAACATGAGCACTAATGAAGCGAATTATGATGAAAAGATCGATATTGGACTAAGAGCGTTGTTAATTTGTTAGGCTCAACTCTGAAGAACACTCGAAAACGTTCGTCCGTCACTCGCGACCGTATGTCAGATTTTTCAGTTTTCACTTTTTATGCTTCGTTTGATTTTGTTTTCAGACTGGATAAAGAGTTGGGTTGCCCATAACTGTTGGAGCTGTTGCTCACCACAAACCTCGGCTATTGTGCGTCAGCAGAGGTGGTCAGTAACGAAGTACTTCTACTTTTTCGAAGTACTCAAGTAGTTGTCCTCTACTTCTGGTACTTACTCAAGTAGATCTGATTTTCGCTACTTCTACTTCGTAATATTTTGTGGTCTACTTACTTACTTTTCGCTGTTTTCAGTTTGTCAAGTAGAAGTAGTTCAATCTTCTAATTAGGAAGATAGCCTGAGGAATTTCGGGCTGTTTTCACGGAGTATCAACATTAAATTTTAGTAAAGCCCAGAATTTTCGTCGCGCTTCGCGCGCAGTGGATACGGAGTGACCGGTATGATTTCACGAAAGTATCGGTGACTATAATTTAGGTAGAGGGTTGGCGTGGTTCCGTTCACACCACATTGTCGCCCTTCACCCATATTACATAATTCATCACAGTATATATGGCTCATCATAACGTTTGAAACTGATGTTTCGCAATCTAGCATTTACTTGTCATATCGCAATCTAGCATGTCCATGGCGTGTACAAATCTGGAAAAGTGTACTCTGACTTTTTTTAGTTTTAGAGCTGTTTTAGGATACCACCTTTGAAACTTTCTGGACTAAAAACATGAAATACATGTTCGGCTTTTAGAAGTAGTATTTATATTTCACTTTCAATTCCCAGTATCATATACTTTGAGTTATTATTAATATCAATTATTTTGTTTGGATAACATACATGTTGAAGAATAAAAGCAAGTGTAGTAATGCCTTTAATTTCTGGAAATGAAGCTACATAATATGGCATTTTTATGGTCCACCATAATTTTTATTACCGTTTACTAATCGCCCAAAGTGTTTACACCGTATCCAATACAACTTCTCCGTATCGCTCTTCGACTTAACTACTGGCCCTATAATATGGGGAATGGCGCCATACGATGCTATTTTCTAAAACGTGCTGTTCGAGAAAACAGAGGATTAGCATCGCATTTCCATATCAGTACTATCATTTTCATCCCATCATGCGGACGAATGCTTATGCTATCGAAAATCGGATACCTGCTGGTATGCATCAATATGAATCATACTCGTCACCTATCGCATAGCTCAATTTTCATCTTTTTACAATCCATGTGAACGAATTAGGATCGTTTTTACAACTACTTACTTACTTGAGTACTTTTAAAGTCGGTCAATTCTACTTCCACTTCAAGTAGTTTTAGATTGCTTAAAAAAGAAGTACTTCTACTCGTACTTGAGTAGATTTTTTTCGTCGCTACTTCTACTTCTTCTTGAGTATATTTCTTGACTACTTTGACCACCTCTGTGCGTCAGACCGTTAGCGGTCATAAGCACCGCCTAATGTTTTACCTCCGATACCGTGGTCGTTGTCACATCATAAGCCAATGAGACCTTCATATTTATCTCCATTGGGAGCCCGCTACATTCTGTGGTTTATTGGCGTCAAGATTATTTAGACAATAATGGTCGACGTCGACGTGCTGTTAAGCGCGAGAAAAGAATATATCGTGAACTTGTTCAACATATTTAAAGTAAAATTATTTGCAGCATTCAAAGATACATTATCACTTGATTTTCAAAAATCTCGAAGCCGATTGCATGCAACTTAGAATGACTTTGCGTGCCGCGAGTTGGAGACGCCGCTGCCCTAACCTAGACTGTCGAGTGGCAAGCATATACAAATGCATTCTTATTAGTTTAGCAATTCAAGGCATATGAAATATATGGGCTGTATTTTATGCCATGATCCTGATTATAGATATGTTTGCATCATAAGCCTAGACCGAGATCATCTGCTGGATTGGGCGCTTTTTCAGCGGAAATCACAGCTTGTGGTCTGATTAGTGCCTGTTCCAATATGGTTTCTCCAAGACATGCTAATAGCGCAAGCGATGGCTATCCAGCTCATGGTTCGGATCTCACGTAAGTAAGCCTGCGCATTATAATAGTGCAAATTTTCTGGCAATAGCGTAGGGTTACCATGCATACGTCCTCTTTTAAGATGATCCGTCCTCTTTTTTGACTTTTTTGAAAGTGTCTACGGAGGACGCCCAAATGTCCTCTTTTTTGAGATTCTGTCCTCTTTTTTGAGAATTTTGTTTAGATATAGGGGAAAATTCGATTGAGATACAGTAAATCAGCATTGCAGTAACGTTCCGGCGACTATCGGAGGCTGAGCAAGAATCATGTTGACCTTTTTTTAGTCAACCAATTACAAAGTCGGGGGAAATTTACCATTTTTTCGGATTTCACTCCAGAATCGTAAGTCGGAAAATTTTGAAAAAGTGTCTTCTTTTCACATTTCCAAAATATGGTAACCCTACAATAGCGTGTTTGGTAGAAATAGCGTACAGTATGTATGTGCTGTATGTGAATATTCTGGTATTGTATACAGAACGGCTGGAGCCTTGATGCATATCGTGTGATCCAATCTCGGAGTAGCAGTGTTGTCAATGCCGTGGGCTGTATCTCACTCGGGAGTCGTCATAGGGCCAATTCTCATCTGCATGCTTGTGCTGATCTCTTTAATGACTATGTCCGGTTTGGTTGAATGTGCGCGTTGGCATTCCAGGTGAGATAAAATGAATACATTGGTAAAATGAGATCAGTAAATGGCAGCGAATTTCTTCACAGGAAAATTGGTCTTCATCATATGGATTATGGGGACGTAGCCTACCACAGTGTTCACTCAAGTTCATACGAGGTCATCCGACCATTGGCCACTGCTGGTCGTCGTGTCGTAAATGCATCAATAATTTCAATGCAAATGGGCGCTTGCTGCATATACTATGTCGTGATTGCGCAGAACATAAGACAGGTAAATGTAGTTCAACCTCATCGCTAGTTGGTGTGTCGCAGCACGGCCAATGTGTTTGTGGTTATTTTAAATGATAAAAATATTAATAAACTGATACTGAGTGAACAGGATAGGGAAAGGAAAATCACAAGTTCACGATACAAGTTCTAATTTGAATATTATCACTCAATAATGGCGGTTACAACAAAACGAGTAATGCTGATGAAAAATGCAGATACTTTTCTATTCTAATGTTGTATCACGATATTAAAATCAATCTATTTAAATGTGCATATTTCAGTTACTCCCATTCTATGGGTGCGGAACCACCCGGCTTGTACCGGTGCGCACCTCCTGCGGACACGCAGCCATCGTTCCAATTTAGGGCGTGGACGATTCCAATCGGGTTCCGGTTCCAATATTTTCTTAGAAATAGAAAGTGGGGGAGATAGATTTTATTGCTTCTTCAACCGGAACAAATCAACTGCTCAAAAAAATTGGTGTCCTAAACATAAAAGATATGCGAAAACTAGAAATTGCAAAGTTTATGTATCAGTTCCACTGCGGTCACTGCCCCGAACACTTCGATGACTTCGTCGAGCATGTCCACATTCAAGTCGAAATACAAGCAATTTCTGCTGAATGAATACTAGTCAGCCCTCACCATTTACCGGGCCACGACCTGACATATCGATCTCGCCTTCCGTCACTTGCCACCAGATTCTATCGCTTGCCACTTGATATTATCTTTTTTTACTTCCATTCGGTGGGCAGTGTGCATGCCTCCTCTTTATACACATAGACAATAATATTTGTGTGTAAATGACTGCATAATGGTACAGACGGGTGCCGGCGATATGATCCTTGAGATCCTCAAACCCCAGAGATTATACATAGTACACTCATGCTTACTGGTTATGGTGCCATACAAAAACAAAAAAGAAGAACACAGTGGATGATTTGATGCAAGAGTAAATTGAATTAGGCATTTTTAGGTTGCCATTGAGTATTGGCCGGGAATCCCGGAAGATAGAGTGATAATCGCGGTACTTTGGGTCCCCTTGACCATTGCTACGTTCAATCGCAAACTATCCGGTTTTCATTGGATATCGGCGATCGGAAACCTGCTTTTTCTTCTATCCGTGGCATTGATCTTTAAATATCTCTGGACGGTGCGTTTGGTTGATTGCGCGTATACCTTCACAAAAGCCTAATCATCATATCATAATATTTCAGCATCTTCATCTTAGTACTCCAATCCACTTTGCTAAACCAATTGATGAGTTGCCAGTGTTCTTAACAACTACAGCTAGCTGCGTGGAAGGAGTGTGTACGGTAAGACTTCGCTTTTTTTACAAGTCACCTTTAGCCTTCATGTCACGGGATAAGGGACTGACCAAAATCCATTATACCGTCTCGTTTATCCGGTCAACATAAATTTTATAAACAACAAAAGACTTCGTAATGCCATATATATAATCACGTATTTATAGCCAGGGTTGTAATGACTCGAGTCGCAATTTTTCGGTGACTCGGCTTGACTCGACTCAAGTCAATTTGTGTATTGACTCGACTTGTACTCGAGTCATTGCGCATGACTCGGCCAAGTCGTATGACTCGACACATTATATATGACTTTTACTAGTCTCTCGTATATCTGGATCGATAATCGAAAAGTAGGCTCAGAATCTGTATTTTATCCGATTGAATAAATATATTTAGAGTGAGAAAAATTAGTATATTTGAATCCGAGGCCTTCGATATCACCCAAGAGTTTTTCAGAAGTGACTTGAACCTGAATCATATTCGATACAGAAAAGTAAACACGATGACTTCGACTCGACCCTATGGTCCCTCACTTGGACTCGGACTTGACTCGGTGGTGGATTGAAAATGACTCGACTTGACTCCAGTCAAAACTATAGAAGTCAAATTGATTTGCGATTCGGAAACTTGTGACTTGGTTATAACCATGTTTATAGCCTACACCGCTAGACGATCACTTCTCTCGTTAAGTTAGCATCAAGAATATCTTGAAGCAGTGGACAGAAGTGACAGACATGGCCTAAAAACTCAATTAGGAAATAATTGTCGTCAAAAGACATATATTGGCTTGGCACTACTATTTCCAATTGTAATTTCCAAAGAGTCATACAAGGATATCCACTAATTGTTACATCACAATTAAATATGCATAACGTCATGGGGTAAGATGTCGAAGTTAACTACATAGGATTAGTGATTAGGGATGGTGTGAACGTGACGTTCACGTTCGCGTTCTGTGTGTGAACCTCTGAAATTTAGAGGTTCACGTTCACAAATGAACCTTGGTAGGTTCTGCGCTGTGAAGCTTTTTCATGTTTTACAATTTTTCACGTCATTATAAAATCTTTGGTTGAAATTATTTGCCTTTCAACTTCCGACTACTCTAATGCATGGCGCTGCACTGGCAGCATAAAAATCAATACTAAACGAGCATGCACCTTGCCAATCTCAAAATTTTTTCTTGCTCTGTTACAAAAGTTTGCTCGAAATAATCAGCTTTCCGTTCGGGGATAATTTGTGACTCACTGCAGTTAGCTTGACCCGCGATCACACAACAATATAAACGAAATTAACTACATGTAGGTATAGTCAGCGAATGATGCTTACTCAACCAATCAATGAAATTTACATAAAAAACACATCGTTGGCCAATGTAAAAAATCGCACGGGATCCATCTTGATTTGATATGTTTTAAACCAAATCCGTGCGATTGTGGTGTTGGCTGTGCGTCCAGCAATCGCGAGGATAGCCACCTCAATCTTCTTCTGTCGGTGTCAGTCACACACGTTTCGATCAGTTCCTCCAAAACGGGATAATAATTACTTCAGCGACGGATTATATTGTTAAATGATATCAATTGGTTGACTTTACTATTCAATTCTTCTATTTTTGGGTCGTAACATAACTTTCAGCTTCAAGCCTATATGGCGATGTTTGTGATTTGAATTTGTAACTAAGACTGTCGCTTCCAAGGAAGTTCCTTTCTCGTTATGACCAGTAAGACAATGGGGATTTACAAACTGCATTGCCTCTCTAATCAATCAACGCATCGTTCACTCGTTCAAGGCATGCGATATCGAGTACGGTGAATTCGCGAGTGATATTGCTTGCCACCGTCAGCAACCTATTTTTGCAAGCATGCAAACTTCGTATCGAAATCGACTTATTAGGTTTGCCCGATGTAGGGTTGTAGACTTCTAAACAACTTGAAGGTAAAGTATTTGTCCTATTATAGGAAAAAAATCTCATGTTGAACTGATAAATGAGCAATTATCAGCAGGCAATATTTGGCATAAATTTTAGGCATGTTAAAAGGGACGGTTGCGAGCCCCTAAAACTCCTATGGAGGCTATCAATACACCATCGTTTTCACCTGACATATAGACTTGTCTCAGTTGCCACAAGAATAATGACTCGTTAATTAAGTATGTGCAGTAGTGCACTGTGCAGACTGCAGAGTTGCTCGTCATAGTTGATTAGAATGACCGCCGTTGTTGGCCGATGACGAATGACCATGCCTGTTATTGTATCAAATCAAGATCTTTTTGCAGATTTTACCTCTTGAAAACTCGATGAAATCGAAAGAGCTATTCATCAGAGTGTTATGCGTTGCCTTTGCTCTCGTAGGGGTTTTCATGATCGTGGTTGGAATTTCTGGATATTTAGTTTTCGGATCTTCGATATGTGCTAATTTAACTCTGAATCTACCGCTGCGCGACGGGTAGGTTTGGGTGCCAAAAAAGGTGCTCAACTAATGACCGTACTGTACGCTGTTAGAGGCGCAATCGCATGACATTCCTTATATTCCTTGCAGATACTCGGAAGCTGCTAAAGTCGTTTTAGTTCTGGTCTTATTCTGCACTTATCCGATACAGTTTTACGTGCCGATGGGAATATTATGGCCGATGATAGAAGAGAAATTTCGAACAAGCAATATCTATTGCGAGCTCGGATTTAAAGCAGCGATTTCGGCCTTACTATGTAAATATACTGTATACACTATCAAATGGAAGTTGTGCAAATATTTTCACCACGTTGGATCCACAACTTTTTGAATATAGACGTAAATTACAAATCTTGGTCTCGTGTCGACCGTAATGACGCTAATTCGATTGCGTCAAGTTTTAGTCACTTTCTAGGTCAAGTTGCGGCGGTAATATAACTCAACTGAAACGCAACAAGATATTTTAACTGAAATGTATCATCCTGACGTACGTGTATGTCTTCATTATGATATTGAATATTTGATCCTTGTCATTGAATGCATATTTCAAGTAGACAGTGTGTTTCGTGACTATTTACAGGTATCTTGGCAATCTCTTTACCATTCGTCGATAGCATAATCGCCTTAGCGGGAACGTTTTTGTCTGCTCCTCTTCAGTTCATATTCCCGCCCGCGATAATACTGTTGACATGGTCGCAACAAAATCGAGGCGATGCACGGTGGGATGCCTATTCAGTGATTCAAGGTGACTGCGACTCAGCACAATCTGGCTCATTGTCGAGGTATATTCGACAGTCGTATAATTTTCTGTGACTTTGATTAACATCGTGCGACGTGTTCAGAAAATGCAGATTTTTTCGATTTCTACACGCCTGGAGTATCGTTATTGCTTTGCTACTGGGAGTTGTAACGGTAATACTCGGACTGACCTCTACAATCTCAGGCATAAAACGGAATTATGAACTGAGTTCAGCATCGAGCTCATGCCGCGGTGGAGCTAATTTCAGTGCATACCATCTTGCATAAATGCTTTCTCAAC
Organism: Botryllus schlosseri; assembly: GCF_051294905.1. Taxonomy (NCBI): domain Eukaryota; kingdom Metazoa; phylum Chordata; class Ascidiacea; order Stolidobranchia; family Styelidae; genus Botryllus; species Botryllus schlosseri. The sequence continues at coordinate 10,383,824 of NC_137251.1, read as the reverse complement.
TTCACCATCACCAAGTCGCCCCGTCATCGACATTAGGCTATGTTAGCTTATTACGCACCATCTGTGAATATATGATTACCATCAGTGCGCATGTTGTGTATATGCCGCACTGGACAAGGAAGGTACGGATACAGACTTGTAAGTCCCTCCATGCTATCCCGGAAATTCTGAGCGCCAAGCGAGGAAGCCACAAATACAAGATTTACCGATCAGGTCTTTGGTCTGACCCGGCCGGACAGCGACCTACCGAACAAGATGCCGGACGTTCCACTATTACGCTATTTTGTGGGCCTAATCGTAGCTTTTTCAATAACTTTAACTCTCACCAGCCACAGTGAACTATTATTTGCGCACTATTATTAGCGTAAGCATACGTAGTGAAAAGTCTGGTTAGAAAGCATACACTTAATCAGGACGTCTGAACCTACGACACGCGGGGTAATGACGTAAAATTGACTCACTGCTTTCTCTCTTTCAACTGTCATCGTAATGACGGTCGATGGCAAGAGGCATGAAGATAGTAGTAAATATCAACATTACTGACTTACATTTGTAATAAGTTACTGTAATGCAAATGTTTCTCCATTTAAGGCAGGTTTCTTAAAGCATGAGTGGCGACCCAAACATGGGTCGCGAAGAGTATAATTTAGGGTCGTGTCGGCACCAGAGCGATCTTTTAATATATATATAATATTAGTAACCGACCTTCGTATGTTCGTATTACACAAATTGTTTTGAATCCATGATAAGATTTGTCTGAACGTCTAAATGGACTGGTTAACATCGAAAAACTGTGACATCGGATCGGGCACTAGGCCGAGGTAGGCTGGTCATTTCGGCATCCTCCTGTCTGTTAATTACATCGAATTTTACATTGTGTGTGTGTCTTGATCTGGTGAAAATAAAATCTCACGATTATTATTGATTTAATCGTTAAGTTTCCTTAAAAAACGACGCACACCAAATTTTAATTCATACCAACCAATATTCGCGGATTACGTACAGTTCGAAAATTTTTAATTTACCCAAAGATGCAAAAAAAAAAATTTTCCAAAATTTTTCTGTCAACCCCATGAAATTTTTGCGCTGTCTTCAAAGACGATGCAAAACAAATTTGACTCAATTCCAACCCGTAGTAGCGGAGTCATTTAAGTTTTTCGATGATAATTCTCGGATTATTCACCGATCAAGGATAATCCCCGAATTATCGAAGAAAAACTCGAATAGCTCCGCTTCTACGGGTTGGAATCGAGTCAAATTTGTTTTGCATCGTCTTTGAGGACAGCGCAACAATTTCATGGGGTTGACAGAAAACTTTGGAAAAAAAATTTTTTTGCGTTTTTGGGTAAATTAAAAATTTTCAAACTGTACGTAATCCGCGAATATTGGTTGGAATGAATTAAAATTTGGTGTGCGTCGTTTTTTAAGGCAATCTAACGGTTTAATCACGTAGCCAGCAAGATTCAGGAAAAAAGTTTTTTTTTTGAACAGCCCTGCTGCACATTGTGCAAGTGTATGCTACTTGACTGTTCAGTATTCACTGTTCAGCATGCCCCATTGCCCCTTTTTGAGAGTTCGATTAATTTATATCACCAAGACGTTTCAATTCCTTTCTCTCTTGTAGTTGTAGCGTAGCAATTTACAAAAAATGATCATCCGACTTTGTAAAGGCTCCTGTTGATGTGTTTAGTGATGCTCATTGCTCAGTAGGGCTGTTCAAAAATAACCTTTTTCCCTGAATCTTGCTGGTTACTTGATTAAATCGTTAGGTTGCCTTAAAAAACGACGCACACCAAATTTGAATTCATTCCAACCAATATTCGCGGATTTCGTAGAGTTTGAAAATTTTGAATTTGCCTAAAAATGCAAAAAATAAATTTTTTCAAATTTTCCTTCCAACCTTATGAAATTGCTGCGCTGTCTTCAAAAACGATGGAAAACAAATTTGACTCAATTCCAAGCTGCAGAAGCGGAGTTATTCAAGTTTCTTGATGATAATTCTGGGATGATCCACCAATCAAGGATAATCCCAGAATTATCAAAGAAAAACTGAAATAACTCCACTTCTACGGCTTCGAATTGAGTCAAATTTGTTTTGCATCGTTTTTGAAGACAGCGCAGCAATTTCATAAGGTTGGAAGGAAAATTTGAAAAAATTTATTTTTTGCATTTTTAGGCAAATTCAAAATTTTCAAACTCTACGAAATCCGCGAATATTGGTTGGAATGAATTCAAATTTGGTGTGCGTCGTTTTTTAAGGCAACCTAACGATTTAATCAAGTAACCAGCAAGATTCAGGGAAAAAGGTTATTTTTGAACAGCCCTATTGCTCAGTGATGATAACTCCTACTCTAGGGCGACGTTGTGTGTACGTACTCAAGCGCGACTACATTTGTTTTCGTCGGCGATTACGTTTCATATTTAATATACAATACGTACAATGCAACAATACAATGTAAACTTACGAGGTAGTCCATACTCGTAGTCGTAGCGGTACATTCTTTTACTAGCTCTCCGTCATCACTGCTGCTGATGTATGATAAGCAGATGCCTGTCAGTATGTTGACTATGTTGTAATATGCCAGTCAAAAGTCAGCCAGTTGTAGCCTACTTAATTATATCGATATTGCAGCAACATGTTAGTAAATTTTCTTAATGATCAGAATAATTATTAGCGAGGCAGCATAAAAATGTATTTGAGAGGTCAAGGCAGTGGCGTATCCAGGGTTTAGAGCTCGGACCCCTTCAAATTGAAGTTGCTGTAAGCCTGATTGGAATCGCGGGCCTTTTTGCCTGATATAACCTTTCAGGTGAGCAGCGATGATTTCCCAAGTTAAAGTAATTTAATAAAAAATGATTAAAAAATGAAACATAGTGTGAGCACCGGACACCGATTCCATACAGGGCTGTAAGGCCAGCGTCCAATATCCCTCGCGAATTTGATGCACCCGGAATGGCGCGATGCGTAATCTTGGATTGCACCATGCGTTGGTTGATCAAGAAAATAGCAGACATGAGGACCCCTCTATGACAATCTAGTTTTCAAATACACGTTTTCTTCCTGATCTGCGCCGAGAAATGAACTGCCTTGGAAGTGACATTCCAATTTCAAGTCCAATTTACAAACAACGCTTCGCTATTATTCACTTCCGAATTACGAGTAGCGTGGTGAGATAGCGTAGTGGTATAATCCACAGCTGAAACACCAGGGTTGGGTGTTCGAGTCCGACCGAGGTCGACCCCAGAATTCCTACCTAAGTGTTGGAGGTTTATCTAGGCTCCTCCTCGCCATGTCAGCTGTGTAAGAGGGTTTTATAAAAGCCCGGAAGTGGGCTGTGCTACAAGTCGGCACCTACGGAATAAAAATGAAGAAAATTGGCCTGGTGTAAATTACCACAGTAGCCGACAAACACAATGAATACCACAAACAAAGTCAACAACAAATCAAAACAATCAAGTAGCTTTCTAGTACTGCCGTAAAAATATAGGCATGTATTGCAACGTTTATGTTACCGCCTGTTGGAGAAGTCGATCAATATTAAGATTTTCGGAATCAGTGCTATAGTTGTATTAGATTAAATCAGTTATTATAAATTCCGAGCTATTTACGATGAATTGCGCTAACACCGGATGATTAGTAACCTAGTTAGTCGCCTAGAGTTTTTACAGAGAAAATATGTTGCCTACGACAAATCTCATGTAGGGCCTAGTGAGTTCGAAATGGTACTACCATGAAGTCACGAATTTTCAATTGTGACATAACAATTGATTGACATATATGGCTCTTTGAGAGGTAAAATGGAAAATGTGGGGCTAACATGGCTCTTCAGGCGAAAAAGGTCCCCGAACACTGTGCATGCATATATTTTCTGTACCACCATTTTTGCTGTCTGTTTGTTATGTATTTCAGTTGGATGAAAAATAAAGACTCCCTCTCACAGTATTTGTTCTCTGTACTAAAGTAGCGATTTTTGTATGTTGTATGACTATAATGCACGAACATGAATTCCCTGTATTGTATAACTGTTTTGATGTCCACAAATTCTGTGATTGATGTCCCAATATCTGTCATCTTCATCATAGGTGAACTCAAGTATCTTGTTCCCGAATACGAGCTGGACATACTTCTCGATAGCGTGTAGTTGATGACTCTATGACAGGGGTCGGGAACCTTTTTCGTCCGAAGAGCCATGATGGCCCTATATTTTCCATCTTAACTCCCAAAGAGCCATACATGTCAATCAACTGTTATGTCACAATTGAAAATTTGTGACATCATGGTAGCATGAATTCAAACTCACTACGTGAGATTTCTTGTGTGCACCATATTATCTCTGCAAAAACTCGTACTAATCATGCCGGTTGCCTTATTTGAGCATGTGAACCTTGAGTTAGAGATCTTTTGCAAGCTACATCTTTTGCAACTTAAATTTAAGGATTTTGAAAAGGGGGTCCGAGCCCCCAGCCCGAAATACGCCAATGTCTTGACCTCTCAAAGACATGTTTATACTTCTATCAGAATTATTATTTTAGCCGCAATGAAAATTTACTAACAAGTTGCTGCAATATTAATGAATTACGGTAAGCACGAAAATCAAAATTTAGCAAAGAGCCATATCTTATACCCAAAAGAGCCATATATGGGTCTCGTGCCATAGATTCCCGACCCCGGCTCTATGATAACCTTATGGCTCCTCTGCATTTTCATTGTCCAAATAGGCTATCTTGGTAGACTAGAATAACATGTCTTCCTTCTGATTTCCAGTGATGCAATCGTTAATAAATTGTTACTGTTTGAAAGCATTACCAGTGTCAATAACTTCAAAGTGCAAATCAAAATATCAAATAAGCCTGGCTGATTACATAAATCTCTTCATTGTTTTGACCCTTGCGATAACTGCAAAGATGCCTGCATGATATTTGACTCGCGAGGAAAGAGCATCGAAAATTGGAATTTCGTCCGATTTATCTGTCATGGATAACCAGTCGATGTCTTCAATAATTTCTGCAAAAAAAGAAAGCTTCAAAGGACCCAACAAGTTTTGGAATGGGTATGCTGGAATATATAAACTAATTTTGCTTCAACAATAAAGATTGTTCAATGTTGTGTTCTGGCTCAAGCATAAATTATATATTTGCATTTTCAAGCTGAACTCATTGCTTTCATTCTCAGCTCAGAACGGTCATCCTGGACTATCATGCTTTTGATTGGGACAACAATTCTCTTTTCATCGCGAGTTGCCATGCCTGTATGCGCTACTACCATGGCAAAAGAATTCGGATGGAATAAGAAACATCTGGGAACTGTTATGGGATGCTTTTTCTGGGGCTACGCGACAACACAAATCCTTGGTGGATACTTAGCAGATAGGTATGTACTGTGCATTGCACATGATTGGTATTAGCACAATTATTCTAACCCAATTATCTTTGGTCTTTTTGGGTTGATATATATTCAATCATTGCTGAACAGTTGAAGCTATAGCGGCCAGCGGGTTTGTTTCATAAGCCATTAACTTACTGCATAATTTGATGCCAGTTAATGGTAAGTATTAGATAACAGATGGGGGAGTAGGCTGAAATGGGGTAGAATGGTGAAGTTGCCGAAAATCATCACTATTGACACCATGCATTCAATCTACTTACTTGACATAATGGGTGGCAGCTGCTTTTCCACTGATGCCCGTCTGTCAGTGGAGTACCATATCAATCATACAATAGCCTTGATTATAATTTTTGGCACATGTTTCAGATATCAATATTGTTTCAGATTTGGAGGCGACCGTGTGCTGACAACCGCTTCTCTCATTTGGGGCCTAGTGACTGCCGTCACTCCAAGAATAGCGTATCTTTCGTCTGATTCTTGGACGAACTTGCTGCTGTTAGGAGCATTCAGAGTGATTCTGGGCTTGTCACAAGGTGTTGCATGTCAGCTGTGCTTGATGATTGACATAAGTTCAACCCTTGTCTGTTTTTTCTTTGTGTTATAGGATTGCACTATCCATCCATGACGAGCCTTATCGGTAAAAATGTACGAGAAAGCAGCAGGTCGTTTTCTATGGGGGTAATTTCTTCTGGGTCGAATCTCGGGTTTGTTAATGTCTACGTGACAACGTTTGAGCCGTTATTATTAAGATTCTTTTCAGATCTTTGATATGCGGTGGCGTGGGAGCGCTGATATTGGAATCTCACGGATGGCATGAAGTGTTTTATGTTGTTGGGATATGCGCCTTGATTTGGAGTTTCTGCATGTCTAGACTGTCGTTGGTTCAACAGGGTGAGATGTGATTAGTACCTACCTAGTATAGTTTCATAGTTTTTCATAATTTACGTTCTTGCGAATCAAGCTCTATGATGTTTGCATGTAGTAACTCTTCATAGTACTTTGTACCGTTTTAATTTGATCATGCTCAGATCAGCAGACTATATATGATTTGACAATTGTGATAATCATATCTGGACATATGCACTATGTGATGAGTGGAGTATAACCTCGGAACAAAGATTTGATTCTTCAGTTGCCAACTTACTAAGACAGGGGTTCTTAAACTTTTTTGATCGCAGTTCTATGGGGGCTGTGGATACCGATCCCTTGGCGGTCATCACATCAAGCTGAGGTCTATGTTTAGGCTATTCCATGGCCAAAATAAGATAACTAAGGACTAGATAAGATAGTCACAGTCACGGAGACATCCTCAAAGTTTACTTTGTTTTCTAGTTGCCTGATGACATATTGCCCTTTCACGAACCTCCTAAACTAGTTTCCGGGGCCCTGTTTAAGACCCCCTGGTTGAAGATGTTGTTGTCAGACATTGCTACTGTTTCACATGCATCCTTTTTCTTGTGTGAGAATCTTGAATTTAGTGTTTTTTCAAAATGCGTTTTCCTTTTCTAGCCAATAAAAGGAGTCACTCCGATTTATCACAACTCAACCAATCACCCGTGCCTTGGTTAACGATATTTTCAAAGCCTGCTTTGTGGTAGAATCATTTCTATTTTCATCGAAATCTGATAGCCACATCTTGATTTTGCGTTTAGGTGTGTTATTTCTGCTCATTTCTGCATGAACGCGTCATATTTCATCATGTTAATGTGGTTCCCGACCTTTTTCCAAGAAACGTTCCCACATGAAAAGGTTACCATGATTTATGTTTATTGCATGTCGCCGTGGCATATTCATTCATATCGTCTTTCTTTCAAGGCCTTTGTGTCAAATGTGGTTCCATGGCTGATGTCGATTCCGGCTAGTATTTTTGGTGGCTGGCTCAGCGAACGGATAGTCAAGTCAAAGTACAGCGTGACATTTGCCAGAAAATTTTGTCAAGTAAATTTTTTGTCCTGATGGTTACGGATGTCTCTAAAATCGTCAGGGTATTTTCAGCTCATTGCCATGATGGGATCTGGAATTTTTGCGATGCTCTTGCCATATTGCTCAAATTATAACAATGCGCTTCTCGTTGCCGGTCTTGCAGTGTCATGTCAGACTTTTCACAGCAGGTAAGATATTCATGAGTGAATTCCGTTGTTAGCCTATTGTTCAAAGTATAAAAGTAATTAAACGAGGATTAATAGGATTTTGACCAGTATGGCTTGGGTGTCGTCACTCAGATATCATAGTTTTGTGTTGTATCATTGGTATGTATATCAGAGAGGATCAGTTACACAGTACTTAGTTACTTTGTTTGGAGTACTCAAGTGGGATTTGCTTACTTGCACTACGGTACTTATTCCAGTGGACATGCTTTTAGAATAGGCCCACTTCCACTTCTACCAAATGATTTTCTATGTGAAGCAGTTTTGGCATATTTTGATGTGACACCATATTATGATATATAGGCCTACATATGGTCGACTCCGCCTAATTCGGACAGTTTGGTTCCGCTCACTGTTGGACGAATCAAGTGGAGTAACGGCTTCATCCGAGTTGAGTGGAAAATCAATTGTTCACTTGATGGTCGTGCGTAAAGGCACAAAACGCATTGAAAATACGGTACTGTTGCGTAATCAATGAATTGCAGCTCGCTATACTGCAGTAATCGGCACAGATCGCATAAAACGCACGTTAGTTAAAGGGGCACTGCGCTCTAAAAATGATGTGGTCTCAAATTGAAGATAAAAACGAACAGAAATTTTTGGCCGCAGCCATTTCCTTCAGAACGCCACCGTAATGGAGCTGCAATTTATTGAAATTTCTACAAGACCAGCTGCCGCGGCTGCTTAACCCGTTACATGGCACGATGTCTTCATCGTCGCACTTGCTCGACGCGATAAGGCAGTCACGCAGAGAACGAAACTTAGACACATTTCCTTCATAACATCGGCTGACAACTATCTAAAATTTGTTCTCTGCGTGACTGCCTAATCGCGTCGAGCAAGTGCGACGGTGACATTATCGTGCCATGTAACGGGTTAAGCAGCCGCGACAGCTGGTCTTGTAGAAATTTCAATAAATTGTAGCTCCATTACGGTGGCGTTTTGAAGGAAATGGCCGCGGCCAAAAATTTTGGTTCGTTTTTACCTTCAATTTGAGACCACATCATTTTTAGAGCGCAGTGCCCCTTTAAGCCTTGAAGTCATTGTATTGTACAGTATTTTCGATACAAAACCATTGAACAAATAGTATGTATCCTGTATTACTGTTTGTCACACGCATATTGGGTTCAAATTCTACTTTTAATATCCCCACCTACGCAACTAACTGCCGAACTGTCGAGGGAACGTCTGTACTTTTTTCTTCGTTTACGTTAGTGAGCAATTTTACTTTTTCTGTATCAATCTTTTCTACAAGATGCACACAATGTTACCAGATTAATAGCGACTGTGACGCTGGTATGGCCTTGTATGACTACATCGTCGATTGTTACTGTATGGTTCGCCGTTGTTAAACAACATAATCAGTATCTTGTGGTGAAACGAGCGATATACTGTATATTTTGCGATAACGTAATGATAGGAATTGCGAGTCTGTGCTCGAATTAAATGTAGTACTTCAAGTGCAATTTGTACTTTTGTTCCGTTCGTGAGCATTTTGACCAAGTAGAGCGGTTATCCGCTGTCCGAATTAACCGGAACGACTGCATGTATATGTTCTGACGTCAAAATTCTTGTTCTCAGTGCAGTCCTCGTTAATCCACAAGACATTGCTCCTACGTTCTCCGGATCTGTTTTTGGTAGGCCGTCGACGAACTTTTTTTCGTTCTCCCCGTAACGATTGCAATGTCTCTCCAGGTATTATGAATACGGCCGGAGCGATCCCCGGCTTCCTCGGTGTCTATTTCGCCGGTTTTATACTCGAAGCTTCTGGAAGCTGGAAGACTGTTTTCACGTCTGTCTTTGCTACTAATTTGGTGGGGCTGGGCATATTTATAATTGGCGGAACCGGGGAGAGGATAATTTGAGCATGGGAAGCCTCGACTTGATCGCTGACTTGCATTTTACACCAGAAAGACACAAGATCAGATAGGACTGTTTCCCCAGACACCTATTGTATTTATATATATATCAAGCTAATTGAGCTAATTGTTGGCATGGAAAACCAAAGAGTATTTTTTTATTCCATTTTTATTGCTCCAAATCTATGTTATGTGGCCTTATTTTAGGAAAATCGTGCCTTGCTATTTGGATTGACTCGCTGGTGTTACGTCGACTTTTTATCTATGCAGTAGTTTGATGTCAACTCCAATGGAGTATGATCGTTATTGAAACTCTTGATGTCAACATTACAAAATCAAAATGGAATCATGACGAATGGCGTGGTGGCTTTTAATAAGTTGCAAGTTGCGACTTCCTGGAAGTCAGTTACGTGCGGTGAGGTTAGGTTCGTGATTGGTGAGGTACTGACCCCTCTGGAATGGGGAGACAGATTTCCTTGAAATCAGATGAATAGCCGGTAGTGCATTGCTTGACGGCGCTGCCACTGTGCGATTATGGAAAATTACATAGGTTTGTTATCTATAGTCTAATTGTTAGGACGACAATAGGTGCAGCAGTATAATTCGTGCTCACCTTGCATTGTTTCACTACGCTATCATTGCACGTAAGTAAAGAAGCCAGATTTTACATCCATTGGCAATTTTGACAACCTAGTGGTGTCCTAACATTTTCATTATTTGGGTTTTCGGAATCAGAGCCACAACAAATTTCGATCAATATCAGTAATTACAAATTATGATCTGATCTGTTTATGACGGGCGTTCTGAAACTGGGGTCCGTGGACCCCTCCGGGATTCGTGAACTAGTTTTACGGGGTCCGCGAAAGGGAAATGTTGACCTACATCATCAAGAAACGATATAACCAGATTATTATCCTACGGAAATGATGTCGTCAGCAGACATGGGGTGATTAGGCTACTTCGTGAATGTAATCGCTGCGATTACGATTACTTCTTAATCGCGCGATTAGCATTACAGCAAAATCTCGAAGTAGACGATTACGTTTACTGGTTAAAAGTAATCGCGATTACATTCATTTTGCTACTTAGAACTTGTATCTTTGACGATATTGGGAGACAACATAACGATAGCGACGAAAAGGTCTCATGAGATATTTTATTGTGACGCCATTTGCTTGTTGTCACCACATACCCACTACTAGGGTTACCATACGGGTTAGATAGTGTAGTGGTTACGATAAGCGCCCTGCACGCAGACGGACTGGGTTCGATTCCCGTCGGAGGTTTATCTGGGCTCCTCTTCCCCTGCCGTTGCCGTTCTTACGGCGACAAAAAAGCCCAGAAAAAGACCCGACGAAAGAAAGCACTCACAATAAATGGAAATAACTAGGGCCGCGGCTTCAAAGAGATCAACATCGAAAAAGAACCGTGACATCGGGCACTCTAGGCCGAGGTGGATGTTAGAGTTAAGGATCGCTACTGATGCGTGTCGTTCTACATCAGTGGTCGGGAACCTTTTTTGTCAGAAGAGCCATATTGACCCTATTTTTTCCATTTTAACTCCCAAAGAGCCATACATGCCAATAAACAGTGACGTCACAATTGAAGAGTGGTGACGTCACTGTAGCACTAATTCAGACTCACTACATGGGATTCACCTTGTGCGCTACATTTTATCTGTAAAAGCTCGTACTAATCATGCTGGTTGCCTTGCCTTGCATGCGAAACTTTAGTTACGAGAACACAGGTTCGTCGTGATGTTCCTTTTAAATGCGAGAACCCATGATCAGTGATCACATGCGTAGGTGGAACCAAACATGGTCACAACTGCAGTATATATGCCCCCTACTCTAAGCTGTGATTCATCAATGACTTCGGGTCAGGGGAGGCAAGGGAGGCAGCAGTAGGCTACCTCACCTGTCGTCAGGATGACTGAACGAAAATTGTAAAACCTTCAATTAGGCTACTATTGGTATTTTCTATCGATGTGCATGAATGACACGATTTTGAACATTTTTCTATCAAAATCACACAATTAACATATTTTTTGTTCGAAAATAACGCGCGAAACAAGAGGTAAGGCACACACGGGCCAAGCCTCACCATTGATAACGCAATTCATCGTAAATAGCTTAGAATTTGTTATAACCGATATTAATCGAATGTATAGCTGTAACGATTCCGAAAATCTAAATACTGTTCGACTTCTCAATGCTCAAAGTATTTGGCGGTAACACGTAACATATAACATTGCGCCACACGGCTACATTCTATCACCGGCACAATCAAGAGCGTAGCATGGATGGCTATGACGTTGTTTGCATCGAGTTTGTAATAGTGAATGTAGCGTCTACGGCAGCTCATTTCCTGCCGTAGATCAGGAAGACAATGTGGATTTGAAAACTGCGTTGCATTTGAGCGTCGCCCATATCTGCCATTCTCTTTGATCAATCAACGTATCCAATCCAAGATTTCGAGTCTGGTACATCGAATTCGCGAGTGATATTGGTCGCCGGAGCGACAGTAACTTAAATTTGAGGATTCTGCCAATAGAGGGTTCGAACCCCTGAACCTGATGACGGCATTGTTGTTTTACCTCTCAAAGACATGATTATTCTGCGACGATAATAATTATTATCGCCGTGATGAAAATTGACTAACAAGTTGTTACAATATCGTTCAATTCAGTACAAAAATTTATATTTGGAAAAGAGCCATATATAACACCCAAAAGAGCCATATATGGCTCGCGGGCCATAGGTTCCCGACCACTGTTCTACATCCTCCTATCTGCTCATGACATCGCAATGTGTCTTATCGCATTGTACAGTACATTGTGTGTGACTTGTTCACATCAAAAATATAACCCAACCATGTTAATCTCAACGGCATCTTCCTGCAAGCAAAATTTAGTTGAAATCTGATCACTCATATCGAATTAATATCATACGTCCTCTTTTAGGTGGGTTTGTCTTCTTTTTTAAAATTGTCCTCGGAGGACGCCCTTTGGTCCTCTTTTTTGAGAATTTTGGTTGTATAGCAAAATTAGACTGAGATGCCGTAAATCAGCACCGAAGTGACGCTCCGGCGGGTATTTCGGGAGCTGAGTGGAAAGTTGACCTCTTTTATGGTCAACCGACCACAAAGTGGGGAAAATTCACCATTTTTGGAGAATTTTCCTCCGGTTTTGCAAATCTGTAATTTCCGAAAAAATGTCCTCTTTTCAGATTTCCAAAATATGGTAACCCTACCCATTACCCAACCTTATATAGCTGGCTATTTCCAGGGCATGGTATGGAATGGAATGAGAAATTTCAATACTCCGTACCCGAGGTTTCTCTGGGCTCCTCATCGCCGAACTCACTGCAGTTGCAGTGCATTGAAAAGCCCAGACTGAAATTGAGTAGTGCTACAAGTCGGCAGCAAAGACCACGACGGGCACGCATGTGTGCGAGAGAGACTGACGTCTGAATGAGCGAAAGATTGATGACGTCGTCCCCGAGATTACCAAAGACATATGAACATTACAAAATTTCGTGTCGTGGTGCACATAGCCTGAAAAAGGCGAGATGCACCTCTGTAAAATGCCAATCAATACCCGTCTCAATCGTTCCATTCCATACTTACAATTTTCCATACCATAGCAACATACCATACCATGCCCTTCTTCCATACCATATTTGCTACTTTTTCCATACTTTCCCATCAGTTGCACATTGCACAACTTTTCAGATAAAATTCTATTTTTGATGCATGGAAATTTCCGTGGTTTTTATTCCGATAATTTTGAATGAAATTGACAATTATTTATATAGCCCTGATACATCAATTCTATCCTCAATTTCTCTGTGTCATATGTCAGCGATAGGTTGGCTAATTATCGAAGATGGAACGTAAATATATATACCGGGGTTATTTTGGAATCACAACAGAGCTAACGACATGTAAAACTAGTGTGGCAACTAGGGTTGCATTTAAAACAAAGGTGTTTTATAGGCCTTAGTTTAAAACATGTTAAAAACATTGTTTTAAACAAAGGCCTTTTAAAAAAAATGTGTTTTTTATAAGTTGTAAAATTATGCCAAAATTTGTGTAAATACTTTCCAAAAAATATTGTTGTATGAGCCTCAATCAGGTTTACTAATATTTTCATCGTTTCAAAACATCACAAGACTGCGATACAATGAAAAGATAGGAAGGTGTCGAAACAACTTGGAGTAGCCTTTAATATCAGACACCCACCTTAGCCTATGCGAAGTAAAGAAGAGGCATGCACACTGAATGAAAAGTAATGCAGAGAACTGCGATACAATGAAAAGATAGAAAGGCGCCGAAACGACTTGGAGTAGTATTTGAGATCAGACACCAAACTTGGCATGCAAGGAGAGGCATGCACATTGCACACTGAATGAAAATTAAAGCAGATAATATAAGACGCAAGCGACAAAATGAGGTGGCATGTGACGGACGGAGGGCGGGGTCGATGTTAGGTCGTCGTCCGGTAATCCTGAAGACTGGCTAGTATTCATTTAGAAGAAATTGCTTGTATTTCCACTTGAATGTGGACATACTCGAAGACTGTCGGATAGCCGGTGAGATGCGGTTCCACAATTGGGGTCCGGCATACTTGATAGAGCAATGCGTTTTCTTGTATTCAGTCCTGATCATATGGTAGTTGTTCTTCGTTGACGCGCGTGTGCTGTAGGCAACTTGTGGGCTTTTGTCTCCGATGTGAAGTAGTCGTTGAAATTTGAGGGATATTGACCGCAATGGAACTGATACATAAACTTGGCAATTTCTAGCTTCCTCATATCTTCTAAGTTTAGAACACCAAATCTTTTGAGAAGCGATTTATCAGTTCCACATCCAGGTCCTCGTGGGGCTTATGATCCGATGTTGAAGTTGATGTTGAAGCCTACGGACAATTACCACCCGATATAGCCGACGCATATCGATATGGGATAGTTGGAACCCTCAAAATAGTCGGTTCAACATTAATAGTAGAGATATTTCGTCAAAGGAGCTATAGTTACCCTATATTTTCAATTGTCAATGTCAATCGACTATGACGTCACAATTGAAAACTCGACATCGAGATAAGTCGCCAACTTCAAATAATTGTTAATTAGCAATTGATAATGCTTGTCATAACGAATACTAAAGAGCTTTACAAGTCTGTCATCCTATAACGTGATTCGCTTATTCGCGACTATATAATAGCATATGTGATATAGCTCTCCTGTCTCCTACATACTGTATACATTAATTTATTTGACGATATATATTATCCTATCATATAGGACCTATCTTTACCATTAGGTATGCCTACAGACATGATTCTTTCATCAGCTATGTCGTCTACCGCCACCCGGTGTGCCTTTGCCGTAACTATATCTCTTCCAAGCGAGATTGCTGAAAGACTCATTTAACAATGAAGTTACTCTTGTATAATCAATTCGATGTGCTTTAATGAAATATAAACAAGTCGATAGTCCTTGACGGCTTACGAGTCAGCAAACACGCGCCTCTTTGTTTGATATAGTCGCAGACTTGTGTATTTGTGGACTTTCGTGCTTTCCTCAACTCCCCTGCATTTTGGGTTCTCTCACTGGTGTGAAAAAGGTCGCTTTTTTCTCACACGTCCTGGCCGATCAGCATAAACTTGATACACAGCGAATCTGTCCGGCAAGGAGTTCTCTTCAATGTTTATGGAAGTATGCTACCACGGAAGTGATTAAAGTTTTTCGCCACTGACTTTTGTCTTCTAAAAAGGTCAGGAATATCTCAATTTCCATACCACCGGAGGTAATTGCTGTCTTTCGTAGTCGGGGTTTCGGAATTATATCTCGAATGCCATTGGATTGTATCAAAATGTCACCGGCTACAACATTAATTCGTGGCGATATCTCAAGGACTACGGCCAATGAAGCGATGTATCGCTATTGGTATCTTAGTTGCGACGAGTCGGTTTGTTCGACAGACAATGGACGATGGGCAGGCACATCGTGTCGTCGACGTAAAAGCTACCGTGTAGCACGTCGGGATTATCCATCAACTTACGCCGACCTGAAAGGCGTTTTGCTATGGCTTGCAGTTTTTTTATGTACCGTTCGTCATTGTTCAAGTCAAGATGGATTCCATATCCTGGATGGGACTGCAACGCTTTCAAATTATGAAGAGGCTCTTGATCAAGGCGATTTTGTAATTAAAGATCCTTGCAAAGCAAGTAAGTTCTTCCATTAGATGTACACTTAATTATAAACCGACGAAATCTGCGACAGATTGCAAAGATACAGAGTGTATCGTCGGGCGTTGTACGATATATCGTCATGGTATCACTTCAAGCGATATATTTTGGTATATTGTTGAAGAATGATTGCGATTACACTTCGTCATCAGGGTTATATTCGCATAATGTCATTTGACACTTGTGGTATACATTCATTCAGACGTAATGTAAGATTATTGGTAGGCGATGTAGATTATATACGGTACAATTAAAAAGGTGGCCAAAGCAAGTATTGATGACGATTGACGCAATGGCTCTCAGTAAATTTCCTGTCGGTATGAATTACGATGCTCAAAAATGTTGAGAGAAACACAAAATCATCAAGGGGCGTCTAACTTTAGAAGCAGCTTTCATGCTGACTTCACTGTGTATCTTGTTACGAATTCATCACCCTTGAACTTACGTGCTTGTATTTATGTTACGACCGATGACTCATTTCTTTCAAAAGGTAATGGTTGTGAAGTATTTTGATGTTGATTAGTTACGTTCAAGCTCAAAGCTCACTGGCCTTTTAGTTAACATATAACAATGCACGAGATAGCACAATAATATTCCACGGAAGAAGTGGTATTTTAGTCAGCATCATTGACACTTCAAATTGTTACCAACTTCCTTTTCACGATAACGGCCGGGCAAGCGAAGAAAACACAGAAACCAACCGCACATTAATCAAATAGTCACCCTATATCGCGGTTTAATCCTAATTACATACATCTATTGTCAATTACGTGCATGTGGTCAGGGGCGGACGGCGTCTTTGATGTTATCGCATTATTATAATAATTAACTCATACATGGCTGGCGTACGTAGATATTGTTGAAGTTGGTTTCTTTGAGGATATCGAATCGAATTCGGTTACGGAAATGCTTGTCATGCCATATCGTTATATATGATATTCAACATTGTACCGTTTTCATAAGGACATTACATAACTAAATTGTTGATTCGACAGGCCAATGAATATCGTTCTGTAAGGCCATGCGATTTGTACCACATTCATTGACCGTAATTGGATTTCCATGGTTAGATCATTGGTGCTGTCATGTTATACCAAGATATATCCTTGATTATATTAATTTCGTGACAATATTCGTGATCGGTGATAGTTTCTAGATATAAATGGGTTGTATAGTACACCATACAATCGTACAGTAAAAGCCAAAACGCAATTCTGGTATTCAACAGTGAGCTCTGATGTTTTCAAAATTATAAGCTTCGCATATTTATCACTAAGCGGACAAGCTACCGTGTGAGGTAAGGTATAGTTGCTGATTAACCATTTTTATGAATTGATTATGGTATACTATAATCAACTCTTATCCATGCAGCGATAGAATTGTTCCCGCTGTTATCAGACCGAACATGTACTTTACTTCCGCGATGGAAAATAAATGAGAATTCGATCACCCTATTACATCATAATCGCAAACGAAAAGATTACGAATTGGTGTCACCCGAAAAGAAGTCGGCGCTATTTGCATCAATACCTGATTACTGCTGGAATTTACCCGTGTAGTTGTTAAGACAGAGGCACATATAATCGCATCAGTGAATGGAGGTTTATGACCAAATCCTGATGCATACCTCTGTACGGCTGGTCAACAAATAAAACTGCATGTGGGAACGGGAATGATCCTAGTCTTAGATGTAAATACAGTAACGGATTTATTTCACGGGTAGACATCGTCACTGTGACTGATGTTTAAATGGGATCAAGTTCTCCGTTCAATATAAAAATAAATCTTCTCCAAACAAGACATCATACTAATTTTGTGTGCTTAGGAATTACAATGTTCAAGGTGTTTAGCTGCTGGTTGATTCGGTACGAGAGTATGCAGTGTTGAGTTTCTCATTCTCAAGCTCCACGAAAACAACGTTCAAATCTATTTTTCATCAAATGCCATCCGCGATTCCTGTGTGAAGGCTAGGGTTTTATGGGATTGACCAACTTTCAAAAATTCACTGTGTTCGGTTAGGTTCCTTGATTTGTTTCGTATTTTTTAAATCAATTGCAGACATGTGTCTGTCGGTCGGATGTAATAGAGACTAGGATGTCTGCAGCTGTTACGGCATGCAGCTTTACAGAGTTTGCTAACGCAAACGAGACGCCACTCTCATATCGCACACAAAAAATCAACCCTGGTTTTGTGCTGCGCGTTTCTTAAGCTGCAATGCTGTTTCGTTTCCATAAATGCTTTAATATTTGTAATCCATACTTGTGTTTGGATGAGGCATTCATAGTTATATTCGTATAGATGGGGATGCCTGTTGAATGGTGAATAGTATTAGGCATATTTGATGACTTTCAATGAAAACGAAACAGAGCGAGGACAAAATGTTTTGAGCTATAAGGAAATTGGTTGAAAACAATAAATTTCCAGAAGTTGATCAATCCTGGAAAACCCTGGTGTAAGAGTGGCAAAAAATAGCCGCAGTCGTAGGATATACAATACATTATACAGCTGCACTCGTATATAATTATATTTCCGCGAATTTTACAGGGCTGTTTATGGGTGATATAGCACTCGACGATGTCGACGTTGAAGACATTTTCGGTAGACCAGCTGAAGAATTTTTTAGTAATATCAACGGAGGCAGTGTAAAGAAAAGGCCTCTTGCCAAATATGAAAATGCGACGCGGTCTTTGCGGTCTTCATCTCGAAGATCAAAGGAGAATTCTTTTATTGAGGAAGGGGTTACTTTGGTAAGCTGCTATGTATGTATAAGTTACAATACGTATCCCCGCCGGGGGATAGGCTGTCACTTGTTTCCAATGGATATTGAAATTTGGCATCCGTCCCAGGCGCCTTCACTGGGAATACGCCTTCTAATGGAGAGCGATCAGATTTACAAGTACTTCATGGAATATTTTAGGCGGCATTGTGAATCGTAAAGTGGGGAACGCAAGGCACACGACAATGAATTTACATTTGCATTATCACAATTGACAGTCATTCATTGCTAGCTCATCATAACCATTTATAGAAGTTCACTTACGTGACTGACGTGTCGGCTAGTACTAATAGGCAGACCTTATTGATTTAAGAGGATTTGTCTTCTTTTTTCAATATATTGAAAGTGTCCTCGGAGGACGTCTGAATGTCCTCTTTTTGAGAATTTTTCCTTTTTTTCTAGAAAAAAGTATAAAAATGACATTACAAACTCGACCTCGACGCAGCGCATGACAGAGTTTCATAAAAAACCGGGCAAAACGGAGGTCGAGTCGAAGTAATGACCTTTTTTTTAATCAACACAGGTCCTATTGGTCGAAAACTTTAAAATTAACCCTATTCTGTTCCGGTATTTCAGCTTTCAAAGTTACTAAAAAGCGTCCTCTTTTTCGTATCTCAAAAATATGATGACCCTAAATTAATAGATACGTATTGAAATCCCCTCATTCTAATCTATGTCCGTCGATAAAATTGTACGTCGCTGGGCGAAATGGCTCCGCCTTTACACATGAATCGGCGTAATAAACACACCGGTTGTATACATCAATAAGGTCACACGCATCACGATTAAGTACGGAATGCTATCGAGAGTCTTATCACTGCGATAGGGATCAGATGTTTACTATAAACGCGCGAAGTCGGTTTGACCTCGCGACTCGAAGTCGTGAAGTAATGATCGACCGACCTTAGCACGCGCCCATTTCCATACGAATGTTTATATCACAATGGCGATTCGACTTATCGATTCATGACGTGTGACGAGGCGTGGATTGAATTGAAGTATTTGGTACGAAATTGGCTCGCACAAAATATCTCACTCCTCAATTTATGTAGTTTGTTATCTGTGACGCGCGTGATCTGAATAGCGCTGTACAGAATCTGCTAAATGATACACATTTTACGAGTGATCTACGTGCAACGTCTGCATCATTGCAGTTTAGGAATTTATAAACTAATAGTTCAGATGCCACTAAAGAAGCTAGTAAAACTTACAAGATTTCATTCAGAAAGTTTAGGCTCAATGTTTCTGATTGTAATTTAAAGTGAATTCGTAATCTTTATTCAGATAAGTTGTCGGAGCATTCTTAACCCAAAGAAATTTGTAAGAAACTCGCGCAAAATGCGTAACTATCGTAACTACATTTCGAGCTGTCCTAAATATTATTATTACTGGAAAATTTGGTCTGGGCATACAAAGATCGGCCAAGTTTTCAATATAAAAATGTAATTATCAACTTCACAACGGGACACCCCAGTCCTAATGACGTGCAGCGATCTGCTCGTGAGTTGGATCGACACTGATATAAACGTTTTTAATCTAATTCCTTTACTATCACATACGAATACAACACTCCATGTACAAATAGGAGAGTGGTCAACGACAAAGTAATCAGTATTTCTATTCAAGCAGTAGTAGAAATAATACCGTCCATATAGACTCAATTACAAGTAGAAGTAACGATTTCTAAGACATGTCAAAAGTACGTCGATTAGAAAGTGAGATGTTTGAAAAGTACTCAGGTGAAAAGTTTAAAAATGTAGATTTGGTCGAAGCGTCCCACCCTGTCAGTCGTCAAGCCGAGGTGCTTGGTTACTTACGAAATTGAAAGATGCATATCCGTGGCTAAGGCTAACACAACATGACTAATGACAATCTAAATGGGCGAACTTTTGGAAAATATACGGGCACTATTTCGGTAGGTTGCCATGACGATTTCGCTTTTATAGGCGATGCAAATCCACCCACCCCGATAGACTTCCTACTTTAAAAAATCAAAAATGTAAAAAAGTAAGTAGTTTCTCTTCAAAAACCGTTAATTAGGGGTTGGATTAGTATAAAATCACATTTACTTAAGTAAGTAAATCGCAAGTAGGCAAAGTAGAAGAGTAGAAGTAACAAAATGGAAAAGAGAAGAGTATGAGGTAGAAGTAGTCAAACCCTACTGGAATACTCCGTAAAAGTAGAAGTACATCGTTACTGACCAGTGACCAGCTATGCAGGTAGAGAGGCATCGTCGGATAAAAATTTAGTGTACCTGTACAGTACACACTACATTATTGCTGGTGCAGGCCGAGGTGGGTGCGAGATTACTATAACCACGGTTCATATTCACAGTATCGCAGTGTTGCGATCCTTTCGAGCGTGAGAGACGAAACGAATGAATTTCGAATTTCAAATTTCCATAGAGCAGGAGATCGCAATCTATAGGTAGGGGTCATGAACCTTTTTCAAAGAGACAGGGGAAAAATTATCTTATCCAAGTCTACTCCACTGAGACAAAAGAAATAAATTAATATTTCATAAAAGTTCTAGCACCGGGGACCCTCTAGTACAGCGGTCGGGAACCTTTTTCGCCCGAAGAGCCATGACCGTATATTTTCCATTTTACCTCTTAAACAGCCATACATAACAATCAACTACTACGTCACAATTGAAAAATTGTGACGTCATGGTAGAGCAAATTCGACATCACGACATGGGATTCGTCATTTGCACCGTATTTTCTCAGTAAAAACTCGTACTAATGATGCTGGTTGCCTTATTTGAATAATGAGTATGCAAAACTTGAGCTAAATAGATTTTTTGCAAGTAATATATTTTTAATTTTATTGCACTGAGAGGCATATGATATTTTTCGAAGCTTAAGACGAATAACATTTTGATTCCCAATTGACGTAGACAACAATAAAAGTGTGAATCTACTTTTAACACGCCTTTTGCAGTTAATGCGTCTTGTGATGTTGTATGGTATTCCTGATGGCTTTTTAGTATGGTTGATAACTGGTAAGGTTAAGCCTCATACAAAATTTGAGACTTTCGTCAGTTATACGAGATCGTAAGTTCGTCTTGACGCCATTCTTGAATGCGAGGACCCATGATGACGAACGTTGGGGGAGCCAAACATGGTCACTGCTA
The DNA here is from genome assembly GCF_051294905.1 of Botryllus schlosseri. NCBI lineage: Eukaryota > Metazoa > Chordata > Ascidiacea > Stolidobranchia > Styelidae > Botryllus > Botryllus schlosseri. The sequence goes on along the minus strand of NC_137251.1, from coordinate 10,362,274 downwards.
TACATACATACCCATTTGTGATGCGTCAGTGACGTGGGGTCAGGGGAGGCAAGTGAGGCAGTGTCTCACCTGTCTACTAGATCTTGAATATTTTTGCTACCAAAATCACGCAAATTACCTATTTATGGTTAGAAAATAATGTTCGAAACAGAGCTGGTCAAGGCATTGTGATAGCGCAATTCATCGTAAATATTATAGAACGTATAGTAACTGATATTATTCGAACGTAATTGTCGCACTGATTCCGATTCGGCTTCTCAATTCTCAAAGTATTCGGCGGTAACATTTACGCAACACGCCTAATACATTTTAACAGCCACTACAAAGCCACGTTATCAATCAAGAACGCGGACATGGACACTGGACAGCTATGGCGTTGTTTGTTATTTGAATTTGTAATTGTGAATGACACTTCCACGGCAGTATATATCTCGCCGGAGATCAGAAAGACAACGGAACGGAACGGACGGACTCCTATTTAATTCCCGCGTCGAATTTTAGAACTCCAGCCGACACATCCGTCGGCGACACTCCAACGGTAGCACGTCGATCCAAGCGACAGCCGCAAGAAACAGAAAGCGAAATCGACTGCCGACTCTCAGGGAAATCCTACACGGTCGGAGGAGGCATTCGCGGACGAGACCGCGCAAGAACAGTACGTGGATATACAATCAATTTCGCGCATTATGCACGCTCGAACGACCGCACAGCTCGCTTGAAAATTGTATATGCGAGCGTTATGTCGATTTATAAATTCAAGAACCCCCAACCGATTGGTAGTCCGCTGACCTTTATAATTTGCGCGCTATGAAAACTAGCGCGAGCCGGGGTTGTTATACAGCGGAGATAGCATCTCTTTGTTCTATACATAGAGCAAAATTGTTCTCAGCGGCTTGTCGATGATTGAATGTAATCCCATGCATAAATTCCTGCGCAATTAAATAATCGACGCCTCCTCAAACAGGGTCTAGACCGCGAAGGCGGAAAGGTCGGTACCGTAGTCGTCATCAGAGAATGGAGGACATACACAAACGGGTTCGGCGCGCGGCCACCGCCCGCTCGGAAAGGATATGGCCCGGTGGGATCATTCCGTACGTCATCAGCAGTAATTTCACAGGTACATGGTGCCCGGGTTCGTTGTTACTTAGGGGAATCGCAAATGTGTGTGTACAATGTACATCTACCGGTGCTGTACTGTCAGATTTCCTGTGACATCGATAACAAATCATTTTGGAAGCACAGACTAATATTCGACCATCGGGTAAATATATCTTCAGTCCATATTGAGATATTGAAACTAGCGGTGTGGAAAAGTATCAGCGGAAATTATAGATGAATGACTTCGTTGCGACAATAAATTATCCTGTTAGCATATATTTTCCGACAATAAGCAAGGTCGAGGTTTACTGTCGCATAGCTCTTTCATAAAATGGCGATTGCGCTGTTGTACATGCACTATGCAGGCAGAAATTTTTGTCACGTATGACTTGACATATATATCATTTCGAACGCGAAATCTGTAGCCAAACTTGGAGCAATGTGTCACGTGTCACTACGTCATAACAACGCGAAAATGCCTGGATCGGTCCGAAATATCGGTCGATGAGGGTAATAACAGTGAGAATGACTGCAGCTTACTGCAATATCATCAGTGTTCGTGTCGACTATCGAACAGTAGGTCATCAGCCTACTTAGCCGCCTTCGAAATTTAATTGTACACATACCAGCCAGGGATATGAGAATGAGATCGGTTGACAGTGCTGTGATTCTATCGATTACATCCAAGCAATATCACCTACTGGCTGTTTCATTTAGTAGCAATAAAATAGTTTTAAGTGACTTTTGTCCGCAACCGTAACCGTTTGTGCTTCAATGTCTGCGTAACTAAATCGTCTTACAGGCAATGCATAATTTCATTTGCCTTTTTACACTTCGTGCATCTCAGGGCTTTATCAGGTCACCAAAAAATAAATGTTATTCGACATGTAAAGTCGAATCTTGTCACACCCTGTATAACATTTACAGCGTATTGCCGTATAGTTTACAATCTACAGGTGGCTTGATACGTACCGTTATTCCGAAGTGTATAGTTGCAATTTGAAGAAAGTGGTTTACACGATGGCTTTCTATATTTTGTACGGAGCAATACTTATTGAGCTTCGGTCCAACAGAATTCGTCTGACTGTTTTCCGTAACGCTTTTGACCCACGAACCAACTTTCCAATGAACCACGCCCCTATAGGTTAGTCAATATCTCATTCCAAGTGAGTTCCCGTGGTTTATTTATCGACTTACGGCCTTTCTCTTTTACAATGTAAAAACTGTTTTACAAGCGCTCTATTAACGGATAATTTCTTGAGAACGTATTTTGTATCAGTAATCTATCCACTTCACCTGGTAATTACATCTTGAAGAAACAATAAGTTGGTAAATTATTGATAAAATCATATCAGACTATCAACGGCTTGTGGTTGCAAGTAAACAGTGGGTATTCCGTCTCAAAGCAACGTGCCACTTAGTGCTGGTGGGAATATTGGAAACTACGTGCTGTTGCATGATGAGTTGGATCGTGCTAATTTGATTCGGTAAGCCGGGAACTAAAGCATTATCGTTAAAACCCCTGCAAGATAATTTGAAATTATTACTCATTGCTCTACGTCGAGTAATGTGCTTGTGTACAGTTCACTTGATTCTTGGAACCCTGGTAACTGGGAGGTTATGGCACATTTCGTTGAACTGATGTGTACTGTAGAAAAGTTATTCCAGAGAAGCTCAATTCTGTGCCGTACCTTCTTCCACTTATGTAATATTCGGGATTAATATTTAAGTTTTACCGGTTACTTCAACAAGTGCCAGTAAGATTTGATTAAACCGAAGAAATAAACAAGTGACCAACTCTATTCTGTCGATTTAGATATTAATTGAGGTGACCATGACCAATTATAATTATCGTTTTAAAACATTTCGATATACTTCATTGAATAAAATTCAAAGCGATTTATTTCATCTGCTGGCTACGCACATGGTTAGGCCTATAAAACCTTGCAGAGCGCAATGTGTATGTAGTTTAGTAAATGAGATAGCTTTCTAACAATGAAACTATTAGCATTTCGGTGTACATTACACAGGCAGAGACGTAGCGTTGCCTTGACGGATTCATAGGAGAGTAATTTTCACCAAGATATTAGGTTCACGGCGCGCCAAAATATCACAACACAGCGCGAAAATATCATATGAAATTAGAGAAGATTGAGCCATTATATACGGCATAATTGTCATATAGGCGATCATGCATGGCGTCTGGTATTTGATACACTTTGTTATGCGTCATCCGAGATGGCAACTATGGTATTTGCCAATTGAAGATAATAGTACATAAATAGGCTTGAAATCTGATGGGCGGTCCGACATATGCATGAAGTCAATGAGTTACGCGAATAGCAAACTCAACGGTCAACACACACGCCTTGTACCGCAAATTATTCATCATACACTCATGTATTTTTCCATTTGCACCGCTGTGAAGCCAACCATATGCGCTTCAATGTTGTTGTTATTATTGAAATATGATTGGGTGGAGACGTCGTGTTGTGTGAACCTATTTTATTCCCTCGATGTCAGAAGATGACATGATGGATTGACGCTTATGATGCAACAACAATAACACGATCGATGGCGAGTTTTTGATAATGAATTATGCAGGGCGCGGCACAAGCTAGATGAGTGACATATTGTATCTAATCCCTCGACTGCGGGAGCAATGTGATTAGAGCGATCTTTGTTGTTGGGTGGCAGTGTCAGCTAACCGCAGAGGATAGTTTAATTGAAAGAAATTGAACATAAGATCCTCATTTCCCAAACGGTATAGGCCTACACATCGCGGGATTGGATTGAGCGTAACGAGAAAACTTTGTCCATTGGCGTTCGATTGTGACGTCACCGAATCGACAAGCAGCGTCTATAGTAGAGCATGCGCCTCAGACACCAACCACAAAATAGTGTGTGATCTCAAACTATAATGCATTGTCCGCTCCGCCAGCTTCAGAACATCCATACCGCGTATAACCAGTACCACTACTTGACAATAGCGAAGCACTTTAGCATTCTAGTTCTAGTTCAGGCCTGGGCAAAGTGCGGCCCGCGGGCCAACTGCGGCCCGCGCAGCTATTCTGTGCGGCCCGCGAAAGGTTGCTTGAAATTCAAAATATACAACATATTTTTTAATGTTGCTGCGAGGTCTAAAACCATAGGATGTATAAACTGACCGCAAATTCGTTTACTATCAAGCATGTCCATTAACATGCCGCGATTACGTACCTAGCATGCGTAATCCAGATTTAAAATAAAGTCAATGTCGCAAATTATGCCGTTATAATTAAAGTAACAAGAAGTCACCAACCCTCTTTGTTGCCATGGTCACATTACACATTTCACGGTCGCACCCCAAACCCCCCAATCGAGGGGGGGCGAACTCGAAGGGGGCCCACAATTATATCGTGAATGAACATAAATTATGGAGTATTTTATTTAAAATTTATGCAACTTTTTTCAAATTTTTTTCGCGGCGCGCGCGATTTAGGGATCAATGATGTATAGAATTGGGCATTTCGGCGTCAGCCATTACCGCGCCACGACGCACCAATACATATGAAGTTTAGGCCAACAAATTATCCAAGTAAAGGTAAAAAAGCTCGACAGCGAGAAAACCTTGGCAGAAAAGCACTGTCCTTATGTTGACCGAAAACCACGACGTCCAATTGTCCATAGGCAATATTTGGCAGTGAATAGGCCTAAACATCAATTTGGAATCGTGTGCGTCTTTTAGTTTAGTAGGCTTTCACATAGCAGACTGCAGGTCACGAAATAACAATATGTAACGAAGTAAATTTATCAAAGGCCCTCTCGAATATTTCGAAGACAACACCTTACTCAGCTGTAGCGGTAAAGCACGTGGACTGAGAGAAGTTAAAAATATATATGCAATTACCAATATTATTGACCGATTGAAACATGACTCATGGAAAAATTCCGCGCTTCGCGCGATTAGGGCATTAAACGTTACCAACAATTAGTGTATACAAGAAATCTCGCTAGGAAGTAGTGTTAAAACGTGAAGCCCGACGGGGACTGATCTGTGGGGCTACGCCCCCAGAAATTTGTTTTATAACGCTATGGGGGGCCCAAGACCAACGTTTTTTTGGGGCTGAAGAAGTCCTGTTTCGGCCATCCCAAATACATTTTGATGTATTGATAGAAGAAAGCGGATAGGGGTTTAAGGAGAGTTCAAAATGTATCATGTTTAACATTGTTTCGAAATCTGACGGCAAATAGATATTTTTTGGTAATTTACCGTCTCTTTCTCATTCCCCAATATTAACACATCCACTGAGCCCCATTTAGTGTAATTCACGGCTTTCAATTTAGAAATATAATCAATTCGCCGAAGAAGACAGCTAAAATTTCTGACTCGGCCCGCCAACATATTTTCTGCTTCTCATTTGGCCCGCGTAGTAAAATAATTGCCCACCCCTGTTCTAGTTGTTTATAGTACATGCATTGCTGATTCAGACGGATTTATTTTGACCGGTTCCATAAGCAATTCTGTGTTAGTCTCTCACCCTATAATTTTGTAACTACATTATGGTCAGGCTCTTGACATATAACAAAGATGCGGACCCCTAAACCACATTTGCAAGTTATAATTTGACACCTTGACCTGACTTGACTTGATTATTTCTATTCGACTGGCCCCTTTTCGCATAACTGCATGGTTTCTGTTTGTGTTTACTATAAGATCGGTTATTCAATTTTTACATATTCTAAGAATATCAGGATTGTTCTATTCGAATCGCTAACTTTTACAAACGTTTATTGCATTTTTGTTTTGACGCTTTAGTGCTTTGTGATGTCCGCAGCAGCGGAATGATCGCAAACCAACAGTACCAAAGATTTTGTGTGACTTATTGCCGCGGTATATACAGTGAAGTAGAAAATCCATTTTCCATTAGAGTCAGGTGTGATCATGGTGCGAACGCGAACACCCGGCATAAGGTTTAATCCTCGGATTTCCTTTAGTCATTTATTTTATGATGGATGTGGATGAATTATCGCTAAATACACCCACACCGATGGACTTTCACGGTACAGGCGCACGTGAACGCGGATACTTTAGAAGCATCCCCATTTATATTACTGCACTCGATGTAAAATCCGCAATTTGGCAAGGGTATATGCATGCACTGATTGAATGACATGCAAAAAATGAGTTGAACAATTCAAATTAACGCAGCCACTAATCCCGTTTTGACTTTAATTAACGCTAACTGATGTAAAGCACCTGGTAACAAGCCATATCTTCAATTACCCCGGGTATCCGCAGACCCAAACGTCTCATTATGGCATGGCTGCGAGCCTATATTGTCTGGTTTCTTGTCATATTTGTTTATCTCTACCCAGGATCGCAAAGGGCGATGTTCAAGCAAGCTATGAGACACTGGGAAGAGCATACGTGTTTGACTTTCATCGAGCGGACCTCAGAGGACGCTTACATCATATTCACTTACAGACCTTGCGGGTAAGATTTTACAAAGTGGGATAATAAGCGGGTTGGGGGATAAACACAAAACACCTGTCATTTATCCACATTCAAGGTGGGATTTTAGTATACTCGAATTTTCATCTTCGGATAATATCCCTTAAGGCGACTCTATGACCGGATAAGGATTCTAATAAATAGGCGCTATTCACAGTCCCGGCACTCAAAAGAACTTATATTCGTTTGGCTCTATTATATATATGCAAGTTCCAGGTGCGAGTGATTTGATTAAGAATTACAATCGGTGTAACAAAGAGCTGAATGATAGTGACATAACACGAGTTGAGAACCATCCCGCACCACCCAAGATGCTGACGGGTAATTATACGCGGAATCAATGATTTAGTCCCAGCCGCGGGCATTTCAATGTGTAAACGTGCATTTACCCACAATATAACGGTTGTGAGTAGCTAGATTGGTTACTGCTCAGTTAGCCTACTTCCAGAGGAGGTCAGTAACGAAGTGCTTCTACGTTTTCGGACTACTCAAGTAGGTTTTACCTATACGTACACTATAGTTTATTACGCATTTTTGTTTTAAAGAGATTCTTGGAGGTACAGAACTTCAATATAAATTGAATAGTTTATTCATATTGAAATGAACCCGAATGTTTTCGGCTAACACTCGTCAAGGGTAATCGTCAGCGATTAGCACAGAATTGGAATAAACATTGTATATCAACAATCGTATCACAAATATTACGTCACCGGCATGAAATTTCGAATAATCGGCAAGGAGAGAGCGCTTAAGCTCAATGTACTATTTTTAAATGGTACACAAACTCCTTCAGTAGGCACAGGCTTGATTGGCGTAATATAAATGTCTACTCCAAGGCTACATCCATTAGTTCCTAACAGTTTTTCATTCAAATCGAATTACTTTTACACAGTAAAAAGTTTTTTTCAGATATGTTTCCAAATCCGTTTATGAGTGAAATCGTCGTAACAACTGGTCGAAATACCTTCCGGAATTGTAGCGTTATTGGAAATCGCTATACGGAGTATGAAAATACGTAAATCGCTATACCTCCTGTAATTTAGCAGAAACACATAACGTTACTTTTCCGGTACTTGAGTATACCCACAATGGCAACTTTGACCATCCCTGGTTATATCACGAATGGGACGATATTTTCATCGATTTTCTCCAACACATATACTGAACTGCAATTCGTAATAACAAAAATTCATACTAAATAAGGCGGTTTGCTCTCACATGATTTGTGTGAAGTTTAGAGTCAGCATTGATATAACTATATGGTTCGCAAGCTTTCGATTAGCCTACGCATTGACGCTGAGATTTTCATGATTAACGCTACTATTTTCACTGCATACCCGATACTGTTCATTTTTAGGTGTTGTTCGTACGTTGGCCGCAGAGGGGGCGGGCCGCAAGCGATTTCGATCGGTAAAAATTGCGATAAATTTGGTATCGTAGTACACGAGCTCGGCCATGTCATCGGCTTCTGGCACGAGCATACGAGACCCGATCGGGACGACCATATCGAAATCATCTACAAAAATATTCAAGAAGGTATAATTGACAGGCAATTTTGAGTTAATTGACTCTCGTTTTGAGCTACGTTTTTTACGTGCCTGCAGGTCAGGAATATAATTTTGAGAAGATGGATTCAAGCGAAATTAACTCCTTGGGAGAGTCTTATGACTTCTATTCAATTATGCATTACGCTCGGAACACATTCAGCAAAGGTATGCAAACTATTGCAGTGTTAACATAGTACACATAGAGCTGTCTGAGTCTGGAACGGCTCACAACAATATTATACTCCCAATCGTGACATGGCAAGACAATGCGCCCATGCTGTCACCTTCAATTTCGATTTCTATGTGACTTCCAGAGGTGCTCAAACTAGTCATCGTTGGTTCTCAAGTAGAAGCAGGAGTAGCATCGTAAATTGCTGATCAAGTACAAGAAAAAGCAGCGAGTTCCAACGCATGCCTTAACTATACTTCAAGTGGTAGTAGAAAAAAAGTATTAGTAGTACTGAAGTATTTAATTTGAAAAGTATATTCGGTCGAGGAATCGCGTACTTTTAGCAGTCAACCGGAGGTGACTACTTTTGAAATTTCAGCATGTATCTATGCGACTAAGACTCAAAATAACTTGTGATAACACAGATTATCGAAAGTAAATTCAGTTATCGCGGCAAAGGGGATATTTAGCCCTATTACGTTGGCAATGTCACTCATAAAGGTGATAAAAACGTACCTCAAAACTATTTTCAACTTTCTACAAACATTTCAAGTCCTAAAAGTAAGTAATTTTGACTAAAAATGGTCAATTAGAAGTGGAAGTAATCTAAGACAACACGTTCTGAGTATGTAGGCGAAACCAACCAGAGTACTTCGAAAAAGTAGATATACGTCGTTTACCGGCCTCCTGTGATGACGTCACACACTACATTCCCTATTTTCCTTGAATTCAATGAAATCGACACTCACTCCAGCATTGTTGGCCTATCAAGGTGTAGGCGTCATAGTCGGACCACCCACCTTGCGGCAGTCTGACATTATTCCTTTATTCAATGCTGTTTCTCAAAAGGTATGTTCCTCGACACGATACGGCCGCGGGCGGATTCGGAAGGCCACAGGCCGGCCATCGGACAGCGTACGAGACTGAGCGAAGGCGACGTGAGACAGGCTAAGAAATTGTATCGATGTCGAAGTAGGTACATCGCCTCGCGTTCATTCCATAGTAGCTTGGTAGTAGTAGTCGTCGAGGACGAAATGTTGAGTCATTCAAGAGTTTCGACAATTGAAATATGTCCGTTTTGGCTGATATTATTTGGTCTAATGAAAATATGTACCAGTATCAAATAAGAGTCTTACCCCCGGGCCTTCAATAACAATAAGTTATCGTAAGACCCGTTCTGACCATATAGCGTACTATAGCTACAATCGTGTCAAACACAAACGCAAGATCGAAGAGGGTCACTGTTCGAGGCCACTTTAATGAGTTTTAAACTGAAACAAATGCATGGCAAGAATGCTGTTACAAGATATATATATGCCTACGCATGTCTTTTCTCTCCGTCATGCGCCTGTGCTGTGGTAAGGAGAATGGAATTGGTTTGTGGTGTTCACTAAGTTCACCCCAAGCATCACATAGAATACTGTTCCAAGTCGTTCTCGTTAAGGTGGGGAACCATATCAATGATCATTGATTATATTTTATCATTACTGATGTGATTTGACACATTTTGATCGTGATCGTTACTTCGCTTAAGGAATGTAGACTGTAGACATGTGGTAATCAGCATTTAGCGTACACGGTTACCATTTTTGTGGCTCTAATTCCGGATACTCGTTAGCGCCCACTAGCGGATTCCAAAATGAGTTATGAGCACATTGTCTGTCGATATGACGTCACAATAGCAAAGCTTTGCCTTTAGACCAGAGGTGGTCACGATCCCGTTCAGGACTATGTGGTTGTGTGTTGTAACCGCTAACGAGGATCGAAACCGTATTTTTTCAGCCCCCTCCCGCCCAAATAAACACTGATCTTGGTGGGCCCACCATAAGGTAATCGATGCAGCTTCTAGGGAGATTGCTGTATGCATCTGGTCGTTAAATTTTTTCAATGAATTTTGTCAATATTGGTTCTACCATATATTACTGTATAGTTTCGATCCTCTCTCCGCTCACATGATCAGAGTTAGCAGTAGAGCTGGTAGAGTATGATGACTTCTAAAATACAGGGAGCGTAATTCTACATGTACAATGTACATCGTTATGTCATGTTCAGGTCACACCGATAAGATTATTTACTAGCCTAATGCCGCTGCCCACCACTGAGCTATAAAAACACCACACATCCGGTGGTTTTCCACTTTTTATGGTCGCGACTTCATTTCCAATTTGAAAATGTTTCGTGGCCCAGCTCAAAATTTGATAAGGTGATTACTAAAAAAATGCTAACAGCTTTGCCCAGACTTACTCACTGCCTATTTTGGAAGCTTATTACGTTCAACATCTTCACGAACTCCAGAATAAAGGCAAATGACCCCCAGGTTTAGAACGACTATCTTTGAATAAATGCATTTAAACGACCATAACCGACTCTAGGAACATACCGTTCTCCTCGAATTGCGATCACAATTAGAATTATTTCAGTAAATCAAGGTTACTTTTATTAATATTGATTGCAGTTTCTGTGAGGGCGGTAGTCTCCATATTAAAATCAATGTATGTTATACTTAATCACGCGCGGCGCGAAGAAAAGCATCAAGTATAGCATAAATCTACCCAAAAATAATGTAGTTTATGTGAATTTACTTAAAAATTATGAGCCCACTTCAAGCCTTCAAAATTTCGGACATTTAGGCATATTTTCGAATTTCCTCCCGGACGAAGATTTAACAGTGAAATTCCTTACATGTCCGGGAAATTCCGGACGCATGGCAACCCTAACTTACCGGAACTTAGCCGTGTGACTCGTTAATTTCGAAGGACCAAAGGCTGACTTCTATGGTTTCGGCAAACGGTATTTAGATATTTAAGCTAGCTCAGGGATTTATCCCTGGATCCGCACAGACACCTATCCATAAATATATATTTCGCCCTAATAGTTGCTGTATTTATAGTTGTATACTCCTGGCATGAGCGTATTTAATATTTTTTCAGTATAATATTATTAAATCTATACCCAGTTCCGAAATTTCGACTCAGCTTTCAGTAAGAATCAAATCCGGTTAAAATTCAGCAATAATATTCTAATCCGTCCAAGGACAAGGTCATGCTAAATGCTTATCTTTATAGTGTACTCCCGTCAGATTTTATAGGTTGGCGCGTATATTTTGGATAGTAGGATAACGTTTCAAGAATTAGTTGCTGCTGCAGTCTTCGATATCGATCAGTATCAGTGTCAGTATCAGATTAATAATAATTTCATCGTTTCAAAACACCACAAGAGTGGGATACACTGAAAAGATAGGAAGGTGTCGGAACGACTTGAAGTATAGTCTTTGAAATCGGACACCCACCTGTGCTCAGGAGATGTAAATATAAGGCATGCACCACACTGGATGGAAAGACATAAGTGATAACTAGGGCGATTTTTTTACCTAAAAACTGAAAGATTTTGACCTAAAAAGTCTGAATTTTGACATTTTTTTACCTTAAAAAACTAAATTTCGACCAAATTTTGACCTAACATATGCAAATTAGGTGTTTTCCCAAATAATGTTAGAATTGTACTACTTATCCCCATTTATGGTTCGAATTGTCTGTCCTTACGAAGTAGCTAGCCCTGAAAGAACTTTTCCGACTCAATATAACAGTAAAATTTTTACATGACAAAATAATATTTTAACAAAATCTGGCCCTATGATGAATTCCAATAGTTACATGAGGTATTATGGTGAAAATAATTAAAATTTGTTGTAGTACAACGAAAGATACTTTCCTACATTCTCTGGTAGAAAGTGTCTGTCCTTACTAAGCAGCTTGCCAAGAATGGAGATGTGGCGAGATAGCGTAGTGGTGTAATCCACAGCTACAACACCAACGATTTGTGGGTTCTGGTCCGACCGAGGTCGACTCCAGAATTCCTATATAAGAGTTGGAGGTTTATCTAGGTTCCTCCTCACCATCTCATCCGCGAAAGCGGTGTCTTACGAAAAGCCTAGAAGTTGGCCTTGCTACAAGTCGGCAGATACGCAGCAGATACGGAATCGAAAATAAGGAGTGTTGGCCTGGTGCAAATGACAATCGTAGTCGACAAACACCATGAATATATAAACAAAAACAAGAAGAATGGAGAAAGAACGTTCAACTGTAGCAGCAGTTGGCTGACTACACTGAAGTTGTGCGTGCGTTCACTGCTGGTGACACACCGTGTTGCTTCATTCTGACAATGGTTTGCAACCATCCACGCAGTCTTGGTTCACTTAGGATATTGCGGTACCTTGAGCATAACACCATGTCGACCTATTTATTTCATTTGACTGTTTATGATTCACAATGAGCAGACAATGGGCCGTCTACAACGGTAGACCTATAAACAGGGTTGCCACCGACAAAGACCCAAAAATAAGGACAGTCGAAAAATTAGATTAGCATGAAAAAACGTTTTTGAACATACTTTGTATTTTTATGAGCCGTGACATATTCGCCAGAAACAATCTGCTCCAGCAACTCCTTGTTATTAGAAAGTGCTTCATGGATCTCACGAGAGCTCAGGTCTAGATTTACTTTTACTCAGGAACGAAACAGCACTTCGTCAACCCCCCTTTCTAAATAAACGTTGGCGCAAGTGCAATATAATTTGGAAAAATTTATCAATGATTAACAGCTTACTTACTTTTTAACCAATGTGTCGATTGCATTGCGCCTTTTCTCACTACGCAATAAATGCTGCCTTCCCCACAACTTGAGCTTATTCTGCCCTAGACCAAACAGCAGGAACCGAGTACTATTGTTTACTGCTAAAATGACGTCCGCCGTGGTAGCTTGTTACAGACGAAACCACTCACGGGCACGGCCCGAGCTATGTCACCACTTAGAAGTAAAATTTTATAGCGTGAACGTCACAAGAGTTCCTTTCCTTTATGATGTCATAGAATCTCGACGCAAAAGCAGAATTTATGAATATTATGCAACACAAATGCCAGAGAAAAACGATCAAAGTTCTGTAGTGGTTGATAATAAGACAAAATAAGGACGCAAGTCGAAAATAAGGACATTTCTTAGAAATAAGGACGGTTGAGTTTTCTAAGACGTGATCCTTCAAAATAAGGACAAATCTTATAAATAAGGACGGTGTGGCAACCCTGCCTATAAAGTAGGCTACAAGCTGTAAAATGTCAAACGATAAGTTCACCGACTGCGCAAAATCTACTATACAAATGAAATGCAGGTTGCAAAAAAATATTGTCTTTGTAAACAATTTTGACATTTTTTGACCTAACGTTACAATTTTGACCTTATTTTGACTTTTTTTGACATGTCAAAAAAAATCGCCCTAATGATAACATAAAACGACTAGTGATGACAATGAATGTGGCATGATCGTAACTTTCACCAAAATCATCGAAGTGTTATTTCATCGGCTATACGTTTTCGATGCGTGCTTTGCTCCAGAGAGCCGATCCAAATTTATTTTATAACTTCACGACTTCTATATAGTCACCGGTTTTATAGCGATATTGACTCCGTATCGTCCGTGTGTATGTGACTCATTCTACAAAATGTAAACATCTTCACAGGTCATGTTACGTCAAACATAACTGCAAATCATCTACGTATATACAGCTATATATAATGTGACTGCTTTGTCTTTGATGATCGATGCGCATCTATTGCTCATCATATCGCCGTAGTGCCCCTCGCCGAGACTTCCACTGATTCATGGCGAGATACAATCTAATTGGGCGATGCGCTGCCAATCTCGCGATGGAGTGCTTGATATTAGTCACGTGCGAGCCGTCCAAAACATTCTAATAGGCCACTTGATCCATTGCGTGTAGTCATGTAGTTGTGGGGATTACTAGGGTCTGTTACGCGCTCACTAGATTGAGTGTGATGTATCCCATGTATGTTTTGAGAATTCGTAATACCGCCCATGGTCCCCGATATTTCTTACGAAATGTATGTCGGGCGTTATACGAATAAACCACAGTAGAGCGAATCAATTTTAATCAAAATTGCGCATTTCTGATGGATTGTCGACTGTCGTATAGACGAAGAAGCAAAAGCTTACTGGATATATATGTATGCTCACAATGCGCGCGAAGCTCATAATCGCAAAAATGTTCGCAATAAGCCTACACGTTGTTGAGTCCAAAGCTTTGATGCACTATACATACAGCTACTGTTACCTTGTATGCGGGGGTGAGATGTACTTGATAGTCTTTGTAGATATATTTGCATGCGACACAATAGCATTTAACACTTGAGCAATTGGTTAAAGTTTGATTCAATTCAATGTATTGCTAAAAAGTTCATAATTTCAATACACCACAAGACTTGGATACAATGAAGACAGGAATGTGTCGAAACGATTTGTAGTAGTCTTCGAAATCAGACACCCACATGGCCTAGGCGATGTTAAAAAAGGAGGCATGCACACTGAATGAAAAGTAAAAGAAGATAATATAATAGGACAGGTGACAACAAAAAGACGGCATGTGTCGGAAGCCGAGATCGATATGTCAGGTCGCGGTCCAGTAAACTAGAGGGCTAACTAGTATTGATTCAGTACAAATTGTTTGCATTTCGACTTGAATGTGGACATGCTCGATGACTGTCGGATATCCGACGTGATACTGTTCCACAAATAAGGTCCGGCATATTTGATAAAGCGATGATCTTTTTTGTCTACAAAATGGTAGGTGGACGCGCTTTTGTCTTACTTATGCACTTTTGATACCGAGGTACAGAAGTTATTGAAGTTTTCGGGGCAGTTAGAGTTGGGTTAGGGTTTGGGTAACAGTTACTTCCTGGGTTAGCGTCAGTGTTGGGGTAATAAACTCACATGCTCAAGTGTCGCATTGTCAACTGTCGTTTTTCATTGTGTCGCACGCTTCAATATCGGGACATCGCATTTGATATTATTCCCTTTTGCAGGTTGCGGTCACACGTTGCAATCGACGTCTGGAAATTTCACGTCGCCGAATTTTCCGCGCCAATACCCGAAATCGATTTGCGAATGGAGGATAAGCGTAACGCCAGGCGAAAAGATCGTCGTCAACATCACGTCGATCGATATATACAACCCGTAACGCAACTGCTTAGTAGGGTTGGGCACAATGATTCGTGTACTACTGTACTAGTAGTGATTCCAGTAGTGAGAGAAAAGTTTCGAGTTCTGAAATGATACGACGCTTTTCAATAAGAGCTATATCATAGTGTCATATATGGTGTGGACACAAACAAATGTCACGGCTCAGTGAAATTGGTCTACGTCACCCTTTCCATTTGGTTAAAGGCAATTTGACGGTAATTTTAGACCGGTTTGCCGAGCGCGAAATTTGATAAAACGGATCAATCGCAAGCTACCGCGGTACTGATTGCGAAACTATAAATTTTATTCTGCTCGTCGTCCTGGAGCCAGACTTGTACAAACTACTGGATTTTCAAAAACCACAACTAGAACTAGAACTAGAACTACTCAATTTTCAAAATCCGCAACTACGACTAGAACTAGAACTACTCAATTTTCAAAATCCGCAACTACGACTAGAACTAGAACTACTCAATTTTTGAAATCCGCAACTACGACTAGAACTAGAACTACTCAATTTTCAAAATCCGCAACTACAACTAGAACTAGAACTACTGAAAAAATCGTTAGTTAGCTGACCATCAACTAACTAAATGTTTGGTTTGTACAAGTCTGCTGTCTGAGTAGCTTTATTGGTAGTCGTACAGATTACAACACACATATATATATATATGGTATGCACATATTGCACACATGTGATGGACTTTTGTTTTGTGACCCACTGAAAATTAGGGTTTCTCCGAAGGCTTGTAGATTAGCGTAGGACAGACCTGGGCATTTTACGGCCCGCGGGCCGAATTCAGACCATACGTGGGAAGTGAGGAGAAATTTTGAAGAAAAATAAAATCTGTCCCAGAAGACCCTACTTTATGTTGATTTACGAAGTAATTTGGATTCACCTTCGAGCTTCTTCCATTTTGAAAACTTTTGTTCCACTGTTTGCAAGAAACACGATTATGATAATGCACATCAAATCATTCAGCGAGCCATGAAAAATCATCTTGCGTGCCCCTTTTGGCACGCGTGCCAGGGGTAGCCGATCCCTGGCGTATTCTATATTCATTATAAGGTCGACACAACATGGGCTAGTTAAAGTCGGGATTAAGACATAAGCACACATTCATTCGGCTGAAGCTGCGAGAAGACGAATTCGGAAAACCTGCCAGCCAAATTACCAAAACAACAGGACGATTTTACCAATAAGCGACACACCGTTCGAGATAGTGACCAAGCTGTAACATCCCATATATTTTGGTGTCTTTTAGAAGGACGTTTCTATGGGTTGGTGTGATTGAAAAGAGTTAACAATGTTTCTTGTTTACCATTCTTTTGAATAATTACGTAGGATAAATATTATATTTGTACTTTGACTCTAAATTCCTAATTGCCTAATAGTAACACATCCACCCAGAAGCTTGTGTTAACCACGTAACTCATTGCTTTCAATTTATAAATTATTAGAAATACATACACCGCCTAATACAGTGCAAACTTTTGACTTAGCTAGCCAACGTATTTGCTGCCTGTCATTCTCAGAAAATAGTTGCCCATCTATGGGTTCCCAAGTCATTAAAGGTTCAGAACCGTACAGAACTGGATTTCATTCTCTTACTTAACACAGTAATTGTGATTTTCTCGGAAATATCAGACATTGAATCGACATTTCAAAACAACTGGGTTTCGAGTTTGTAATGGGAGAGATTCCGACCCCAAAAAGTCACCTGCTGGCTAGGCCACTGTTTGCCGAGCGAGCAATGGCTGCACAGTGCACATTGTGCACACACATCATTCAACAGAACACCGGCATCTCAATTCGCCCAAAACCACGACACATGTTTTCTAGTTGTTCGGCAACTAATATTTTTTTCAAATGTGCAACTAGAACTAGAACTAGAACTACCCGATTTTCAAAATCCGCAACTACGACTAGAACTAGAACTACTCAATTTTCAAAATCCGCAACTACGACTAGAACTAGAACTACTCAATTTTCAAAATCCGCAACTACATCAACTAACTAAATATTTAGTTTGTGCAAGTCTGCCTGGAGCCCTACCAAAATAAGCCTCGAATGTTGCATTGTAACGGGTTTGGTTTGGTATCGTGACGCAACTATGCCGGCTGGGAGCAGGTGAGAAGCAGCGCAAACCGCAAGCATATTGGCCATTGTTGGTCATATTGAGTGATACGCTATAGAATGTAAACGTGGAATGGCAGCGACCGATTTTGCAGCTTCGTTCCGCTTCACTGAAGCTTTACTCAGACTTATTTTACGGCAGCTACTGTAGGATTTATGGCAATCCAAAAGTTGTCTTCCTGAGCTCAGAACTTACTGAATCTGGTATTGATCGAAAGCTACTGTCACACTGAATCCGAAAATGTAAATGAAAATATGATCAGGCACTGGGCCGCTTAGAATTCGCCCTTCAAGTCTGAATTATCGGCATTGTCCGAACAATCGAAGAGCCGCAATGGGTCATTGTTGTGGTCATTGTTTTGCGTTCATCCGATTGTTCTGAACAATGCAGATTTTAGATGTTGAGGGTGATTTATCATCTAAGTCCGGAGCCTGATCGTATTTTGATTGATATTTTCGGAATCAGTGCAACAGTAGCTTTCGATCAAGACCAGATTCAGTAAGTTCTGAGCTCTGGAAGACAACTTTTGGATTGCCATAAATCCTACAGTAGCTGCCGTAAAATAAGTCTGAGTAAAGCTTCAGTCAAGCGGAACGAAGCTGCAAAATCGGTCGCTGCCATTCCATGTTTACATTCTATAGATACGCGAATACTCCGCTCATCTCGAAGCATAATTCGGAATCGAATCGCTACAGTACTCGAGTTTGCCCAACCCCACTGATTCACAGTCAATGGATGCATTTTGCTAACATTATTTGTTATCACCAGAACTAGACCGACCGCGAACTACTGCCTTTATGACTTCGTGGAAATTAGAGATGGTCACTGGAGGGGATCTCCGCTGCTTGGTACGATGAAATCGTGTGTGTAGATTTCTGTTGAATGCAATGACCTTTACGAATTCCAGGACGCTTCTGCGGCACCGATCCTCCGGCCACGATTACGTCTAGCGACAGTAGGATGTGGATCAAGTTTCGGGGTTACTACAGAGGTGGCGGTTTTGCTTTACGGGTTAGTGGCAGTCAATATCGCTGTTTTCTCGCTTTCCCGAATGCTATGACGTAACGCAACAGTGTCAACAACGTGATAAGCGCATCACATACGTATGGATACGGTACATATATATACGCGGTCTCTGGAGCACTGAGTAAATAAGTGATTGACACATGATTAATCTCTTTTGCTTTGACGTGATTGTGACATTATAGGGAACCGATTAGCAGTGTAGCTATCCATTTCCAACTTTGAGTGAGCGAACTCCACGTCCATTTTTCCGTATTATATTCAGATGTGGTGGTGGTTCTGGCTAGTAACAAAGTACTTCTACGTAACGGTTTTCAGTTTTTTAGGCAGACTTATTCTACATTTTTATATAATAAATAGAAACTTTCTTCTCCTGTAGCAATGCAGCTACTGGTTGGAATTGAACCAAATTTGGCGTGTAGGCTTAAATTAGGTAACCTAACAATTTTATCAAGTAGCCAGTACGATTTGAGGAAAAAAAGTCATTTTTGAAGACCCCGACTGTACAATGTACATTTGTTTTATTCAGTACGACGCGATATGCGGCGGCACCATCACCAAAGACAAGGGTCAAATCGAAAGCCCAAATTACCCCGAGGACTACAGACCTACCAAAGTCTGCATATGGAAAGTGATCGTGGAGGAAGGATACCGCGTGGGGCTGTCTTTCGATGCCTTCGAAGTAAGCATACACCAGTCCGAATAGGTATCAAATAAATCCAAGGTGCGACTCCGTGTCTACGTAAGGTTGAAAGACACGACACTTGCTCGTACGATTACTTGGAGGTTAGGAACGGACAGGAAGAAGATTCGCCGCTGATCGGACGATTTTGCGGATACGAGAAACCGGGCGACGTGGAGTCGTCATCCAACGCTTTGTGGATAAAGTTCGTGTCGGACGGTATGTTTAAAAATTTTCAAATATGCTCACTAGTAAAAGAAACTCTCGGAGGTACAGAGCTTCAGCATATAATTGGATAATATATTCATATTGAAATAAACCCGACTATTTTAGGCTGACGCTCGTCAGGTTGCTGACTGTTAGGCTACCCATCACAAGTGTGACAAGTGACAAGATGCTGACCATTACCCGTCACAAGTGTCAATCGAAAATGTTCGGGTTTACTTCAATATGAATATAGTATTTAATTGTACACTCAAAAAACTCTATAATAACCGCCACAGCGAGATATAGAAAATGGGAATAAAGCCATATTTTCGATTCCTGGTGACTTCGCAACAACATATGACCAGTGCTGGTCAGTGACGAAGTACTTCTACTTTTTCAGAGTACTTGCATTACTTACTCGGAAGGTTATGTTTCAGACTACTTCCGATCCTACTAAATAGTTAGTTGGGGGAAACCAATTACTTTTTACAGTTTTTAAGTAGAAAGCAGTTTTGGGATAAGTTTGTGTCACTTTCACGAGTGAAATCGTTACAAGAATCGCCTGAAATAGCTCCTGTGTCACATTAACTGAATATATTTTCGAAGATTCTTTCTATTTGTAGTACCATCAGTCATAGTCTCGGAGATACATCTTGTAATGACGACGGTAGCCATACTTTCGAGTAACTATGCTAAAATTATGCGACCCCTGTGCCAGATCCACTTTTTGAAAGTATTGCCTGAGTAATATGTAGACCATTTATTGTCTACTTCCGCTTGAATTAGTTTTGACATGTTTTGGAACCGAGAAGAAAGTCATAGCGTTACTGCTACTTCTACTTGAGTATTGCCGATGGCTACCTTTACCTCTGCATATGACGTCAGAATTCTACAATAAAAAATGGCGTTGCGGATGGCCTCTTGTCCCGTTCGCTATGAGCCTGTCAGGATTAGCCTCAATATCTTATCTATCTTAATGCTAGGCTCGGTCAACAAAGCCGGGTTCGCGGCGAAGTTCTTCAAAGAAACGGACGAATGCGCGGATGAACGCAACGGAGGATGCGAGCAAAGATGTGTAAACACGCTGGGAAGCTTCAAATGCGAATGTAATCCCGGATACGAGTTGAACGAGGATGGCCGGTAAGTATAGCCCTACGTAATTCGCGCTTTTTTACCGAACAATTTTCTGAACTGCAAATATGACGGAATCGGCCAGGTCTACCAACCAGCTAATCGTACAGAAGTGCTGACTGCATTTAATTCTTCAATTGGTGAACATTAATGAACAATCCGCGCTATACCAGTAATTACAATGATGCCACGTTCACTGTGATTTCCCACGGCAGATCAGTAAATTAAACAATCCCGATTTAGGCCCACAGAAGTAGTTCCTTTGCAATCTTAAAACTGTTCATTCATATTCACTGCTGTGTGTCTGTCCAAGGTTTTTCCATGTATAGGATAAATTGATTCTCGTGACTCGTTGCTATGACTCCGCATAGTTACCGGTACAAGGGGACTTCGCCTGGTGTGATTTTTCGTAAATTACATGGTTGCGTGATACTTTTGCCAAATTGGTTTTAGTTTTTGAATATCTATTTATGTGCTTGTTATTGTGTCGTTAACTCTTGATAAGGGACGCACGGAAAGTCTTCGAGTGAATAAATTATACTTCAATGAATGTGGTCCGGAAAACAATATGCAAGTTTAGAACCAACAGTCACCTTTTTGAATTATCTTCACGTAAACGTACATCCTACCTTCAGAACCTGCGACGCTGCTTGTGGCGGATACGTCACTAATCTGGACGGGTTCATCACGTCGCCGAACTACCCCAACGAGTACCCGACGAACAAGCAATGCGTGTGGCAAATCGTCGCGCCGCCACAGCATCGGATTTCGATTCACTTCGAGAAATTTGAACTTGAAGGAAACGAGGTCGGTACCGTGCTTAATCGGCGTGTTTAGAGTTGTATTGTATCGCCGTGACCCCGCGAGCTGTAATTTCGCAGTGATTCTGGTCGATGGCAGCTTTGCTAGCTTTCAGCGAATTTCTAGCGTTTACAGTTGGGAATTTCGCTTTGACAGTTGAGTTGTTGCATTCGCACACTGCAATACATATGATTAAGAACTTGGTAGCTTTCACGCCGTATTTAACGCCCAATTAATACTACCAAACACTCCAATATTTGTGATAGCTACCAATATCGTAATTTTATCTATATCGCCTGCTATCGGCTCAACGAAGTATATTATATAGATGTGATGTGGTTTTATAATATTTTCGAATCTACTCTTCAAATCGAAGTGCGTAATGTCCATTGCCCGTGGTGTAGCGTGAATAAAAGTTTGCATGGGTGTTTTTCAAATACTGACGCTACAAGTATGAATAGGGACGTAAGTAACCAAAAAGAATAACGTCTCGATGTTGGGATTATGGGAGCGTTTCGCCACGTCCCTATATAGACATCTCCCAATCCAATGTTCGTATCCGAAATCTACTCAAACCCGTTAAAAAACTCGCGTCGAAATTTCTCATTATTACGCATTACTTCATGTCCGAATCCGAGTCAGGCTTCTCAAGAATCGTGAATCAACATCTGATATGAAGACGACCCAAAGTCCTCAATAGGGTCCATCAAACACTAGGTGTCGCCAGACTTTGGGTGTTAACCGCCGTTGTTCCGAAGTTTTAATTCATCCTTTAACGAGCTCACGGTCCAAGTAGAACACGTTGTAGCCATTTTTACAGTCGGGAAAGCAGCCTACAGGTTTATGACAACGGTATCGCGTACGTAACAACTGCGGTTACCACCCAAAGTCTGGCGACACCTAGTGGTTTGATGGACCCTATTTCACGCGTCCAATTGTCCTTTTGAGCCTATATTTATATATGCTATGATTGAAGCAAGTGCGGCCTATTGTGCATTTCTCACTTGCAATCGTACCCTGTCTGAAAACGCCCGAGACCGTTTTACCTTTAATGTGATTCATTATCTACTTTTGCTGTAGAACATGATCTTATCTATTGGGGTCAGTTGCCCGCCCTTCCGTTCGCGTAGAAAAACTTCTATTGTCGTCACGGATTTTAACATTATCCGCGGTTTCCGATTAGTTTGTTTCGCAATTGACTGGAACGAAATGTTTACTCTGAACCTCAGCGCTGGCGTATCAATTACTACACCGCGAAGTTCAGATGGAAAACGTGTCTATGGTTTTGCACGGCCGTGCGCCTCGTGTATGCGGTGTCAACATATAAGTTTCCCCGAAGCGCGCGTGACTCGGTTTTGCTTTCGAGTGGAGCTACTTCAAATCGCTTGAAGCCGTCTTTCTTGTATTCCCGCAGGTCTGCAAGTATGACTACGTGGAAGTACGCAGCGGCTTGACCGAGGAATCGAAATTTCACGGTCGATTTTGCGGTATTGATCTTCCTCCTGTTGTACGATCCACTACTAATCAAGTACGGTTGACTTTCAAGTCCGACGACACTGTGTCGAAACGAGGTGAGAATAGGATTATGATAAGGAATTCTGTACAGTTGTTTGGGAATAATACATACTGTAACCCGAGGTGGTCAAAGTAGAAGGAATCGGAATGGGAAGTTCCTTGATGTTTTTGCGGCATATACACTGACTCATGAGATACATACGGACAATCTGCGCATATTAATACCATGAGTGCATAAAGTGCATATGCCGCTGGACAAGGAAGGTGCAGAAATAGCGTTGTAATATTTTCGAAGTCTTGCACCATCCCTCCATACTATCCCGGAATGCTGAACGCCAAGCGGGGAGCCAAGGATACCAGTTTTACTGATCAGGTCTTTGGTCTAACCTGCCCGGGGTTTGAACCCACGACCTACCGATCAAGTAGTCAGCATTGCTACTCAAGCAGAAGATATAAGTAGGAATTTATAAGACATGTCCAATCTACTGGTAGAAGTAGAAAATGAAGATCGAAACTGCGAGATGCATGAACGCGACTATATTCACAAAATGACAGATAACACTACAGATATACCGATTGGTAAAGTTTTGAAAAATATGATCTATTATCGTGGTTGGTACATAGGCTCCTTCGCCCATAGTCCCCATGACAATTCCACTCGCAAAACTGACGCAAGCGTATCTCAAAACGACTTTCTGCTTTACGAAATCGAAAACGTAATAAGTGAGTATAGTTTTGCATATAACCAGGGCGATTTTTTACCAAAAACGGAAGATTTTGACCTAAAAAATCAAAATTTTGACATTTTTCGACCTTATAAAACTTAATTTTGACCAAATCTTGACCTAACGTATGCAAATTAGGTGTTTTCCCACATAATGTTAGAATTGTACTACTTATCGTCATTTCTGGTTGGAACTGTCTGTCCTTACGAAGTAGTTTGGCCTGAAAAAACTTTTTTGACTCAAAAACTGACAAATTCTTACACGAAAAAACTTTATTTTAACGAAATCTGGTCCTATGAAGAATTCCAGTACTTACATCACGTATTATGGCGGAAATAATAAAAATGTGTTGTATAACGAAAGATACTTTCCTACATTCTCGGGTAGAAAGTGTAGCTTGCCAAGAATGGAGAAAGAACTTTCGACAGCAGCAGTACTGAAGTTGTGCGTAGGATATGTGGTGTACGTTGAGCATAACACCATGTCAACCTATTTGTTTTATTTGAATGTTTATGATTCACAATGAACAGACAATGGGTCGTCTACAACGGTAGGCCTATAAAGTAGGCTGCTAGCTGCAAAATGTCAAAGTTCACCGACAGTGCAAAATCTACGACTCAAACGAAATGCAGGTTGCAAAGAAATTTTGACTTTGTAAACGATTTTGACATTTGTTGACCTAACGCTATAATTTTGACAAAATTTTGACTTTTTTTGACATGTCAAAAAATCGCTGTACTAATAAATCAAGTTAAGTAGCAGTCGAAGTAATCGATCACCTGAGTAAGTAGAACAAATGGACAAAACAGTTGTAGTACTTTGGTATTGATCACCTCTGACATTTCCCTGATTGAGTTTTCTGCTACAGGTTTCAGAATCAAATTTCTCTCCGACAAAGACGAATGTGCAATAAACAACGGCGGATGCGAGCAGGAATGCACGAATACACTCGGTAGCTTCTATTGCCTCTGCAGAAATGGATTTGTCTTACACTCTGACAAGCTTGGATGCAAGGAAGGTAATGTCATAGTGTCCTAGTGTTACTCTACAATGCTCACTATAATGCTGCGTCATGCAGTGGAATTTAAGTTGAGTTGAGATCAGTTTATTAATAAATTCATGATTTCAAAAGACCACAAGATTGAATGAAAAGATAGGAAGGAGTCTAAACGACTTGACCACCCAACATGGCCTAGAACTTGTCAATAACAGGCTTGCACGCTGATGTAGAAAGTAACGCAACATAACATCAAAAGGATACGCGATGAAAATATGGTGTCTGTAGGCGAAATAGATATGTAGGATATTAGTCCAGTAGAAGTTGTAAAGTTTAGTATCATAATTGAACACTTTGCCAATAATCTATTTTGGGATCTCAAATGATATTGAATGCGTACATTTTGTTGTAGTGTTTCAGACTCAAGTTGGTGTGCAATCAAGCGTATATGCAACTGTGCATTTGCAATTACAGCTATTACACGAACACGAAGCCTTTGATATCACTCAACAGTTTCACAGTAAACAGCAATGAACAGTAATAAACACCGTGACTCGGACTCGGCCCGTTGCCCCCCTGACTTGGACTCGAACTTGACTAGGTTATGCATTGAAAATGACTCGACTTGACTCGAGTCAAAACTATAAAAGTCCAATTGACTTGTGACTCCGAACCTTGTGACTCGGTTACAACCCTGATCTTCATGTAGGACTTAACCGTCTCCGACCAATATATTGAGTATAGCCTGTGAAACGAGTTTTCATTTCAGCCGATTGCAAACACGAAATCCGCTCCGCCGTCGGGGAACTGACCAGTCCCAATTGGCCAAACAAATATCCGGCGAAAAAGGAATGCACATGGATGATTGCGACTACGCCCGGACACAGGGTTAAAGTGGTAAGCTACGCTTCACCTCGAACCAGAGGTGGTCAGCAATGTACCCTCTAAGCTGCGCACGGGCGCAAATGCGCAGTGCTGAGACATGGTCTCTGCGCACAGAAAATCTAAGTTGCGCACTAAAAATCCGAGGTGATGACCTTTTTATTAGTCGCTATACGCACTGTTGTCCAAGGGTCTGCGCAGTGAGTTGGTGATTGTGCGCAGACTCGTCAAAAATTAGAGGGAAAATTGGGCTGGTCAGTATAACGAAATACTACCTTCTCGGAGTACTCAAAGTTTTTCCTACTCGCATTTCTCACTCAAGGATTTTTGTAATAAGACTGCTTTCGCCTATACTTTACAACTTGTAAGGCAATCGGGAAAGGAGGACACTTTTATTGTACGATAAAAGTTAAATTACCGAAATTGATAACAGCATATTTTGATATCTTCACTGGAAATCTTGTAGTGTTGACTAAATAAACGGTCATCACTATGACTGTAGTCCCGTATCACCGGATATTTCTGTGGTGTTGACTAAAAGAAAACTCGACTACCGAATGACCCACTCGAACGGAGGACATATGGTAACCGTACCTTTATGTGTTAAAGCGTCATAAAAACTATAGGTGAAATGGCCCCCGTATCGCGGAACTGAAAGTATTTTCGAAATAAGCACCCAATTGTAGTCTTAGCCGCTAAGACGCACTTTGTGATTTCCGAATTAGAAACCACCTATCAATCGCTAAAATATGCGTTGAAACAACTTACTCGAGTAGGCTTACATTTCAGACTGTCGTTTTCTGCTTCAACTTGAAGTAGATTTCACATGTCTTGTAAATTATTCCTCTGTCTGTACCTGAGTAGAAATTTCGGCGTTACTTCTACTTCTGCTTGAATACCAACGCTGACTAATTTGACCACCCCTCCTCCGACCTCTGACAAACACAAACCCCGATGTCTGTACAAGGTTTTCAACGAATTCGACCTGGAACTGCAGCAGGAGTGCCTGTACGATCACGTTCAGTTATATGACGGAATCGATCCGGAGGCGCCGGTCCTGGGAAAATTTTGCGGCAACAGGCAGCCTGAAATGGTGGTCGCGTCCACCAACAAGCTGTTTGTAAAGTTTTATTCGGACGCGTCCGTTCAGCGGCGGGGCTTTTCGGCTACGCACAGCACAGGTAAGCGTCTGTGTTAGTGTATTAGACTGCGTCAAAGTCTTCATTTTCCAGAGGTGAACTAAAATAAAGTTAAGTTAATCCTAGTTTTGTGAAGTAAGAATTGTGATTGTAACGATTCTAGTCGAGTAGTGAGGGTCAATATTTTTGGGGAAGGAAAATATAGAAAATATATACTTCATTTCTTCCGTCTCATCTCAGCGCTTAAAACATGTTGGATAAGTCTACGAATATTAACGGAACGGCATTTCAAAGTGGTGATCGAGCCTCACAATGGTCTCAAAGCGCTACGAAATAGTCATGGCCCAGAAATAGGACAATATTTTCGATGATGTGTGACTGGCAATATCTCCCCCCCCCCCAATTTGAACGTTTGAAGTCTTTTTTACTGTTATAACGCCATAACATGTGACAATCGAAGACTCGACTCGAACCTTAGTAGGCTACTCAATACACCACAAGACTGGGATACAATGAAAGATAGGAAGGTGTCGAAACGACTTTGAGTAGTCTTCGAAACCAGACACCCACCTTGGCCTAGGCCAGGGGTGGCCAACCTTTTCAGCCAAAGGGCCACATTCGAATGACGAACTATTGCGCGGGCCACTAGCCGCGCGAAGCGCGAAAATTTTTTGAAGTTCATAGGTCAATAATATTGTCACTTTACTATATTGCGGGCCTGCTGTATATCGCTGGGCTCAGGTTGCAAGGACTGGACTATTCGGGGCCTGGACAGTGGACATATCGATATCGAAAGCTTCGACCAACATGCGCCAATCATTCTGTGCCTAGGTTTCATAGTCGACGGTCTTTCTGCGAGCGGAAACGCAAGGTCGCATATGTTGAACGACACTTTGTCTCGTAATCGCAAATATAGTTCGACTCAATCTGCTACATTAGGCGTTCTTTCATTTTCACAAAGGGGCAACAATATTAAAAGCAAGAAATCGAGTGACAACATGTTGCGCGAAGCGTGTAGAAAATTTTTACTTTTGAAAAATCTATCGCAAATTATTCTGCTTTATTGTAGTGTACGAAGATCTACCAAAATGTGACTGGCTCATGGATCTGCCAATGCGTCGGAACTGATATTTTATTCATCACATCTCAAATGTTGCGGCCAGACTAATCAAAATTTTTGGTTGGCCTTGCAAGTTCACAATCTGTGCAATCCATTTTTGATAATATTTGAAATTTCGGAAATTACCTCGCGGGCCACTCAAAACCTTCTCGCGGGCCACGGGTTGGCCGGCCTGGCCTAGGCGATGTAAAAAGGAGCCATGCACACTGAATGAAAAGTAAAAGAATATAATATAAAAGGACAGGCAACAAAAAAGGTGACATGTGTCGGAAGGCGAGATCGATATGGCAGTTCTTGGTCCGGTAAACCAGAGGGCTAACTAGTATTGTAGTTCAAAATTGCATGTATTTCGCATCGATCTGTTGTCGTTTAGTGAAAATGTTTATATTGCACCTGACCTGGAGATAGGCGTTTCTATTTCTACTTTTAAGTCATACATATGACTACTTCAACTTCAACCTCATCCACAGTTCAAAACGTCTCAAATTCCATGAAGTAGTGAACAGTCAGATGCAATTTGGGTATCAGCTCATCACGAGGCTCAACACTTTCAATTCAATTTCAGTCTGCGGAGGTAATCTCAGCGCGACATCTCATATGAAAGATCTGTATTCGCATCCGCAGTACGGCGACACCAACTACATCAGCGGACAAGACTGCGATTGGTTAATATCAACCCAAGACGGATCACCGGTTAAATTGCTTTTCTCCGCTTTTGAGGTACTCTACTCCAACTAGCGGAACCCGATAGTAATGCCTTTGCGATTGACCAGTTAGTGACGGTAGAATACTGGTTTAGGTGGAGGAAGAAGCCGATTGCAGTTATGATTTTCTAGAAGTTTACGACGGCAGGGATGATTCAGCGACACGTTTCGGCCGACATTGCGGGTTAAAGGTATGATCGATGTATAGTTACAAGCTACAATAGTAAAGCAAGTATAATATTTTGTTAAGGAAATCGAACCGATCTTATCAAACAGCGACGCTGTACTAATACGATTCCATTCCGACGACACCATCAATAAGAAGGGGTTTCACTTGAAATACACGGTCACCTCTTCTGTACAATCACAAGCCGCCCTTGAGGCTGCTCCGGACGCCAATGGATGATTTATCTTGGGAAGAACAGCACCCAAAACTATAAAGGTGGAAGTATTTGGAGGACACGAATGCTTCCTTCGTCGAAGGGCCGTCACTGCACTCATTGCGACTACACTGCCGATGTGTGATGATAGGACTTTGCGAGATGTACGGGGCAGATATATAGCTTGTACTTGCTTCTTGAGGA
This sequence comes from Botryllus schlosseri, assembly GCF_051294905.1. Classification (NCBI taxonomy): domain Eukaryota; kingdom Metazoa; phylum Chordata; class Ascidiacea; order Stolidobranchia; family Styelidae; genus Botryllus; species Botryllus schlosseri. The sequence goes on along the minus strand of NC_137251.1, from coordinate 10,333,289 downwards.
GGAATTTCTTCAACACTCATATGCTATTTTCACCAGTTCTTTCTACATATAGGCCTAGGCCGTACTAATATTGATGCGAGGAACGTGGACCAATTTTGACTGCCAATGACAAGTACAAGTTCCTTGTGACGAGTTGGTGATCGGTTCTATATGTATAGCGAGCCCGCAATAAATTAATTTTCGTCTCACAGATATGAAAGTCAATCTCCCAATCAAGGTGTAGTAGCCTCTACACGAGGGGGTAAGGGGTATACATGTGTATTAGGTAGCCTATCTCGTGAAAATGTCGCATCGCGTAAACGAGAGAGAGAAAAAGATATGATATTCTTTTTCGCCTGCACCATCGAGATGCTTCGACGACGCAGATGCGATACGACCTAGTCTGCACCCCCGTTTCTTCTCCTCCATGCTATCCGTGGTGGCTGAGCGTCTAGTAGAATGGTTGCGGATATACCGACTTTCGAGTTTTTGGTACGACCCGGCCGGGGATCGAACCCACTACCTACCGACCGAGAAGACGGACGCATCACCATTACACTACCTCGCTCCGTAACATCTTACACCTAACTATACTAGGGTTGCCATATGTCCAGAATTTCCCGGACATGTCCGGAATTTCAATGTTCAAACTGCGTCCGGGAGGAAATTCTAAAATATGCCTAAATGTTCGGAATTTTGAAGGCTTGAAGTAGGCTTATAATTTTTTCGTAAATCAACATTAAAACATTATTTTTGTGCATATTTATGCCACATGAAATTTTTCTTCGCGCTCCACGCGATTTAGTATCGCAAATCTTGATCGCAAAAACTGCGATAAAAATAAATAAAAATAACCTTCACTTACTGAAATAAGTATAATTGTAATCGCAATTAGGAGTCCGTTAAGGCCGTTTAAACGCTTTTTTCAAAGATTGTGGTTCTAATTACCTGGGGGTCGTTTGCCTTTATTCTGGGGTTCGCGAAGATGTTGAAAGTAATCAACTTCCAAAATAGGCCACGAGTAAGTCTGGGCAAAGGATGCTGACCCTTTTTTTAAATAATAATCAGCTCATCAAATGGGAAATGGAGTTGCGACCATAAAAGGTCGGGATCCACCGGATGTGTAGTTAAGTAGTATAGCTCAGTGGTGTGCACCGGCATTCGTCTGATAAATAATCTTATCGGTGTGACATGAGCATGACTTAACGATGTACATTGTACAATTATGCTCCCTGCATTTTTGAAGTCATCCTCCTCCACCAGGTCTACCGCTAACTCTGATCAAATGGACGGCGAGAGGATCAAAACTATATAGTAATATATGGAAGAACCAATATTATTGACAGAATTCATTGAAAAAATTTAACGATTAGATGCATATAGAAACCAGATGCATATAGCAAGCCCCTAAAAGTTGCATCGATTACCCTATGGGGGGCCAAGATCAGTGTTTATTTGGGCGGGAGGGGGCTGAAAATGGGACTTCGGTCCTGGTTACAACTTACAACACACAACAACATACTTCTGAACCGGATCGTGACCACCTCTGGACGATAGGCAAAACTTTGATGGTGTAACGCAGGCCTGGGCAAAGTGGGGCCCGCGGGCCAAATGCGGCCCGCGGAGCTATTCTGTGCGGCCCACGAAAGATTGCTTGAAATTGAAAATATAAAACCTACATTTTAATGTTGCTGCGTGGACTAAAACCATAGGATGTATAAACTGAACCGGAAATTCGTTTACTATCAAGCCTGTTCACTAACATGCCGCGATTACGCAGCCTATACGTACCTCACGTGCCGAATCCAGATTCAAAGTAAAGTCAATGTAGCAAATTATGCCGTTACAATTAAAGTCCCAAGTCGCCAAACCTTCTTTGTTGTCATTGTCACATTACGAATTGCACGGTCTGTGTTTCCAAATCCAAATCCAAGTCATTCACTGCCCGTGATTTCTCTGAGTATATCACCAACCATAAAGGATGTCAAAAAAGAAAGTTGAAATTCAAAGATGGTTCGGAGGACTAAATATTTGATTATTACCATACTTTTTAGTAGTTAATGCCAGATACGTCGCCGTGTTCAAGGAGTATTATTCAAGTCGGTTCGATGACAAAAACACGAAGACATAGGGCCTACACTCGATCAAGGGACGGCGAATATCGGAATAACTGCTAGCTTGGCTTAACAACAAGGCCATTTCGGCAAGCTGCACACTTCTCGGAAACCAGCTACCAAGACAATAAGCTTGAAAGCATCCCCAGGACCGTAACTGCCGCACCCCAAACCCCCAATTCGGGGGCGAGCTCGAAGGGCGCCCAAAATTATTTCGTGAATGACCATAAATTATAGAGTATTTTTTGAAAATTTATGCAACTCATTTCAAATTTTTCTTGCGCTAGGCGCGATTTCGAGATCAATGGTTATAGAATTGGGTATTTTGGCGTCAGCCATTACCGCGCCACGAGGTACCAAGATATATGAAGTTTAGGCCAAGACGGGATTCTGAGAAGGCAGTACAATTTCAACTGTTGATCAAATTAAGTATAAAAGCTCGACATCGAGAAAGCCTAGGCCCAAAAGGACTGATCCCATGTTGACCAAAAACCACGATGTCCAATTGTCCATAGGCAATATTTTCCAGTGAAGAAATATCCATTGGTAATCGTGTGCGTCTTTTAGTTTGGTACGCTTTGGTGATTTCAATATCTTTTCACATAGCCTACGGGAGGTCACGAAATAATAACATGTAACGTCACAGTAATTATACCAACAGGCACTCTCGAATATTATTTCCATGACAACACCTCACTCTGCTCCAGCGGTAAAACTGAGTACGAGGGCTGAAAGAGATTTAAAAAATATAGCTATATGTATGCAATTACCAATATTATCGACCGATTGAATCATGAAACATTGAAAAATTCCGCGCTTAGGGCGTAAAACGTTGCCAATTGGTGTATATAAGAATCTCGCTCAGGAGTAGTGTTAAAAACATGCATCCTGATGGGTCTGGTCTGAAGGCGAAGATTTCAATTAAAAAATAAAATCAATACGCTGGAGAATACAGCTAAAATTTCTCCGCCCGCCAACATATTTTCTGCTTCTCATTTGACCCGCCGAAGAAAATAATTGCCCACCCCTGGTGTAACGTCATGTTGACCAACAATGTACTCGTACCTCATTTTGAAATCCGCTAGTGGGCGCTAAAAGACTGCCCGTAATTTGAGCCACAAAATGTGGTACGCCTAAACCAGGAGTGGGCAAACTACGGCCCCCAACACCGTTTTGTGCGGTCCGCGAAAGCCTCAAGAAACGTGGTAAAAATATTGATAAAATGCGTACTAAAAATCAAATTACTCTAGGTACTTAATTAAACTTTTTCTTAATATCTTCATCTGATAAATTATATTTTACCACGGTATTTTTTATTTCATTGGCGGCGCGATAGCCAGACTTCGAGGCCCATGCATTTTGAAAGGTTCAAATTGCTAAACATTACAGAAACTGAAACGTAATTGACTTAATTCGGACAACGAGTGTGATTTTAGATCGGCAACATGAGCAAGTTTATTACTTTTAGTGCTGTGCTTGGAAAAACCTATTCGCAGGTGTGTTAGATGGATTCGTTCTTTGTATGTGTAGATTTATTTATATTTATAATATATATTAGGTATGGTGTAAACCTCTTGAAAGGTTCAGGTTCGTGTGAACGCGAACCTCATGACGTCACGTGACGTCATATATAGCTAATTCCAACCCTACATTTCAATGAAGTTATATATATAAATGTCCTTGCACGTACATTGTACACATGATACCTAGCGACGACTGGAGCCACATAATGCCACAATGCTGAAGTACATATTGACTTTTTAAACGTCGCCAAATGTATCAACTGGAGCAATCAAATGATATAATAATCCGATAAAATCAATATCTTCCGTCGCTTTGCCAACAATTTCGACGAGGACTTGCAAGGGAATATAAGCTTTAGTGCGGAGCGGATCGACAAAATCTCTGGTTCGGCTCCGATCCGGTTGTTCAATTCGCTGGTCCGGCTCCGATCTGACTCCGGCCGTATCATGAAAAAGTACTGATCCGGCTCCGGCCAAAAATGAAAAAGTCCGGCCAGAAATCCGGCCGTAAAAGGTAAGGGGGTTCCGCGAATTGATAAATATGCCTCGTTTATGTTCGCACTGGCTTGGCGGTTACTTGCGTGTGGTTGGTTGGTAGTTATTTAGTTATAAAATTCATGCTTATCCATAAATATTCTGGCCGTATCAAAAAAGTAGTGATCCGGCTCCGGCCGTAACAGAAAAACTACTGATCCGGCTCCAATCCGGTCCGGCCAAAATTGTACAAATCCGGCCGGATATCCAATCCGGCTCCGGTCCATGCTCTGTCAGCAGAAGGAGTTCGTGTACCATCTAAAAATAGTACTTTGAACGCTCTCTCATTCGAAATTTCATGCTGGTGACGTCATATTTTGTGATACGATTGTTGATATACAATGTTCTTTCCAATTCTCTACTAGTTGCTGACGATTACCCCTGACGAGTGTCAGCCGAAAATATTCGGGTTTATTTCAATATGAATATACTATTCAATAATAGTTAACTGGAAACTGAGCAGTCAACACAGCGACTTGGACTCGAGTCAAAACTATAAAAGTGAGATTGACTTGTGACTCGGAGCCTTATGACTTGGTTACAATCCTGCGCTACACATACAGTATTTCCCTGTCGTCGGTCACTATAATCAAATACGAATATTGAATTTTGGCATAGTATCCCAATATTATATCGTGCGGCCCGCGAACGGATTCAAATGTTGAATCCGACCCGCGAGCTAAAAAGTTTGCTCACTCCTGCCCTAAACTATAGGGCTACTGACAGTCTTCTTAAAGTTTGTAAAATGTTATCGGACTGAAAATATAGTGTGAACGCAAACCATCCGCACCCCATTCTGCGAGGGTTTGTGCCAGTGATTCCTAAACTTTTTTGATCATGGACCCCTTCAAGTTTTGTGGGCGCCCAAAATTTCAGAATCCGGCGACTGGAAGGTCGTCACATCAAGCTCAGCTCTATCTGGCCTAAAATATGCCAAGTAATGACCGAACACGGTAGTCGAAATCACAGTACCACCCCACGGCGTCATTCTCATAGGATATTCCGTTTCTTTCAACGTCGGATCCGCGTATATTTCAGATATAGCCGACACTATTTCTGGATTGTACTTCACTTGGTCCCTCTTCCGAGTCGTCCAAACTACGTGTGACTGGGCTTGTCTGAATTTTACCGATATTTTAGATACCGTACGTCCTGGCACCCGATATATATCACAAGTGCTCAAGTCAGCCCACCTCACGATCAGGAAATGTCAACAGAATATTTTGACCGAAGCGAGCAATACCTAACAATGCAGGGAGGAGGCAACTGCTAAAATTTTAACCCTGGACCCCCTTTGCTCTGGTCTCGGGAACCAGACTTGAACAAACTACTGGATTTCCAGAAGTTTGAACTAGAAAAACCTACTAGATCCAATTTTTATTTTACGAGAGTCGAAACGGCTCTCCACACGAACATGGTTACAAGTCTAAAATGGGAAGGGTGTCGAATTCGACCCCCAAAACAACCCCCCCGGCTATGCCAGGGTTGGTGGTGACTCTGACCAAGAAAAAGCTGCAACATCTCACCGGAATCACAATTCACTAAAAACGACACGCTTTTCCTAGTTGTTCGGCAGATATTGTTTTTGGACGCGCAACTAGAATTAGAATCTCCACCAATTGGTTGTTCGTACTAGTCTATCGCGAACCGACCTATTAACGACAGCTCGTGCCCGGGCTGAACGAATGTGACGATACAGCTGAGCCAGATTAGCCAGTTACAACCTTGACAGTCAAAAATTGCCAAGCCAAAGCTGTTTATTTCGAGCGAACAAAGCAATCACACGTTTACTAATTCTATCAATAGCAGACTCGCGACAGGGTCTTATTCATCCATCAAAGCCAGTCAACCACACGCAATGGAGGCTTCTAGCAGCTTACGAGACACTTACAAGACACAAGAGAAGTATTCGTCCCAAGTTATGAAACACGTAAAAACAGGCATCGGGCCATACAGGCACGTTGAACAAAACTCGGTAAGAGAAAACGCTAGCATGATATCAATAATCCAATGACATTAAGGAAAAAAAGGACAAAGTTCGTTAAAAAGAGAGAATAGCAGCATTGGGCCGTCGGTGACCGATCGAACCTGTAAAATAATAAAGACCAGAACGGCCAATCGTTCTCAAACAACGCTCGACGCAAAGTTCCAACATACTCCAACAGCCTTCCTCCAAGGTACGCTCTTCCACACATTTCATGTGCTCAGGAAGCCGTAGTTCCGCCTGCAGAAATAAAATCTATTCAAGCGAAAAGTAAACCAAGCTCTCCCAGCTTAGTACCTTACGACCTTCACGATAGAATTCCCACATTATGTCGAAAACAACAGTCCTTGCTAGACTTGAAAAATTCATAAGACTTTTGTTACGAGCCAAATTACAAGAATAGAAATTGCTTACGTGCAGAGTTAGTCGTTTTGGAATCCAATGCCAAATTGTCAGCCTCCACAATTTCTGAAGGTTATATTTTGATACCGATTGCCAATCATAATCGACACGAACCCGCTGTTTCACAATATTTTGTCGATCCTCAGCCGAATTGATAGCCTTCGCCTCAACGCAAGTCGAATATCCGATTCTTTCTCAAATTTAGTCGCTGTCCAATTTGTCAGACAAGGAATTTGGCGTTTTTTTTCGACGCGATTTATTTTAACAATCTCACCAGCCTTTGCGACAAGACAACATGTATAAAAGAGAGAAACTACAAAAACAGCGGCAGTTCAAATGAACATGGGCGGAACCATTTCTGTCCTCGTGTGTGTGTATGGCTAACATTGTCTCACGCGTCCAAGCACATGGAAAACAGCGGCGGAAGCCGCGTTAGTTCAATTCGAGTCGTTTCAGATTTTCAAAACCAATCGTTTGAATCGTCCAACGGCTGCTGAGCAATCGGCTGGTCGCCCCACATGCCAAATGAGTTATCGGCTCCGAGATGCCGTCGTTTTGCGGCGGGGCCACCGCCGGTATTACCCATTTTATGCTTGCCGGTGGGCCTGCGCCGAGCCCCACCAGCTGCTCCGCGGCCCATCGGCACGCCCCACGATGAAAGACCTCCGCGGCCTTGGGGAAAGCTGTTTGATAAAATCCGAAGCGTTACTTCAGACTGTAGAATTTGTTACTTCGGTTACAGAGTTACAATTGACGGTGGGCTTGCACCTTAGAATCATACTATTACCATTAAATACTGGGTACTCAAATTATTACAAACATTACTGCTTTCAAAAACGGGCGATATCATGAAGACTGATTACTAGGGCAAGTTTTTGCAACTTTTGAAACTTTTTTTTACAGCTTCCGGCAGCTTCCTAAATACTCATAAGATATGTAGAATGCTGTTTTAAGCTGTTTGAAGGAATCTTATAGTGCAAATTTTTGCAACTTTTGTCCATTTTTTCATGCAACTTCTTCGATTTTTCATGAAAGTATTTTCGATTTTGGTTAAATACACGGCCAAAGTCGACTGAAACACCGTAAATCAGCACCGAAGTAACGCTTTTACAGGTATTTTGGGAGCTGAGCCGGAAAATTGACCTTTTTTTTAGTCAATCTGGGAAGTTGACCTTTTTGTTTTTGTTTTTTTAGTCAACCGCGCCAAATGTGGTCTTATAGTGCAACTTTTGTCAAAAATAAATGCAACTTTCCGCGGATTAACTGCAACAAAAACTTGCCCTACTGATTACATAGTCATTCAGAGCAACTGTTATCAGTGTCAGCTGGAATAAATCTACAATGCGCAAGACCACACTCAAGAATGTTACCACAACCGCGTGGGTACTGTGTACTTTATCATTCACACCGAGAAGTGTTCTCCATGACCACCACAATTAAATGTTGTCCACTTACATCAAAATAATTCATGTTGTTTACGTGATTGGTGAAGATCATAATTGTACTTTTCCTGCCTTGAGATATAGATCGCCAGAATAGATTGCGGTCAGGGTTAATGGATATAAATGCTCGTACATTATTGTAACCCCAACACTAAACCAATTATAAACGAGTGAATATCTGACGTGGATGTAGCCAGTTTCGTGGAGAACATAGTCGAACACGTGGAATAGGGAACGTGATTGACGATGGTCATAGGGGACACTTCACAATGCGAAAAACAAAACACAATGGAGACTGAACAACTGATCGTAAAGTGCTCTGATCCTAACCATCATTTTTCGATTGTAGCGTGCCATCAAGTAAATAAAGACAATCAGCTTACCCGCCACGCATGTTGTTTCGCATCATTCCTCTGCCGCCCCGGTACATGGGCATGCCGCCGCCGTAACCACCATAGGGGTAATCAAAGTTCCCGTTGAAGCCGTCATAGCCCATTCCGTCGTAATAATAGTCTTCGCCGAATCCGCCGTTATTATACATGTACGGCATCGGCGGCATGGGTCCCCCTCTCTGACTTCTTCCGCCCCTGCCTCTGGGTCCGTTCCCGAACATGCCGCCCATCATGCTTGGAAACGAAACGCCGGCTTTTCACTCGTTCGCAATTTTCGGCCGAGACGGCGATGTACTTACTGCTGATTCATCTTCCTTTCGAGTTGCCGTTCTTTCTTCTTCTTGTCGACCGGCTTGGCCAGGCTGATTTCGATCACTTCGCCCTCGAGGTTGAGTCCTTTCAAGTCTTCCATCGCCTGAAATCACGGATTCACTATTGTTTTGCTTCACTTCGACTGACAATAAGTGAGAGTTAATTTTTGACACTACCATTGAGTTGCAAAGGTCCCATAAGGTTACAGGGTCAGGCCCAAGGGGTGTGGACTGTAGAGTCATTACCACCGACTCCAGGCGTGTTCAAGTTCAATACACAGATCCCTGAAACTTATAACACCCGGCTCCTAATATTGTCTTCATAAATCTCAAACTCCAACATTCCTGTAAAGCTACTTTTTCGTTGTTGTTATTATTATTATTATTACCAAGTGAACCAACCAATTTTTGGAAATCATCTATTCCTAATAGTAACACAACGACATTTCAGAACATTTGGTTGGAATCGAAGAATTTTAACAAACTTCTCCTCGCCTGCAACGGGTGTTACAAATTACTGTGACTGACTATATCAAATGTAAATTCAACAAAACTCAAATTCCCACAGCCCTGGTCAAGTGGTCAGCTCCGTTGGGTACACGGTGTCAACGAGTGCCACCCACCCAGCAGGTAAGCCGTGGATACCAGCTTTGCAAGCAAGTTTACAGTCTGTCCTGGCAAGGGCTCAAAACCGCAACCCTCCAACAAAGAAGCTACACTAACCTTCATTGCTTGATCTCTCTCCTTGAAGTGGACAAAGGCATAATCTTTAATCTTCTTGACCCTCTCAACCTCCCCGAAAGCGCTGAAGGTAGTCTGGATGACGTCCTCGGTAGCTTTCGTCGCAAGGTTCTTGACATAGAGAACTTTGACCTGCGTCGTCGACGTCGAAATAAAGGAATTACCACTTCGTTTCGATGCAAAATCTTTCATAAACCGACCTTCGACATAATCTCGTCAGACGGGTTATCGATCGGATCCGCCCAGTCAACGGACACTATCACGTTGCTCCAGACCTTCGTCTTCCCCGTGCCCAGTTTTCGTCGTGCCTGAGAAGCAGACTTGTGGTCGATGTACTCGAGGAAGCAAAAGCCTCGGTTCTTGGACTTGTCTTCCGTCTGATGGTAAACGATGACATCTCTGAGACCCGCTAAAAAGAAAACATGACCAGTAAATCTCTTTGCTTCTAATCCTGGAGTCTTAAGGGTCTGAAATCGAGACCAGCTCTTCCATTACTTGTTCAAACACTTCAAATTTACTCATTCCGAATGCCTATAGAAATAGGTATCCGCATAGCATATTACAACAATAACTGGTCTCGAGTATTAGAATTAAACCGCAACAAATATGAATTGATGGAGAATCTGAAGAAGCTTTACATCCAGAGCCTCTACTGTGCCTTGAACCAGTCATTAATACCATACATGAATACAAATTGAAACTTCTTATGCCATATATCTCAATCACGATCATCGCCAAGTCGCAAAATTCTCAAAGTGTGCATTATATACACCGTCGCTAACACTCGTACCGTCAAAAAAGTTACCCACGTGATAGCCCCTGAAACTCTTCAAATATTTCGTCTTTTGTTTTGCTTTTCGGGATCGACCCTATGAACAGTCTGCAGTTGGATTGAGAAAGACACACTCCCAGGTATTTCTTCGGTTTGATTTCTTTGTTATCGAGCTGTCAATACCAACATATAATATAGTCTGGCCGCTAGAGAGGGCGGGGATTCAAGATCTATTGGCATCACATACCTGTTTCACAGATTCCACAGCCATATCCTTCTCGATGAAAGTAGCAAAGCCGTAGCCTCTATTCTGCCCTGAAAGTGGGTCCATCATCAGACGAAAGTCCCAAATGGTGCCGGCGTCCTCCAACAGTGGCACAAGTTCGTCTTCAAACACGTCTCTCGGAATACGTCCAATAAATACCTTGAAAAGAAATGAAAATCCCATATACAATACTGACAGATTCAGCGACATGCTCGTACATAATACTTAGTCACACGGAACTTTTACCCTGTCTATAAGGCAGTGTGATAAAATAGGTTGCATTCAAATTTTGTTGACAAAGTATTCAGTTGCTGACGATGACCCCTGACGAGTGTCAGCCGAAAATGTTGGCTTCATTTCAATATGAATATATTACTCAAATGTATATTGGAGTACTGTGCCTACAAGAAGCTCATCAAACATAATATCTATTGAAATCATTAATTGAATGCATTCAACTATCTAGAACCAGTCCCTCGTAGATTTTTTTCCAGATGCATTACAAAAGCTCAAACCTTCCAACTATAATAATAGCTTGAAAGTATCTATGCAGACGATTTAACTGCTTGATACATAACTACATGACTGGACCATATCTAAAATCTACTTCATAACTATCCCTTAATACATGACGCAAAATGATTTCAAGTTCCAAGGCATCAGTCTTGAAATTTACTACGACTCCAGAAGCTTGTTCTTAGAAACATCTCGGATAGTCCTGATCGGAAAAAATACAGAAATACTTTTCAGTGTCATAGCAGACGTGATAGTCCTATGAAAATTCAAGCAATTACGACTGGGTAGGCCTACAACATTTACATATTTATGCTGGAATATTCACGCTGTTGATTCAACTTTCACAATTCATCTATGACAAATTTCACAGAAAATCATTTATAGTCACACGTATACTCACTTGGCATCCCGGGCCAGGTTCCTCACCATCGTAAACCTCACTCGGTGGCGGTCCCCCATATCTTCGCTGACCCGTTGTTACATCCAGGGAGTATTTTGTTCTATCAAGCAAAGCCTGAAAGATCACAATATTGAATCACCGTTACCAAATAATATGACATTTACACACCTGGATTTTTTCTTCGTCAGGACCAACTTTTTGGTTGGTACTAACTCTTCCATCTCTTTCGGCCTTGAGACGTTGGCGGTAAATCTTCATAACACCGCATAGAAATGCACTTTTGTTTTGCACATGCTATTAGGAAGTGCACAATTAGAAGAAATGAGAGATGGGAGCAACAATTGCAAACATACTTGAAGGTTGGAGTCTCTGAACTGCTTCAATACAGCAATAGCACCGTCTTCATCGAGCTCTTTCAACGCTTCTATGGCCCTTTCATCAAGTTCAGAATACTGAACGAGATCATCTTGAAAAATAGAGTCTAGTGATTCCGCAACACGTGGCGTACATCCGGCATCGACCAGCTTGTGGTAGTCATCAGATCTCAGAACTTCTTCATCAGAATTTTCAATTTTTGCTACAAGTTCACTCATGATTTAACAATTTGGAATTTGCTGCTAGGTGAAAATGCAATAGTGAGACATTTCTCGCAGCATCAAAATTTTTATAGATCATGCCTGTAAGTTTTTGAACATCCTTCCACATTGCGGCCGGCAACACAGCCGGATTTTATTTTAGCGCATATTTTAGCATGCTTTTAGATGTTTGCTGGTTTGCCGTTATTGACATTTTCAGGAAACAAACTTGATGCATATCGACTGACGCCTAAAACTTATTGCAAATCATCAATATCCATGAAAACGCGACTGACTTTCAATGCACGTTCCCACAAACTAGAGTGGAATTGGTGGCAGCATCACACAGATTTTTCTGTTTAATTACCGAATTATTCTATGCAGAAAAGCTCTCATCACACAGGATTTATTTCAAAAAATTAACCGAGATTCCATAGAGGCCCACAAAGATCATTTTATATTTCAAACAAAAGTGTTGAATACGCATGTAAAAGAGTATATACAGTCCATATTCCGGACTTACGAAGCTATATGGCACAAAGCTATATGGCATATGATGATGCATCCACAAAACCGAAAACTCTACGAACAAGACATCAATCTCAACTCTAAAAAGTGTGTGTTGGCAAGTTGCTAGTTTTAAGTATCAATCGTTCACATTTCGAACTCAACCGGCACCGAAACATTCTGTTCTTTCTCTATACCCCTGACTGTGAACACGCGTCACGTTGCAAAGACCATACATTCGCTCACCGTGAAACCACGTGAATGCAGCAAGAACTTTGCAATGGACTTAACCTTCACTCATCGGCAACATTGAACGCAATACCTTCACCCTGAACAGCCCTTATATACACATCTAACGATACATGCGAGAATTAACGCGATGCAGTGGTTTCCGAGCAGCGACGCACTTCATTTTTCAACCCGTTTGACCGACACCAGCATGAAGCCCGCGTGTCTCTCAGTCTGTTTGGCTATAAAACAAAAAAGAAAAGACCAGTGTGTGCAGGGGCGCGTGACATAAGCTACTACGGTACGCTTTGTTGCCGGAAGTTGCCGGTCTGGAAACAAGCTTCAAGCAAGTAAGTAGGCTAATGCCTTGATTTAGTTTTTAGGCTGATCTAAGATTTTTAAATAATACCGTCGGCTCTCTGTGCTCGATTATTCGGCAGTTAGACTCCTTCATTAAGACTGTGGAGAGATGAGACCATATCAGCAGCAGTTCCGGGATCAGTGTATTTTATAGTAGGCTAACTTCCGTTATGATTTCTCAGGACATTGATTGCAGAACTGTAGTGCAGAAGAGCTCTGGTACAGGCAAAATAAGCAACTTTTATCAGACATCTTGAGTACTGAATCCAAGGATTTGAGATATTCTCATTCGTAAATTAGAATCTGTGAAAACTAGACAGCGCTAGAGATTACCGGCCACAACTGATATCGCCGCTGTGTTTATATAGCTCAGGGGTTGCTGTGGCATATAAAGTAGTTATATGATATGTCTATTTTACACATCTTGAGAAAATTAACATTATTGAAAGTTTTGTTCTCTTTTCGCCATATCTTCGCCATGATTAACTAAAGAGCTATCTACATGTCCATTATATTTACCCGACAGTGATTATTACGTAGGGGGACTCGCCGAATGGCGACAGCTTACCCGACAGATTCGCCGTTTTACATGTCACAGGTTTATCTATCGAAACTACACATTGCATTACATTCGATAGTTTATAATTAGTTTATTAACATTCATCCATGTGATGTTTTCCATTGCATAGTTGTCAGAGGCAAATAAGAACGCATATCACTGCAAAAGGAGTCGTTTGGAACTGTGAAACTTTAGGCAGCCTTTTGATGTGCCATGTATATTCCGAATAGGACCGGTTCTCAACGTGAATAACCTTAGTGAACACTTGAAGTTCACAAATATGCTACAACAAACATTTTTACGGCCTAAACTATAATATGTTTCGCAAAGCGGGTTGTTTTGGATCGGAAGCTAAATTGGCTCTTCCATATCAGGTTTGTTTCGTACGGTACTTTAGACATATCGCCATTCGACGATATAATTATACCCAAAGGTGCTAAAAGTCACTTATAATGTTATAAAACTGACTTAAAATCAATTATACAGCCAGTAAATAGTATATTCATATTGAAATGAACCCGAATATTTTCGGCTGACACTCGTCAGGGGTAATCGTCAGCAACTAGTAGAGAATTGGAAAGAACATTGTATATCAACAATCGTATCACAAAATATGACGTCACCAGCATGAAATTTCGAATGAGAGAGCGTTCAATGTACTATTTTTAGGTGATACACGAACTCCTTTTGTTGACAGAGTTTTGGTTGGTGTATTTTGATAAAAGTTGATTCCAAGGCACACAAATGGAATTGTGAACGGCCTCGACCTACGATTCGAAATCGGTCGTCTCGATAATTATTCGCACAAATCGGATTATCCAACAGATGTTTGCCGATGGCAGAATTAATGGCCTTTGATCGATCAGCATCAATCTTAAGTGGATGAGTTAAGGGTGAGCTTTTCACAACGCGTGACGCACGTGTTCTGATAAATCTGGGGACATGTTGGTTTATGCGGTCCTGCAGACGTCTTGACGTTCTTCCCACGTAGCCACAATCACAGTGGCACCTATATTCGTACACTACATTACTTTGTTGAAGGGCAGGAAGCACGTCTTTGCGTGTTGAAGGGAGCAGTTGTGTTGTTGTAAAAATCACATTGGTTTTGACTGTATCGTAACATTTACCGACAGCAGAAATCAATTGTTTTTCAAAGCGGGTGGAAATGGGGCCAATCCAAGGTAGATGGATATAAACATCTTTTATTGTTCGTGCGGTGGGCTCTGTTCGTTTTTCTGCGTTGAATTGCGTTAATTGCGTCCAAATATCATATGATCGACCGAAAAGATCATCGCTCCATCAAATATGCCGGACCTGATGTGTGGAACAGTATCCCGCCGGCCATCAGACAGTCGACGAGCATGTCCACATTCAAGTCGAAATACAAACAATTACTACTAAATAATACAGTCCATCCTCAAGATTACCGGACCACGACTGACCTATCGATCTCGCTTCCCATGACATGCCGCCCTATTTCTTGTCGCATTCTTTTTCTATACTATCTTCTTTACTTTCATTCAGTGTGCATGCCTCCTCTTTACATCGCCTAGGCCAAGGTGGGTGTCAGATTCCATAGACTACTCCTTGTCGCTTCGACATCTTCCTGTCTTTTCATTGTATCGCATTTTTTGTGGTGTATTGAACTGATAAAATTGCTAATAAACCAATGATGATGATGATGATTTCCTCTCCATGCCGCGGCTGATGACGTGTTCAGGGTAACGCTCTCTCATTCGAAATTTCATGCTGGTGACGTCATATTTTGTGATACGATTGTTGATATACAATGTTCTTTCCAATTCTCTACTAGTTGCTGACGATTACCCCTGACGAGTGTCAGCCGAAAATATTCGGGTTCATTTCAATATGAAGAGCTTCTTGGAGGTACAGAACTTCAATATACAATTAAATAGTATATTCATATTGAAATGAACCCGAATATTTTCGGCTGACACTCGTCAGGGGTAATCGTCAGCAACTAGTAGAGAATTGGAATATACAATGTTCTTTCCAATTCTCTACTAGTTGCTGACGATTACCCCTGACGAGTGTCAGCCGAAAATATTCGGGTTCATTTCAATATGAATATACTATTTAATTTCAATATGAATATACTATTTAATTGTATATTGAAGTTCTGTACCTCCAAGAAGCTCTTCAATTATACAGCCATGGAAATACCTAAACCAAACTAAAATCTCAGGACGAACGTTTCCGTTACCCGATATACGCGATTTCCCCTGCTGTTTTATCGGGTAACCTCGCGAGACAATTTTGCCCGACAGATTCCCCGACAAATTTGCGTCGTCTGTGACGCACGAATGCGTAACCTTACGTCGGGTAATTTGTTGGGACATCTAGCGACATGTAGATAGGCCTTTTGAAACAATGTGATAAACATGGCCACGATATGGCCGAAAAAAGCAAAAATTTTACAAAAACATGATTTTTTATAAGTTTGAAATGTGGATATAAGCTGTTGGATACCACCGCGACGATATATCGTCCTCGTCTCTCGACACATTTTTAACGCTTATCATCGTTGTGTTATCTTCTGCTACTTTTATTTCAGTGTTCTCTGATGGCCAACTAGTGCAGCTACAGTAGCTAGGAGACTGCGTGATTTCAAAGATTATATTCAAAGAATCAACATATCTTTTTATTGTATCAGAGTGACGGAGTCTTGTAGTTGTGGTGTATTGATCTGTTGAAATTATTAATATAACTGTTACCAATACTGATGCTCTCTATATTTTATGAGTTTCTAACAGAACCACGTCGTTTTACAAGTAGATAACGATCTCCAACGCTCGTGTTTAGTTTCACGAATAATTCTTGAAATTTGGCGCCAACCCAACCTCTTGCGCCGCGAATCACGCTTCCATAATTGAGATCGCTTAGGGTTTAAGGCCTTGAGACAGTAGTTTTCAATCATTTTGATTTCGCGGGCACCCTCTGAAAGGGGAAATAGTTCGCGGCACCCTAGCGCTCCGAGTAAGCTGAGTGCAAGATTTGGGAATGACTAAAAATAGGCCACCAACCCACGTCCCACGTCATATCAGTGTTCAGCCTAGATTTGATGATGTCAATATCACGACCTGATCGCCGGTGATGGTCTTTTTGAGTACCGTAACCATATAGTATCGTTAGCGTAGCGTTAAACTCGCTCCCATAGACGGTGCAGGGCCCGTTTCGATTACCGGCAGTAGAATTTTCGAAGTATCGTACAGGTTTATCTGGGCACCTCATTGGCTGGGATCCCCATCTCTACATTGTCTTCACAAAAAATACCTGTCAATGACGAGAAATAGGAACGCCAATGCAAAATAGCAAGAAAATGCGTCTAAAAGACAGCCGAAGGTATCAAAATCAAATACTGTTGCAGCATTTGGTCGAGATGGATGTTAGAATAAGAGACGGTACTTGGTCGTTTCGGCATCATCCTGTATGTTCATTCCAACGCAATTGTTTCGTGTATCGCGTTGTACATTGTATTCTTGAACCGCCGATCATACTCAGTGGTGGCTTTTGGGGTGGGCGGTCGCCCTCCCCCTGGTCGAAGGGCCCCCTCTCTTTGGTTTAAGCGATTTTTATAAGGATTATAGCGAATAAACGTGGAAATCCGTGTACCAATCAAGAAGATGATTCCGCACAGATGGGTCAATCATCAAATATCTGCATGTGTTAGACAAGTCCCAGATATCCCGACAATCATCAGTTTCTGCATGCATCAGAGGTATAGCCTATACTTAGTTTTAATGTAGGCTAGTCTATCCTTGCGACCATGCAATAATAGATATGGCCTCATCCAGCGGCTGGCTCAAACCTTGATGTGGTGAGCTGGCATAAACTAATGTCAGCCGATAGCTTTTCAGATTAGTGTGGTCTATTTAGTAGGGATGGTGTGAACCTCTGAAAGGTTCGGGTTCGTGTGAACGCGAACCTTTTTGAAAGGTTCTGTGTGAACACGAACGTGAACCTCGTGACGTCATATTGCTAATTCCAACCCTATCTTTCAATGAAGTGATAGCCTAATGTACACGATACCTAGCGAAGACTCGGGCCATGTCACATTGCTGAAGTACATATTGGCGTTTTAAACGTCGCTAAATGTATCAACCACGGTTATCAAAGGATATAACAATCTCATAAAATCAACACATTCCGTCGCTTTGCCAACAATTTCGACGAGGACTTACCAGGAAATATAACCTTACGCCTTAACGGTCTTGGCCAGACCGGACAATGTGTTCGGAGTCTGAGTATTGCTACATTGATATTGAGCAGAGTGTAAAACGGGTTTCTATACTCGCTACCGATACCATAAACAACAAGTTATATAGCAGTAGCCAGCACCTTAATCGCACGGATTTGGTCTTAATGATACAGTAAAGATATGAAGTCAAGATTGTACCGTACGCCCGCTCGAATTTTTACATCAGAAAACGATGTCAATGTGTTTGATTGGTTGAATAAGCATCATTTGCTGACTACGTATATCGCTCGTGATGTTGTGTGATTGTAGGTCAAGCGCACAGCAGAGAGTCACTAAATATTCACAAACGGAAAGCTGGATATTTCGAGATATTTTTTGTAACAAAAAGGCAAGTAAAACTTTTAAGGTTGTCAAGGTGCATGCTCGTTTAGCGTTGATTTTTTTTATGCTGCCAGCGCCATGCATAGAGTGACCCGCAGTTGAAATGCAATTAATTTGAACCAAAGATATTATAATGAAGTGCAAATTACAATTTATTAGAAAGGTTCACAGTGCAGAACCTACCAAGGTTCTGTTGTGAACGCGAACCTCTAAATTTCCGAGGTTCACACACAGAACGCGAACGTGAACCTCACGTTCACACCATCCCTACTATTTAGCCTGCAGCAATAGTATCGATAACACTGGTCTACAAATTTCAAAAAAAATAAGCCCCAAAAATTCTAATGATTGATTTAGGCTAATTTTAGGTTGCTGAATCCGACTCTGTCCTCATAATTTCTCTATCACGTCAGATTTTTTCGGTATGCATTTTTCTCATTATTTCGGCTTTCGTTAGTGACATTCACGGTCAGTGTACAACATCAACAGATGAAATATTGTTATTGAAATCATCTATAATTATGAAACCTGGGTTGTGGTAGAACAGAGTAACTGAGTTTTCGATGAGCTTGAATCCAGTGGTTCTCTATCTTCTTTCTATCAGGACCTCTTTTAGACCCATAAATTTCTGTGTGGATGCAACTATTTTTAGTCGGTCGCAGTTATTATCTTTAGCCTATGTACCACTCTTCGTTTAAAGATTGGTATTATTAGCTCCGTACCTAATTAAGTTCCATACTTTATCTATCTTTATACAATACATCCGTCCTGCAGACTTGATCGGTCAATGCATTTTGTGACAGGACACTGCTCTTTCGTAAAACGTAAAGGTTTGCAAGCAATAAACATTGTATTGTTGGTATATTATGTAGAAGAGAGTTGTTCACTCTGGTATACATTACCCGACTGTGAGGCTCTTTAAGCTTCCTTTGAAACATTTAAATAAACAGAATGTCTGCTTTTCCAAAGAAAAAAGTGCTTATCCTGATAACTTGAAAGAATTTATCGTCATTGATCTCAACCTCTGCTTATCATGCTAATTATTCTCTTCCAGTTTCCATATATTGTCACATTTTATCGGAATCGAGGAGAGCTGTTTCTGAACTGTTTTTCTTTTGGTTTGTTGCCATGATATAAAGGGCTTCTTTTGCATTGTCTATTATAGACAACCAGATGAATGGAGACTGCTTACTAACAGCTCAACACGAAACCTGAAGTGCGCGTGTTAATTCACATTAGAAATAAATATGCATCTGTTCTAGGACAGTCGATCCCTCTCGACATAGGACATTCTGTGGCCTATGTTTTCTATGTTGGTACAGAGCCAGAGATTAGCATTGGTAAAATTAGAGGCTTTTTGTTGGTATGTTTTGCATGATTAAATGCCAGTTCTGAATACAAAAAGCTTTACATTTTTGGTGGTTCCTGATTTGCCGTGATATTTTACTATGAACAAGAGTCGGTCGAAGTGATCAGCGTTGCTACTCAAGTAGCAAAAGTAACGCCTTACATTTCTACTCAATTACAAGAAGAATAAGTAGTCATTTCAAAGACTTGTCAAAACTACTTCAAGTGGAAGACGAAATGAAAGGTCTGAGAATTACTAAAAGTCAGTAAATATCTAAGTAGGCGTATATTTGGTCGGAGGGGGCTACATACGAAATCGCAAGATGTATCGCTGCATATAACGCAAAAGGACTATAAAGACACCACCCATGATGGGTAGAATCTTCGAAAATATATATTCAGTTACCATGATTCAGAGGCTATTTTACGCGTTCTTATGACAATTTTACCCACGATAGTGGTACAATATTATCCATGAACTACTTTCTACTTCGCAAAAACTGAATTGAAAACGTAATAAGTTCATCAAGAATACTGCTCAGGTAGATTTTGAAGTAGTTGTAAAACATTACCACTTCAGTAAGAACTGCAAGCAGCCAAAATCTACTTGAGTACCTCGAAAAAGTAGAAATATCCAACATATATAATATCTCAAAAATATGACGTGATAGAGCAAAACTAACGTCAGATTCGTATTCAGCGCCCCCAAATTAGGTATATTTGACCCAAAGAAGTCCTGGGGCAAAAATCGTGTAGACCAGTGTAATCCACGCTACTGCCATACATCTGCCACATGAAGACATGAGCTATGGTTAACGTGGTCCCTTTCTTTATAATTTGACAATGTATGATAATAGAAGGCCCAGGAGCTAGAGCAATTCAACATTTATGCCTGCTTCAAAGCCGTGTTATAGTGTCATACATCACGTAATTCCGTTTCATATGGCGCACTAATATTCAGTTGACACCAATAGATGCGAAAGGGGTGGTCTAGGGGCGGAGCCCCCCAGAAGCTACGATTACATACTTATAGGGGCCCCTAGAAGTCTGGCCCAGCCTACTCAAAATACCACTGCTGCATGAACTTCAATTCGTTTATTTCTAACTTCAGACAGGGTGCTGCAGGATGGCCAAATGGTTGCGTGATCGGCTGATCGCCGATAATTGGCTTAAAAGCTATTATTGGCTAAAATCAAATAATACAATCCGGGAGGCGCTCAACGATAATTATAGGCTCTATAGACGACATAACAGGCAGCGGAAAAGGCCCTTACCTGGTAACACTAGTATCCTGATGCAGGAATCAGTATTTCGTTCGTTGCGGCCTAACATCTGAAACTACGACGACAATTTGAATGGAAAAAATGTAATTATAACGCGATGTTACAGAGATACTGGGCGTAACATTAACGCGATGCAATATGCTTGTAATATACAATGTGGCTTGGCGAGTGTATTTTTAGTATGAAAAGGCGATTCAACTGCTGTCGTAATTCTACAGAAAACAATGTTGTCGTGTCTATTCATCACCCTCTGCACTGCTCGTTGCACAACGTGGTAGACGCGGAGCATCTGGGTAACAATAATTTCCACTGCCGTGGCTATAATATCAACGAGATTCAATCAATTTAATCTTGAATTTGTTTTTTCAATTTTTTCTTTACTTTTCATTCAGTGTGCAGTGCATGCCTGCTCTTTACGTCGCCTAGGCCAGGGGTTCTCAGCCCTTTCTTGTCCGTGGCCCATTTTTCGGTTTGAAAATGTGCCGTGACCCACCTCTTATACTAGATTCCTAATCCCGTTCAATGCGTGTTAATCGACGGCGCCGATATGCCTATTTCTCTAAAATATGCGAATTTACTCCTAATATAGCCTACTGATGATATTTAAATCTAGACTTCTCGGGACATGAAATCGCGCGAGGCGCGAAGAAAATTTTCAGGTTGAATAAATGTCCTCCAACAAACGACCTTCGAAATAATCTTGGGCCCTTTCGAGCTCCCCCAATTTTGGGTTTGGGTGCGGCAGTTACGGCCCTGGTAGATCATAGGCTAAATCTCATGTGTATATCATGATCGCCGCTGCTCCATTCGCGTCGCAAAACCCAATGATCGAATCCCCGTATCCACTGCGTGATTGGGGTATTAGTTCCAGTATTGTGGGGAATAATATACGGTAATCATTATGTACCAGCTTCAAACAATTCATTAATGAATAGGGTAGCCTACTACAGAGAAGTGGGGGATAAGTTTTTTAATGTGCATGCTGTACAATGTACAATTGTACATTGTATGTCTTGTACCAAACGAGCTGGAGTTGCAATGTCAGAATATTCAATCCAATGATACAATCGATTCATGTGACTCTTACATTATGTACAATGATTTCCAGGTCGGACATTTTAAACCGACTCCAAAATGCGTTGCGCTATAAATCCTCAAACAAGTACGATTCGTTGCGGTGGTGCAGTATACCTTCACCAGAATTTGCAATTACAGAAGCAACAATTTGCAATTATGGCTATTTTCATCCTACAGTAATACGACCTGCCGAAGTGCTGTAAATCTATACATCAATTACACCTCATTCCTAGTTTATTGCATACCCCTTTCAACGGCATATGTCATATGAGCCTGCCGGAGTACTTGGTTACTTCAGCATTACCTTCCAGTTATTTTATACCCGAAATAATTTCAGTTGCTGTTAGCCGTAGGTTGTCATAAGCAGTGGAAAAAAGCCGCCGTTTGTCCCTTCCGTTTTCTACTTGTACAGGATGTTGACTCCATGTGCCACTACGTCTCCTCAGAGTGGGATGAAAAGGTTTATGAATATATTTTTAGCGTATAACAAATATAGCTAAACTTACATTAATTCTAAAATTTTCTAAATAGCTTTGTGGCCCGCCTCAAATGCTCCTGTGGCCCACCCTTTGAGAAGCCGTGGCCTAGGCCAATGTAGGTGTCTGATTTCAAAGACTACTCCAAATCGTTTCGACACCTTCCTATCTTTTCAATGTATCGCAATGTTTGTGGTGTATTGAACTGATAAGAATTGCTAATAAACCGAACTGAATCAATGAGCATTGGTCCGGAAATGAGCCGCTATGATCGGTCCGGAGCAACTGGAGATATCATGTAACACGCGATGGCGCTCTGACTGCATTACGCTACAGTAGAGTTTATGCCGATTGCCGATTCTACGCAAGTGCTGGCAGCTGGTTGCTCATTGGGTGGTGCTAAGGCAGCTCAAAAATACCCATTTGGCTCAATTCCTTCAAGCAGAAGTAACCGAATTACAATTAAAATTAAAATTTTCATAAATTAATAGTATTTGCGTAGGTATTTCGCCACTTTGCCATGATTTAACATCGTGTTCGAAGCCTGCCTGAAAATGGGGAGGGAAGCGATGCTTTTTCACGCGTTTACTTCTTGAGGTGGGTCTGTGATAGCGCTTGGATAACAAACATTGCTAATTAGCTGGGAATTCGTCAACGCCATTGAGATAGCACCGTTAAAACGATGGTGATATAATTCGCAAGTGAAATAATTTAAACACTGAAATCGGCGACCATTTAGTGGAAATAAACTAACAAGCAAGCAAAACACATGAAAATGTATTTGCCAAGTGACCGTAAATATCTAGAGGTACATCTTCTGTCTGGCCAATATAGCTGTCATAAAATCAGAACGAATATTTTGGCTGTTTCGTCGCAATGTATTATGATATTTGATTTTCAGGACTCCTGGTGCAAGAGTGTCTAATCTGTCTATTGTAGCAAGTCAGTTATTGCTTATGAGGCATTATATCTTGTCGCGGGCCAGCACGCGAATTGGTGACTCTTCTATGCAGAAATTTCAGCAAAGGACATTCAACTATACCCTATGAAATCCGCCGCCAACGCACACCCCAAAGCATATGCAGATAGTCGCATGGAGTTGCAGGGACGGACGCAAGCTGAACGGCTTATGGACGTTCCACTCATTCCTGACGATTTGGGGTGGATGTCCTTTTTAATTTTGAGACGCATCACGATTCTTCTTGGTGACGTCATCAATACGCCGATACATCGCCGGCTAAATATATACTAAACATGTGTGACGTTATCAATGTACTTATAATGTGCAAATTTTGAGCGAGAATAATGAGACGATAAAATTTCTAGCGAACTCAAATGACAAGACAGCGAATGCCGAAAATTCAATTACGAGTTATTTTGCATCCTCAGGCTATTCAACCGATATCCCTGAGATGACATTTGTGCCGATATCGGCCTCGCAATTTGAGATCGTCGCCTGCGTCAGATTCTCGGCGATAACGCGGCGATACTTCCGAAGCTGTCAACCCGCGGTTTTTACCTCTAGGACCCCTTGAACGATTTAAACCAGGGGTGACTGAGGATGTGACTAAGGGCTATCCTGTCGCTTGGCTTTTTCTTCAGCGCTTCATGAATGAGGTGCTTCGCTTGATGTGAGATGTCGACGGGGAACTTCGTCAGGTCTCTGCAGAAATTCGATTGGCATGGATTAGTTTTCTATTTAAGCGACTCACCTCACAGAAATTGCATTACTCGAACAAATGTATCGATTCACTCCACCAATCGGCATTGTCAGTCTTAAAATACTGTATGTTCAATACCGCCCACATTTTATCTTGCACCGTTTCGCTTTCGGGCTGGTTGATTTATAGGCGTCAGCTTTTTTGAATTTTTTTCTCACGTAAACAAGGTCGGCCTATACATTTGCCGCAATAACGGCAAACTCTCCATAACGAATCTGCGAGTTTGATAGCTGATGCTTTGTTTGCGAGTCACGGAAAATACCGATTTGGGTGATAAGATCGGTCCGGTATCTTTGGAAGTGTATACATTTATATACATCTCGACACTCATTGAAATATACGCTTTGTATACAGGCGGTGCCGAAAAGAGATTTAGGTAATTACATGACCCGTTGTGACGTCACATCCGCCGTCCTTCCCGATTACACTCCACCCAATTATTATATAGCTGGCAGTTTCATATAGTGTGATTTCTGAGGCATTTATGCTAGTAATATGAATTTACAATACTTCTGATAACACGTAATTGGGGCTGGTAATTACCGACGCATCTGTAAGTGTAGAGGCGTACTGCAATGGCTCAGTCATGCTGATCTCTCGAAATTCCTAGCGAGTGGCAGCCAGTCAGTTACGGAATAATTAGTCATGATCGCAAACTGTTTCCTGGTGATTTATAATAATAATTATAATGATAATGATTTTTGGCGAGTGGCTGCCAATCAGCTCACGATGACAAAATATAATTCGAATCAGTCAACTTGTTGCACCCTATCATCCGAAAATGCGTTTTTAACTCCGCAGGAACAGCTTCCGGTGCGCCATATCGTCATTAATTTGAATCGCCAATGTAACGGTTACCTAGCTTTCGCACTATGTCTATTTTCTACGGTTTAATTTCGGTTTTGCCCAATCGTGAGATATTTTTATAAGGCTGCCAATCATCAACGGCAGTTAACGTAAATACTTTCATTCCTTACATAAAACCGCGCTATCGTTTCCGATATGGAGCTTATTTCCCCCGACCGCATTTCTCAGTCTCGCTCGTAACCATAGCCGGCGGTACTTGCGGCTCCGCACATTCTCGAACTAGCTGGTAAATACTTTGATTTGTCACGGATAAGAATCGCGTCTTTGGGATGCGTGCGGCCCCGGTGCGAACTTTGCAAATCGCGAGAGTCCGCGGTTCGAAACATGATATCGAGTCGCAGAATTAACGTATAATGTTCATAGATTCAGAGGCGTGATACGGTACCAAGTACCGGGAATGGTAGGCGCTGGAGCGCCGAAATTTTTAAGTTGTCTTGAGCAGTTATTTCGATACGCCGCGATCGAGACTATGTATACTATATATAAAATTGACGCAAATAGTGAACTTCACGGCGACCTTCGATATCTTTCGAAATCTAGAGGATTCACAAGGTATTTTGCGACTAATCCTAATAGAACCATGTTCCCTAATCACCAGAAATCCGCGGATTTCTTACGCTGAATTCAAAATCTGGATGTATAATCGTTTCATGTCACGTCCGCGTCAAAGCGTCGACTCAACGCGGTTCAAAAGTGGCGCGAAAATATGAGGCGATTTTAAATTCGCTGGTCTACTGCGAGACCTAAGCGGTTTACGAAATAATCGGGATCCGCTTAGGATACGAACCAAATCTTAAAATATGTCATAACAAAGCCCGAATCAATGCTCGTTGCCCATATGTCGGCTAATAGCCGCTATAACACTAGGCCTACTTATCATTTTATTTTTCCACGAAGCAACACTGTGCTTGGTGGTTCCATTTGACCATGGCCTTGGTATTTCTATCACTGGGCACAACGATTCGAGTACTCGAATCTGAATCGAGTATTAATTGTAATGATTCGAGCCGAGTAGTAAAACACGATTTCTTCGAGTACTGAAATTATACGCCTTTTGCCACTTTCAGTTAATTTATCGACGAAAATTATTGTTTCGATATCTAATTTTCACTGTTGAAGTCTTGACACCTTGATTGGCCGTATCGTAGCATACGAAACATTAATACAAAGCTACGAAGGTTACTGGACGTAGCACATTTCCGAAGTCATGATTACCCCACAACATTGTCACGAAGTGGAATAAAATCGGTATGGTCGAAAAAAATACCAAATGATCATTTATGAGATGGATAACAGGCATTATTTTGTTTGTGGTGGCATAAACGGTACATGTTTGAACTTTGACGTATTACATTTTGTTATGACGTCATACTGAGTGATACTCGATTACTCGACTCGAAGCATATTACGCGATTCAGAATCGAATCACTCAGGTACTGGATTTTGCGCAGCCCTAGGTATTTCGTTGGAACGGAATTACCTAGCATACCACCCTGTAGCTTTTAAACTTGAATGCCACTGCGTTCTATACGTTGTCTCAAGTTATAGTTGAAAGTGTAATAAAACTTTTGGCAGAAGTCATTTCTCTCAGAAAGCCACCGTATTCGAGCTGCATCTAAAAGATTTTCACGAATGGTCCTACCGCACGTCTTCTCTATGGTATCGAGGACACGCGTCATCGCGTTTTAACGGTTTGCGAAACTTCTGCATGGCACGCAGTTATCGGCATTGACAAGCAGTCGCCAAGACAACGAATTCCAGATAGTTGTCAGCTGATGTTATGAATGAAATGTAGATAATGGTCGGCCGTTAGTATCAATAAAGTTCGCAATGGGTTAAGAAGCGATGACGCGCGACCTCGATACCGCAGATGTTGATCATTTGTAATGCACTTGTGAGAATATATTTGCTGCAGTTCGAATACGGTGACTTGCTAAGTAAATTGGCTGCTGGCGTAATTTTTTCGCCCTTTCGACTTTTTGGCGAGATAGCCTGTAGTGGTATGATCCACAACTGCAACACCAATAGGTTGCGGGTTCGAGTTCGACCGAGGTCGACTCCATAATTCCTTCTCAAGTGTTGGATGTTTAACTAGTCACCTACTCGCCATCTGATCCGCGCAAGGGCTGTCTTAAAAAGCTTAGAAATGGGTCGTGCTAACGTCTGCAGCTACGGAATCATGGTATCGAACATCGGCCTGGTGTAAATGACCAATGACCATATTAGTCGAAAAATACCACGAATGCCACAAACAACAACACTTTCAAATTTAATTTGATGCCACATCATATTTAAAACGACGTGACCCTTAATTTCTTATACCAACTTCTCATCACATTGCGCAGATACGGAATGACTTTTCACATTTGACGCGATACCGCGCTGCAAATTACATCTCATTTCTGCTGGTTATTTTTGAATTCTATTTGCGCATGTAACTAGCTGGATAATATCTGCGGCATGTGTCGCTTACTTGTTGATTATATCTTTCGACGATCGGAATGGCAGCGAGCCACAAAGCAACGAATACATCAGAACCCCGATGCTCCAGACTGTCGCGGAGTCGCCGTGGTATTGCTTGTACAGGAACCATTCCGGCGGGTAGTATTCTGGCGTGCCGGCGAATTCTGTAAGGTAAATTCATTGTGTAAGTGGTGTTAGTGAATTCAGCGTCATGAATTTAACGACATCTTTAACCAATTGGAATTTCCGGGGAGAAACTGAAATCTGCGATCAATGACCCCGCATATATAAGTCAAGGTCATACCTGCACATGCACAACCAGTGGTTTTTACACACGCCCCCTTAATGATAGTGAAGAATTTTGTGCCCCTCTTATCGTCATATCACAAAATTCAACCAGAATGCTAGCAATCCAAACGGATAGTTTGATGGCGTGGACGGTTAATACCGTTGATCAGAGAATTCTCAAGTATGAAATTTGAACTATATACAGAGCAAAACTATGAATTGGAGATGAATCGCGCGGTACGCGAAAAACATTTTCACTTGGCCGCACCTTCGCGACCCCCTTCAGATGCCTTCGCGCCCCCTGTTAGAGAACCACTGAATGAGATTAATTCGAGAGAAAAGCCGGTAACCTTATTGTATTCTAATTAATGAAATGTTTCTTTGCACGGATTATAATTTTAATCTAATTAGTGAAATATTTATATGCTCCGATTATGATTCTAATATAACTTCTGCTTTTACTGGAAGGGTTACATAGGAGGACTGAATTGTGTTAAAATAGCCAACCTTTGCCCGTCTCATGCTTACGTGGATGAACAGCGATTTGATATGAATGTACTTGATTCAATTTCCAAGCTTTCTCGGATTCAGTAATTCTAATTTGAAAAATATGTGTGTAGCTGTAATTCTAATTTTAATCTAATTTGGAAAAGCTGAAAATATTCTAGTTGTCCAGCTTTGGTCTAGGTAAGTAGATACCGGATATGGATAGTTAATTTTCCTGTTCTGAAATAGGGAAAGCACAAGCTTTAAGTGACGTCACAATGTAAGTGTGAAACCCACCTAGCTACATGAGCAACATACCACATTCTTGCAGACAATAGCATTGCTGCAAATTGTTTAGGGTGCGAAATCTTTCCATTCTATTATTGGGTATTTTCGATACATTCGCAAAAGGAAGACTGACCAATACGAGTGTAAAGTTCGAAGGAACCGGTTCGAGTATACGATTCGAATCGTGCACCCGGTGCCTTCATTATGATAACACTAACAAACTTATATCAGGTCAAAAGTTACTCGTGACTCACGAACGCCGCGGGCTATATACATTATACACATATCAAATACCGCTGCGCTATCAGGTCACGTTATTAATATTTTGATAAACTGAAATGTTCTAAAAGTATCACCTCGGGTACAGTAATCAGCGTGAAGTCGAAATCCTGTTCAACGAGTTAGTTCAGGACACATTCAAGCATTTTCATATATGTAATTCTGCTGAATGCGGATGCATAAAATGATGTTGGAATATGCGTCATGCAGTACAATTACAGTAACCGCGTGTTCATTGGCGTAAATGCTAGTCACCTTTGAATGAACCCGATCTCGAATAGTCGCCACAACCAAAATCTATCAATATCGCCTCGGAGGTGTGCGGGTTGAAAAGGATGTTTTCCAGCTTTACGTCACGATGAAGCACTCCCATTTTGTGGCAATGCAGCAGCGCCATGATGAGCTGCTTCGTTATACGCCTGAATTGCAAGGAAGCGTCGATGTTGAATTTGGTAAAAGTATTGCCTGTGAACGGGAAACATGCCTGGCAACGGATTCGTCAAGTCGTTTTTGCTTTGTGACGTGGTCGTACAGGTCGACGCAGGGGTACGGTCGGGCCATGATTAATAAAAATGCCTCGGCCGTTTCATGCCATTCGATAATTTCCACGATTCCGTCATGTCGAACCTGTAAATATTACTTCGAAGTTAGCAACCATGCAGTAATTCCCAAGACTCTGTATTAAATGAAATGTCAATATGCCTGCCATTTTGTGGGACAGTCTTCCAGCTATATTGTCAGAATATTTAACTCACCAGATATTTACACGCGTAAAAATCAAAACAGTCCAACTACAGCAGTGCTCATTATTTCCCTACAACTATATGCTCTCCGTCTTTTATGCATATATCCTTATACTTTTTACATTTTTAAAAGCCCTCGTGTATTACATCGCCCTAGTGTAGGAATGATACAATTCTATATGAGGCACTCTAACTTATTATTTTACTAATATTATTATTAATGGCTAAATTTAGCCTACTATTGTTGAGTCCAGGAATTGTAATAGTTTCATAATGTTGCTAGAAGGTTATTGCGTGAGGCGGTTACCAGAGATCAAGAACTTCTTACATATTTTAAATTCCAAATCTTTATTCTATCCATGCGCGGCATTGACTAAAACCGTTCAGAATCCGCACGATAGTTCGGAAGGATTAGATATTCTATGTCCGAAACCTAATAAAGTTTCGTTAAAATGGTCAACCCAGACACGGCTCAAATCTTCGAATCCAATTTTTCAAATCCAAATCCATGCTTATCTCTACTGCTTGTAAGAATTGTTCGACCTGGGGTCAGAGCGACCGAAAACCGGTACCTATTGCTGTACGTTTCAGAGCGAATCCTTCGGTCATAAATTCAATTCCAATGTCTTAACAATACTGTTCAATCCCGGCATTGTTTCCACTTTAAGCAAATATGTCAGTGATTAGAAAAAAACTCTAAACTCACGTTGGAGAGAAATAGTGAATTAGCCCCAACTGTTATTACTGGAGATATGCACGGCGGTTCTTTTTGGCGACAATATTAATCCACAATCCTTTACCTACAATGCTGCTTGCACCATCTATATACTATTTTAATCACCGTTATCTGCTATTAAAGTAAAAGCCTATGAAATGATACATTTGTGCTGATTGGTAGCCTACCTTCACTGAACAGAGCAGCGTTCGGCGGTCAATCTAATCTAACGTGGCATCGTCACTAATTGCATGAAACAGTCACATACTAACCGATTATAACGTCTACAATAGCAACAGACAATAAATAAATCAATTCATGCAGATTACAGATTGACCGGAATCAAACCCAAAATATTTTGCAACTTTGAACCCGAAGGTCAAAGTCTCGGCCTGACTTCCTGCTCTGGTACGTTTCTTTACTCGATAATATCTCAATAACGTTTCCCAAGACATAGTTCAGATATTCATTGTTTGTGAGCGTATTGAACCAGGAAAACATAACAAGTACGAATTGCAGATTAGATTAGGCCTTTCTGCGGATATTTTTCAATCACGCTCTTCCCAGCGCGTATGTGAATAAGTTGGATCTGCGAAAGACTGGGGACGGTACGAGTTTAG
The DNA here is from genome assembly GCF_051294905.1 of Botryllus schlosseri. Lineage (NCBI taxonomy): Eukaryota > Metazoa > Chordata > Ascidiacea > Stolidobranchia > Styelidae > Botryllus > Botryllus schlosseri. The sequence goes on along the minus strand of NC_137251.1, from coordinate 10,302,432 downwards.
AGTTATGGCGGTGGTTCCCAACGTGAGCGATATCGCCCCCAGTGGGCGACTTTGAGAAACGAGGCGGCGAAAATAGCAAAGAGGCGACTAAGGGCGATATAGAGGGCGAAAATGTTAGAACGTCAAGTGGGATATATTTAATTAAAACGGCCAAATATATGCATATGAAGACAACAGGGATCAGAGTTAGGTGAATATGTTTCCCGTTTCTAAGCCGTCTTTTTCAGATCCGTAAATTGGGGGGCGGAAATTTGTGTCGGGCTTGATAAGGGGCGATGAGAGATGGGTTGCTGGGATTAGAGGGAAGAGTACGAGCACGCTTTCACATGTACATATGACATGTCATTCTACCTGTCATTTGCTGTTAGCTGATTTTTATTATCGATGTTGTGAGAATTGAAGAGTAAGGTATCTATCAACTTTATAATTAAATAATATTTCTTATGTAATAAATTATCATTTTAATTATCATAAGACGGCACTGTTAACTAGGATTGGCCAGTAATGAAGTTCGTCTACTTTTAGGAGTCTTGCCTACTTCACTACTTAGGGCTATGATTTTACACTATATACTTCTAAATTGGGCCTGGAATTACTTACTGTTAACTTATTTGTAAATCGCTAGTTCTACTTGTATTTGAGTAGTAATTAGGGATGGTGTGAACCTCTGAAAGGTTCTGGTTCGTGTGAACGCGAACCTTTTTGAAAGGTTCTGTGTGAACACGAACGTGAACCTCATGACGTCACGTGACGTCATAATGCTAATTCAAACCCTATCTTTCAATGAAGTGATAGCTTATATTAATGTACGCGATACCTAGCGACAACTCGGGCCACATAATGCCACCATGCCGAAATACATATTGGCGTCTTAAACGTCGCTAAATGTATCAACTGAGCAAAAAAGGACATAATACTCCCTTTAAAATCAATATCTTTCGTCGCTTTGCCAACAATTTCGACCCCATTAACGAGTTATATAGCAGTAGCCAACACCTCAATCGCACGGATTAGGTTATAATGATCCAGTAAAGATTGACCCCGTACGCCTGCTAGATGTTTTGCATCAGAAAACGATATCAATCTCATTGGTTGGTTGAACATTGAACAAGAATCATTCGCTGACTACGTATTTCGCTCGTGATGTTGGGTGATTGCGGGTCAAACTCACAGCAGAGAGTCACTAAATATTTACAAATGGAAAGCTGGATATTCCGAGCAAACTTTTGTAACAAAGTAAGTAAAACTTTTGAGATTGTCAAGGTGCATGCTCGTTTAGTGTTGATTTATAATGCTGCCAGCGCCATGCAGAGAGTGGCTCACAATTGAAATGCAATAAATTTGAACCAAAGAAAGATGTTATATGAAGTGAAAATTGTAATATATGAAAAAGGTTCACAGTGCAGAACCTACCAAGGTTCTGTTGTGAACGCGAACCTCTAAATTTCCGAGGTTCACACACAGAACGCGAACGTGAACCTCACGTTCACACCATCCCTAGTAGTAATGTATCTGAGTAGTAGTCTGCTTTCTCATTGATGCGCAAGCAGCCATCCGTTACTCTTCTAAAATCGTGAATGTATTGATTAATCCATAAGATAACAGTTTGACTGTCTCATGACAGCGAATTCGCATCGGCAACGATAGCGCATGGTCGGCAAATCGTCAATCAACAGTCAGAACAGTCGACAGCGACGAATATACCCTCGGGGATAATCAAGTAGCAATCCTTTGATTATATCGACATTTCAGTTCATAACACAGTTGTTTAGCAAACTGAAGATGCAATTCCTATTAAGATATTGTCCAGAAAAGCTATATATTATTTTATAGAGCCTTTCTTTCGAGAGAAATTAGGACATGTTAAGTTTTGAAAATGGCGGGATAAAAAAGCATAGATTGGCCGTGATGTAAGTTGGAACAATGGATCCAATAAAGTATAGGCCCGGTGCGAATAGCTATATATTCGCCATCGATCAATGATGTGCAATACGATGGTAATAAAACCACGACTGTACCCGTGTTCCGATCCAAAACTAATCACTGAAGAGCGACATTTCCACTCGTTCTGTGTTCTGTCAGCAGTTAGGGCACATATAAGCACCAAGTAAGCATAATATTGAAGACTTCGATCATCTTGTAATAATGATACTGATCGTAACGAAGATATTAGTTTTGTTGCGTCGTCGTTTGATATTGCGAGAAATCCAGCATATGTTTGATGCACGCTATCTCGATATATCTGTACACATGTGCCATCAACACCCATTATAGCGATTATAACACACCCATAAAATTACACCCAAAATACACATGTACAGTGTACACACAAGGGGAAGGTGTGAGAATTCAATAAGTCGAGGAGACTATATATAGATCCGGTGTGTGGAGGGAAATCAAAATGCTCAGAACAGCAACCCCGAGTTAACTTTGTATTTGAAATAAATTTATGTTCCAACTGCAACATATCAGGAACTGGATATTGCTGTTTTACCTCCAGAACACGACACCCCTATTATATAAGACTGCGATCGCGTGAGCTAACAGTCTCGTGGGACACAACACTTAAATACTTTCATCATACAAGTTTGCACACATCTCGACGTCGGGCACTGACCTCATTGACTTGGCACATCAAAGCCAGTTCCAACGGAACTACTTTGCCGTCCCATCGGCCCCAACGTGTTGTGTCAGCTTTCGATATCCGCTTGATCGCTACCCTTTTCCCGTCCGACATCCTTTTACCAGCAATGACCTGTAACGACATACAAGTAACAGCTCGTGGTGTATAGACGATACAATTTAGGATCAAGTTTTGTCGGGATTTCGTTGATATTTACTATGAATAAATGAATGAATATATGCATAGATGCTGGACATTGTTAATGTAATAATTAAATATGTGCTCACGTATTGACTACTAGAAGGTAACATTCGTATACCTGCAGTCCACATGATACCAGTGTTGGGATGACTCGAGTCATGACTTGACTCGAGTCAGACTCGAGTCACTTTTTTCGTATGACTTGACTTGACTCGAGTCACTTTGCCAAAATGACTTGACTTGACTTGACTCGACGTATCAAAAATGTGGATTGACTCGTGACTCGGAGCAAAATTCACGAGTCAATTTCAAGTCATCAAGTTATCGGTGTCGATAAAAATCACCGTATCTTGCATATCTTCGGATTGTTCGCGTAGCGCTGCTGGAACCCGTGCAGCAACCAATTATTTATTGATAGTACGTTTTACTGAGCCTTCATTGTTCTCTCACAAATAAATTGACCACAAACGAAGTGATCGAAGCTTACAGCCTACGTTGTCGTAAATTATAGTAGTTAAGTCATTTAATAACGAAATATGCATTTCTGTTCTCTGTTCTTACCTTAACCAAACCTCTTGTTTTATTGAAATTTTACAGGGATACCTAGATATCCCTGGAAATTTTAATAGATATATTTTATATACTCCTCAACCATTGGCGCAGAATCGAATTGTATCATATCAATATGTGTAAAAGGGTAATGTATTGCATCTTATCAATTCGTTTCTCTATTCTCTATTTTAGCTGGCAGTTCTACATATATGTGGGAGATACGGCGCCTTATTGCGTGTATATTTAAGTCTGTATTCGTTCATCGCTTCAGAATCAATGACCACTCAATCTGTAATTCAGACAGCTAGAAAAATGCAATGACGTATAATCATGCTTCATACTTCGAAAACGCAACTTGACTTGAATTGTGACTTGACTCGTGACTTGACTTGACTTGACTTGACTCGACTTGACTCGAGTCACCTCCGAAAATCGAGTGACTTGACTTGACTCGAGTCACCTTCGAAAATCGATTGACTTGACTTGACTCGAGTCAAAATGTGCAATGACTCGAAATAACTCGTGACTCGAAGGTGGTGACTTGATCCCAACACTGCATGATACTGATATTGCGAGCCGCCGTAACGAATAACACAAAAAAACTGCTGCCCGTGATAGGTCGTGCTTGTCATTCTACTTCGGCCTATAGCGATAGCTGTTGGTGACCATGATAGGGGATGTTTACAATACGACGGGGATCGAATATCTACGCTACGTACTACCAGTTGACAGAAATTGGTTACGACACTATTGATAACGATTGCTAATGCTTGTGTAATTATGAGCAATGAGGCCCCATACCGGACATTCTTATTGTCAATATAATCAATATGATACACTATTCCTTGTTCAGTTTATGCCATGCTCCCCGTAAAACTGAGCTTCAGCTTATTACATAGTCAATAGTCCCTCTAAAAAGCTGAATAATCGTACTGTTACGGGGCAATCGATTGTATGCACAAAACCACACCAATAGAACATGTCATGGATAGTCACACCAGGTCGATGTATATAATTATTATCGACAATTATCTTAATATTGGGAATATCTTATATATTATGTTGAAAAATTGATCAACTAGCTTATGTTGCTGATGAAATTAAATAGCGTGTGGTGCAAAATACCTTCGTTGTTGTAAGCACCTTAACACGATTTTAATAATTAGCAATATTTAAATATATTCAAAACAATCGATTGCGGATACTTTGAATTTAATTTCAACTGTTATCGATTACGATGACATGAAAATAGTGTAATAGTCGTAATCGATTACGATTACAAATCATGCTGAGCCCTTATCTGCTGGCCATCAATTGACTGCCGGGTTGACTTGAGAATTAATTGGAATTGAACCACATAGGAAGTTTAACGTGATACCATGGGTATCGTATGTCAGCGGGCGCTGCTAGGGTATCGTTTGATACGAAAGAAGAATGTAGAATTTTTCTTACGTAAATCAAGGACAAATCGTGAAATTGAGATGCAGTTTGCATGACGTAAACCAGTATAGCGACTTTCAACTCGCCTGAGTCGCTGTGACAATGTAATAAGATAATCATCGTCCAAGACTCTGGGTTTTCTTATTCATACAAATACTTGAAAAAAAGTTTGTTATCATGTGCTTGCATCATTGAAATTGACCTTGTGGAATAGGGTTCTGATAAAAATAGCAAATGGAATTTAATGCTACAGGCCCAAATATTGTTATCAATTGATATCGATTGCCTATTTTAAATATAAAACAAAAACAATTGCACTGGTGGCGGGTCTGCTATATACACTATAGCGTAATTCTATCATTATATAGTATCGGGATTTTTTGAAACATGGCAATACTGGGAAAACTACTCCGCTGCAAATCCACCGCGTATGTAGGAAATATATTGAGTTATAGACTTATAGTTATAGAACGACGTCCCGTAGCCTACTTATAATTCAAATCTTATCATTCTTTTGTATGGATCTCTGCAAGGCGTCAACTTAACTCAACAGAAACGTCAAATTGCTATATTGGAAGCGTTCTTGTCAAGACTGCTAGATATGAAATCCCGACAGAGAAAGATCCCACACTAAACACGCCCTCCTATTGCACTTGCGAGATTCATATCTCTGTCCTTTTGGTAAAGACTTTTTACGTAATCGGATTCAAATATATTTGAGCTATTGGCAATGTGTTTTGCCAGCCCGCCGGGTAATAATTTCAAAGATTAGACGGCGCAAACGCTCGAAAAATTAACTTCTGAGAAATTAAGAAGATTGCAGCGAATCGTTGCTTGCCTAGCCGACGTGGGGTGGCATTTCGACATGGCTTGATATCGCTTGGTATTCAAATGGACGTAATTATGGTGCTACGCATTTCAGCATATCGTAGCCGGACCATTTTTCAAATTTTGAGAAAATCAAGTTTTTACAACATTTGCATGTTTTTCGGCCATATCTTGGTCGTGGTTATCTTTTGTCACATTGTTTCAAAGTTAATCATGGCCAAGACAAGACAAGTAAATGAAACCGTTAGAGAAACTTAATTATGTCAAATAGTGTAAAATAGACATATAATCTGCTCTGATTCCACGGCGACGATTAATACCGTGGCTTGCATGAAGGACGAATAATTTTCCGCTTGCGTACTCTATAATTAAAACCTTTGGATGCAACTATATACCGTGAGAATTTAATGGAGATTCGGCCACTCACATATACGAGTCAGTATGTTGTGGGTTCGAGTCCGACCGAGGTCGACTCCAGCGAACTCCTATACCTAAGTGTTGGAGGTTTATCTATACTCTAGGCTGCTCCTTGCCATCTCATCCGCGTAAGCGGTGTCTTACAAAATCCAAGAAGCGGGCCGTTTAGTGGCATAATCTACAGCTGCAACACCGATGGGTTGCGGGTTCGAGTACGATCGAGGTCGACTGCAGAATTCCTACCTAATTGTTGGCAGTTTATCTAGGCTCCTCCTCGTTATCTCATCCGTGTAAGCGGTGTTTTATAAAAAAAAAGCCTAGAAGTGGGCCGTGCTACAATTGGCCTGGTGTAAATGACCATTTGGTAGCCGACAAACACCATGAATACTCAAAACAAAAAAAGTGGGTCGTGGTACAAACCGGCAGTTACGGAATCCAAAATAACGCATATCGACCTGGTGTAAATGACTATTGTAGTCGACAAACACATGAATGCGATCAACAACAACGACAGTTCGATAGTGATGTTTATTTTTTACCAATAGTATTCGGCAAAACCACAAATCCCTATCAGATATGAGGCCACAGCAACAAGCTCTATAACCGAGGGGGGATGAATATCGTCTCCAATCCGCCCAAATATTTAGAACATAGACACCTAATCAATTGTAAACTGTGGAATGAATAATCATAGTCGCTTACTTTTAGAAAGCTGAAATATACAACTTACCGTTCCATTTTGCGTGTCAGAGAGGACGTTGTTTAGAGCATACAAATCCCGTATTGTTGGCGGGCCTGCTGTTCCGTTACCCTCCTTACTCGTGGCTTCGAAGGACCGCTGCTTTGTTGCAGGAAGTGGTTCAATTGCCGGTCCGGATGTTTCGGTAGAGTGCCGCCGCTTCGATGTGGTCACCAAATGCTGGTGCTGCCATTGACTTCGCCGATTGGATTTTTCGGACGTTTCAGTCGCGTCACCGTGACGCTTTCGTCTACCGCCGATGTTCACCTCAAATTCCGCGTCGTCCTCTTGCGCCAATGATTTCTCAATATCGCGCGTAGCCTGCTTTATCGAATGCAGGTTTAACGCGTCGGTCTTCGCCTCGCCATTGCGAGTCTTTGCGCTCGGTGTCGTCTTTACGTGATTGTGTATTCGTAATCGTGGTTTGTCGTGTCGCTGTTTCGACGAGGACGGCCTGCGCTTCGGTTTGGAACGTGATTGCCGGCTATCTTTCGCGTTTTCTTCTGGCAATCTCGCGTCATCGCTGTTTGAAGAGGAGGTTGTGTAGCATGAACGTGACGAGAAAGAATCCGACGAAACGGAGTCAGATTCAGACGATGAAGAAGAGGTCTTTTCGAAGCTGGAACTTGACGTGGATGCGGACGTCGAACTTGTGTACGAAAGATCACGGACAGAGGAATCGGCGGACACCGTTTTCTTGTTGCTGGTATATAATGTTGCTTTTGTACCTCGAGACTTGTCTTTACTTTCGTGCTGATGCCGCCGTGTGTTTTTAGTGTAATTGGCTTTACTGCCATCAGTCTTTCGTGCGGGTTCACTTCTTCGATCCGAATGTCTGGGCGCGCCTTCAATTTTATGGGACCTTGAATTCGTTAGTCTCTGGCGATCATGATTTGATTTTGTACGTTGCGTGGACGATTTCGTGTCGATCTCATTCACAGTGACCAAATACGCGTCTTCTTTTCTCTTCAATCTAATATTACGGTTAGTACGCGGATCTTTAGCCGAATGCTTTTCGTTATTTGAGAAATACGTCCTCTTCGCAACGTCGGTATTACGTGTCCCTTCCTTCTGATCTGGATTAGAACGTTCCGGTAGTTTGACCCAAACCGGCTTGTGCGATTTGGTTGCGGAATTGTCGTTCAAGGCTTGTCGAACAACTTTTCTCGCCAGAGCTTTATCGGCTTTGGTTACCTTTAGCGCGGCTGTTCTTGTAGTATAACTGAAAGCAGTCGCTTTGACTTTAGGAGCGGTTTTTGAAATATTGTCATTGCCATTATTCATCTGCGTAAGTACGTCATTACTCCCATTAGTTCTAATTTTATGGCTTTCACGCTTCCCTGTTCGTTTCCTTGCTTTCGATTCTCTGATTCGTCCACCCTTGATGGTAATCGCTACAGCTTCGTCTTGGGCCATCTCACGATTAGCCTTGGTGTGACTTACTCCATCTGCCATTTCGTCCGCGGAACGAGCGATACCTTCGTCAGGGGAGGTAGACGGTCTTCGTCTGGCAGAGTGTATGTGGACCGACTTTCCTGTCTGTTCAATGATTCGTCGTTGAGGAGCGGCATCTATTTTTGATGATTTCCTTCTATCTTCGCTCATGTTATATCCGCATGCACAGGAATGTTGTGTAGAGGATTCTTTACATTGGATCGTAAGGAGATCGTCCTTTTCTATCACCCTGAACACTGTAACGGAGCTTTTGACCCGCTGGTGGTGAATCGCCCTGTCTGACTGGCCAGACGATTTTTCGTTAAACCAGTGCGACCAATCTGCGCTACGAAAAGGCTTCGACTTGGCGAAGTTATTCAAACGCTTTTGCTGGCAGATTCGAGTTCTTTCGCCGACTGCTGATGGTACCTGTGCGGCGGCTGAGTCTTTTTCATTGGCATAAGTTCTTAATGTTACGAATCTGTTCGTTTTTTCACCATTACTTTTAGCCTGTGGCGAATCATTTGATCTTGAGCGTGATGAAGTGACGCCGGTCTGATCTCTTCTTTCTGTGTAATATGTTATTCTCTCGTTTTCACTGTCATCACGCGTTTGCATGAATTTTCTCGAGTCCTGACACAAAGCATTACTTTTTTCGTCTCGTACAGACCAAACGCTCAACATTTTCCTCGACATTACAACAGGATTCCTTGTGTGGTAGAGATCTTTTCTCCCTGCGTGGTACTCTGCATAACCGCAATGTCGTGAATCTGCAAGTTTGTCTTGTCTAGATCCGAAGTGTTCGTTGGGAGTATGTGTATTCCTAGGGATGTTGTAATAAATATGCAGGGTCACATCACTGGTCATTTCGTCTGCTAAATGTGGCCTTCAGTTTTGCGCATGTGACAGGTACATTCAAGTTTGCTGTTGACGATTCTGGTTTGATAGATACAAGAGCCGCAAGGTACATTCCTTGTCATCCAGCGCGTTCTATTTCAGCCTTCCGATATCGAAAAGAACCAATTTGCGTAACAAGATATCGCTATCTACCAAGCCAGAGAAAAATTATTTTATCGTGTCATTGATAAGGCAGTGCTAAAATTCCTCTTCGCGATGTGACGGGACTGGTTTGTGCCAGTTAGGTGCGAAAAGATGTTCGGATATGATAATTGCTTTTCAATATATAATAACTATTCACTGTATCGCCGGTTCCAAATTCCACTCAATATAATTTATCGGATAAATACCATGGAATGCTAATGAAGACGGGTAATCGCAGGAGAATAGAACACGCTTTCCTTCTGCTGCAAGATGTCGACAACCTTAGCTGCCCGCGGTCGAAACTAGGGTCGCTAAGCGTTCGATGTTTACCAAGGTTCCTTATCGCCACCAGATCCACGCTGCGAGGTATATATGGGTTGTACTAACCGCAAAATACGCCAACCGCTAAGGAATAACGATGAATATCAACGTCGGCCTGTCGTGAAATGGACGCGAATGACTGATACACATTTCACTGAAATTTTGCAAGTTTCTGTCACGAAATTGAATTGTAAAACAATATGAAGAATTCTCAATCATTTCGAATTAATGTTTACGGTTAGTGGTTACGCTAGTTTGCGTATACGGCAGGTTGTATTCGAAAAAATGTAATTATTTCCAAAATATGAGGAACTGCTATTTATGGAGCGATACTATGGTTAAATTATTAGACTTCGCCGAATCGTTTCGTATGTCCATCTTGTCGTTGGATCGAAATCTTGTGGCCAACTGATGAAATTATTCTAACTGTGCAATCAATCAAAATATTCACGAGAAAACTAAACTCATACACGATCATTCTGTGGATTTACGAAATACATGTGATGCTTCGCTGAGCACTGGTTTGGCAAGACGCGATGATTCGTGTGTAATTCCAGGGTCTGAGCAAAACCTCGTCTCCGGCCGATTATTGTTCCCACAATTTTACGACGTATTCATATGATTATGCGTCTGTGAAGACATGGCCTACGACAAATTGTCGTCTGATCGGCTTTGTGAATGAGAGCAGATTTAATTGCTCCTGTCAAACTCGTTGAACTTAGGTCATAATCTAAACATTTACTTTACTATATCTGTAAACAAACGGATAATCTGGTTCATTAGGAAGGTGGTAAATTGTAAGAACCATATTAGTAGCAGAAGTAACCGCCCTCCGAACAAACAAAGAGTAATAACGCGCGACAAAAAAGCCCCCGACGGCGGTGCACGTCACATATATGCTCCTACTATATATCTCGCAACTTGTCGTCCAGGTTCATATACGTCAGGCTGTCTCAGTAATATGTAAGAGTATGTGAATCCGATTCCGGTCAAAAATAATAAAGACCAATATCCATTTCGGCTCCATGCTTCGCCCTAAAATCCATGGTCTCTTAGTTCAATCGCACAATTAGTATTCCTCTAGAAACATTTCTTGATTCATAGCGCTGAATTCATATGTATTCCCGATAGGGATAGTGCTTATCCACAAGCGTTGCAATAGCGAATGTCATTGACTGCTATAGGTCGACATGGCTTAGAATGGATTTATTTGGTAAACAGTGTAACTAACCCCGGATTTAGTCCGATCCAAAACTTCATTTTCGCAGTTCACATATAGGCCTACTCCTAACCGACCGAGGTCGACTCCAGAAATCCTCCTCACCATCTTATCTGTGTTAGCGGTGTCTTATAAAAAGCCTAGAAATGGGCCGTGATACAAGTCGGCAGCTACGGAATAAAAATAAAGAAAATTGGCCTGGTGTAAATGACTATAGTAGTCGACACACTCCATGAATACAACAAACGATCAAACTCGACTGAGAAATTCATACATGGTTCAATCACGCATCAATCACATTCTATACGCTAATCGTAATTAGCAATCTACCCCGTTCCATTTATAATAGCCATTGGCGTCATTTCTGTACAGCAATTTTTTCGCATTTACCATAGTATTGTTGGGCGGCTCGTATGATATTTAACCCTACCACAATTCAGCACCGTGGAACCCAAATAGTCGTACTGATTTTAGCTGGAATGTCTAAGTCTGCTTGCATCTGGGCTGGAATATAATAAGTTCACGATCTCGATAGCCCGCTTCCTGTGATGGAGGTGATTCACTAAAGTGTTCACAACCGGAGCAGAGTGATATTCCAAGCAAAAGTCTCACGAAACCAAAAACAATATCGACTATAATGTTAGGGTTATCTTGACTTTTTGTCTATGTCCCACGTCCACGAGAACCCGGACACGAACACGACCCCCCTTAGATGTCGAGGTTCACGCGCCGAACAAAAACGTGAACAGAATGTTCGTTCGCGCCATCCATAAATTAGTTAGTGTAGGCTACCTATACGGAACTGGCTATATAAGGCAAATTACGACAGCAATCTTGTGCACCACTGGTTTGGCTGCACTAAGGAGCGTCTGTTTAAATACCCGTCTGAATTTAAACATTTATACAGTCCAGTGCGTTCTCTTACACCGTCCTCTTACAGATTGATGACAGTTAGTCAATTATCGAACCGAAGATATAATAAACCTATTCACGAAATCAATGCACTGTATTCCCAAATCGATTCGTCAAATGAGCCGGAGTAGGTCTGCTGATGGTACGAGGTACCGGTCGGCACTTGCGATGATAGGCTCCTAATTCCAACATCAATACTGATCAAACACACTCTGCATGTGACTGCGACAACAGTTCACTGGAAAACTAATACAATTTCTTGAGTTGTTCCAGTGTCTGATACAATCATTTTCGACCACGTCACACAATCGATCCTTCCTTTCTGGATAATCGGATTACCACTTGCAAGCGACTTTAGCGCACCGACTGGATAGCACCAGGAGTGCGGCCGCACTGCTGCTCGCCGAGTCGTTACTTTCATTAGATGAACTTTTATGGTATACGATACATTTTATCATAGATGAAGCGATATATTGTAGAACTCGGTGGGATAGTGCGTCATGCTGAATTGGTTTAGAGTCATCATTGGTACGACGATGCATGTCGTAACATGCCGAAATACATTTTAGAGACGCTGGATAATTACGAGGCACTCTTGGATCCATCTTTACGACCAATTTGAGCCGTATTATCTATTTATATACAGTTAATACATGTTTCGTCCACGACTGCCAGACTCCTTAGTTGCTTTGCGATCGAAGACGTGTTAATTCATACTTCGTAATCCCAATAGTTCCGACCGGACAGTCCCGGTATGTTCACACTTCACACGCGCCTCAGGGATGCCAAGAACTGGGATTAGGATTTGGGACGATAAATTTCGGAGAAAACTTATGACCTTCCTCCTATAACGAGCACTTGTACCTGGTAATGCCAATATGACTGCATTTGAGGTATCAATTGGTAATACTCGTAGCCGCAAACAATTATACATATTCGCTCATACATAAAGAATGTTTCGACGATTATGAAACTAATCCAGCCCTTTTCCCAGTTCACGTTTATGAATTAGGCAGATACAAGTGCCCCAATAACGTTACTTTTGAGTACAGTGAGAGTGTCACAGTCAGCAAACTAATTCTTTTTGCAATACATGCTGACTAGCAGAGAATGATAATGATACAACGCGCTTTCATGACTATATTGTCGCACTTGACCGCGTTGTATTGTTAATTAATCATTACGAAGGCTTGAGCCGTAAACACAGCCTAGATATCTACGAGATCGATGGGCGCGGGATGTCCAACCAAACTGAGCGACACATAACCCCTGGGTCGTGACTCAAATGTGGGTCGAGACAACGTTTTGGTTACGATTCTACCGACTAATTTTCTATTGAGACATACGGCAATAAGCATTGCGCCATGTGCGATATATTCGAAGTTACACTTGAGCCCCAATGGCAGTTTTGCAAAAGAAAAAATACTCGCATGGGCATAGGTCATCCCAAATTCACTTATCTGGGGTACACCTTATAGTCGTATCGTACGTCATGCTTTTCTGGTCAGGGCAAAACGCGCCACATCGATGCATCGGGAGCATACGGTAACGTTACTTTTTTCTATTCATTTACTATTTTCTGTAGATTTTTCTCAGGAATTCTGGGTTTCAAAATTTTGAAAAAGTGTCCTCTTTTCTCGATTCAAAAATATGGTAACCCTAAGGTCACCATTTCTTACTATAGAACTGGACGTTATGTATTTTGTCCTTGATGTTTTGCGGCATATACACCGACTAAGGATATACAGATTATACATACACAACACGATCTGTACATATGCATACCATGAGTGCATGGTGTTCATATGCCGCTGGACAAGGAAAGTGCAGATATAGCCTTAAGGCTTTCCAAGTCTTGCACCACCCCTCCATGCTATCTCGGTAATGCTGAGCGCCAAGCGGGGAAGTCAGATGGATACCAGTGTTATTGTTACTAATCGGATCTTTGGTCCGACACGGCCGGGGATTGAATCGGCGACCTACCGATCACGCTTCACGGACGTTTCACCATTGCGCTATCTTGTCGGACCCATTGCTTCATGTCGATGAAATGGCGACAGGCACCACTTAAAACACGCTATTAATAATTATATATAAAACTATTGCTTCATTTTAACTTTCTGGAGAAGTTGGCCCTGAACTTCTGTCAATATATGCCAGATGACGAAGTCAAGCCCTTGAATTGGGTTACTGATTAGGCCGATCAAAATCTGTCCAGCAGTGTTAGCTTCGGTCGAGTATTTCGTTACCACACATTATGACGCCATAATAATAAAAATAACCTGCTGGATAGTTCAATGATGCACCCTTTCATGACCACACGGAAAATATATGCTACTATGGTGAGGCGTCATCGAAAATAATTTTATATTTCATGACCTTGAATATTTCATAACGCTTAGTGACAATGCCAAGGGTCGATCATGCAGCGATCATTAACTTACTCGTTTCGACTCTCGCTACTGGACGACTGTATAGTGTACTCGGACTCGGTTACTCGATTCGTTGTACGATATATAGTCGCGAATAGAGATATAATTAGTTATTTAGTGATGGTTTGCTGGAGGTCAGTTCTTTGCTGCCAAATCGTAAATAACATAAGTACACGTAGTTGTAATGAGAGCCAATTCGTAGTCTGTTTGCCATTCGGGTCGTCAGGTGATAGAACTATCAGGAGTTGTGGTGAAGTGGTCGGTGTCGCGGGTTGGAAGTGTAGCGTTGCGGAACGGGGATTTTTCCTTCCTAAGATCCGTATAAGGACGAAATCTCGAACCGTATGCATTCTACAGTAGGCTAAAGTGACAAGATACGCCCTCGCCAACGTCCAAGCAAGATATTAACAATATACCTGAGCTATAGCTGGGCATATCCACAGTAGTGATATCTGCGATAGCTGAGTAGGCTATATCCACGGGGCCTCAGGGTACACATTCGGATGATGAAAAAAAGTTACGTTGATTAACGAATCTTTCTGTTCCTCCTTACATAGTTGTGATATTTCTAATGTTTTCCGTCCCGCGGAGAGGCAACATGGTTTGCGTTAAACATATTGGAGGCTCAGTTTGTTTGCAACCGACATTCACAACAGCGTTATAATGGGAGTCGTGTTATGAAATTTTCTAGGACAAGAATTACAGAAAACTGGACGGTAATTCGTAAGCCCATTGACGCAGGTTTGCGGCGCTGCTGAGCGCCAATATTATAGATACGGACACGGTACATGGAATCTGTGCGTATAGTTGGGTCATCTATGCAATTTGCAGCACACTGCACAAATTTGTTTTTCCCGTCACAAGTATATATATTATACATTCACTCTGACTACGTCAGACTATGGATTACACCGACTTTTAGCGTCGCCGGACTTGGTATGGATTTTAAAATCGTTTCGGGTAATAGCAATGATTTATATTAAAATCTACCAAATGACTGAATCCCACGTTCGTGCCGGATTTTTCCCGAATCGGATTTATAGATGGCTATAGGCTGGAATTCGAGACGTTCACAACCCGATACACGGTCGACAAGATGGCGAATAGTTACACAGACCAACGAGATTGATTACCATGCTATCTGTTTGTAGTGGATCAATGAATCGTCCCATCGTGGTGGTCACAACCTAGTACATGCACTGAGCTTCTCTGAATTCAATAATCGATATTACCAACCAGAAGTCAAAATCTTCTCTCGGTGAAATCTATCTTATATGATATGGATTTCCTTAGAGAAACAATAATGTTTTGTGTTTATATACGTATTATCGTTATAATTAGCGAAGTCAAATGTTATGTATAGCACATATTAAAACTGGCACTCTCATATTTTCATAACTGAACCGTTCTGACGGATCCTACGATAACTTATCGTATAGTTATAGTAATCGTAGGCCCTGGTTCTAATTCAATCGAAAAATATGTGTTTTGGACACATCAAGTCTACGTATAGCAAAGGCCTAATTTTTACATTCGATACAATGACACAACGGGATTACCTACGTGTATTGTAGACTTGCGGTGGCAGTTTCCATAAATTACATGTGATGTCGAGTCGCGGCGGTAAATCCATCATGGGAAAATCATCGCCTTGCGGCTGATCCGCCTATACTGAATACAAGAGCGACATTTATCGCTAATCATGTCAAGATTATTTCAACGTTGGTGGATTAACATCTAGCAGTCACCTGCAAGTCACTAAGGCCAACAATGTACGTATTCTCATGTAAACATATACTTGAACGTCCTGCTTAGACAGTCTATTCAGAGAAGGTCAGTAGGCCTATGGATAATTTCTTTCGCTGAATCTATTGCTATACTTGTTTATTTTCACATGCCATGTCATGGTACAGGACAGACGGATTATACGTCATTGCTGCACGGTGGAGTAAAACCCTAACCCTGAGACGAATAAAAATATTTGATAGTTCATTTGCATTTTTAGTAATTTGCAGTTGAAATAAGAGTAGCTTTTTCGTTAATGATGTGCGAATCAAATTAATATTAATCTCAGTATCAGCTATTGGTCAGTCTTATCACATTCGTTTGACTCACACAGGCAGCAGCAACATGGCGAGAACATACAAATCCACATCCTATATATTTATACCATGTTAACATACGGTATTGGTAACCACTCCTGTAATTCTACCTGTTTGAAAATCAAATACAATGTAATATTCATCTGAAATAAGATGGTAATCAATTAATACATTGAAGGAACGAGAATAGGGAGATCACAAACTCTAGTCCTATTTAGTGCATTAAAAATTCGCAAGACGTGGAATGGTAAGTGTAATTAGTTCTTACAATCAAGGGTATGTCCTGACCACAACTCGTAAAATTCCAGTGTGGCTTCGTTTAGTTGTGAACTCGTACCCGTTATTCGAAGGACAGTGGTTTTGGAAAATAACGTGCAAGATATGTTCTAATTCTGTTATTTGACAGATGACAATTGACAGGTACAAAAATCCACATTACTCGTGAATTTCGCTGAATGCACTACAAGAGTACAGGGGTTCATAAACTTTTTTGATCGCGGACCCCTTCAAGTTTAGTGGCGATAGCGTGTACGCCCGAAAATGCAGAAGCCGATGACCAAAATAGGGTCATCACGGCACCTCACTGGATTTATGCTATTCCATGCCTAAATAAGCTAACTAATGGCTGAAGACAAGGTAGTCAATTATAGTCACACTATTATAGTAATTCTAAAAGGATTATTTGGTTTGTTGTCTCTTGATGATGATTGGCCTTTCTTGGACCCCCTGAACTAGTTCGCGGACTTCTAAGGTGTCCCTTGACCCGAGTTTAATAACCCCTGTAGACTAAATATACTATTCTCACAAATTTGGGACCCATGAATCTCAGCAAGATAAGTTACGCTCCAATTCGATTCGTGATACTGGGCCTTTCAACTACTCGAAAGCCTGTAACTGTATGCGGCCCGTGATTTCAGCGTGTTATTTACATCTGGCCAGTCAATCAAAAAAGTTTCTCACGCCTGGTTTTAACTACTATACGACACCCGCAAATAAATCCACTAGTATCACGCCTATAATTAAGTAACTCTGAGTGTGGTAACGCAAATCGTGCGGATGATCGGATACAGGTATTCGCTATCGGTGTTGCGAATGCTGTGTTTTCTCATTATGCTTCGGATTTTCTGCCAACTTCGGCTCGATGTCGCGACGAACGAGTCTCTCCCTCTCTCTCTCGGGCGCAGGAAAGGACGTAGGGCGAGAGTTAATTACTGTGCTCGGTAAACCACAACTTGTAATGCTAAATATGTAATCAGTGGTCTGTGCATGTAGGACTGCATAGTGCATATATGCTTGGCAGAGATGAGCGGATTTGAAATTTCTATGTCCTAATCCAATCCAAATCCGAACCTTCAAATCCAAATCCAAAACCTAATCCATAATATTTTCATATTCAAGTCCATGTCCAATCCTAATCCGATTCCAACTGGAAATTCAGAAAAAATATTAATTTATGCAATGGAGAGATTCGAAAATTTTCTTTCACAACCAACGATTCACTTGATTCAAGATAACTTAGTAACCATAAGTACATTAATAACTGATCTGAATAAAGTTTGTCGCCATTCGCCACACGACATTTCAATCTCCCAGAAAATAGTTCAATCCAATCCAAATCCTAATCCGTTCTGAAAAAAATGTCTAATCCAAATCCGACAAAATTTCACAAATCCTGTTTTTTCAAAACCTAATCCTAATCCATGCTCATCTCTGATGCTTGGTACTAAAGCAATGTAAGCATCATGTTGCTAATCGTTTGTTGCTATGCGCAAGCAATCACGTGATCGTAGTCCTGCGAGCCAGAGATGAGCATGGATTAGGATTAGGTTTTGAAAAAACAGGATTTGTGAAATTTTGTCGGATTTGGATTGGATTTGGATTAGACATTTTTTTCAGAACGGATTAGGATTTGGATTGGATTTACCTATTTTCTGGGAGATTGAAATGTCGTGTGGCGAATGGCGACAAACTTTATTCAGATCAGGTATTAATGTACTTATGGTTACTAAGTTATCTTGAATCAAGTGAATCATTGGTTGTGAAAGAAAATTTTTGAATCCCTCTATTGTATAAATTGGTATTTTTTTCTGTATTTCCAGTTGGAATCGGATTAGGATAGGACATGGACTTGAATATGAAAAAGTTATGGATTAGGATTTGGATTTGGATTTGAAGGTTCGGATTTGGATTGGATTAGGACATAGAAATTTCAAATCCGCTCATCTCTGCTGCGAGCATCCTATTGGTCTTACTTATTCTTCAAACTTATAGTTAACGTCGTCATAGCTCCCTCTATCCAAAGACTGAGCTTGTCGCGTGTAAACTGACTGATACTGATGGTCGTGAATGGCATGGTTACCATGTCCTTGAATTTTTATTGTGCTATATATCAGTGTTGGGATCAAGTCACTACCTTCGAGTCACGAGTCATTTCGAGTCATTGCTCATTTTGACTCGAGTCAAGTCAAATCAATCGATTTTCGAAGGTGACGCGAGTCAAGTCAAGTCAAGTCACCCGGTTTTTGGAGGTGACTCGAGTCAAGTCGAGTCAAGTCAAGTCAAGTCACGAGTCAAGTCACAATTCAAGTCAAGTTGCTATTTCCAAGTATGAGGCATGATTACGTCATTGCATTTTGCTAGCTGTCTGAAACACAGATTGAATGGTCATTAATTTTCAAGCGATGGACGAATATAGAATTACATATACACACAAGAAGGCGCTGTATCGCTCACATGCATGATAAACTACGTAAGTAATTGCATAGCCTCAGTTTATAGTTACGTCAGTCCCCTTGAAAATGATTGTCTTGGGTATACATAGCGTGATAAACCAAACATATGGGGGTTTGGCCCCCAAGGACCCCGTCGCGTAATTTCGATAGTCAGCAAAGTTTGTTTGCCCTGGTCACCCTTGGCGTCAAAATTTTCTTTAATGCATGCATGAATAGGTGGTAATTGCATATATATGTCGCTATAAACTTTATATCCTCTCAGCCCACGTAATCAGATTTACCAGTAGCGTAGAGTGAGCTATGTTTTCTTAGAAAATGGAGGCCACGTAATTAATAATTAAACATATTCGGTCATGCCCGTTGGTACAATTAGTTCATTACATGTTGTTATTTTGTTACCTCTTGTACGCTATATCGTCAAAAGATATTGAAAAGCATAAACGTAATAAACTTAAATAAGCACACGACTCAAAATTGGTATATTTCTTCACTGGGAAATAATTTTTTTCTGATGGATGTTATTTGTCCTGTAGGGTGCAGATTGCGACGATATGATAATTCGGCACGCACGATTTAAGCACCTTATATCAACAATTAGACTTATATGCATCGAAGTTTACGGTCAACATACGGGCAATCCTCCGGCTTAGGTTTTCTCGCTAACGATCTTTTTGGCTAACTTCTCGGAGTCCCATATTGGCCAGAACTTCATATGTCTTCATGCATCTTGGCGTGGTAATGGCCGACGCCGAAATGCCTATTTCTATTTTCTAGAAATATACGTATTTTTCGTGGGGGAGTCGTCAAAACATGATGTGTAATTTATGTTCATTCACTGGAATAATTTAGGGCACCCATTGAGCTCACCACCACCACTCTCGCGATTGGGGGTTTGGGTTGCAGCAGTTTCGGTCCTGGTAAGACGTCAAAGTCCAGTCGGTATTTTCGGGACGAAAGTATTGGAAATATTTCGCGATTTGTAGCGCTCGAAGACCACTCGACCATACTAAACCATATAATAATTGTATGTAGTATATTCAGGGTCAAATCAAGGTTGTTATTACAACAATTCGGTACGGTCTCATACCCTGTGGTTCGAACCAGATGTACAGTACGCATCCCGAATTCACATCTGCGATTGGCAATACGGGGAAATTATTGGCATTGGATTTTGTTTTAGTGCTTTGTGTGACTAAGTAAGTCAACTGAGAATGGGATGCATATGTCTGTTCACATTGAATCTAGTACTGTACCCAGCAGTTATTATTTCAACATGAATGTATTCCAAACAAAGCAACTCATATTATATAACGTTTATGTGAGGTTGTGGATCACAACACTAGATAGTATCATTCTTTATGATACGATGAAGAAATATTCTGACGATTTAATTTTGTAGCTATCAAATACAAGTTTAGTTATTTCTTTACTGCTCAAAGCTTCAAGGCATAAGTTATGTAGGGGAGACCGGGGACAAATGTAACTAGGGGCAAATGTAACAATCGACCTCACCGCTAGTAGGATGGAGAAATCAGCTTGATATTTTAAGTGAGCATGCAGTAGTTATCTCTCCTATTATACCTGGAGTTACGTTGAGCTACGATGCGAAACCCCGGAATAATTTGCAAAAAACGAAATTTTTGACCCCTGAGTAAAGTTTTTCTGGTCTGGAATAATTTGTCTAGACGAATAGTACCTCAAGTAGTTACAACGTAATATGTGTTGCTGGAACAATATTAGTATAGTCTACCGTGGTGATAGAAAGAATAGGACTTGCATCGCCGGGAAGGTACCATACTGAGACGCTAATCATGGTCGAGAGTGTCAGGGGCAATCGTAACACTCTGTTACTTTTGCCCCGTTACAATATGTTATCAATTCTGAATGTCTTTGTTCATATGTTGGTATTACCATTCATCTATTGCAGAATAATCTTGCAACAGCCAGAAGTTCAAGAGAACAGATACTGCCTTGCGATACCAATTCTAACATATGATCATCTGGCGAAACGGGCATACAATAGTGTTGATGTGAATCTGACGGTTCGGTTATTTTCGTGATTCAACCACCCTTTATCATGTTGATCGACTTTTGGTGTGTCGAACTTCAATAGTCATGGCTTAATTCTCGTCCTCTGACTATGATCATGGCCCACTTACATTTTAATATTTGACGTGAACAATTTATGTTAATTTTCTACAGCACAGATAAATGTCATTATAGCTTTGACGCCACACAATGTTGCGTCCTCGTTTTACTATAATATCATCGGCCCATTCAACCAAGATATGTTAGCCAGGTCGGTTTCGCACCTTCGCAGGTGACCGAATGACCAACCCATTATGCCCACTGAACAGCAGAACCTTGGTAGAAGAGGCCGAATATGTGTAGGGAGATGATAGAATGAATGTGTCTCTTGTACACTTTAAGCTTGAACAAGACACGAAGGGTGATATTGCATTCAGATGCCATAAATACGATGGGGCGTAGCCTGGAAGCGTTCAAACGCCTCTTCCTTTAGTTCCATGCAATATTACAATTTGTGCTTCCGTTTTCGTTGTTCATTTAGTTTCTGTTTAGTTGTAAATAACACTGTTACAATTGCCCCGCAAGGGTGGTACAATTGCCTCTGGGTACGGGGCGATTGTAACATTTGAGCAGCGATTTTTGCGACCCAAAATTTCCATGATTGATTGCTGATTGAGTTCCAATTTAGTTTTCATATCAACTATCGAGTTGTTGCCTTCTTTATATAAAACTTTGGAACCGAAATTTCCACGAGAAAAACACGTAATGTTGGAAAATACGAAAAGTGTTACAATTGTCCCCGGTCTCCCCTACATGGGGCTCTCACTCTCAAGAGTGATATACAGTGCCTCCTTCGATATCAACACGCTGTGCGCTGCAGGATATAATACCTAGTTCGCATACGTTTTGTTGAAAATAACCCTAGCAAGCGTGACGGTAGTTTTTAACGGGAAATTGGCGATCTGAAAGTACGCACAATCCATTTTACATAAATTATAATAACCCACTGCATTTATGAAAACATATGCAGCAAACGTCGGCGCGTAGCGCGACCAAAAATTTCGAGATTCGACATGTTTTGTGGAATGTTAATTTGCTCTGAATACTCATTAAGCATTAAGGATATTTCCTACTACTACATCGTCTACTGCGAAGCCATTTTTCTTTAGCGCCCCCTTTTCGCCCCCCTGAGCCCAGCGCCCCCCATATCGCACCCTGGGCGTTTCCGCCCCCTTCAAATTCGCCAGCGCCCCTTGGGGGGCGCTGGAGGCAAGGTTAAGAACCACTGGTTTACGACAACGTAAGCTGTAAGCTTCGATCACTTCGTTCGCGGCCAATTTATTTGTGAGAGAATAATGGAGGCTCAGTAAAACGCACGATCATTGAATTATTGTTCGTTCTCACGGGTTACATCAGTGTTTCGCGAACAATCCGTACATATGCAAGATACAATGATTTTTATCGGCACCGATTACTTGATGACTTGAAATTGACTCGTGAATTTTGCTCCGAGTCACGAGTCAATCTACATTTTTGATACGCCGAGTCAAGTCAAATCAAGTCATTTTAGCAAAGTGACTCGAGTCAAGTCAAGTCATACGAAAAAGGTGACTCGAGTCTGACTCGAGTCAAGTCATGACTCGAGTCATCCCAACACTGCTATATATATATATCTTGTGCTACCTATATCATGGGGTAATCGTGATTTGTAATCGTAATCGATTACGACGGTCACAGCATTTTCAGTATTCTTTGTAAAATAACGATTACATCTTACTTGTACAAGGACTATGATATAAAATGAACAGAGTCGTGAACAAGGAATATTACGATATTATATCACGTTATTCATAGGCGAAGCTTTGAATTTTTAAACTCAACCTCTCATTATTACATCACAAGCTTTAGTTTTGCCCGTCAATCCGTAACGAATTGTCCACACACAGTAAATAGATATTCAATGTCATCATTATCATCATTGGTTTATTAGCAATTTTATCAGTTCAATACACCACAAAAAATGCGATACAATGAAAAGAAAGGAAGATGTCGAAGCGACTAGGAGTTGTCTATGGAATCAAACACCCACCTTGGCCTAGGCGATGTAAAGAGGAGGCATGCACACTGAATGAAAGTAAGAAAGATAGTATAGAAAAAGGAAGCGACAAGAAATAGCGCGGCATGTCATGAGAAGCGAGATCGATAGGTCAGTCGTGGTCCGGTAATCTTGAGGATGGACTGTATTTATTTAGTAGTAATTGCTTGTATTTCGACTTGAATGTGGACATGCTCGTCGACTGCCGGATGGCCGGCGGGATACTGTTCCACACATCAGGTCCGGCATATTTGATAGAGCGATGATCTTTTCGGTCGATCATATGATATTTGGACGACGTGGACGCGTGTGTGTTGTACTTGTGCGCTTTTGATTCAGAGGTAAAGAAGTCATTGAAATATTCGGGGCAACGACCGCAGTGAAACTGATACATAAACTTGGCGATTTCTAGTTTCCGCATATCTTCTATCTTTAGGACGCCGAATCTCTTCAGCAGCGACTTATTGGATGGGCAGCCAGGCCCCTCTGGGGCCCTAGCTATGATTCGGAGTACTTTATGCTGTAGTTTCTGCAGTGGCTTGAGTGCACTTTTACATCCCCCAACAGAGGATGCCATAATGTAACTTCGATTGGATTACGGATTTAAAGAGTATCAGAAGAACCCATGCTGGCATGAAGCGCCCAAGGCTGTAGAACAGGCCGCACTTCGGTGATAATTTAGTTTCTAGGGACTGAGTATGACTCTTCCAGGACATGTTCGAGTCCAGTAAAACCCCGAGATATTTGGCATTATCTGTGTTGGAAACGGGCTGACCAGCGATATTAACGGTTAGGTTATTTTTTGAATTTACTGTCAGCAATTAAGATTTCGAGGCGTTTATGCAAAGGTTGTTCTGGGCCGTCCACTCATGGACTTTAGGCATTTGGTCACCAGTCAGGGCATCCAGCTCTGCCGTCGAAGATGCGGAAGAGAGGAGGTGAGTATCATCAGCGAACAGTGTGGTGTTCAATGAGGAGGTTTCAAAAATGTCGTTGACATATAAGGTGAAGAGTACCGGTCCAAGTACTGAGCCTTGGGGCACACCACAGGTCACCAGGTGAGGAGAGGACAAGGTGTTTGAGATCGCAACCATTTGTCGGCGTCCAGTGAGGTAACTTTTCATGAGCTCAAGTTGTGGGCCCTGAAGTCCGTAACGCGCCAATTTCGAGATGAGAATTTTATGATCTACGCAGTCAAACGCTTTTTTTAGATCGAGAAAAATGCTACATCCCACATTTCGCTTCTCTGAGATATCATAATACTGCTCGGCCACTGTTAGGAGGGCATGTGCGGTTTGGTGTTTGTTTTGGAAGCCAAATTGTTGAGGGGAAATGATAGACATATTGGCGAGGAATGAGGACAGGCGGGAGAGGAACAACTTTTCGAATACAACCCCGATGCATGGGAGAACGGATATCGGACGGTAGTTGGTGACATTAGTTCTATCCCCAGCTTTGTGTACAGGGACTACTCTGGCTTTTTTTAGGTAGCTTGGGTAGACTCCATTTTCTATCATGAAGTTGAAAAAATGGGCCATATATTGACCGATATGCAGGCTTATCATTTTCAAAAACCATGATGGGATTTGGTCATAGCCGACGGCCTTGTGCGATTTCAGTTTGTGGATGGCTACTTCTACTTCGTATTTGGTCGTAGGTTCAAGCACAATCGACTGGGATATCGATCTCACCGCTGACCTGGCCGACACAGGTTTTGTAATAGAAGAAGCAATATTAGGGCCTACGTTACAAAAATATTCATTGAAGTGATTCGCGATGGCCGCCGGGTCTGAAAGCTTGTTTCCGGTATCCGAATTCACAATTTCCGAAACAGACTTATGGCCTTTTTTCCGATGTAGGAGAGAGTTAAGTCCTGACCATGTTTTTCGAGTGTCCTTTTTGTGTCTGTTGAAAAATCTCTCATTGTACTTTGCTTTTGCCTTGGAAATGAGATGCACGGTGCGATTCCTGAAACGTCGCGATATGATTTGAAAGAACCCCGCCATGTCGTATGCCAGGTTATCAATATACCCAAGATATCACTATACCTCGCAGGAGGATAATAATCACCACCAGCATCTCTGTCAATTTTCATATAGTAACGTAATAAATGATGTCTGGCTATGCTTAGATCAGAGACATATAGTTCTATATATCCCTGGCTCAGATCAACGTAGTTGGAACGTTGCTGTACTTTTATCCTAGACATCCTGACAACTGGTCGGGCACTGCCTCACTTGCCTCCCCTGACCGCCCGTCACTGGAGAAGCACTATATTATTAATTATTGTTTGTTGACTTTGTCTTAGTATCATATGGTAGGGTTACCATATTTTGAGATCCGAAAAAGAAGACAGTTTTCAAAATTATGAAAGCTCCATCACCGATAAAGGAATCTGGTGATTTTGAAGACTTTTCGACCGATAGTACAAAGGTCGTCACTCTTTTACTCTAATATGGGGTATTGACTAAAAAAAGGTCCACAACACTTCTGCTCGACAATCTCGAATTACCCGCTTTTTATACGAAACTCTGACTTTCGCTGCGTCGGGGCGAGTTTTTGATCGCATTTGAATACTTTTCTAGAAAAAGAGGACAAATTCCCTAAATACATTTGGGCGTCATCCGACGACAATTCAATTTTCAATTGGAAAAAGAGAAGAAATCCTCTTAAAAGAGGACGTATGGTAACCCTATCATATGGTCCTACTTGATACGATCACAAATCGCCGCCGCCGTACCAACCCGCTGATACAACAAGTTAGCGTGGGTTGTAGCTGGAATGAAAATCGGTGGGGGCGAGAAATATTTGCTACTAAGTTGGGCAATTGATACATTGTGACGTAACAAGCAAATGACGTCACACAAAAAATTGTTCTCTCATGAAGCGTTTTCGTCACAATCATTATATTGTCTAGCAATGTGTGTTCAAGGCTCAACTTCTTATAAGCAATATTATTGTAATCGACAGTACTCGTGATTACATTTCGATCAGGGTTGCCATATATTCACGGATCAAATTCCGGCCACTCTTGAGCGCCAATCTTTTATGGTCGCGACTCTATTTCCGATTTGAAAATGTTCCGTGGCCCAGCACCTTTGCCCAGACTTACTCGCGGCCGAATTTTGGAAGCGGATTTCATTCAACATCTTTGCGAACCTCGGAATAAAGGCAAAAGACCTCCAGGTTTAGTACCACTATCTTTGACTAATGCATCTAAATGGCCTCAACCGACTCTATGAATATACCGTTCTCCTATAATTGCAATTACAATTAGAATTATTTCAGTAAATGGTGGTTACTTTTATTGTTTTGATTGCATTTTTGTTAAGGAGGTGGTTCCCATATTCAAATCAATGAGTGTGACACTAGATCGCGCGCAGCGCGAAGAAAAATTTCAAGTGAAATATATCTGCCCCAAAATAATATCATTATGTTGATTTATGAAAAAATATCGATCCTAGTTTAAGCCATCAAAATTCCGGGCATTTAGGCATATTTTAGAATTTCCTCCCGAAAGCAGTTTGAACGGTTAAATTCCGGATGTATGACAACCCTAATTTAGATGTAACCGTAATCGCATGATTTGGAAGTAATCGTAATCGCGAACGATTACATTGATGAATAAGTAATCGTCCCATGTCTGATCTTAGGCACCAGTGATTACGCAGACCAGGCCAGTGACCAGTGAGTAATGACCATTGATAAAACGAACAACCAACGCACAGCGGACCTTCCATTGCAATCGTATGTCGTGCGATCTATACCCCGTATCCGAGACCGTACATCACTTCCTTCTCGCATGCCAGAAATACGATAGTCGTCGATAGTTCTTGACCGGTTTGCGTTTGAACTTGAACGTAGAACTCACAGAATATATAGCCTAACCTTCTGATGCGACCAGAACTTCTATCACCTCTCGTTGAGCTCGTCGTAGCCAGCAATGCGATAATTGAACTCAAGTCAACTGAATTATTATAAGCGCCACATTGCTTCATTTTCAACAATCAAAATCTTAAAAACGTCTGCTGGTAACGGGTCTATGGCGCCCCCACACGGTGTGCTATCGAATATCGGCTAAATAGAAATGGCGGGCATTTTTCCGCTGTTCGAAGACAAAGCATTTGCAATAGCATCGTCGTTCAACAAGTTGAGCTTTTAAATCATGACGATGCCTACAATATACTAGCACACCTATCATGAAACAATGCGTCAGCTCCAATAGTATCCCGAGTCTTTTACTGCCATTTTCTGTAATGCCAGCAAATACCGCCAAATATTGCGCAGGGCCGGATAAAGGCGCATTTTGAAACGCCGGTATCATTAATATTGCATATTAACTACCACCGCGAACTTAACATTCCGTTAGGAGCGATCCAATTTCCTATTTCAAGTTCAGCGACATTGTCTGTCTACTCCAACTGGTGATGGTTCTGATGCGGCCAGTACATGAAATGTTGCGATGACTCTTCAGGTTTTGAATGGAATTCTGGAACGTCTGTCGCATTCATCGCTACCGTCGTAGACACACCTACAAAACATATGCATACATGTATCTCATACATATACAGGTTACCCGCAATTGAACCAGGGTTGCCAGATTGCCCCTTTTTAGAGGCAATTAATTTGGCCCCTTGGCCATTTATTTTCAATATTTGGCCCTTTTTGGAAGCAGGTGAGATATACCATCCAACTAGCTATTCGGATAAATGTATCTCGCAAGTTGAGCTGACAAGGTTCATGCCAATGTCAACGATTCTAGTGGAAACACTGTGGTTCACAACGTGGGCGATATCGCCCCCCTGGTGGGCGATTTTGGGAAACAAGGGGCCGAAAATATCAATGGGGGCGACTGGGGGCGAAATGCTAGAACGTCCAGGGATATCAGGGATATATAGAACTCCGGGATGGCTGACTTCATTTTGGCCGTTACCTAAGTAGGTCCAGAAAGTTACCTGCAATCTGCCTCGAGATATCCACTTTTCTGCAAGCTAGCGATACAGCTGTTTCTAGAATAATGATCCTCACCCTTTTGCAGAATAGTTAGTGAGTAAGCTAGACATTCTTCCCATAGCACAGCCTTACTGCTGTATAGCCAACCTAGTAAAGTATGACACTGCTGTATAGCCAACCAAGTAAACTATGACAACTCTGAATTTCAGTAAATCATGAATGTGTTTAATTTCTACACATCATATAATCTGCATCAGGCCATAAATAACAGAGTGAATAACGAATAATATCAGCGTCTTCTACCTATTTACAAGCCATTGTCTGAAACCTTGCAGCTGGGAGGGGGGGGGCGGTAATAGGATTGATCAAATCAACCATTTCAATTAGCGTTAATCGACAATTACCATGAAGTATAGGGTTGCATTTAAAACAAACATGTTTAAAACCAGGCCCTTGTATAAAACATACTTTTTTTAAGCGATGACGTCAAGAATATTGGATTGAAATTGACAATTGAAAATATAGGGTAAAAATAGCTCCTTTGACGAAATATATGTGCTATTGCTGTTGAATCAACTATTTTGAGGGTTCCAGCCATTCCATATCGATATTAGTCGGCTATATCGGGTGGTAATCGTCCGTAGGCTCATACAACACATGTTTTGGAAAGTATTTACACAATTATGGCATAACTTTACAACTTGAAAAGAATTTTTTTCAAAAGGCCTTTGTTTAAAACACTGTTTAAAGCATGTTTTAAACATTGTGTTTCAAACACAGATTTTTTTAAATACACCCCCACCATGGAGCATTTACAATAATGAAAAGATAGCACGGCCTGTAAGGACTCGAAATTGTGATAGCAGCATAGTCATCTTCTATGTCACTCAATGAAAGTTGATCAAGAAATCAACACACCATTGATACTTCTCTTCAGGTTCAAATGCAGCCTGGGGGGTAGAAGTTTGGAACATATCATTATCAATTTGAGAAGCATTCGGTAGACCCAGTTGTTGAATTCAGCTGATATTTTGTTCACCGAGCAATAGATTCATGACCGCAGTGAAGAAATTACAACCATGGCTTAACGGTACATCACGAATGGGCGTCCTGAAGCATTTCATGCCATTTATCAGTTAAGAAATATTCAGTATCATTGTCTTGCAGATTTTCCAATAGAGCGATAGATGATTCCATGTCAAAAAAACATCTCGGTGAGGAGGCACGAGATCCAAATATTCAGATTGTGGCCATCTTTGCCCAGATTTCAATGGGATGTGCCCAGTATAATATATCAGGATATCCACTGTTGACGTGATGCAAATGCTGGAACATCGCGTTTGTTTTTATGGAATCTGCAACAAAAATGAACAAATGATGTATTTAGAGACACAAATTAACCTTAAGAATATATATATAGATGTATGCAGAGTTGTTCTATAGTGAAGAACTTCTACTTCATTGTAGTACTCAAGTAGGTGTTGCCTATTTTCGAAGATAAATCTTGTAAATTTGAAGCAGCTATCTCCAAACTCAAGTACCTTGCAGGCATTTCACTTTCTACAGCTACTTGAGGAAGTTTAAATACCAGTACGCCCGGGAATACAACTATTACTTGAGTAGCAACGCAGACTACTTTAACCACATCAGGATTAATGTAAATCGCTCATTTAATAACGTATTACTAGAATCAGCCCAACTTACCTTTGGCCGACCGAGGAGAGCTCCAATGCATTATTGCGACGATTTGACGAAACCTTGCAAATTGAAAGCAATCCTCAGAGTTTTCTCTTCCTTCGTCGTACAGGCCTATAGCCTATAGGCTATAAGTGTTTATTTGGTAAAGACAGGCCGTATCTCAGGGTCGTATCGTGTCCAGACGATTGTGTTGGCTTATCCATTCAAGGGAGTGGGCATCTTCATGGCTTCAGTAAGAGCAAATGGTCAACAAATGTTGTGGCCATATACTGTACTGGAAGTCAGCCATTGGCAGTTCACAACAGTGCATTTCTGTTGAAGTATAATTCCAGTACTGTAGCATTAAGGTGCCATTCATTAACAAACATATGCATGCCTTGTTTTATCAGACATGTAACTGATGAATAGTATCTGTAACAAGAGATTGGATTCAAAAGTTGTTATGGACACTTACAACTGCAACGACCTTGACGTGTTGTGTTTGTATTAGATTCAAATGTTTGGTTATCCTTAATTGAAATGCCTCTTGTGAATCTTGCACATCGGTTGTGTACTCAGTGGCTCCAATTCTTACTAATAATAATCAAGCAATGATCTGGAATACCGGTAAGCCTGCAATAGGCTACCAGCACTACCTGCATATTCACATATTAATCTATAGCACAAGATCTTAACTGACGAAGTCCCTCCTAACGGTCGCCTTCATAGCTCACACGGCACAGTGTAAATGTACACTTGTACTTGTACAATGTACAGCCTTGGAAGGTATGGTGACATACATTCGCATATCATACCGGTAAATGAAAAACATACCGCAAGGCGTAATCTAAATCATACTGCGGATATCAATGTGAACGTTAATTATTCTACATTTTGTTATTTTCTCACGATTATCAGCGCAGCAAAACATGTTGCATAAGATAGGCTACTACAGAAGCAGAGATATTCCGAAGCCGAGTAAATGACCTTACCGGTATACCGCTAAATTGCTGCTGAAGGAATAGGGCTAATACCGCAAAGTTTCCGACTACCTGAACATCTCATAACCTAGTTAACCTATAGCTTTATATAAGAACATAAACATGAACATCATATGCCCCTACCGCTCTCAAAAACTTGAAATTACACACAGATGAAGCGGCTGACTGGAACGCGCATCAAAACTGAATGCGTGAATCCGGACCTACTTAGGTAAAGCCGCGATGACGCAATTGACGCAGTCAGCCATCCCGGAGTTCTATATATCCCTGAGGGATATATATTTAATTAACACGGTCAAAAATGCATGTGAATACGGCTTATTCTGCATATATTACGCGAAAAAAAGGTCAACTCAATGGAAAAACGGTTTTCTGAGGACCTAACACCCCGGAAATTGGCGTATTTCCAATAAACTCCCCAGCGATCAGAGTTAGGTCAATAAATTTCCCTATTATACGTTCTCTTTTTTGGATTTTTCGGATGGAGGGCGAAATGTGTGTGGAGATTGACAAGGGGACGATGAGCCGAAAACGGTTGGGAAGTTAGCGGGGGATATAGCGTAGTGGTAACGATAAGCGCCCATCAATCTGACGGACCCAGTCCGATTCCCGTCGGAGGTTTATCTGGGCTCCTCTTCCCCCGCCGTTGCCGTTCTTACGGCGACAAAGAAGTCCAGAAAAAGACCCGACGAAAGAAAGCACTCACAAGGAACGGAATAAACTAGTAGAAAGCGTCACGGCTTCAAAAAGATCAACATCGAAAAGAACTGTGACATCGGGCACTCTAGGTCAAGGTGGATGTTGCAGTAAAGGGTCGCTACTGATGCGTGTCGTTTGACATCCTCCTATCTGTTCATGACATCGCATTGTGTCTTATCGCATTGTACATTGTGTGTAACTTGTTCAAATGAAAAATATAACCCAACGATATTATTATATTATATTATATTATAACCAGTAGAAGATGAAGATTTGGATTTGTTTTTGTAGAATGTAACCTGTGTTGGAATTGTAATACAGATTTGTGAACAGGTGGACGAAAAGGCATCGAATATGGCTGGAAGCTAAGTAGCAGAAAAATCTGAGGAAGAATAGCCTCAGTAGTTAATGATTGATAGAAATTTCAAGGAAAAAAACTTCAACATAACCGGAGAGTTTTTTGGTAAAAAACCTGACAATTAGGCATATAAGTTGAATAAGTTTCGAAAGTAAAGAATCTATTCTCTCAATTTTTAATTAAAATTCATAACATTTAATCATTCTCATATTATAGCACAAAAAGTTTTATTTTACGATTTTATATTCAGTTGGAAAAGACTTCAAATAATAGCAGTTATATTAGTTGGATCCGGTGTAGCTGTAGGTAATGGATTTGGTGTCCTACAACAGTATCAACAATATATAACTGGAATTCCAAGTGATTTACAGAAGGTCTATGGGTAATGTTGCAACGCTATTAACGTTATTGAACAATTTGGCCCTTTTTGGCCCCTTTTCCGGCGCTGTTAGGCCCTTTTTCTCAAAGATGTCTGGCAACCATGAATTGACCAACAACCTTCAAGCGACAACTGGTAAACTTATTGGAGGCGTGCCATGTAGGCTACGCACTGCACAATGTACCATGTACTGTACGTACATGCTCATTGCTCACATTGCTGCATCCTTAGCAAGTTCTTAAGGATAGAACATTTAGGCCTGCTTGGCGCAACAATATAGCAAAATGTCTGGTATGATAAGTAGGGCGATTAATTTTTTTACCTAGAAAAGAAAGATTTTGACCTAAAAAATCAAAATTTTGACATTATAATACTTAATTTTGACCAAATTTCGACCTCACGTATGTAAATAAGGTGTTTTCCCACAAAATCTTAGAATTGTACTACTTATTTTCATTTTTGGTTGGAACTGTCTGTCAATACGAAGTAGTTAGGCCTGTTGAGCTAACTTTTTTGACTAAAAAACTGACAAATTTTAAAATGACTGAAAAAGCTTTATTTTAACTAAATCTGGACATATGAAGAATTCCAGTAGTTACATGACGCATTATGGGAGAACTAGTTAAAATTTGTTGTAGTACAACGAAAGATATACTTTCCTACATTATCGGGTAGAAAGGGTATGTGAAGAGTCTGTCCTTATTAAGTAGCTCGTACAGAATGGAGGAAGAACGTTCAACAGTAGCAGTTGATGACTGGCAACACTGAAGTTGCGTGTACACTGTACAGTACACGGCTGGTGACACACCGAGTTGCTTTATTCTGACAATTTTGTCTACATCACAATTTTTCATCATGCGCTTGTTGCCCACGCAGACTGGTTTCAGTTAGAACAGGGGTGGGCAAACTTTTGGGCTCGCGGGCCGCATTCAACATCTAAATCTATTCGCGGGCCGCACTATATTCAATTGAGATTATTAGCCAAAAGGCAACATTGTTATTTAGTCATATAGCCAGGGTTTTCATACCGTCCTTATTTCTGAGATTTGTCCTTATTCTGAAGGGCCACGTCTTTGAAAACTCAACTGTCCTTATTTCTAAGAAATGACCTTGTTTCCGACTTGCGTCCTTATTTTGTCTTATTTTCAACAACTACAGAACTTCGATCATTTTCCTCTGGTGTCTGTTTTGCAATATCTGCAATTGTGACATTGACCTGGAGGCCATATGAAAAATACCGCTATTTCAACTTATATTGATACCATAAAACACAAGAAGTGTGTCAGCTGCTGCTGAGGATACCTGGGGCATTCCATGCTGACAAAAAACAGAAATCATTCTTCGCCAACGATTGCACATCGCAAATTCGCAATATTCCCCGATTATAACATCGCAAGGTGTTTGCTTCGGCCAGGACCAAGACTACAAGCTTTGTTACAGGAGAGAGGTCTTGCTCCATACACTCAAAAATGATTTTGCCTGAACTTGGTGTACTGTACAGCCTTTTCCCATATTGGTTGACTCCTCCAATCACGGCGAGGTGAAGAAGTTTGGTTTATCACCCTATGGGGGCCCATTACCATCGTATTGTTTTTTTTTAGGGAGGTGACGAAGTGCTGTTTCGGTCCTGAGTAAAGGTAAACGTAGACCTCAGCGGTCGTGAGTTCAAAGAAGCACTTTCTGATAACAAGGAGTTGCTGGAGCAGATTGTTTCTGGCGAAAGTATGGAAAATGATTTGCCACGCCTCGTATAAATACACAGTGTGTACGTGTACGAAAACGCTTTTAAATGCCCATCTAATTTTTCGACCGTCCTTATTTTTGGGTCCAGGTCGATGGCAACTCTGCATATAGCAGTGGTTCTCAAACTTTATTAGACACGTCGCCCTTATGGTAGTGAAAAATTTCGCGCCCCCTTATCATGATATCACAAAATATCCCAGAGAGAAATTAGAATGCTAGCAATCCCAACGGATAGTTCAATGGCAATGAAGGTTATGGCTGTAGACGGGAGAATAATTATCAAATAGGAAATTTGAACAATAGACAGAGCAATAACCATGAATTGGAGGCAAACCGCGCGGAGCGCGAAAAATTTTCAGTTAGCGCCCCGTTTCAGATGCTTCCACGCCCCCAGTTTGAGAACCACCCTCATATAGTGACAGAAGAAATATGGAGATAATACATAAGACAGTTTGCAAAGAAAAACACTCGTGGACCGAGTTATGTCATTACCGTTTTGAATTTCTGTGATGTTTAGCAATTGAAACCTTTTAAAATGTGTGGGTCTTGAGGTCGAGCTAACGCACCAGCAATGGAATAAAAATATACTGTACTCAGAATATGACTTATAACTATCATGGTGAAATATAGTGAGAAAAAGTTTAATCGGGTCAGTGCAGCAATTAGATTTCTACTGCGCATTTTTTAATATTTTGAATACGATTCTTGAGCCTTTCGTGGGCCGCACAAAACGGTGTCGCGGGCCGTAGTTTGCCCACCCCTGAGTTAGAATGTTGCGGTACATTGAGTATAACACCATGCCAACCTATTTGTTTTATTTCGCCGTTTATGATTCACAATGAGCAGACAACGGGCCGTCTACAACGGCAGCCCGATAAATTTGGCTACAAGCTGTAAAATATTAATGATAAGTTCAACCACAGTGCCAACATCTATGATACAAACGAAATGCTGGTTGCAAAAAAAATTGACTTTGTAAACAATTTTGACATTTTATTACCTAACGGTACAATTTTGACAAAATTTTGACTTTTTTGACATGTCACAAAAATCGCCCTAATGGTGAATGATGTCTTATTCCAGATAGTGTCGTAAATATTTATGCCTTTCACCCCGTCCTTAGAATCTCGGTTGCGTTAGGCTACGGATCCCCTGATTCTCTTTTGATTCCGGTATTCCGATGCTGACAGTAAAAAAAATTAGCGTGATACTCATAGTTCAATTCTCGTACATCCTAGCTATCTTCCGCAAAGCTGGATTATTTGTTGTATAAATATATATATAATTGAGCTCACCAATTAGGGCTTGTTGTTCGGGAACTGTCGGGAACTGCGTTGACAGATTACAGCTTGTTTCGCCGTTGTAATAATACCCATTTGAAAAGGATATGTTATCAAGCCGATTGGCTAGTCCCGATATATCAGAGTAGTTATTTTCGCAGGGTTGCATTCGCGGAGAATCGTAGCCAGAGCACGTCGGGTTCCCGGAGTAGTAAACGGTATCTAAGGAAATCTGGTTCTGATGTTGATGGTTGCAAGCGTATTGATAAGATTGCGTGTCGTAGTTGAGCGGTTCTAAAAATAAGTATCGACGATTAATCCCGTATATACATCCTGATTTGCAGACTCTGGTATACCAGTGGACGACAGGCAGAATAGACCTATTCTCAGAGCCATACATAGTCTATTAAACTATAGATAACTAACCTACGGATGTATATACGCAACACCCGTCGTCACGCTTGCTTCCTCAGAGGGAAATACTGCTCAGCAATCTGAACGCAGCATAATTGCTAATCCCATAGCTGACGACTCGAGCGCTCAAATTAAATAAGGTTGATCTTATCTGAAAGCTAATGTCGCGCCGATTCTGAAAATACACAATAAAACTTCACCAAGGCAATGGAACCACCCCGAAATAGTCTTTAAAATCTTAAAATTGGCATTATTCCAAACAATCGCAACGACGCAGCACAATTACCTTAACAATGGCCCTTGCGTGGATGCGATTGTTCAGAACAATGCCGATTTTCAGACTTTAAGATGTATTTCGAGGGGGGTTCCATTGCCCTGATCTGATTTTGAGGTATATTTTCGGAATCAGCGCGACAGTAGCTTTCAAATATGATCAACTGTATTTAATGTGAGCGCTCGAGTCGTCAGCTGTAGGATTGGCAATTGTGCTGCGTTCAGATTGCTGAGCAGTAATTTCCTGTGAGCAAGCAAGCGTGACGACGGGTGTTGCGCATCTATCCATAGGTTAGTTATCTATAATTAAATTATACTCCATCTAAGAAGGAATCGTAAATCAGAATATGACGTCATCATGATGGTGATGTACCAGAGATATAATGCACAGAGCGAGAAACCTTGACTGGATTTATACAATACAGTACAGTACACAACACACATTAAGCAAGCCTATGAATACTGAACAGGTCTTCGCCATCTACCCCAAATTTAATATCTTCAAAGTAGTGGAGCGGTCACCCGACTTACCCCACTGCGTTTGGAAACAAAACTATATCGTTAAATTTACCGCAGGGCAATATAAATTCAATTTGAATGCATAATTCTGCTCGATAGCGTGATTTTTAAGAGAGAGTGAATCAGGCACATCGCGACACCAAAACTCAACGATTGTATTATAGATAGTTGGCATTACACCATGA
Source organism: Botryllus schlosseri (assembly GCF_051294905.1). NCBI lineage: Eukaryota > Metazoa > Chordata > Ascidiacea > Stolidobranchia > Styelidae > Botryllus > Botryllus schlosseri. Next base: position 10,265,835 of record NC_137251.1, on the reverse strand, counting down.
TCAGATCAGAGATGCTTAGAACTAGTTCTAGATAAATAGATATCCCGATGGCGACTGCGTCAGTTTTAGTCGAGGCAGCCGCGTTTCATAAATGGGCCTACCTGTAGGGTGGTACGCGATCTGTCGATATGGTTGTTGATGAGAATAGCCCGATACCGTAGACATGCCGCAACTACCGCTATTCGGAGCCATTGCATAGTCCGCGGCATAACACGATGGCGAATTCGGTATATGTATTTTCCCAGTCGTTTTCTCTTCCCGTCTAACTTTTGCTCGACGGTTGGAAAACCAAACCTGTTATATGAAAATCTGCATCACATTTTGTTGCGGTTCAATCACATAGCTTTTCAAGTCTGCCATGGCAGTCAAAAGTCAGACTATAAATTTTAGTTTCGAATCATCGACAATCAGTAAGGATGCATCCCACAGAGATGATAGCAGATTTGAACTTGTAAATCCCGGATTTGAAAATTGATTTCAACCGGATTTGTATTTTCGATTTGAGTGCTAGCAAATTAGGACATTGACTTGAAAATGACATTTCTGACACCAGAGTTCTCATACCGAATTTGAGTCATGGACCATCTTTATTTAATTGGATTTAGCCATGATACAATATGAGGTCGAATAGGATTCGGAAATAAAGTCATTTCTGGTACATTCAATAAAAGTAGTACTAAAAGGTGCAGGATTAATGCTATCAACGCATAGTCCACGACACCTTGGAGCAGGGGTTCCTAACCTGGGGTCCATGTGCCGCTTGGGGGTCCGCAGACTAATATTAAGGGTACAAAACTACATTGTCCATATTTATAGTATCCTTTGACCCTTATCCTTATTTTCAGTGCTCACCACAGGCAACAATAGCCACACGAATACGAACACTAATAATTGTACTCCGTCTCCAACTGCGTAAGCTGTAAGTTAAAGTGATGACCATTTTCAGTCATCATGGTCCCGAATTTCGCCCGGTTACGGGTTCACGCACCCAGCTAAAAAATTAGAGGCCTGCGCTAAAAAAAAGTTTAAGAACTTCAGCCTGATGATATCATACTCTGAAATAAAATAAAATAAACAATAATAACATACGTTTACCTGTACCCGAGTTTCGGCTAAGTTAATTTCCCTTGCTATTTTTTCTCTTGTAAACACATCAGGATAATGAGTCTTTTCGAATTCTGCAATGCATGTACTATAATGTCGCATTGAAATCATAGCGCCAAAGATGGAATAGTATATAGTTCATGGCGCTACCTCTTCTTCGTATAGATATAGGAAGTGTGTCCATCAAAATGTTTTTTTTTTTAATAGTTACAGTCGTATACAATTGCTCAAATCACTGTGCTTTCGTTATTATATTCTCAAATCTTTTTTCTTTGGAAGTATATGCGTTTTATGTCCATTCGTGGGTTTGCCAAAGTTCATTGGTATTTCTTGATTCGAAATAAATTGATGACTAAAATGTGTTTTAGGCCCACTTTTCCCCACCTTCCCTTACTGTTAGCCTCCACCCAAAATAACGCCAACGTCGTAAAATACGGTGCACCTATAAACAGCAGCTATACGGTGGACCACACGAGTTGGATAACATCTTGAGCATAGGTCGCATTATTTTTCATTTTAAAATAACCACAAAAAGCATACCCAAAGAACACGATTGATGTAATATGATTCTCTCAAAAGAATGCCAGGGGCGCCTGGTAGATCAGCTGGGAGCGATAACTATTTCCGCATACACGAATTTCTAGTTATTTTTTGGTTATGTGCGACTATTCTACGCAATTCTAGTAAGAATTGAGCCGTTTTACAAGACTCTAAAATGCCGCAAGGATTCCCCCAGTCTCCATTACTGTGATGAACTAGTTTCCTAGCCCAATGCTTCTTTGACACAAACAATATCGCGGATAATCTCAAATATCTCACCTCGTTCAAGAGACTGGACTTGCTTTGTGGTGAAGGCGGTCCGGTTTCGTTGTAGTTTCCGCTTCAAGCTTAGCCTTTTCTCTTTCTCCGAGCTTGTCTCCGATTGTTTGTCTTTGGTCGGCTCTTTTGGATGAAGAAACGTTTACATCTTGACTTATCCGGTTTATCAGAGCCGAAGCAATAGCAGTTGCATTATACACTGGGCCAGTCGGAACCACTAACGGGTGCCTACAGCAAGCAGCGAAAATGAATGTTCGATGAGAATCATTATTGACGTAGAACTGCAGCTGGTCTATTAATCTGACTAACATTTAGTTCGCCCAAAAGAGTATTAAGCCACGGTCAATATTCAGCTGCTACAAGACCTCAATGACCGTGATCGGGATAGAATAAAACGAAAATATTACACATAATAAGAGCGCTACACAATATCAGTATTAAAATGTCATTTCTTACGGCCACAGCAATAGCCGAATATACCTCATGATATTCTCAAATAGACCCGTTGCATCATACTTCTGAGCAGGCGCAGTACCGGTGTACGACGATTTGATTCGACTAGCTTTTAACACTACACAACGATTATCTGTTGGCATAATATTTTGGCGTGTAAGGCCTTTCCACGCAACAAGCCTCCCATTTTAGGATTAAATCACATTTTCTAGTGTGCGGATCTTGTAAACTACACGATTCGTGTGAACAAACGCTCAGAATGGACCGACAGCGACCGTATTATCCGAGGGGGAAACCTGACATTTTGATTCGCAATTGCTGCTGTGATATTACGGCAATAATGTCCGCTATATAGCCTTTACAGCATTGAATCTTCTGGAACTGATGCAGATCGCATTCTTAACATTTTCTCTGACCACTTGTCTCAGCGTGCCTAAATCAGTAGGCCTATATTGCTAGGTTCATGCTTCATATACGCCGCACACAAACTAGGATGTACAAAGGCGTGGTTTTGCACCGAGTGGATGCTCCCTGAAGGCAGCATGTTTTGCTTTTCCCGTATATTACTAATCCCTCAAACAAATCGAAGTGAGATAATCTCGATAAAGTTACCTCCTGCAATACTATTTCATCTTAATTGAAGATGAATTGAAATTCGAACTTCGATCTCATCGCCATCGAGCGTGATTACAAGGTTTAGGCCCGCCACTTGTAGAAAGGTATCATATGAGTTAATGAACCATTTTGTTTCAAATCAATCGGTGAAATGTTATTAAACTGGGACACGCGTACGCCTTATAGGGGTGCGTGAACTAGTTTTAAGGGTCCATTAAATATCAATGATTAGGGGTGTGCGAACTAGTTTTAAGGGTCCATGAAATACTAATGATTATTTTGGTGTTTTTATGGAAATCTCAATAAAATTTTGTCACAATGTAGATGATAAGGTGATCGAAATTAATGCTGATGATTTCTCGTTTGGTGCTTCCAAATATCATTGCATTCAGTTGTTATCTAGATCAATTCTATATTATGTAGGATTACCCTGCCACATGACCTCCTTTAGGAGGATTTGTCCTCCTTATTCGGGATATCGAAAATGTCCTCCTTAATGAAAATTCGTCCTCCTGTACAGCTTTGACAGCTAGGCTAATGGACAGGGTCAACTGAAAATCACCATAAATGACGCGAAATACGTTGTTGTTTGTGGTGTTTGTCGACTACTATGGTCATTTACAACAGGTCAATTTACTTCATTTTTTCCATAGCTGTCGACTTGTAGCACTTCTAGGCTTTTTATAAGACGCCGCTTACACGGATGAGATGGCGAAAGACGTAATGCGGACGTTCGAGTGGGTCATTCGGGAGTCGAGTCGGAGTGTGGCCTTGTTTCTAGTCAACACCAGAGAAGTATCGAAGAACTATTTCAGTTGCAGCTAGGCTAGATGATAGCTATACGCTAACTTCCTCATCTTATTTAGTAACTATGGCCGAAAAACACCTCAATATCTGTAATGTGCTATAACTGGCATAATTTTCCCTGTGGCCGCATTTCAGGAACATATTTGAATACCGGATAATGCAATAGTAATATAACCCAAACAGAGTGAATCTCGACCCGACTCGAAGTAAAATACTCGAATGGAAAAAGAATCACCATGATATATGCTTTACCACTGTCGTCATATAAATTCCATGACTGCGTATCTATATAGATTTAGAAGCATCAAGGAAGTATATGCGAAAGTAGGACCTATTTGAAATTACAACAATGAAATAAAATAGCTGAATGCAGAATATTCACTTTCACGTGATATCATTGAATAGAGTAAATTTTGCAGCATGACATGACGTGACAATCAGTATTTGACACATAGGCCTCGAAATATCGCAATTAGTCGGAAGCCACAAACAACGCGCTTTTATCCACCAGGCAGGGGTTTGTCATGTCGAGCGGCAATATATTTATTTTTAGCTTCGATTTTCCATCGAATATCCTCCGACACTAAAAGTGGATAGGAGATCGGATAAACGCGCCAGTCCCCCCTGGGGACGGGGCTTTGGGATGTTATTATAGTTGTTCTGAAAGATTTACAACATTTAAAAATTGGCAACGCCTGGCGTCAAATTTTCTTCTGTTGGGTTGTATTCAGCGTTGCACCGCCGGTGAAGTTTTGGCGGCGTTCCTGACAATTATTGATATCATATTGTAGAGCAGAAGTCAAAATACGAGAGAGGCACAGGGTAGGGTAATTTACGGGATAGATATTGTATGGATATCATTAATTACGCACGCAACAAAATTGAAAATTGACGGGTAGGCTATACGAGCGTATATATTCAGAACACAAAAATGTTTTTTCGGGACTATGATTTATCACTCGTTTTGCTTCCTCGTAGCTTACAAAGTACTGCTTCTTTATTTCGGTTCGGAGGTTTTTCTACAGTTCAAACGACATCATTGTCATCGTGTATACTAAATCCTATCAGCGCAACATGCAGAGTGTGGAGTGTATTTATAGTTACATGACCTGTGCTCCATTGCTGTAGTTTACGACACCCCTGGGTTGCATTCAAGAAAATTATTTTAAAACAAACTTGTTTAAAGCAAGGCCCTGGTTTGAAACGTTTTTTATTGTTTCATTTGTTTTATCCATGACGCCACGAATCGTTCATTGTGACGTCACATTAGATTGACATTGACTGGCGATAGGGCGTGGTGAGGACTTTGGGATTTGCTGCGTGTAGGTATTTGCCAGATAAGACTCGCCGCTAATGTTGAGATTATCGCATGCAGGTGTGGACGTTCTCATCTATATTTCTACTTCCAAACGTATTGACGAGTAAGAAGGATCGACTGGCGAGTCTAATAGCACATCTGCGAAGTCTATTTTTGATCGATAGTGTCAAACGCCAGGATATCCTCCACGAACCCGTTTTATTTATCTCTACATAATAGAGATTAATCTAAATAAGATTATACATTGATATCATATCGACCCGATCGGCAAAGTACATGAATCTTGTACATATGTTTAGATTTTCACAGTATTAAACATTTATCGATAGGTTCAATTCAATACCAATTTATACATAACATGATTGCACCGCAGCGTCGCCAGGAGACAGCAAACTAAGGGGACTAATGAAAATTCGGGGAATAGAATGTTCATTAATCAGTAGATTTGAATATAATACGGGTACAGCACAGAGTTAAATAAAGAACTACAGCTAACAATCATGGCTATCCTTATTGCTGCATCGATTTATTCAAAAGTTGATTAAGTTTGTTCTGTCGATATATAAAAAGCTTGAAAATCTGCGACATAACATCTAAGTATAAAGCCAACTAAACTCTTCCAGCTGTAGCAATTGTGACGTTACATTATCATTATGATGACCTCGTGATGAGATTGACCCTATAAATATTTTTTGTACAACGAGCCTGGCCCTTTGTATATTTACAAAATATTTCAAGTATTCGGAACTTGTTCAACGCAACATCGTCACATCTGAAGATACCTGATTTAATATTCCGATAATCTGTTAATTCCAAGCGTGGCACCGCGTTTCTCAAATATTTCTGCGAGGCGCGTGCTGTCCACTGTCCAGTGTCCAATATTCACCTCGGCAGTACGCCCGAAAGCTGCCGTGGACACCAACTCAACAATCGTGCCTATTATCATTCGTTACATCCGTTACATACACATATGTAGTCAGGGAGAGATCGCTCAATTCAGGATTATGAATCGAATACATAAGTTTAGACTAAAACGCCTTTATCGTATAGGCCCCTGTCCGTAGTAAAGTTGATTTAAAACTATCTTGTAACGTATTACAGACCGTGGTGCAAAATACATGATTGGCATGAAACATCACTATGTTACAGAAATAATATTGTATCGTATACGGCACTATAATTTTAGGCCTTTATGCTTCAAAAATATATTCCCATCCCGCAACCTATTACAGTTGTTGATTTCTATTCAATTTCCTGATTTATGAGAGAAAACAACTGCAATATCACACGGCAATTGGCATATTCAATAGCACAATAGCCTGCCATTGCTATAAATAACTACATCTGTGATGTCATCATAGGGATTGTCAATATCGCGTACCTGAGTGGTTCGATTCCTAGTCGAATTTCAAGATTCGTGTATCCCACATTATGGCGTCATAATCGTAATTAAGACTGGAAACCTCAAATAAGTACCTTTTGTGACCGCAAAGAATATAATGCCTGTCGCAGTTGTCGCACGTTATTGGAAATAACTTGCTCCTTATCTACATGGCTATTTCATAGCGCGTTGTTAGTAAGGTTGCATTTAAAACAAAAATAAATGAAAATCAAACATGGTTAAAACAAGGCCCTTGTTTAAAACATGTTTTTATTCTTATTTTCAAGCCATGACATCACGAATATTCAATTGTTACGTCATAGTGGATTGACAATTGAAGATATAGGGTAAATATAGCCCCTTTAACGAAATATCTACGTACTATAGCTGTTCACCGACTATTTTGGGGGTTCCAACCATATCATATCGTATACTTCGGCTATATATCGGGTGGTAATTGTACGCGTACGCTCATACAACACATTTTTGGGAAAGTATTTACACAATTATGGCATAGTATAGTATACATAGCAATATTTCTCTTTGATAAGCATAAACTACGATACTTTCAACAACTAATGAAGATGAAATTAGAGATGCCGTGAAGGCGTTATTTAACCAAACGACTATGTGCCGCGTCACTCTATATTTTAATTTGGATTTTAGACTTGGATAGCAGAGATGAGCATGGATTAGGATTAGGTTTTGAAAAAACAGGATTTGTGAAATTTTGTCGGATTTGGATTGGATTTGGATTAGATATTTTTTTCAGAACGGATTAGGATTTGGATTGGATTTACCTATTTTCTGGGAGATTGAAATGTCGTGTGGCGAATGGCGAAAACCTTTATTCAGATCATTTAATAATTGTACTTATGGTTACTAAGTTATCTTGAATCAAGTGAATCGTTGGTTGTGAAAGAAAATTTTCGAATCCCTCCATTGCATAAATTAGTATTTTTTCTTAATTTCCAGTTGGAATCGGATTAGGATTGGACATGGACTTGAATATGAAAATGTTATGGATTAGGATTTGGATTTGGATTTGAAGGTTCGGATTTGGACTGGATTAGGACATAGAAATTTCAAATCCGCTCATCTCTGTTGGATAGGTCATTTTACAGTCATAAGCACACGCGTGTATAAACAGCGCTCACGGACGAAAGTGGCCCGTGCTACAAGTCGGTAAAACAGTAATCATAATAACATAAGAAATATCGACCATAGTAGTTGAAACATCAAAACAACAACAACAACAAAAGCAAAAACAATTTTGAACATGCGAGAAATGTGATTCGTTCGTTGACCGAATTCTAATTCGCATCAAGAGCGAAAATATGGACGTGGTCAGAGTATCTTGTTTAAGGTATCTATGGTGTTTGTCGACTACTATATGGTCATCTACACCAGGTCAATTTTCTACATTTTTTTATTCCGTAGCTGCCGACTTGTAGCACGGCCCCCTTCAAGGCTTTTTATAAGACACCGCTTACGCGGATGAGATGTCGAGGAGGAGCCTAGATAAACCTCCAACACTTAGATAGGAGTTCTGGAGTCAACCTCGGTCGGACTCGAACCCGTAACCCATTGGTTTTGCGGCTGTGGATTTTACCACTACGCTACCCCGCCTTGGTCAGTGTATTCATGCGTAGGTATAGAAATAAATATGAAACGGTCGCGAATATAACGAGGATCACCTGACTTAAAATCGTTTCTCGTTCGCTCTTCGCTCTTGCCGTTTCGCATCCAGCTCGAGTGACTCCACTGGTTTCCAAAGTGTTTGTGTTCGGAGGCACCGAGCTCGTTCGTAAATCTTCCGTTCACTGCGTTCCGAAGTACCCGGTTTATTGATGACACCTGAACAAAATGGTGGCTCGGAGTCAATGTACGTCAGAGCATCGTTAATTCTGCACAAAATTTCTACTCACGCTAGGAACGTTTTCCAAAGTACACACATTGTCTTGCAAGAGGCGATCTCTTATTTCCCATGCAAACATTTCTGGATGCTTTTGTTTATATTTAGCAATCGAAGATACGACCGCTGGAGTCGCCACTCGTGGTTTGCTTCCGCCGATGGCGCGGGGTTCAATGGTACCTGTTTCGTAGTACCTGGATGCGTAGGAAGGGTAGCCATAATCGGAGATGATGGAACATGATAAGGTATATCGTCTCTACATAGCATAAGAAATTTGTGGTAACTTATTGACAAATCAGATACCGCGGTTATATCTTTTTTCAAACCTATGATTCGGAATGAACAAAATCAAATGTACCTCAGTCGAAAACTCGAGTATCACTCATTATGACATCAGAGCGGTATGAAAGGCGTGGAAAGTTCAAACATGTACCTTTTATGCGACCACAAAGAATTTAATGCCAAATCTCACTCACAATAAAGATAATTTGGGATTTTAGCCCTGTTTATACCTGATGGGTAGGCAATACGGCCTGCGGCGAGCTTTTAACCATTCATCTTAATAATATAATTCCTGTTTTTACGTTACGTTTTTAAGTTATGACTTATGAGGTTATGTTGATACAAATTATTCTTTTAAACCAGAATTACTAAGCATATACATTGAGAAAAATCACAGATATTCGTTCTTGATGGGGAGGTGCTGCGCAGTGATCAGCGGATAGTGCTTTTCGAGACTCCGAATCCCTCCGACAACTTTAGTGTCTGAGGAAAACTCCCTCCGACTCCGAAGACCTCAGCCCCAGACTCCGAGATACTCCGATGAATCTCGTCAAGTATCCGAAACAGCGGCAAGCATGCTACACTTGGTAATGTGTTTTACCAAATTAATCTGATAATATGGTTGGCCTCATAGTATTGTCTACTCTCCAGTCCCCGATTGCAGTGCAGATGGCTGATTTTTATGCACTTGGCAATATTTTTTGCATGTTACCCGTCATATTACAACTGTACAAGGTGTAAACTGTCTGTGTTTTGGTTTGTAATGATAATCAAGAGTGTATTCTGGTCAGAGCTATCCAAAGATATCGGAGACAAAAGTTACAATACTCCGAAATTCTCCGAAAAAATATCTGTAGTAAACTCCGACTCCGTTCCGACTGACACAAAATCGGCAAAACTCCGCTCCGAATCCACTCCGACTCCGCTCCGATGCTCATCACTGGTGCTGCGACAATCGCAGTTTTGCTGTGGCAGCCGTGACAGAAATGCGACATACAATGGTCGAAAAATCATATGGCCCAGCAGTAAAAGCAAGCACCTACCTTGCTAAAATTTTACTAACGCATCCGTTTGACACTTGTAGCAGTCTCGAAATGTCACAAGGTCTGTGACCTTCATGAGCCAGTTTTACGATCCTCTGTCTCGTATCGCCAGGAAGAGGTCTCCCGTTCACAAATGCACCGCCGAGTTGGTTCACGCCGCTGTGTCCGGTAGCTTCGCACGACTCTATCAAGTTACAAACGTTTATTGACGGTGCATAATTTACAAACTTGCACCTTGACGTCAAGGGTTGTGAGAATCTTGAACGCGTCGAAGTTGTCCAGTGACCCACGCGGTGCTTTAGTTGACTTATTTACGGAGTTCTAAGAAATGGTTGCTATAGTTTGTTAGGCGATTACAGCGCAAGTGGTTTTGTTCGTCAGTAGCCAAATATTCTTTCTATCATCTAATAGGAGGTGGGCATTACAATACAAAATTTACACAAGCATATAGTTTTGTAGTGAAGTTATGATGGTAGATGTGTTTCGGTATGGACGATTTTTCAACCGATGAATCAAAACATCTGTGGAAAGTGCTGGTGGTGATTTCTCTAATTGCACCATCTTGAGAGGCATGACAGAAAATGAGCCACGCTTCGGAGTTCGACAAGCTTGAAAATTAGATAGCAGTTATTATTGTAAATAATGAAACAGGTAAAGTCGGTCACAAATGTAGGATTTTTCCGCAGTTTATATATAAAGGTTGCTTCGAAGTCAGCCGCGTGATTGCCGATTTCCTTTCCGCACTTTTTAACATGAATAATATTCGGCAACACATTATAGGATAACATTCTGTCAGTTTGTTTTGCCGCGGAGGTAATTCTTCAAAAAATCTGACTCGTGACATATAAATAAACTCAGTCCCACCCACACTATCCGCTGGATAGAAAGATTAGTTTTTACCGACGGAGATTTACGAGAAATAATTCGGGAGGCGAATTAATTTTAATCCCGCATATATCAATTGTCACCCACAGTGAACTCATAATGGGAACATAAGTATTTTGCGTCACTCCGAGCCGAATCCCGCGATAGGACGGATAATCAATTCGATGTCCCCGAGACTGCTGATGAGAAATCTGCCGCCGATGAAAAGCATTACAGTGCGCGTGTTTTGCCAATTGTTTCGCACAGGTCGTGATAGTTAATTTCATTTTATTCAAGTTATTCCCATGAGAAGGCGCCCTAAAAGCAACGAGTCTGTACTTTGTCGATAATGATGCAACAAAATATACATCGTAACAAAACGTTGGATTTTACGAATACACACTCTCTTACGATGATCCATCTGTATTGATCACGACTCGCTGTGTCAAAGAACAACCGTGGCAATTGTCTCCGGCTATTATGCTGCATGACCACAACACGCACACACCAAACAACAAATTGACTTATAGAAGGCGCCTTTCTAACAGCAATAACGGATAAAATGATCATGAAATACAGACAGAATTGTCGCGAAGTAGTAAGTATAACAATTGTAAATATTATATCCAACTCAAATTTGCAACCTGTATCTGGTGGTAAAAGAGGCAGTGTTCTACTCTGGCACTACGGTGGATCATTCTCGTGCCAATCGCAAAGTCCATGTCTCAGTATGAAAATCCATGAAGCTCAACGTACAACAAAAGAACAAAGATGGCAAATGCAGTGTCCGTCTTATAGGACACACAAACAAATGTTACTGACGCCGTGTTCAATAAAATTGAATTACATACTCACTTTGCTTTTGCAGTTAATTAATTAGTAGGCTACACTCGATATGGATTGATGTGGTGTGGTGCATATGTGGTTTTATGAGCCAAGTAAGCTCTGCAAGCGCACTGGCCGCCCGCAATGCAATAGAGCTAAGATCTTAATACTTTCTCACGTATCTTAAAGAAAAAGTGTAATGCGAATTTTAAATGCAAATCCTATTACATGGTGGCCATAATTGATGATACAGTACAGAATTGCTTAGAGCGAAACACTCTGGTAACGGTGTATTACCACATGTAACAGAATGTATCGAAAACCGTAGCGAAGTTGCATTGAAGTACAAATGACCTAACAAGCAAATTGAAATTGATCAGTATCCTGTCTGAAAACCCCATAGGGATTTTATGAACAGACTCGGCTATGGCTGATTAGTAATTTATTCTTACTATCATTCGAAGAATAAGCGACAAAGCACAAGTATTGTAAATCATTATCGCGGGTTCAATCTCCGACGCAAATTGCTTGGCAATTGTTGCTTTATTGCAGGGGATCAATTACATCAAAGCTTGTCAATTAGCTTGACGGCATATAGACCTCAAAAAGCTTGTAATATATGTAGATTGTAGAGACGCCATTTCTTATTGCAGTTGGGCTTTGGACTCACCCTTATTTTGAGTCTATATATCCGACATGTATTTGGAAAACTAAAACAATTCTCAGTAATACGTAAAGTCTCCTTCATTATTCAAATTCCATTTCGATAGGTATATGCTACCTATATTCGTTATTTTAAAAAACACATATCAATCGATGAAATATATATTTAGGGGAGATGTGGTACCGATGGATCACTGGGACCGAAAATACTTTGAAAATTCTCTATGATAATTCCATGATTACACTCCGTGAACTTGTCTACAATTGCATGCTGGCAACATCTTTCCTCACATACAAAAAAATTTGACGTGCGCGAACTATGGGGTCTCTCACAGATGTTTTTTGTTTTGGGGGGTGTAAAGTAAATTTAGATCGACATATACATTTTTCTTTGTAACCTTCAACACGAACAAACCAGCAATCATTTTTATTGTGAAGTCTAGGGCTTGTATCAGGCTATATAATGGAACCTATTATTTTTTTCAATACTTTCCTTTAATGGATTTTTTTTCGATTCATGTACAAAATTAGTAGGGTGGGGACCGATGATACAATAGCCTAATCAAGCAAAATAAACAAGCATACTAATCATGAAACAAATGAAACATGACTACGTACAGAAAATCTTTATGTAATAATTGCATATGATGTTTTATCGCTATAACGAGGTCTTTGAAAGTCACACTGTCGATTTTCACGCAATATGTATGTACCCTCAAATTTATAAGTCCAAGCCTAAATCGAAACGTGATTTTATGACAACATTTGAGTCAATATTTAATCTATTATTTGACGGTTGCGACCGAAACTTCTTCTTTGGCTTGCTGTAGCTTAGATTATAATACTGAGCAAGAAAAGTTGTTACATCTGAGTTTTTTAGGGTATATGTGTCATAGGTCCCCGGGTCGTGTGCCAGTGGACCCACCGGGTGGGGACCGATGACACGTTCGAGCAACAAATTTTAAACGTCCATAAATATTTTTTGAAAAGACGTATATTCATGTATATATGCGCGATAGGTGGAGCTTGTATCAAAGTGCTGAGCCAGCAAAAGATTTGATGTTTTCGGCTGAACATTTTGGGGCCAGCGATCATTTTCTAATTTTTGATCCATCGGTACCACATCTCCCCTACTTGAGATTCTAATTCATTGATAGTCGACGGTTAAATGTAATACGACCAGAATACTAGATATATTCAAGAGGTTCTGAAAATCAGAATATAAATCGTCTGTTCGGCACTGGTTAGCGTCTGCCATGTCTGCGTTGGTCTATTCTATGACGATCGCATACGCAATGGTTAAGTATTTGAAACTTGACAATATATATAAATGGTAAATCCGTATAATGTTGAAATGGAACACATATAAGCAAAATTTCACGCCATTTCCCTTGAGCAAAATAGGTTATTGCATAGATATCAAATGTTTCGTAGCAGTCTTATAGATTGCATGGTACATTTGTACAATGTACATAGGAAAATTACAGCTGCTACGGTATGGCCGTTTTAAAGTGCCACCAAATGATAATGTACTATCTCTGTTGTAAAACATATGCTAATATAGTAGCGTATACAGAGTCCTGTCAATGTTCAAAACATTATAATATATATAATAATGCATTAAATAATAGAGATTAGCCTGGGTGAGCATATTATCGCGCCTAAGAATTATCTGGTAAGTGCTCAGTTTGGTCTTAACTCCCGCGGCGTTACATTTGTAATCCGTTTTTGCACAACATGATAATATATTGGACTATAGTTCAGACAGGACGATATAATAGTTAATTACGATAAACTAAATATAGCATCGTCCATGAACATACGAATACCATGACAAATAATAGGAAACAAATGGCTCACCTTTGTTTGAGATACCGTATAAGGCAACTGCAGATGAATACGGAACTTGGTACGATGAAATGTGAGGTGGCATAACAGACTCTTGATTGTATCCTTGATGAGTAGCCATGCAATTATATATTACCTAATATCTGCCTAATGCTCGTATATACGAATTCCGTGATTTTCTTGTTGTCCATGTCACAACTGAAACAAAATGTGCTGCATCAACGTTTCGTGACCCGGCATCGACGACGAAGTCAGACTGCTGCTTCTTGCTAGCACCGACCCGTCGATGAAAATCTCGGCGACAAAATGGCGGAACTGTCGGATGATGTATAAGCAACATAGGCAATAGGCGTAGGCCTATTCTGTCACTTCATGCTCCGTGCGCACCTAAGCCCCGCATCTGTATATGGCATTTTCTCCTCGATTTCCTCGTGCCAGCCAACATTATAAGCAATATTTTACAGATCAACTGTGCTGTACCAGCGTAATGTTTACTCCATGTTATACGCGTATTAACTACAATATGCTAACACCAACGTGGTCCAGCCGTTTTAATTGGTAGCAATATTTTTAGCATTCTTGATCTCATGTATCTACACTCTACTGCTTTCTTCGTCCTTTTCACGTCCTGTAATACTTTCCTCTAGCCTCCATTTTGGCTGCTATTGCTACGTAGGCCTATAACCGTATTGAAGCCACCGCTTTATCTTCGTTTTTTTAATTATTACACCGTAATTATAAGTGACAAAACTGCTATATAGCCTAGGCCTCATATCTAATACGATATTAGCAAATATTGTCCCGAATATTTATCTATTTTTCGCCGCTCAGCGAATTCCTGCTACGAACTGAAAAGGCTACGAGAGAATACTCGCGCATAAGTCTTCCAATCCGATGTACCATAAAACGATTAATATCCCGGATTATTGGGCGATTTGATGTGCCGGCTGTACTATGACACTGCGCAATGCGCATGTTAAAATATATACCCTGCAGTTCAGAGTCAACCATGGCTTACAGCACTATGTGTACTTGGGCAGTAGCAGTAGCTGGAACAAACTCACTCGAATGCCCCACAAAAACTACTGTGCTGCAGAATGACGTGTCTAGCCAGTGTATTGTCTCACACTATGCGAAAAAATCGAAGGCATTCATGACCGCAGCATTTTACATATTAATTGTGGGAAATATTCTGTCTGGGCGCGAGT
Source organism: Botryllus schlosseri (assembly GCF_051294905.1). Classification (NCBI taxonomy): domain Eukaryota; kingdom Metazoa; phylum Chordata; class Ascidiacea; order Stolidobranchia; family Styelidae; genus Botryllus; species Botryllus schlosseri. Next base: position 10,250,690 of record NC_137251.1, on the reverse strand, counting down.
GCATTTTCCCGCTTTGCAGTGAGGATGTGAGAATGCGGTCACGGTGAGGACATCTATTTCTCCAATTTACATAAATTTGTCGCTATCAAGGTAGTCCTATGATGATATACAATGCATGCACCTTTTGACTCGGGTTTTCAACGGACAAATTAAATGGAAACAACAATTTCGGTTCCACATCTCACAGAGCTAGATTAGCTAACGCGGCTATGGGCGGCTTTTATATTGATGATGTGATGAAACATATTGCTCAGCCGTACTACGAAACTACAGCTGCCAGTAGCTTTATTATCGTATAAATCGCTTTGGCGAATATTAATGTTTCGTTGCAGCTGATAATGGTGATCTTGGGTCATATAGGCGTATCGCCAGCGGCAGAAGGTGACTTGCCTCCCCTATCAGAAATCAGCATCGCAAACTAGTGCTTTTTATTCAACTTGAAATCATTAATGTTACTAAATTTCTTGATTTTTATACGGGTACCTCTCTCCCGAAAAACTTTGAGTGCAACTGTATTCGCAAGCACGAGACAACGGTCCCTAGCGAGATAGTGTAATGGTTATGCGTCCGGCTTCTCGAGCGGTAGGTCGTGGGTTCGATCCCCGGCCGGGTCATACCAAAGACTCGAAAAATGGTATCCGCAGCTATCCTGCTAGGCGCTCAGCAATCACGGATAGCATGGAGGAGAAAAAAAACGGGGGCGCAGACTAGATGACCTCATGGGGCCGTATCGCAACTCCGTCGCCAAAGCATCTCGATGGTGCAGGCGAGAAAGAATATCATATCTCTCTCTCTCTCTCTCCCTAGCTTGAGGCCGCTGAGATGCTTTAGTCTAAGGGTGTGCTCGTGTAGCCTGTGGGTGCGTGAATATGCGACTCCGCGAAGTGCGCTCCCAGAAACATCGGCGCCGATGAAACCTGGGCTCAAAATCACCGTCATCTTCGATATTGATATCACCATGCGTTGGAAAATTATGGCCTGTGACGAATGGTGCTGTCTTTCCAATCAGAGCCCCGCGCTGCAAAAGTGATCCACAAAAGAAACGTAGCACGCCGTGAAGAAATGCGAATTTGGAATCGCATGCATTTCATCAAATGAGTTTTTCTTTTAGTTTGGCCTGGTAGTTGTGTGCGATTCCAATATCTCATGAGTAGCGACAATCCTTACAGGAGGTCACGAAATAACAACATCCTTCAACAAAATAGGCCTAATCAATACAGACTTGGACAACTAGAAAATTTTCAGCTTCTCCAAATTAGATTAGAATTAGATTACCGGCATTTCGATCTGATTTAGTGAAATTAGAAAACTATAATTATCTAGTTGTCCAGGCATATATACTTGGACAACTAGAAAATTTTCAGCTTTCATAAATTAGATTAGAATTAGATTACTGGCATTTCGCTCCAATTTAGTGAAAGTAGACAACTAGAATTATCTAGTTGTCCAAGTCTGAATCAATAGCAATGGACCCACCGGAAGCTAACCCGCGAGAACCTATAATGAATAGTCTGATTAGGTACATACGAAATAGGGGGCCTATATTCGAGTAACAATGCTAATGACCTAATTCATTCAATAACATTGAAAAGTTATAGCGCTTCGCGTGATAGGAGGTTGAAGGTTTGTACATTTTTGTGTAGGCTATTTCTCATTGAGTGTGGAACGTACGTGAGACAGCAGTAACACACAGAACAGTGTACAATATGGCAGTGTCCGAGATTACCGCGCGTCGATCTTGACTGCGCTCATCGTAGCATCCCGTAACATTTTCATTGCTTGTCCATTTATGTCTCTTATTTATATGTTTTGGGCCTGTGGTTTCCGAAGTGGGCTCCAGCGCCCCGCTGGGACGTTAGCGACCTGGAAGGGGGCTCTATATCTACAAATTGGGCGACTGCTAGGGGAGAGGCTGAGAGCAATAGTGAGCCCTGTGTATCAGTGATGAGCGGATAGTGCTTTTCGGGACTCCGAATCCCTCCGACAACTTTAGTGTCTGAGGAAAACTCCCTCCGACTCCGAAGAGCTCAATCCCAGACTCCGAGATCCTCCGGTGAATCTCGTCAAGTATCCGAAACAGTGGCAAGCTTGGTACATGGTACACATGTTACAACATGGTACATGTGATAATATTGTTGGCCTCATAGTATTGCTTACTCTCCAGTCCCCAATCGCAGTGCAGATGGCTGATTTTTATGCACTTGGCAATCATTTTTGCATGTTACTCGTCATATTACAACTTTACAAGGTGTCAACTGTCTGTGTTTTGGTTTGTAATCATAATCAATAGTGTATTCTGGTCAGAGCTATCCAAAGATATCGGAGACAAAAGTTACAATACTCCAAAATTCTCCGAAAAAATATCTGTAGTAAACTCCGACTCCGCTCCGACTGTCACAGAATCGGCAAAACTCCGATCCGAATCCACTCCGACTCCGCTCCGATGCTCATCACTGCTGTGTATGTATGTATTAATGGTGACTACAAGACAGTTGGGGCTTATCGCATTTCTAGGTCTTGTGCAACACAACACGAATTCTATAATATTCATGGATTGTTGCTTTCATAATCTCTTGGATGTATCTTAATCATTCTCGCAGTCGCTGTTCAGTTTCTCTCACTCCCATGCGTCCCTACCGTGGTCTTCAAAGCCGACTTTTGTAATCCGGCTCACTTTACGACTGGACTTTTCAATAAACTGTAGTTGCTGTGAGGTCGATAAACCCCAGATATACCTCCGACACATGGAAATTCGTCAAAACCGGGATTCGAAACCAATTATTACATTGGTGTCGTGCAGTCTGTGCAGAGGTGGTCAAAGTAGTCAAGAAAGCTACTCAAGTAGAAGTAGAAGTAGCAACGAAAAACATATAGTCAAGTACGAGTAAAAGAACTTTTTCCATAAGCTACCTAAAACCACTTGAAGTAGAAGTAGAATTGACCGACTTTAAATCTACTCAAGTAAGTAAGTAGGGGAGATGTGGTACCGATGGATCAAAAATTGGAAAATGATCGCTGGCCCCAAAATGTTCAGCCGAAACAGCAGATCGTTTGCTGGCTCAGCACTTTGATACAAGCTCTACCTATCGCGCACATATACATGAATATCCGTCTTTTCAAAAAATATTTATGGACGTTCAAAATTTGTTGCTCGAACGTGTCATCGGTCCCCACCCGGTGGGTCCAATGGCACACGACCCGGGGACCTATGACACATATACCCTAAAAAACTCAGATGTGACAACTTTTCTTGCCCAGTATTATAATCTAAGCTACAGCAAGCCAAAGAAGAATGTTTGATCGCAACCGTCAAAACATAGAATAAATATTAACTCAAATGTTGTCATAAAATCACGTTTCGACTTAGGCTCGGATTTATGAATTTTAGGGTACATACATATTGCCCGAAAATCGAGAGTGTGACTATCAAATACCTCGTTATAGCGATAAAACATCATATGCAATTATTACATAAAGATCTTCTGTACATAGGGATGTTTCATTTGTTTCATGATTAGTTTGCTTGATTATTTTGCTTGATTTGGCTATTGTATCATCGGTCCCCACCCTACGAATTTTATACATGAATCGAAAAAAATTCCACTCAAGGAAAGTACTGAAAAAATAATAGGTGCCAATATGTAGCCTGATACAAGCCCTACACTTCACAATAAAAATAATTGCTGGTTTGTTCGAGTTGAAGGTTACAAAGAAAAGTGTATATGTCGATCTAAATTTACTTTAGACACCCCAAAACAAAAAACATCTGTGAGAGACCCCATAGATCGCGCGCGTCGAATTTTTTCGTATGTGAGGAAAGATTTTGCCAGCATGCAATTGTAGACAAGTTCACGGAGTGTAATCATGGAATTATCATAGAGAATTTTCAAAGTATTTTCGGTCCCAGTGATCCATCGGTACCACATCTCCCCTAGTTGTGGAAAGGATCCTAATTCTTTCGCGTGGATTGTCTAAAGCTGCAAATTGAGCCATGTGAAAGTTGCCGAAGCTTGATTCATATTGACGCATACCAGGAGGTATTCAATTTTCGACAGCATAAGCCATCGTCCCCATCATGGGATGAAAATAATAGTATTAATATGGAAATGCGATACTAATCCTCTGTTTAATCGAACTGCACGTTTTAGAAAATATCATGGTATGGCACCCCCCCCCCCCATATTATAAGGGCCGTAGTTTAGCCGAAGAGCAATACTGAGAAGTTGTATAGGATACGGTGTAAACACTGCTGCGAGATTAGTAAACGTTAATAAAAATATATTGTGGATCGTAAAAACGCCATATTGTAAAGCTTCATTTCCGGAAATTAAAGGCATTACTACACTTGCCTTTATACTTCAACATGTATGTTATCCAGACAAAAGAACTGATATTAATTAGAACGCGCGTCCACGTCGTCCAAATATCATATGATCGACCGAAAATATCATCGCTCCATCAAATATGCCGAACCTGATGTGTGGAACAGTATCCCGCCAGCTATCCGACAGTCGACGAGCATGTCCACATTCAAGTCGAAATACAAGCAATTACTACTAAATGAATACTACTGCATCCTCAAGATTACCGGACCACGACTGACCTATCGATCTCGCCTTCCATGACATGCCACCCCATTTTGTCACTTGTTTTTTTTCTATCCTATCTTCTTTACTACTCCAAGTCGCTTCGACACCTTCCCATCTTTTCATTGTATCGTATTTTTGTGGCGTATTGAACTGATAAAATTGCTAATAAACCAATGATGATGATGCAAAAAAAACTTAAAGTATACGATACGGGGAATTGAAAGTGAAATATAAACACTACTTCTAAAAGCGGAAATGTATTTCATGTCTTTAGTCCAGAAAGTTTCGAAAGTGGTATGCTAAAACAGCTCTAAAACTGAAAAAACAGCAGAGGTGGTCAGTAACGAAGTACTTCTACTTTTTCGAAGTACTCAAGTAGTTTCCTCTACTTTTGGTACTTACTCAAGTAGATCTTATTTTAGCTACTTCTACTTCGTAATATTTTGTTATCTACTTACTTATTTTTCGCTATTTTCAGTTTGTCAAGTTGAAGTAGTTTAATCCTCCAAACGGGAAGATAGTCCGAAGAATTTCGGGGCTGTTTCCACCGAGCATCAACATTCAATTTTCATAAAATTTGAGTAAAGCCGAGAATTTTCGTCGGGTAGTTCCATTCACACCGCATTGTAGCCCTTCGCCATATCAAATATTTCATCACAGTATATAATATTATGGCTCATCATAACGTTTGAAACAGAAATGTCGCAATCTAGCATTTACTTATCATATCGTAATTTAGCAGTCCATGTCGTGTCCTAATCTGGAAAAGTGGACTCAGACTTATTAGTTTTAGAGTTGTTTTAGCATCAACGTTCGTCGAAACGTTCTAGGCTAAAGACATGAAATACATGCTTCGGTTTTAGAAGTAGTAGGCCTACTTATGTTGCACTTTCAACTCCCAGTATCATATACTTTGAGTTCTAATTAATATCAGTTCTTTTGTCAGGATAACATACATGTTGAAGTATAAAAGCAAATGCCTTTAATTTCCGAAGTTAAAGCTACACGGTATGCCATTTTTACGATCCGGCATATGTTGTATTAACGTTTACTAATCGCGCAAAGTGTTTACACCGTGTCCTATACAACTTCTCTGTCTTGGTCTTCAACTAAACTACAGGCCTCATAATATGAGGGGAGGGCGCCTTACCATGATATTTTCTAAAACGTGCTGTTCGAGTAAACAGAGGATTAGTATCGCATTTCCATATCAATACTATCATTTTCATCCCATGATGCGGACGAATGCTTATGCTGTCGAAAATTGTAACCCTCCTGGTATACATCAATACGAATCAAACTCCGCACCTTTCGCATAGCTCAATTTGCACCTTTTGACAATCCATGTGAACGAATTACGATCGTTTTCACAACTACTTACTTACTTGAGTAGATTTAAAGTCAGTCAATTATACTTTTACTTCAACTAGTTTTTGGTTGCTCATAGTAGGCCTACTTGTGCTCGTACTTGAGTATATTTTTTCGTTGCTACTTCTACTTCTACTTGAGTAGCTTTCTTGACTACTTTGCCCACCTCTGAAAAACAGTTGAAGTCCACTTTTCCAGATTAGGACACGCCATGGACTGCCATATTACGATATGATAAGTAAATGCTAGATTGCGAAACATCGGTTTCAATGGTTATGATGAGCCATATAAACTGTGATGAAATATTTCATATAGGCGAAGGGCCACAATCCGGTGTGAACGCAGCCACGTCAACCCGCTACCTAAATTATATTCACCGATGCGTTCGTGAAATCATAATGGTTACTCCACTGAGCGCGAAGCGCGACGAAAATTCTGTGCTTTACTCAACTTTTATGAAAATTAACATTTGATATTCATGAAAGAAGCCCCGAAATTTCTCAGGCTATCTTCCTGATTGGTGGATTAAACTACTTCTACTTCACAAACTGAAAATAGCGAAAAGTACGTAAGTAGATCACAAAATATTACGAAGTAAAAGTAGCGAAAGTCAGATCTACTTGAGTAAGTACCGGGAGTAGCGAAAAACTACTTGAGTACTTGAGTAGAAGTACTTCGTTACTGACCACCTCTGGTGTCGTGACGCTGGTCCAACCGCGCCTCTTACTTCCCTTGTGATGCCCTAGAAATTAGTGTGGGAAATCCATTAATTAATATGTAGCCTAATTCATGCAATAAGAAGAGATATGAATACGTGGTCACTGGCCACGTCGTTCGCTGCTGTACAAGGCACATTCAATTTGAAATCGTCACCAACGCTCTCCATAGATCATCAACCAGGATGAAGTACGAATTTAGTCTTGGGATTTATTCCTGGATAGTGTCTGTTCTGAAATTCTACAATCTACATACTCAGAAATAATGTGTATCGTGATGCGTATCAATTATATTAATGCAAAGAGGCCATAAGAGTCAACATAGGCTGTGTGAGCAAATTAACTTTGGTAGACGTTATGCAGGGATATCTGGACTTCGAGTATATATCCCTGATGTTATGGGATAGTCTGGGGCGTGTATGGTGCCTGGACTATTCACCAGGGGGTAGCGATGTGTAAAAAAGTTTGGGAAAACTGATTTACGCCATGGTGGGTTTATGCTTGAAATACTACTCGAAGTTGTTTAGATAGCTTCCTATCTTATCATTGTATCGCAATCTTGTGGCGTTTTGAAATGATGAGAGCAATAATAAACGTGCCAGAACGTGCACTCAAGGTTCTCCCTTTTTGCTATGTTTGTTATATTGTTGGTCAGTCAGGGAGTTTGATTGGTTGGCTTAAGCAAGTCGCTAAGATTCATTTCTCCCTTTCTTTTCATTATAGCTCAATCTTGTGCTGTTTGATGTCAAGAAATTTTCACTGAACCGAGTAACATAACAATCATCCACATCAGCGATACGTGTGGCTCGTGTTGAACCTAAGTCTGTTTCAAACAAACGGCGGTTGCTTCCGTTTTGTCATCCATGGATGGTGACTGGTGAGAACGTTGTTGAAAAGGCTGATTTGTTCGTTGTGAAGGTAACAGGTATCTTATAAGGTTGTTGGAAATATATGTTTGGTGTTACCAACCCGTTTTAAGTATCATGATTTTGAGTCCAGATCTTGCGTGAGAACTGAGAAGGTGTTCGTTTTTCAATGATTCGTTGATTTCGTTTGTAAACTGTGGTATATTGTGATGTATGCGAGAGATGGAATGAAATTGATGTGTAATTAAATTTAGTCTAACACTGAGGCATATCGTTTCGATTATCACAATATTTCTTGTCTTGTGGTGTTTTGAAGTGATAAAATTTTGAATAACTGAACTTAATTGCTCAATACTTCACTATTATAAATAACGCAATGCCAACGCAACAGTACCGGTATGATATAAAGATTGACATATGCTAGACCAGGGTTTTTAAACTGTTTTCAACTCAAACCACTAAAGTAGTTTTTTAGTTGATTGTGTACTGTGTAGACCCCCTAAATTATATTGATAGCAGTCCACCATGAGATCTGAAGACTCGAGTTTGAAAACCCCGGTGTTATCTAGACTAATTTAAGCAAAGAACGTACCGGTTCTTAATTTCTTTCTGTTGATTTATATGGCTTGAATCAATTTTCGAATATAGAATGATGATTGCTTTCGTGTTACATTAGTTGTATTTGTGGATTGCAATGAAACGCATAATTGCGGTATTCATAATATCAAAAATAGTTTTTTTGGGGATATTAATGTGCTGTGAAAATTAGTTTAAAGATACTGAAATATGAGGAAGAAATTGAATAAGCTCTTGGTTGTCATTCATTATATCCATTCATACCATTCTTAATCAACTCTTACTAGCAAAAATTTTGTATGTTTATCGGTTTACAGTTTATATTCATAATTTAACTATGAACATCGCAAAATAGCAATGTCCAAATCTCTCGATGGCATTTTGAACAAGTTGAGTCATCCTCTGCCAGAGGTTCGTTGCCGAGCCTTGCGGAGTTTGATATCGAAACTCGACCACGGTCTGATCCACGAAAGTAACCTGGTTCCTGAACGCGCTTTCATCGTGAAATTTCTGGAATGGTTTAATTTTGATTCAAATCCCATGACGGAAGATGTCCTGCAGTTGCTGAAACGATTGTCAATGTACGAAAATGCTCGGTTGGTTTTACTTTCGCTGGGAGGTGTTGAATTCTTTTCAAAGTTAAGGAACGACATAGTCGGACCGTCGGTGCATGATATTGATGCAATCCTTAGGAATCTGACCACTCCAAATGCAAACAAGGCTGTTAATAACCACGCCGAACCGATTCCTCAAGGGACTCAGGACTCTAGATTTTTTTCAAATCCAAACACATTTGTTCCTGACATGGCAGCAAGTTATTTAGCATTTCCGGGCTTCCCATGGCACTTTCTCACAGCTACCGACAGGCACGTCCTGTCATCGACGAGTACATCTCTAAACTCGCCAGACCCGTCTTTAGTCGAAAATGCATGTATGTTTTTGTTGGATGTGGTATTACATGACTTTCCCGCTGAGATTTTCCTTCAGCGTCCGACAATTATCAATACGCTCATGATACTTTTACGTTCTGGAGCCGATGTCTCAATTCTTTGCATCGCCTGTGAGTGTTTATCGCTGATTGCGAAAAATCTCGGTGCCAGAATCATGTCGTATCAGGACCCCGACTTTCATTGTCCAAGACAAGGACTTCCGGGTTATTATAATTCTATTAGAGAGCTGACATCGCAGTATGATTCGTTTCAAGCTGGGTCAGATGGCTGGGAACGTAATGGGGGAGACGGGCAGGACCGCACCGGAAGCTCTTCTCTTTCTTCTGAATACGACGTTTCGTTGCAAGTCGGAGAACGTGACTCAAATATCCAACATATCATCTCTGAAGACGGAGTCAGCCATTCTAGTAGCTTGGACGATGACAGTTTTTTGGCGTCACAACTTTCACAGCTATCGGTGCCTGAATTCACGTTCTCGTGCCTACAATCGGTGGCCGATCTACTCTGCGTGGACTCTCCCATCGTATTTTTTGACGCTTACGAGGTAGCGATGAATTGCGTGCAGGTGTTGTCGCATATTTTCAACGTTGATGCCTTGTGGAGTGAAGATCAAGGTATATGTGACGGCGTTCGTACAAGAATTAAGTTGCTGTCCGGTATAATGTCACGCTGTGTACTGTATCACAGTCACTTGAAATGCGATAAAGACAATGAGAACTGGCAAACAAAGCAGTTTAAAACGATGAAAGACTCTGTTTTTCATCGTATCGCGTTTCAAGTTTGCAGCGTTCTGTTTTTACGATTTCTTCAAGGAATTATCGCCGACGACAGAATTGTTTATCTCAGCGCGCTGAAATCTGTGGAAAACGTTTTGCTGCTCGTCGCGTCCGACCAAGCTTTCAAGATATCTTCCCCAAGCTTGCACAATCTAGCTGTCACGTACCTGAAGCATTTCGACGGCCGGCATCAACTCATTAAATTGGAAGGGGCTTTGGAATGCATTCAGTACATCCAAAACTTTAAAGAAGTTTCTGCTCAGCAGGGAGATTTCAAGTCTTTACTCATGTTAGCGGATGGTTCATTGGACGGGTTACAGTATTACAATCCTACCGGCTTCATTCCTCAGGTGATAGACTTGATTTCAATGGTGAAACCGTCTTTCGGAGAACTTCACTGTCACAAGGCGAAATCCATTCTTCTCAAACTGATGTCGCACAGCGACTTGAAAGTCCAAGCCGAAACATACACATCGTGTCAGAGAGTGATGATGAAACTGTTTGAAAATCTAGAAGATTCGAGTATCGCTAACAGCTGCTATTTCATGATTGATGGCGACGTATTCCGTGAGCTTATAGTCCACGGTTTGAATAGTGCCTCGAGCAGAATCAAAAGTGCTTCACATGACATTCTGATGTCATTGCTAAGAGGGAAATATTTTATGGATAATGAGCAGTGGGTTAATTTTCTGGATGAAGTAAAGGTACATTTGCCGAATTTGCAGTCGTTTGCTGCTGAATCTGATGTTTTGAGGAAAGTCATTCTAGATTTTATCGCCGCAAATTACGACGACGTGACTAGACTCGTGTGTCTGCTTCGATTTTTGATGCTGAAAAGCCGTAAAGTTCGTAGCTTCGCTAGTCCTCTGCTGCTCGAATATTTGACTTCGTCTGCTAACGGGCTTGTAGGAGATTACGAGGATAAGGAAGTGTTGAACGCGCTGTTGAAGTGCCTCATTCAAATAGACGATTTTACAGATCGACTCGTTGCAAACCAGCCTGTACCCATGCTCGGTAAGAAATCTTCTTTGAGGTCTCTTGCCGCCAGCGAAGAGTTGATGTCGCAGATGTTGAGCGTTTTACGTTTTAAAGATACATCGAAAGCCAAAAGACTCGCGACGTTACAGCAGTTAGCGTGCATGCTGTCCGTGAAGGAATCTCATGACATGTTTCTGAAAAGCGATGGGCTTCTTACTGTCCGAAGGCATCTGTGTCGCATTTCCTCCAATTCTGTGCTTACGAAACATGAAACTGAAGAAGCTACGTCATGTTTACTTATTATGCTGAAAGTAGGCGCCGAGAATAACCGAGTCAGAACATCTCTGTTGCTGTTTCCGACAATATTGACGCTGGTGAGATTTGTAGTTCTGTCGCATAACTTTTCAGACACCTCGAATTTAGCCGCTCAAGTTTTGACACTCCTTATGTTGAACGGAGTTTTGAAAACAGAGTGCGGAAATCCTGACTCGTTAGTTACGCTATCCGTCCGTTTTCCTGCGAGAATAATGTCACATTATCATATTTCCGTGCCGTGTTTGCCGCACAATGTAGTCGGCTTGCGTCGTCCTGCAGATGGTAGGAGAGAATCCCCAAATTTGCTCGAAGTGGGACCGGCATCTTTCGCTATCGAGTCGGGAGTCGCGCTAGCTCAAAATCACAATGACGTACGTGCGACTATTGAAAACTTGAAAGCTACACAGTCCAGCGATACATCAGCCGATTCTACACCGCTACAAATTGCTTTACTGTGTTCCACTCCTGACGTGTACATTGATGAATTTGCTGTATCCGTAGCAAATGCTAGAATACATGCAGCGGTCAGTCGAGATGTACGCCTCCTACGCACTCTTTTATTGACTTACGAGCAAGATTATCTCAAAGCGATGCTCAACTCTGAAAAATGGAGAGCGTCTTTAGAAACGTTTGTATTGGTGCAGCCCTCCAGCACAGACGACATGAAGTTACTTTGCGACATCGTAACTTTGCTAGGTGATGTCGTTCGGACAGTTCCGAGCTCACAGCTTCCTGTTGCAGACAAAGACCGTTCATACGAAGAAGGACTGCAGTCTACGCTAGTGTGGTACGTACGCGCGATATGCGGTTCCGGGACGCCCGGAGACGTGCCTTTACTGGACCAGTTGAAAAGTCCGTCATTGAAATCCGAACAGTTAAGCGGACTAGGCTTGAGAGCCAAGGAACAGCGTAGGCTTTGCAAGTCTGTCCTTTCCATGATGAGTCACATATCGGCGACGATACTGGTGCTGCCTGATAAGAGTATCGTCCGCAAATTCCAGTCCACTCTGTGTCGGATCATTCTGTTTAGGTTGAAGCTTGCGAACACACCACGGTACTACGATCTGCCTTCGATGGAGGTTACGTTGGATTGTCTGCTGCATAACACCGCAGCTTGCGCTGAGAAAAACAGCTCAGCCGAATTCTTTTACGATGATGATTCAATGCCTGTGCAGTTAATGTCGTCACTTTTCGAAGTTGTGTCTGCGTTTCACATTGAGAACAGCGGTAGTAACATGTCCTACATGGGCAGAGGCGTGAGTAAGACAGCCACGCAGAACATTGTCAACATTGTCTTCGGGGCCGCGAATCAAACCAGTCAGGATCCAGAGACTTCCATCAACTGGTTGGATATGGTTTCGCAAGGATTCCCGGTGTCGGCCGAAATGTCTGGGAAATACGCGGCGACGAAGCATAAGAAGTCATACAAATGGATATTAGCGTTGTGGCCTGCCAGAGATCCCTTAATCCGATACTGCGGCTTACTGCTGACTTCGATGATCACCAGACAGTCGGACAGTTGCGGTATTATGCAGGAGTATTTTCGAGACTATCCCGGCGGTATTTGGAGGGTTCTGCTGTCGGTTCTGTTTGACAGTACAGAGTGTAGCGCCGTGCGTACTGAAGCTGCGTACGTGTGCTGTAACTTAGTCCTGCATGTGACTAGTTCTGGCAAAACCACGATGGAAGACTCTGAATTTGGCAAGATTCTGCGGCAGTATGGGTTTTATCAAGGGTGTTGCCATATTCTCACTCGCTACCACCCGTGTTGTTGGATCAAACCGTCTTCCCTGATATTATACCCGCACATGTATCCGATGGAGATTACGTCGTCGTACGTGACGGATGAAATACCTGTACACAATCGCAGTGATGACGCTGAATCGCAGTCTAGGGTCAGTGGTAGTTCGAATGGGTCTGATTTTCCACCGGAATGGGAGGCTTCCGTCACCCCTACTTTGTTGGCCGCTATGTGTCATTTGTTGAGTAATATATTCACTAGCTTTGACGATTTGAATGTGGTGCATCGTCATGCCGACATCGTTCAAACTATCAGTTGCCTGATTGACCCGCCGTTATTGGAAAAGGCGATTACTAACTTCGTGTCGTGTGATAAGATTGACGTTACAAAAGGCAGGCTACAGTTTTCCATCAATTCGCTTACTCGATTTTTTTCGCAATCATGCAAACTTCTGCACGTGTACATGTCAAAAGACAAGAGTGCGAAAATTCTACAGGCGACCGTCAATAATCGCGATGTTCTTTTGAATATTGTGTGCTTGGCAACTTCGGACCTCGCTCTTACTTTTGGTGACTCGGACATGGTCAAAAGCGCTATGGATCTTTTGAGTTTTGTCATTGTAAATTGTGACTCCGATAAAGATATCGAAGCGGTGCGGGAAATTATAATGTCGCAATGGACGAGGTTTTGTGCCTGCACCAAATCTGCGATTTCAGACACTAACGGTGACGTTACTCTCAAAATTGCAAGCGTCACGCTGCTGACGAATGTCACAAGCCTGGTTAAGAATGAACTAGACATTGAAAGCCGTCTCGTGACTGATATTGCTGATTTGTGCAGCATTTGTATCAAACTGCTCAAAAGTTTGTTGAAAAATAGCAGAGAAATGGGGTCATTCGATGGTGTTTTGAAATGCTCGTACGCGTTACAATCTCTATGCGTGTTCCGTCCATGTAAATTAAATGCTCTTGATGCCGGATTCCTTGACTATTTGATGGAAGAGATCAATTTCAAAGCAAAATCTCTCTCAAAGCAGTATCAGTACAGTGGCAAAGTTGAAATGAAGAAGAGCAAAGTACACGCAAAAAGGAATACAGCCCTGGCGACGCTGCTGGTGCTTTTGAGAGTTTTGAGCAGTTTGCTCGCAAACTCCAACGAGCTACAGGTGTCTGCTTTGGAGCAAGGTTTGTGCCAAACGCTGCAGGATTTATGGAAATCTATGTCGGACGTGGGAGAGTTGAAATCGACCCTTCTGAAAGTGGCGATCTGCTACACTGTGAGATGCGAAGAGACCAGCGCAAGCCTCACAACATGTACGACCGGACGGGACTCATTCATGTCGTATATCATGTCCGAAGCTCAGGACATGAACAGGTCCGTCCTGGCTAGCGCGAAAGTCAACCAACGCAATTTCAAGGATGTGTTCCGGCTGCTCAGTAACTTATCGATATCCAAAGAGTGCAGGAGCATGCTTTGGAAGGGAGCTTTTCTGACAGGTTTCACAGCCGCTGCAGATAAGGGAAGGCATCCGCGATGCACGAAACTGCAACAAATGCTGCTGCAGCATTGGCTGAACTTGATTCATTGTATTTCATTCTTTCCCGACGGTCAGCTTAATATATTAAAGGTAGGTTTTTTTCTTTTTGAGAGTTATTTTTGAGATCTAATGTGGTTCAAATGTCTGGCCACAATAGGGAGGGGTGTGAATTATTTTGACTATGATCTGGCGTCCCAGCTTCCTAGTCGCAGCACGATCTCACAGGAAACATGTTGGAGGGCCAAAGGTGAATTACGTCCTTCCCTTGCCTACGCCAACACTAGTATATATTGTCCAGACATTGAAAATGTACCAGCTACTTCAATTCAGCTTGAAAGTGGTCGCTGCTCAGGCTAATTACCTTTAGCTGACTCTGCCGAAGTTGTTGCTAATATATTCTGTGAAATTCAACTGAAGTGGTTTGAGAAGTACATTAATTACTTTGAAATGTAGCCTGGGAATGACGCGTCTTTGGTTTTTATTTGTCAAAATCCCGCTGTAAAAATTGCAAGATGCTGTTTCACATACTTGTTATGATGATTACGCTTACATTGCACGTTACTTACAAATTACTTGACAAAAATGTAAATTACCAGTATCACTTCGAAAACTGGTAATGGAAGTAGTTTCTTACTAATCCACTAAATTTATTGAAATGCCAGTGAAAAATAAGTTTTTCATAACTGAGCGCATCTGCTCCCTTGATGGCCAACGATTGGGTATTGCAACCCTTGTAATGTGATGTCAATACTAAACGCAACTTGAGAGAGATCGTGTTGTTGGCGATTGATTAAAATACAGCATGCCAATATATTCGAAGTTTAATGTAATTCTATGAAGCACTTTTCACGGCGGAGGCGACAGTGTGTTGTGTATACTAATATACTGTACTAAATTTCAGATTCAAGACGTCTTAGTCATTCTGGACGGGATCTACACAGACACGAACAATTCCAATATAGTCTTCAAGATATTGTCCAACATGTGCTACCACGGGCCAAGCAAGGCCAGAATGAGCTCAAACCAGAGTATGGTCGATATCGTATCTTCTGGACTCGAGAGCAATTCTTGTTGTCAGGCTCTTTCGGCGTTGCGCGCTCTGTTGTCGGGCTGTCAAAAGTCGAAAGTGTTTCTAAAAGACGCGCAGTTGCCTGTTAAGATTATGAACGCGCAGAATAGGTGCTCGGCTGAACCAAATTTTCGAACCCAGGCAAAGTTGTTGTTGCAACAGCTGGCAGAGTGAATGCTCTCGCGATTTAAAATGACGGCAGTTATAGCTTGTGAATGTATTACTTGCACGTATCCTTAGAATACTAGCTAGTTTGAACTGAAATATTTCTACTGTGTATTAGATTTGATAGTGGTCTCTAATTTTGTACGAATGCTTTATTCAAGTGTTATTAAAATGTTCCGATTCTAACAAGTCTTGTTGTGGTAACGTCTGGTTTGATGGAGAAAATGGGTTGTCAGGACTTCCTGCATGGATGATATTGAAAAATCTTGAGGCACGGGAGCTGGTTTGCTAACTTGACCGATATGAAAAAGAAAGATCAGCGTAGCTTACTTTTTGGAGTTGACAATGCTTGTGCAGAATACGATTCCTAGGCTATGGGCCTTTATAGATATCAACAGCTCATTCGTCTTCAATGGAATTCAGTAGATGCTGTGATACAATTCGCTATTGCCTGTTTTCCAGTGCTAACAGGTTTAGAGAGTCTGAATTGTATACTTCTAAATCGACGGGAGTCGTAGTTGACAAGAAAGAGTCGAATATTTGTCCAGTCTTTGCACTGGATAGAAAAATCGAATTGCAGCTTGGGTTGTGAGTTAGGTGTTAACATTAGAATTGCAATGTCGTTTCTGAATGACTTCAGAATTGGGAGTCGAAACTGGGTGTGGAGACTTCGTCATGGGTTGGACGCTCTGCTACTACACTTCATCTTTTTAGAGCTGTTATTCTCAACACAAAAACCAGCATGATATTGGAATGGCTTTTCACAGTTTTACTTTCGAAGTGCAAGAACAGTGCATGTAGGATACAAAATAAAAACATTGGTAAAATATTCGTTTTTCTAAAGTCATACAAATAAAAATAAATATCATGGTACAGTGCAAAATAAAGGTGATATAAAATGTGTCTTGGTAATGCGAAGCGCTTATTATGCTAGTACCAGCAATCACCAAGTAATGTCATGCATGATGCTTCTCAGGCAAGAAAGACTTCGATACATCAACTAGAATGATACTGATAAAAATCTGGGGTACAAATATCTTCCAAACGACTGTTCCGGCTACAAAAATTTGGAAACCAAGTCTCTACCTAAACATTACATGCATTGTGCGTATACGATTTATAAATATACATATTTCGTTGATAAATATTACAGTGGGTTAATGCCAACATGATTAATTTGTGTATACAATGGGATAAAATGATGTAAACATTTGATAGTCCAACGGAATTGGTTTAGTATCAAAATAATCGGTAATATAAGCAGTAGTATGCTGAAGATATAGATTTGCCTTTCATGATGCACAACTGCCTCAACGAGTACAAATGTACTCTGGGAATGTACAGAACGTACTCTTAACTGTAGACCTCATTGTCATAGAGATAGAAGTGTGAGACTATTTTGCCCTTTTTCGTTGTCTGTGACGAGCAGCTTCCCTTCTGAGCAATTCTTCTTTGTGCCAGGCAGGAAATAAATGCCGAGTGAAGAAAATTTTCAACTGATACGACCACATGGCGAATTGCTTCTCTCTCTCGTGCATTTCTGCAGTGACGACCTCCGGGGTACTTCTGCTGCTTCGTGTGCTGTCCCTTTGGCTGTCTCGGAGTTGTCGAAATGATGGCATAGTGGAAGCACCAGCAACTGAGGATTCAGGGCTGGAAAGATCACTGCCAACATCAAGCATTGCGATCTGGCTGCTTGCATCTTCTACATCGCCTGGAGTCAGGGTTTCATCACTTCCCGAACCTGTGTCCTCCTCCGTTTCACCGATGCTAGGAATAGAAGATGCTTGCGACTGGGCACTGCGTACAGATCTCCTTGAGTAGGCCGAGCTAGGCCTGGAGTGCCCGACTCCAGTGGCAGCGCTGCTGGGTTCCGACCTTATTCTTCTGGTTCTCTGAGCAGGTATTTGATTTTCGACGTCTTCCTTTTTTACAAACGTCACGGCACATTCTAAAAGGATTTCAAAATACTCGAGAAACGTCATTTCTATTTCCAAATTGTAGTCGCCTTTCTGATTCACGTTGGGGTGGTCCGAACTTAAAATGCTCAAAAATTTCTCCGCTGACAGCCTTTGTCCGATAATTTGGAACTTGGTCAAGGCGTGGAGAAGTTTCCGCATGACAACAGTCGGTTCGGACAACGATGCCGGGTCGCATAATGACCGAAAAACCTTCCAACTTCCTTCCATGTACTTCAAAGCATTCACATTCCTACGCGGCTCGAAAAGAAATCCACCTCTAACATGACCGGAAAATACCATTATGTGATCGTTGATTAACGTTAACAAGCATTGACTCAATGTATACGGAGGCTTAGACTTTAAAACACCGGGCGATTTTGCGTCTTTCACCGATTTCACGGTAGCGCTAGAATTTGATTTAATCTTATCTTTAAATACTTTATATCCGATAATGGCTAGACTGCTTAAAAATTCCGAAAGCGATAAACGTTCGAGAGGCTGGTGTATCGTTTCCTTTTTGAGACACTTTGCTAACACACGGTCTAGTTCCGGCAAGGATAGGTGGTGATGATGAATATGACTGTCTAATATAAAACGCCAGAATTGCAGACGTGTCAATTCTGATTTGCTGTTTTGGACTCGGTTGTGTCCGATGGAGCAGTAGTAATTGTACAACTTTCGTAATTCCGATATCTTCCTCAGCATCAGGTTTGTGACTTGAGTGTACTCTTCTTTGCGTCGGTTTTCCGGGAATTCTTCCAGAATGAGATCTAAGTGTAGAGTTAAACTAGGGGCAAGAACATTGCCGCTTCCGCCATGTCCCATCATCGTTAGGTCTTGCCGCATGTTTTACTCCAAATATCATTGAAGGATTTGTTTGTATTCCATATCGTGTGGAGAAAACTTCTTAACACGATACAAATCCATGAGTTTCATTATCGATATAATGTGTGTGCTTAGGTACGTATGAAACAAATACAATCATCAAGTGATAATACAATATATGATATAGTTTCATAATAGTACAGTAATTATCTCACACTTGCATGTAATGTAGATATTGTAATGTGCTGTGCCAGACGAACAGCCAATGATGATGATACTGAATATCTTTAATCAATAAACTTATGAATTATATACGATACTGGACATATTTCTGAGCTGCTATGACTGCAAATTGTAACAAAATTCTTTTCCTGCGCGCATTAAATTAATACTGAAATTAAGGTTGCGTGATAGACCTCTCTGTTTCAGCTTGTATCATCGAATTTTGCTGCAGTCTACAATATATCTCGGGATGTGGTAACTCTGAAGTAATATTTTGGTATCGCAAATTTGCAAGTGAATAAGCTACATCTTGACATGATTGCAATGCGGAATGCTCCATTCAACGTACACGATAAAGTTCAAGCGTGATAGCCAACGAAGTATCATGAAATATCTGTAGAGTAACAGAAACAGAAATAGAAACTTCGATGACAGTGAAACCTGTTTACTTCTACAGAAAGCGTCACAGGAGATCAATGGAGCACAACCGTTTCCAACGTAACGGCTAGTGGTAAATTTGTGAGAAATTCCGAATATATCCGGATATAATGTAATGGGGGGAAGGGGGGACTGATGGGCGATTTTAGAGTCAGAGCATTTCGCCAATATGCAGAATTTCCAATTTGATGACTATAATTTTTCGTTCATTTATCTCCTGATGTCCACAGAGTGTCAAATCATAGCACTTTACACAGTAGGTAGTCTAGTTAGGTACCTTGTAAATTACTATGGCCAAGTTGTATAAATAGTATATACCCGACCAAATACATTATATATCAATATTTCGATATTCTTCGAGTCCTTCGTATCTCTACACCGTACCAAGGAATGTTGAATTCCTTCTACAATCTGCATTCTTTGCACCGTACCATCGCGGTTTTGCTGCACACGTGTTAAACGTTGATAAAACGACCGAACAGCTTTTTCATCATCATCATTGGTTTATTAGCAATTTTATCAGTTCAATACACCACAAAAAATGCGATACAATGAAAAGAAAGGAAGATGTCGAAGCGACTAGGAGTTGTCTATGGAATCGGACACCCACCTTGGCCTAGGCGATGTAAAGAGGAGGCATGCACACTGAATGAAAGTATAGAAGATAGTATAGAAAAAGGAAGCGACAAGAAATAGGACGGCATGTCATGGGAAGCGAGATCGATAGGTCAGTCGTGGTCCGGTAATCTTGAGGATGGACTTTTTGGTTAGAGGTTAGGATTTTACGGAACTTGTCGAAATTATTTCGAATCACTATATATATATCCCTAATATGGCAATTCATTATTTACTTTCCGTTTACATGATAGTATATTAAAGGCTCAGTCGGCTCTAGACTCAGAGCTCAATGAGCCATCTGCACAATAAATAATGCATCCGTGATGATTGTTAGGTGGCAGACGTGCTCTTTTCATCCAAAAGTGAAAACCTCCATGACGTCCCCATTTGTTTATGTATGGAAAACGCAGATGAGAGAAGGTAGTGAAAGGGAGAGAAGATCTCATTTTGCAAAATCCAGCGCAGCGCCGCTCCGTAGCAAAGATCGGATGTTGATTGAATGCGGCAATGTTCGTATAGATATCATGCAGCTAATGCGTTTGAAAGGTTGCCGGAGAACTCGGACCTCGCATGCGGACTTGTTAACTATGGAAATTTGGATTTCATCCTGAAAAGAACGGGCGTAGCTTATTCATTCTTGAAATATATTTTGTTTGTAAGTACAGTGTGCATTTGATTGTTTTGCAGTGTGCTTAGGTTAATGTTAATCTATATAGGCTTTAGTCACGCTGTCACACTTTGATTGACTGCCCAATCCGGAAATCATACATTGTATGTGGAAATGGAATTGCTGACCATCCAGATACAATAACTGATTGATGTACCATTGATGAGACGCACTGATAAAGATATGGCTACAAATGACAGAGTCTCCTCCGATACTGGTAAGTGATGATTTGACAATGAAATATAATATTATTTGCTTATTTTATACTGTATGCATTCACATATTTCAATCACTATGCAGTGTATATAGAATACCTACTTGAGATTTTTTGTTAGCCTTTCCATTTACCAAGATACTTGTACATTACTGCAGCATGTGGTTGTGTGTGTGTTGTTTGTCGTACTGTACTGTATGTATTTACCTATTTCAACGACTATACAGTATATCTTGTAGGCCTGTACATACTTGAGATTTTCTGTCAGCCTTTTCAATGCTTCTACCCTATTGCAGTATGTGGTTGTAAACTATCACAGTGTTACATCACAAGATCCAAGTTTCAGCTGTTTCAATTATACATAATTTTAAATCGGTGACAATATTGGCCTATATGAATTATGAAGTTAAGTAGGCCTATAGAATGAATGATAATCCTTGAACGGCACTTTATTTCTCTTTTTCAGTTTACAATAATTCTTAAGCTTGGGTACTCATTTCTAAAAACATATGAAGCTATAAACAGAGGTGGTCAAAGTAGGCTAATCAAAAAAGCTACTCAAGTAGAAGTAGAAGTAGCGACGCAAAAATCTACTCAAGTACGAGTAGAAGTACTTCTTCCAAAAGCAACCTAAAACTACTTGAAGTAGAAGTAGAATTTGCTGGCTTTAAATCTACTCAAGTAAGTAAGTAGTTTTGAAAATGGTCTTATACGTTCTCACGGACTTTCAACCGCTAAAAATTGAGCTATGCGGAAGTTGCAGAGAGCTTCATGTACAATGCATAATGTTACATCCCAGAAGGTATAAATTTCCGACAGAATGAGCAACATGAGCATTCGACCGCAACATGAGATGCAAATGATAGTTTTGCTATGGAAATGAGATAGGCTTACTAATCTTTTGTTTCTCGAACATCCCGTTTTAGAAAATGTCATGGCATGTTTCCTCACGCATATTACGGCCTTTAGTTTAGTTGAAGTCCAATACGGAGAAGTTGTATGGATACGATGTTAACACTTTGCGCGATTCGTATACGATGATAAAAAACATGGCGTAACGTGAAAATGCCATATAGTGTAACTTATTTTAAGAAAATAGACGGCGATGCTACACTTGCTTTTAAACTCAAACATGTATGTTCACCATACAAAAGAACTGAAACTAATTAGATCTCTAAGTAATGATACTGCGAATTGCACGTGAAATACCAACACTACATCAGAAAAAGCGGAAAGTGTATTTTATGTCTTTTGTCGAGACAGTTTTAACGGTGGTACGCTAAAGCAGATCCAAAACGCTCACAAAGTTAGAGCCCACTTTTCCAGATTAGGACACGCCATGGGCTGCTAGATTACGATATGATGGGTAAATGCTAGATTGCGAAACGGCAGTTTCAAACGTTATGATGGGCCATATTTACTTTGATGAAATATGTCATACGGGCGACAATGCGGTGTAATGCAACCTAAACAACATTCACTTTCGTGAAAACATATTTGTAACTCTACATCTACTGATGCGAAGCGCGACGGAAATTCTGGGTTAAACTTAAATTTTCCTAAAATTGAAAGTTAGAACTCCGTGAAAACAGCCCGAGAATTCCCCAGTTTCTCTTTCTAATTGGAGGGTTACACTACTTCTACTTGACAAACTGAAAATAGCGAAAAGTAAGGAAGTAGATCACAAAATATTATGAAGTAGAAGTAGCGAATATTCTATCTACTTGAGTAAGTACCAGAAGTAGAGGAAAACTACTTGGGTACTTGGAAAAAGTAAGAGTACTTTGTTACTGACTACCTCTGCCTATAAATGATTACCACCACTTTCTTAGCGCAAAAAAAATAGCGAGGGACTTGCATTTAATCTCCTGCATTGTGATCACTGTATAGAGTTTTGTATTGTGCCCTGGACAGTCCCAGCGGACATGGACTCTTTCAGTCGTTTACCACATAATTGTGTAACACTAGCAAAAACGCAAGCACTGCACGCGCTATTATATTCTGTTTTTAATCAATATATTTGACTGATCCCTTAACCTGTTGAAGGCTCATTTGCTAAATGTATCATGAATTTTGCAGTCAGTGTTTCATCAATGTCAAAGAAACATAAGCGCAAGAAGTTTGGATTTTCATTCAAATCCAAAAAGATATCGAGTGGAGAATTTTGTAAGTCTAGTACTACCATGATACTGGTATTTCAAAGTGTGATAATTATGTTTTGGAAAAGTCTATATTTGCTTATTTTATACAAAATTCCGTTGATTTATATGCCCAATTACCTATTTCTGAATCAAGCTAAGATTGCTACTATGCCCACTGCGTTTTAATGGTCTTTGTTTCCATGAGGCAAATTCTATTCATGCATTGCAATGCTATGCTAATGCTAAATATAACTTTTCGGTGCATGAATCATATTAATTTTAGACAGGAACATATCATGATTCCAAAAAGATCTTTCGCGTATTGATTATGTCATAAAATATTTTAATCAACTATTGAGTCAATAATGCTCACATTTTATCATGTTTAAAAGATAGCCTATATATTCGTATTGATTACATCAATATTTGTATTTTTTAGGATCAGGATATATGTATCATCTCATTATTTTATATCGACAAATATCAATATTTATTGTGTCTGTTTAGTGATCAGTAACCAAGACGGTTCGATGCATACTCATAAGGAAGAAGTTATCAGTGAAGGTGAGATCATCTGAAGTATACATTCTGGTTCTTTATGTTAATTGTAAACATGCCAGAACTCCAGGATGCAAGATAAACATAATTTGAGCATAGAGCTTAATATGTTCAATGTTGAGAACATATTATCACTTATATTACAATATCGCAGTGTTATGGCTATGTTATATCGAAAATTTGATTTGTTAGAAATTCTTTCTGTACAAACGGTAACGTTTTCGTGCCATATTATATATTACTGTATTGTTGAATGTTTATGTTGATGCAAATGTGTCATGTAAGTGGGCTAAGGCACCATCTGCATTCCTTTTGTCACACGGGGGTGGACTTTTGCGGCTTGCGAACTTGTGTTGAATAACGCTCTCTATTGAATAATTGAAGACTTGACAGAGAGAGGAATTGCTCCAATGGTATTTTGAGCACAACGTATTAAGGGCTCTCGCATACTAAATGGCAGTTGGCTGCCAGTGCCTAGGAGGAGGGAGTGATTTATGACACAAATGTGCATTTGCACACCTGCGCAGTTGTCAATGTATATCATTCAAGGACGTTCTCTAATACATTTTTGTGATTGCCATATTATGGTCACAATATACAATATACATATACCCGTATTTTGTATCGAAAGCATAACTTCGCATTTGAATATGCATTACCGGTACGCTGCTGCTAATTTGGTCAAGGTGATTTGTTTTACCAGTAAAACGTGTATTAAAAGTTATGGGAATCATACCAAATGCTCTTTAGCTTTTTTCATATTGTCCAATGCACAGCACTCCATAAACGGAAGTTCACATACCGCCCCAGGCCTTTTTTATCGCTATTATCTTTATTGCCTTTCCTGATAAAGCCTTATTTTTTATACCAAACTGTCATATCTTCACGTTAAACTCTATACCCAGATAAACATGGCTACCGGTATAATAATATTAATATCTACTTCCAAATTTGCTTATTCTAATTAAATGGAGATTAATCCATGTGTAATATGAAATTGATATTTACAATAATAAGGAGCTGTTACTCCTCGTTGGCACCAGCAAGAAGATTTTGTTATATTGGGCTATGCACTTCATGTATCGATGTCACCAAAACATTCCAGTACCAATCTGAAGTTTGATTGCTGGATGGCCTCTCATAGCTGCGCCTTGTGACATTTGAAAACGGGAAAATATACTTTACCTTAATTGACAGATGGCACTTTATACGTTTAAAGGTAGCGGGTAACGGTCGATAGCTATCGTCCTGCTACTTAACGCTGCACGGCTGCAGCCTATGGGAAGAGCCGCATAATCAATTAAAAACACTGAAAATCGGCGACTCGACGCGGTTCCGCCAGTAATCCGGCTTGAAATTGTTGCAACTTAGCTCTGGTTCCGGAGGCTCACCCAATTCGCTGAACCCCTAAGCCGACAAATCGGCAGCCTTCGAAATTGGATTTGCGGTATTTATGCGCGGAAAGCTGGATCGTGTTACATGATACGTGCGGGCTTCGCCCTGGGAATGCTGGGATGTTTTTTCATGCGATATTTTAGGCAACAGCCGAATGAAAGTTATTCATCATTTGTGTGTCCTGCCGAGTGCCGTGCTTTTTTACGACGCTGTGCCGACAGAACAACAATAATTGCAATTGCGTGATATTATTATGCCGTGATATGTTGCCTGCGCTCGCCTGGTTTTCGTCCTCCATGTTGCGAGCGCCAAGTCCTAACATTGAAATCTGTAGCTACGATACGACTCAGTATCCAAGAAAATGAAAGCACAAACTTAGCACTGCGCTGAGCTACGTTAAATGTCCGGTGAACGGGGATGAAGATAACGTGACGAAGGTGACAAGGATAGGGTGATTCGCAAAATGAAAAATCGACCGGATGCGTATTGTGACATCACAACTGTAGAACGCGAATTCGCAGGCGTGAAATCTTCCTACCCGGCTGGCTACCCACGCGAATTGCGAACAACTCGATGATATCGTAACGTAGGCTCCTTTATCGGCCTTGACGCATTGTACTATAGTTGATTGGAGCAAAAGGAATCTTTTTAAAGGCTGATTCCAGACCCTGAGATAATAATAGTGATTTCCGGTAATCGGAATTCCCGTTTTCGAATTGTTCACGTCTCGCGGGCGTAATCATTTCCGCCTAAAATTCAGCGCCGTATTATTGTCACTTTAACTTTGATTTGAAACGATATCTTCGGAAATAAATTGGAACGGTGCCGTATTTTAAAGTTCCAGTACATTAACCGTCGTCTTATCTTTCTAATACACGCAAACACATGTTTATAACCGGCACCCGGCGACATTGTTGTTCACTCGATATACGTGTTGACTGCAAGTGGTGCCTGGCTTCGCGATACTGCAGCTAAACAATGCTCACTTGGAATTCGTGATTGTTCAAATCCCGTTGGTAATATTTCGTTGTAAACGCACTCGTTCGAACGCCCGTGCAGGTAATTGACCGCACGGAATATACCAGCTCGAGCTGTTTTCGTCGACGTATCATAGAGTTAGCGTCGTTCGGTTAAATTGGGAATCTTTGAACGTAGCTTTTGCTAAGTAATCCGTCTTTTGTAGTCTGACTATGCCGAATGTGTAATGTGTATAGCATCGGACCGGGTGGATTGTGAATTAGTACAAAGGAAATTGCATGAGTATGAATTGTCGACGCGTAAATCAACGATCGTTGTAATTGTAGTCAAGCTGTAGTCAGCGCGTATATGCGAACCGCATAATTCCGGGGTTGCTGAAAGGATTTTTATTAGATGTTGTTTTGATTAGATATGATAATATCGAGGAATAGTTTTGATTGACTAAGAGCACTCCAATGATAAATGCACCTATGTAATCTTGGCATTTGGTGTATCATTGTAGCTAGGACTAATCCTACTATCCTACTAATGAATGCTACTCAATTCACGTTTCACGAAGTATCGGGGAATGTATCAGTGTGGGTTTGACATGCCAAGGTAAATTTTTCAACTCTATGAGAAGTGTGACACCATGTGGATACTTTACATGACGTACATTAATATTTTGTAGAATATATTTTAGTAAATTTGGGATGTATGCATGTAATCAATCTGACCAATGTACATGCACTTGTTTACTATCTGGATTTTAAAGAATGCCAGTAGAATGTTCAAGCAATTTTGTTTTACCAAGAAATGACTCGTATATTGCGCTCTTTTAAGTTGGCTGGGAATGAAGTTTAAATTCATTGTCCATACCAGATAGAAAATAGTCCTAACTAATGACATCCTGTAAGATCTTGTTGAGAAAACAATCCGTTGCGACCTCGTAAAATATTTATCGTACAATATGGCAACTTCATTGATGATCTTGAATTGGAGAAATAATTGTAATGTCATATGAGGTTGTGTGTGTGTGTGTGGGGGGGGGGTAGGAATTTGCAGAAAGACAGCTCATGTCATTCTGTATACACTATACATGAATGCTCGCACACATCTGTCATCTTCTAGCGTCCGGTATCAATATTGTATGATGTTTGATCTTGCATTGCTCATTTTAGTATCGTTTCAAACTTCCTTGTCCAAACAATGAGCATGCGTAGGCAAGATGAGAAGCATAATTGAATTAGGCCTTTATTTAGTCATGCTAGAGGGTGACATCCAGTGGTTTTGCGCTTATCATAAGTACTGCAGCGCTGTGGGATTGTATTTTATTGTTTTTCGTCCTAGTTTTGTGAGCCATTACACGTTTCTGATTCATTTCCTTTTGTTTTGTAATAGAGGAGACTCGGCATTACAATCAGGAAGGAGGCATGATAGAGAGCCGTGAATTGCGTACCGAAAGTGAGGTGGTTTATCAAAAGGTTTGAAATGGTGGCCTATTTTTGTGCTTGTCTCCTTGCTGTATTGCGTGTGACTTAAGGATAATATATCCGACAAGGGTGTGGAAGGAAGTCTGCCAAATTTGGGAAGAATCGACGCTGAAGTGGAGAAAGACAACACGGATGAACACAGTCCTTCCGATGGTTCGAATCATTCGAACTCACCAGTAAGGCACAAAGTAAGTAGGAGTTTTTTTAATACCGTTTATAATCTGCGCGTTCTCCCCCTTCCCAATATTAATATATGTACATGTAGGCCTACAATTGTAGTTTATATGAAAACCTTTCATGTGATCTCACTACGTGGATTGATATTGGGTCATGGGTGAAGCCAAATGATGGGAAATAACTGAGATTTCAGCTATGAACCAGTGTGACGCAAGGATATTGAGAATGCAATAGTTTCAATAGCACGACCCCCCTTCGGAATATGGCTACATCAATAGCATTCTACACAGCAATCAAAAAGAAAATATATGATTTTCCTGCAAACAATATTACAAGAAATTGCGAAGTGTAAAAATTGTCTTAAATTATCTGCATTTAATACCAGTAGGACTACTCCATTTTTCTGGCGCCACGGTTGGGTGTTATTTTGTTACAACCCGTTTCTAGGTATTTTCAGAAATGAAAATTGACTTTTGGGATGTGTCCGGTCCATGTCGAAATATAATCCAAATTTTTCTGAGTTTAGGAAAAATTTCGTCGATTGCGCAATGCAACGTTTTCACATTTTTCCGTAAGTTGCCGTTAGTCTAGCATTTGAGTTTATCGTCAATTGCAACTAACTAATTGTGCATGAGCGAAAATCAACTTACAATTGAGATTGTGATTTGCACCGGCGGCACACACTTTTTTCACTTGTCAATGTACAATATTATTCAATTCTATGAGTATTCAGAGCATGCTTGATTTTTCATCACGGCTTGTTAGCATTATCCAATTCGCTGTTGAATTTCTATGGCAGCTTGCGTGTGGCTTCCTGTCCTAACTACTGCAAAATTGTTTGACCTCAAGAGCCTGCATTGTTTGTAGTTGTGGGAGGTTTGTGTATATCCTGTATGAACGAATTCAAAAAGTAGTCTTGAGGCTTCACATTTCCGTGCTCGTGTTCCTGGTAATAATTGACGACATAGCAGTTCAAAAAAGTGTTGTGGTGCAGAAGTGTTGGGTTGCATTTCGAGTCTTCGAACTCTTTCGGGATTACACGGCGTTCGCGAAATAGCTTGTGTCAAGTATTGCCCCTCAATTATTTACACATACAGTGCTGACAGATGCCAATTGATGATTTTTCAGGTAAAATATCCAGTGAGTTTTATTAATGGACCAGTTGTTAATCAACGGAATGCAGTTATTAATCAACAAAATGAGTGCGCTGCTTGTCTAGACATACTCTTTTAACTAACGAATGACAGTTATTTGATGATTTATAATGTACAGCTCAATCAAATTGATTTTTATAACACCATTTACACACTGATTTTTTTCTCGTTAGTAATTCTACATTCACCATGTTTGATTTATTTTTAACAATGATAGGTTGTGTTGGTTTAAAGCAGTATGCTGAAGCTAAATATCTTAAATGGTTCCACTCGATACATGAATAGCAACCTGATTCTATATATCGCCAATAGAGATTATTGATCGCATTTCAAGATAAAATACGAATCACAATTGTAACTACTACTGTGTTTACCACCTCATGAAACGGGAGATCAATTGTTGTACCAAACTTCTAAACTATTAGCTGCACAATGTTTTCGTATACCACGCAAATTATTGTAATCTCACTAGCCTTTTATGTAACCTGATATGATGGAAGTGTATTGGAATTCCTGGATTCTTCCCACAAAAAAATTGTCAGATTGCCTCAACGATAATAGCTGTCTTCTTTCAGCATAGAAAGCCCAAAATTATGGAGTACTACCAAGGAGTCACGCACCGTTTAAAAGTTCGATTACTGAGCGGTCAAAATCTTGCTGCGAGAGATAAGAATGGTATAGTGAGTTTTATTTTGTCATAAGAATAAAGCGATAGGCTATCGTGACTTTGTCACCACTGGGGAGTCGAAAGTGATGGCAATTTTGGTCACTGACCGGTATCAAATTTTACAAACTCCGAATTGGATATTATGTAACGTCTGAGATTGTATTGGTTAGTGAGAGGAGTTTGTTTTTGGTTTGAATTTACATCACATTTACATATTATTTTGCTTCTGGCAATATCGCCTTTACTTCGAGTGGAGCTCTATCGCAGGGATATTCAACTATTTTTAGCCAAGGTACATATTCAAAAGTTTGAAATTCCCTTAGATCCTCTAGGAATCTCACCGACCTTTTTTGGTTGGCTATACTTGTGGTGATGTAATGACTAAAAAGAAGTCATCTCTCCCGCCTGTACCTGTCGAATCCGCACAATCAACTCGTGGATAGTGGATTTCTCCGACCTTTTGACATTGATTTACCTTGTGCTTGTGGTGGTGACTAAAAGATAAAGGTCAACTCACCATTTGCATGGTCTGCCAGATCCGAATATTTTGCCTGTGGATAGTAAAGCAGATGAGGTCCGGGGTCCGATTCCAACTCTTCAAAGGTCATGATTCGGACCGCGGCCCGCCAATTGAATATCCCTACAGCATCACAACTATACAGCATACAACTATAGCATCTGACATCACTTTACATGCAAAACTCAAGTACGTCATTGTCTACATTCACTGACAGTGCATCCAAGACGTCTTGCATATTCTTATAATGATACGACACCTTTCCGAACTTGATATCAGGTCTGAGCGACCCGTACGTCAAGTTCAAGCTACACGGAAGCACCGTTCACAAAAGTCACATTTGCTACGCCAACCTAAATCCGAAATGGGATAGAGAGGAGTTCACCGTTTCCGTGCGAAAAAGCGATGAGATGGTGGTCAAGGTTTACGACAAGGATACGTTGAGCAAAGACGATTTCATGGGGTAAGAAAAGGCCTGAGCCACACACAGCTTCTCTGGTGGCGTGTGGTTATTCCGCACTTTGAAACTTGGAGCTGCGGAATCTGAAGTGCTAATATAGGAAGAACAATAGATCGTGGTCAATGATGGGCTATCTCTGATCAGATTGCTTGTAATCCCGATCAAATAACTCTGAAGTGTAACTTTTTTCATCACTGTTTCCTTCCTTGTTGCTAATTGTACCGATCATATAAATTTCTGAACGGTATTTAAAGAGCTTCTTGGGGGTATAGATCTCTAATATACAGTTGAATATTTAACTAAGCCCGAATATTTTCGACTGACACTCGTTAGGGGTATTCGTCAGCAACTAGTCGACAATCGGAAAGAATATGGCATATCAACAATTGTGTCACCAAATATGACATCACCGGTGACGTCATATTTGGTGATACAGATTTTGCTATTTTTGGTAGTCACCCATACTCTCAATTTAACCTAGGGTTATAACACGAGTCTCTTCATGTATCAGTGTGACTCCCGCAAAATTTGAACACCATATCAATTGCAGCTGTAACATAGTCCCACTCTATCAGATATATTTTTCACTTCACTCTGTCGACATTTATAGAGTATTGTAGATCGAGTCCTGCTCCCTAGACCGGGTCATGAAGATTGCTGGCACCACATGATGTATTAGTTGATAAGAGTATATGAACTAAATCATTTCATCCGAGTTGATATTCTCTCCAGCAGGGATTTTGGGTGTAATCAGTCATTTGCTTTGTGTGCGATGGTGTAGCTGGAGGCGTTCATACTACAGCTATGAAAATTTTAATATCCTAAGATTGAAAAATCTTTTGAAAAACCATCTAAATTTGGGTCTATTCACAGAATGAGCTCGTTTGAACTTGATAGCTTGGAGGAGGACGAGGAAATTGAACTTTCCTTGGAGTTGGAGGAAGATGGCTTTATCACAGATGAAGATTTAGGACGGATCCACATAGCCGTCACGTTAACGTCCATGTTTGAATGTCCGATGACTGAAGTGAGTCATTGTGATGTCACCTATGAGCAGTATGCAATTGTGTCTTGGACCTAACCATCCCCTGCAATTGATACGCCGCACCCCTTAGTTGAAATGGAGAATGATTGTCTACGATGTTTCGAAGGACGAATGCGAGCAAATCGATTCTTCTTCTTTGTTATTTGATGCATGATGCAGGGTCGTAACCAAGTCGCAAGGTTCCGAGTCACAACTCAATTTGACTTCTATAGTTTTGACTCGAGTCAAGTCAAATCAGTTCCGATTTTACACCGAGCCCAAGTCCTACTCAAGGCGAGTCATTTAACCCTGACATGATCTCTGAAAGAATTCAATAGCCGTCAATATGATGAAATGTATGTCTTGTAACAGATGTGTGCAACCTTTTTTGACAATTGACAGCCAGGCCAGATATCGGCTAAACAATTGCCAAGCAACGGATCGTACAGATTCTTTCTAGCAGTTTCAAGGTCGACAACTCATTAGGGTTTGGTTAAGGCGATTATGAGATTGTGAACTTGGTGATCAACTGCACGTAATTGTTAAGAATATCCGAAGGCAAATTGCCCTTAGTGCAGAACAATATTTCGGTTTGATGAAAAAATTTACTCAAAATATTCCAATGTGCGAAGTCAGCATATGCATATTTTAGTGTTACTTTAGTCCGCTTCAGCTTAGCTCGGCTGAACTTCCTTGTGTGATAATCGCATAATATTTCTCAAATGTAATGACTTCATTCGAGATGAATCTAAAATATATTGTGATCCAATGTGCACAATTTCGCGACCTATTTGAGCACCCCTACTATAGACACCAATTTTCCTTTTACTTTCAGAGTTGTTAAAATTGAAAATACAAAAGGGAAAAATCGTTATTGATTATATCCATTTTGTCGCGCTGCATCAGTCCGTTTCATTATTGCGCCCATCCTTTAAGCCCGTAGTTTGTGATTACCTGATCCCAGAGAAACATAACGTTGACGAATCCATTATCCCCTCTATGCCTAGAGAATAGATAAATTGATTTAATCCGGTAATGTTGGATGTAATTTTCTAGTTATTATAACATATGAACCACGGAGTGTACTTACAGTACGGTAATGCTCTTCAGTCACAATGGTCAAGGGGTCAGGCTTGCTTTTATCTCGTCGTTTGGATTACTTTGAATTTTAAGGTCATTACCGACATGTCAGCTCGTATTTGATTGAAAACGAGGAATTCTTTTATTCTTTAGCGGCCGATGCAATATTTATGCGGTGTTGCCAATTTATATTTTGCTTCGGTAATCATGATTGACTGATTCCATTTGAGTAGTGTAGAGTGTGCTGCTACCCCTGACTGTGCGATATATTGATCACACATAGACTGAAGCTATTAGTCTTGATATAGTTTTATTATATCTATTGTACTAATTTTCCTAATGAAAAACGTCGCTTTATCAGAGTGAAAGGGATTGACTAAAAATCATATGTTCAAGTACCATAAATGGGTTAACCTTTGTGGTTGAATATTTTACTTGCCCAAATTGGCGTGTAGCTGGATATATTGTTATTAACTAATGAGACGGACTTATTGCTAGGGACTGTATGTTTCTAATTTGTTCACCACAAGCATAAAATTATTGGGTCTTGCACATACGCGACTAATGTGTCACCCTTGATTTTTTTTAGTGTTATCTCCTTAGGAATTGTTTTCCCTAATGTGATGGCTCAATTTTTAGCACGATGGACCAGTGCCCTCATCTGACGCCATCGAGACGATGTCCGTTTCTAGTCTCAAATTCCAGGAGCAGCAGCAATCTATGTCACGTTCTGATAGCAACGCGTCCCTTGCAAGCAATCTCAAGGGTCATTGTAAGTATATTGATTTCTTTCACCGAACAACATCTTATATAATGTCATTATGGGTTATGTATACACAAGACGCAATAAAATGAACGAATAGGATGATGTCTCCACTTGCCTCGAGTCAAAACTATTAAAGTGTGATTGACTTGTGACTCGGAGCCTTGTGACTTGGTTTCAACCCTGGCTGAGACTCAACCTGATGGGAAGTCTTGTGCCAATAACAATGGATTTACCAACTACACCATCTCCCCAACATACACTATACTCTCCTCTCTTCAATCAAATGATAATTGTGTTGTGGTTTTTCTGTTTCTTGTCGTATTGATTCGCTGCTTAAATAGGCAAATAAACTGGTATGATTCTGCTGCAACACATACTCATCAATAGATAATTATCCCCCAATACTGCTTGCAAACTTTCTGACAGAAGATTCCTTTAATTATTCAGTTATGTGCTTGAAAATACTGATTGAACTATTGAACTGCGATTGCCCAGTAAATACTACATCCAAACTCAATCATTGACAATCAGACTTACAGAGTCAAATATAAAATGTTAAGTTTCTTACAAATAAGCCAATGCATCAGCATAATATCATCCATATCTTCTGCTTTATACTATCACTTATCAGTCATTTGTCTTTAGGCCTACTGTGTTGTATCTATCGCAACATCTCTATGATCTGCTGTATCTTTCGGCCTCAAAGGTCTCTATCGGCAATAGAAAAGTTATTGATCTGATCTATGACATGATTGTCAACGATTATCAGCTACTTTGGGTTGTTTTTTGTAGTTTGTTGGTTCCAGTTTGCAAAATAAGGCCTGATGTAGTATACGGCCGATCCAATCCAATGTTTCGATTTTGATATATCTTGCCAATGTGTGACTTATCGCGGTTGTTTGGAAAAAATGCCAGAAATTTTGTGTCTTAAACGGATGAAAATATTAAAACCGCTGATTTCGATTATCCCTTTTAATCTTTATTCTATTCAGACTTTATTTGGATCATCATCGTCATAAAGTGGTGATTGTTTTGCGAACCTAATTATTTCATATTTGGGCTTGTTCTTTGCTTTTACACGACTTTTAAGACCAGGATTTGAATAATTTGGATTAAAACCAGTGAGGGTCTGATTTAGATCCTTTCCGAGTAGATTTCATCATATCAATTGTCTTCATTTCACATTCAATATTTTATTCGCAAGTCTTTAATCCATGTCTCGATTAAATCAACTCCGGTATTATCCAAGCTGAAAAAAGAAATCTATCTTGAGCTCAAGTAGGTCTGTCATGATTGCAGTATAAGCTGCATGGTGATAGGCTTACCTTTCCTTATCCCTACGGCAGTTTTCCTGGTCACTGGGGGTTAATCCTGATACAAATCAAGTATTGTTTTGATGACATGTGATTGATTTTTTTTCGATACCTAGTGATAGGATGCTAATCTACCTCGATATGAGTAATATGCTCACTTCCGTGGTATTGGTTATAGCAACACTATTCACGGCGTGCCATTCAATAATGTGTGAATTTAGTATGGCTTGCGGGGATTTTTGGAGACATATAATAGTCTCATTCTGTCAGTGTGTTCTATAATTCCGTGAGCGAGTTGACGTTGCTTAGTGTAAGGATATCATTTTTCTGTTATTCTATCTAGCATCGGATATGAGACTGCGAAAAATGAAGACCCCGTTGGGGTCTGTTCACATAACACTGGTATCGGGAACGGGGTTGCCAGCAAGAGATTCGAATGGACTTTCGGATCCTTATGTCAAATTTCAGTTCGGGAAACAGAAGCATAAAAGCCAGGTTTGTGTTCAGCCATACTGATTGTTGCCTGTAATCTATAGACATTTTATTGGTTTGTCAAACACAAAATTTGTTGCATAGATGACAGCCCTTAATAATGACAGTTTTATTTTCGTGAAATTGCAGTGGTATAGCTGTTATCAGCTTGAATAGCAACGTTTGAATGGTATTTTGAGTTCGTTTTTCAATATGTTGTTAACAAACTGTTCCCTCTCGTTTTCGGGAAGTGTTGTCAAAGGTATCATGTTTCTATAAAATGGGAGATCACATAAAATTCATGACGCGTCTTCGCGAAAGTGACCTGAAACATTGGTATGATGAAAAATTGCATGACGGTTAAAATATTATTACTATACAGCGTGCATGGATGCTACTGAATATTTGAATATTATGACAGCTGCAGCTGTAAAAGGAACAGTTATATCATCCATTATCCGGCTGAATCATAGACCGATGTTCTGATGTATTGTGAGAACTGAGAATGTTTTCATTATTACAAATAATCCATTGAATCCATACTTATTATCGATTCTAGGTAGTGTGAAATGATATCATGCTCTCGGTTAAGACAAACCGTAGAAAGCTGTGAGGTCTTTGTGTTTATAGACGGATTCGAAGTGTATTGATTTTGGCCGGTCTCTGATATTATTATTATTATTAATGTATTTGACCCCTTGTGTTTTTAGAGCTGTCAACAAACTTTTTGCAGGCAGTAAATGTTTTGACATGACGCTGTAACTCATCAGTAATGAAGAAATCATGACTGCAACGCTAGGTCTCAAGTTGACCAAAGTCATTTTATTCCTCAGACTTTGCGTTTCCAATGCTTATCAGTACATGTCAAAGCAGCTGTGTAGCTTGCTTGCTTGCGTCATGTTGGTTTTAGTTTGTTTATGGCACATCATTCAACACTCAAAATGGTTTTGAGTACACGTGCATCCATTTTTTTGGTGACAGTTGCCTGCTTCTTATTATATCACATTGGGTTATCTTTATCAAGATATCACCAGTGACTTTTAAACAGATAACAAGACATATGCCGACCGATTTGGTCGTCTTGGTAAATGAAAGTACATGAAATTCATCCTAAAACAGCACGAACATTCATAGTTCTTAATTTGCTGCATTGAAGCAGCCTACAGCCATTACAAAACCGTTTGTAGAGAACTCAATACTGACATTCCACAATTGAGAAATTATTTTTCTCTTACTGTAACATTGAGACCCTGTCAAGTTTATCAAATGTGTTTTCTGATTTCCGCAGCTTGCGTAGCACAATTTGCAAACTGCTAGCACCCTGACATAATATGAATATTGAATATATTACCATCTAATATTTGTCAACTACAAGT
Source organism: Botryllus schlosseri (assembly GCF_051294905.1). Lineage (NCBI taxonomy): Eukaryota > Metazoa > Chordata > Ascidiacea > Stolidobranchia > Styelidae > Botryllus > Botryllus schlosseri. The sequence goes on along the minus strand of NC_137251.1, from coordinate 10,214,550 downwards.
ACATTAAGCATACGCCCTAGATCCATTTAAAGATCAGTGCGTGGAAAGACCCAACCCTGTCGAAAAAACCATGATTAAGACTTGGCCGAATGCATCATTGAAATGGATGCGCGTCAATGAGTTATTGTTGTACAGAAAAGTTTTGGTGACAGAATTATTCGCAACTGTGGCAGTGACTCATGTAATGCATCAACCAATGACTGTCCCAATTGCACCATTGAAAGTTCTGGAACACATTAGCGAATATTTCCACCAGAAACAATATTGCTCTCATAATTCATCTGGCTACACCACTATTACTCATTACCGGTACTTGTTTTTGATGCACACTTTTGTGCTGAGTTCAATATGCGATATTCGATCCTAAGACGTGCAATATTTTCATCATTTCAGGTTTGTTTCAAAACTCTTGACCCCGTATGGAAGGAGGAAGTTTATTTCATGCTGACAGGGCAAGACTCAACGAACAAAGAACAGTCCACTATCGATATCTCAGTATGGGATAAGGACTCTTACCGTAAGGACGATTTTATCGGAAGGTATTTCAAATTGATATACCGTAATCCAAAATTTGCAAGACACTGAAAAACTTAACGGCTAAGTGTGTGTTGTATTCGGCATACTAATTTAATTTCAAAGTACCTGTAACTACTGTTCACCCTTCAAGTAGCCTAGCCAACACATCATAGCTGTTCAGAATCGGTGGTGTGACCTTTGTGCAAAATCCAAAATGCCCCCATCACTATTTTCTTCGCCCTCATTTAGAGCGTTACAGTTTTATTTACATCTGAATCTGCACAATACACTTATGATAACCTACTGATTGCCGAAATTTTGGAATTTTTTTCATGAAGGTCTATATTTTAAACACTGGGTTAGGCCATCGGACGCATTTTTCATACCTTGTTTTGTTTATAGCAAAATTTTGTCCCGCAGGTGTGAGCTGGAATTGAAAGATTTGCAGTACGACACAACGTATGACCGGTCACTCAGTCTGACCGACACAGCCGGTACAATCAAACTACTTGTAACAATGCAATTGAATCGACCGACCACGTACGAGCCAGTTATGGCACCGGAGGACTTGACGGCGAAATATGTAATTGTTCTCTTCTTAATGGTTGATTGCTTTCTACCTGGTCTCACATAATCTGTGTTCGCGGAGCAATACTGACAAATTACTTACTTAGAACTGAACTATTTTACCTTGCAATAACGGCATTTTCCTATTTTCATTTTACCCGGCTCCTACATCTACATAACTATGTAAAGTTGCACATACTTTGTTCACTTGCATTTCTTGTATCTCTCCACGCATGCGTGACTCTTTTAGACTCGGGCTGTGTGTGTTGCCAATACTGTTATACGTCAAGCTGGCACATTACCATGCTATTTCAGTGCATTTCTACCTTTTCATGGTACTGAACGATTTCCAAGACATGTTAATACCAACCTCTTTACCACTCTTACAAGGCTCTCGCGTCCACATTCAATTCCCTATCGGACGTTGGATTCGTGGAAGTGAAGGTGATACGGGCGTCTGGATGTCGGTCGGCTGATCCGAACGGGAAATCGGACCCTCTCTGTATAGTTGAACTGTGCAATGCGCGAGCCCAAACGCACACTTGCTACAAAACTCTAGACCCTGTCTGGAACAAGACTGTGGTATTGTAAGTCGACCTCGTGTTATTGGAAAAATTTTCGCTCTGCCATGGCACTTGTATGCGAGATCACTCTGTTCTTGCTTTCTAATTGTCAATTATTGTTATTTTTTGCATTTCAGTTCATCATTCATCATAAATAGTAGAATTTATATTCATTTCTATGCTGTATCCGGACATAGGGCGTTTACTGTATCAATGTGGTATATTACGACTGAAACGCACGACTACAATTACGGTTACATTTCTTTTGCTTTAAACTTCAGCCGACACACATTTTCGATTGCATTATAACAATTGAGATGCGGCTGCATCATAAGATAACATTTATTTTTAAATTGTGACAACATTTGCGTATTACGTCACAATGTATCCAGTGTCTACCTTCATTTTCGGCACCCACTGCTAATTTTTAACATTCACTGCGAGCCATTCCTGCATAATATGCAAGCGAGTGATTGAGTAAGAATAGTGAAATAACAATTAGTTCCCCCTTCAAGTAGAACCATGGTAGAGTACGACAACATGAATAGGAAATTATGTGATAGAATTTTCTGCTTATCGTAGCGTAACACAAGTATACCTGTAATCCACATCCACATAATACGAATATCGGGAGCCACCATTATGAATAACCCAAAAGGCCAGCTCGCTTGTATTTACGACTTGGATCAGTAACCGCAGAGTTGTAATGGCTCGTTATTTTATTTGAAGAGTATAAAATTTTGAAATCTTTATTCGGTTAAGCAGGGGCTGCTGTTTGCATACTCTTAGCCTCGCAGTAACGTTCAATTTGAGTGTACCTTGATCGCATAATCGAACATCAGTTTGACTAATAACAATGGTGTGATCAGCTTACAGAAAAGACCGTGAATGGGACAATAAGTCTTGACCTTATTTTATTTATCCACTACTAACCCAGTTTGACTGTCCTTAGTTTTTGATCCATGTCTATGGCCACCCAGGTTATATACTATACATAGCCTATGTATGTATAAAAGAGGTACAAAAATTCAATATTCAATTGTATGGTATATTCATATCGAAATGAACCCGAATATTTTCGGCTGACACTTGTCAGGGGTGATCGCCGGCAACTAGCACAGATTTGGAAAGAACTTTGTATGGTAACAATCGTGTTAGCATGGTTGTAACCAAGTCACAAGTCCATAGTTTTGACTTGAGTCAAGTCGAGTCATTTTCAATTCACCACCGAGTCAAGTCCAAGTCAGTGAGTAGAGGGTCAGGTCCGAGTCATAGTGCTGTGACTCGAGTCCGTGTCCAAGTCATTGTGTTCAGTTCAGTTCGGTTCAACCTCCTTTTTTCAACTCTGCCCGAATGATTTAGAATGGCTCGCATTCATGATATCGTAATTATCCTCAGTCCTAACAGTTTCTGGCCCTATTTTCCAAGAATCAGGACTGATAGATATATTTCAATTGTGGTAGCACTTCAGTGGGGCTTTTTACATGAATAACAGTTTTCATTGCGCTTTGCAGCCCCGTAAAAGACATCCACGATATCCTGGTGTTCACCGTAATGGATGAAGACCGAGACAAGATATCGGACTTTCTCGGCAAAGTTACGCTACCGCTACTGCGGGCAGTTAACGGCGTCGAGAAGACGTACGCTTTCAAGGACAAAAAACTCCAATTCCAAGCCAAGGGATCTCTCACTGTCGAAGTCCGTCTCATATACAACAAGGTAGAGTCACAGGCGCTGACTATTGTCACTGCAAAAATCTGTAGAACATCAGCCAGTCGTAAACCTTGCAAGTCTCTGAAATACAGAGGTGTGTTCGTCTGTTCAGTAACATAATACTTCCACTTTTTCAGGGTACATGAGTAGGCGCTGCACTACTTGCGCTGCTTACGATAGTGTTTGTTATTTTAAACTGGTCCCACTTCTACTCAATTTATAGGCCAAACTGCTTAGTGTGTACAGTGTACACTTTGGATTTAGTAAACTAAGTAAAGTAAAGCAATTCCTTAATGACCAGCCCCGATTAACTGCTAAACGTTTCAGACCCCTCGACCAAATCGCTACTTTTACTTGTAATTGAGTAGAAGTGTACGGCGTTGCCGCTAGAAAGCTACTCGAGTGGCAAAACTGACCAATTCAGCCACCTTTGATGAAGTAAGGCCAAAAATATCATTGACCGCTAGGAAAAAGGTACTTGTTCTGTTGCTATCCCTACAAACTGACTCCAGGCTCACTCTCTGAGAGGGGGGCCGGGCACCGCTTCTTTAAAGTGTGGTTGAAAATGTTTAAAATTTACCTTTGTTGCACGAGATTAAACATCAAGGGGTAAAAAGATAAATTTAAAAAAAAATAGGAGTTAAGTTTCAAGTTTTCGCTTTTTTCCTTCCTGCAAAGTCCTTCACGCTTTACGGGAATTCTCAAAAACTCATCTTGCAGGTACGAGCCGCCGTACGCACGTTCAGCCCACGCGAAGAGCGATACAACGCGCCGGAACCGAAATTCAAACGGCAACTGCTCACAGGAAACTTCAGCCGGCTGTGGTCCTGCATACAAGCCGTTCTGGGAGTCGGGGAGTTTGTGAATTCGTGCTTCACGTGGGAGAGCCCGGCGAGGTCGTCGGCTGCGTTTCTTGTAAGTACGCACAAGGTTTTAACGAGAAAAAGTACCGATAGCAGGGCATGCGACACTTTAGCACAGTGTTTCTTAACCTCTTTTCTAGTGCAAACCCTAAATGGACCACATAAAGATAGTGTCTCGGTAAAGGTCATCACTTCAACCCAATCATAATCATAGCCTTAATCTCTGCTATCTAATGGCTAAAAATTCACCCGATAACTAAAAAAAAGTGATCACTGTTGCCCTACCCTCGTCACGGCCTAATCAGCAGCTTGAGTAAAATCAAATTTTGTAGTTATGCTTTCGACATTGCCCTTTCACGGAACCCTTAAAACTTGTCCGCGGACCACAGACCTCCAAGGAGCCCATGAACCCCTGCTTTAGCGTGACGACACATGAACAGGGATGTGAATACTAGAGGTAGTCAAGAGGTAGTAGTTTTCGTTGGTATCCGACTGGATGAAGAAGTAAAGTCATAAATTTTTACGCAAGTAGCAATTTTCAAGTAATTGAAGAAGCAAGTATTCAAGCTCTGGTTTTGCCTAAAAAACATGAAAACCACGCACTGCCTCGACTGCAAAAGAGTTAGCAAGTTGAAAAAATCACTCAATATTGCTATGTGTCAAAATCGCTTTTAGCGAGACCAATGTTTCGAGCTTGAATTGAGTACCGCATTTCGAATGAAATTACTCTGTCATTTTGCTACGCCCCATTTTGCTAATCCGTTTTGTTCGGATATGAAGCCAGACTCGAGATCGATATATTCTCTGGGCTTTGAACGCGTCGTCGTTGTTGGCTTTAGGTCAATCCTTATCGGCATCCAAGTCCATTATAATTTGAAGAGAGTCTTGTAGAAATTAAAAATATATAAACAAATATACAAATAATGTATTCATATTTCTCAAATACGGATAAAATATTGGATCCCAGTATAATTACGATTTGTTCCTAGCATCGATTTTAGCATGCGACAGAGACTTGGAGACTACATGCCGCGCTGGGTCTTTCTGATACTCTTTAAATGCTTGTACCAATCGAAGTTACAATACGGCGTCCTCTGCTGGGGGGCTGCCAGAGTTAGCGCACTCAAGCCACTGCAACAAGTACAGCATCAGGTCCTTCGTATCATAGCCAGGACATCAAGGGGGCCAGGTTGTGCGTCCAATAAATCACTGCTCAAAAGATTCTCTGCCTTAAACATAAAAGCGATGCGTAAACTAGGAATTGCCAAGTTTATGTATCAGTTCCATTGGGGTCACCGCCCCGGTAATTTCAGTGACAGGAAAAATCATCGCACTATCGAATATATTTTCGAACGGTATATCGTCAGCTATCCGACAGTCGTAGAGCATGTCCTTGCCAACATTCAAGTCGAGATACAAGCAATTTCTACTGAATAAATACCAGTCAGCCCTCAGGTTTACCGGACCACAATGTGTCAGGTCGATTTCGCCTTTGTCCCATGCCCCACCCTCCCATTTTGTTGCTTGTCCATTTGTATGATCTACTTTACTTTCGCCTAGCCCTAGGTGTTTTGAAATGATGAAATTCGTAATAACCTCATACTCATAGACCAGTGGTCGGGAACCTATGGCTCGCGAGCCATATATGGCTCTTTTGGGTATAAGATATGGCTCTTTGCCAAATATTTATTTTTGTACTGAATTGATCAATATTGCAGCGACTTGTTGGTAAATTTTCATCACTGCTTGAATAATTATTCTCGTGACAGTATAAACATTTCTTTGAGAGGTAAAGACAATGCCGTCTTCATGTTTAGGGGCTCGGTCCCCCACTTTTCAAAATCACAAAATTTAAGTCACTGTCACGCCGGCGGTCAATACCTCTGGCGAATTCTATGTACTCGACTTTAAATCTTGAATTGTGCGATACGTTGATTAATCAAAGAGCATAGCAGACACGGTAACGCCCATTTCAAAACGCAGTTTTCAAATACACATTGTCTTCCTGACCGACGGCGCGAAATGAACTGTCGTGGACGTGACATTCAGAATTATAAACTCGAATTACAAACAACGCCATAGCTATCCACGTTCTTGATTGGTAAGTGGCTCTGTAGTGCCGGCGATAAAATGTATGCATGCAGCGCAACGTTATGTTACCTACGAATACCTTGACAATTGAGATCGATAAATATTTAAATTTTCGAAATCAGTGTGACAGTTACATTCTATTAATACAGTGGTTCCCAAACGGAGGGAAATTTCCCCCTTGGGGGGAATTTTGAAATTTTTAGGGGGGAATTAGTCTTAATATTTACAGGGGATATTGGGCTTTGGCGTTGTATCGGAAGATACACTATTTTCACAAGTTTGTTAGATTTTTATGGTATAGAACTGTTAAGTAGAAATTAGTTCTTTACAATTGTATGTTTCTTTGGCGGATTTAAAGCTAGGTATATGTTTAAATGCCTTCCGTAGATATTACACCCCCTGAGAAAACGACGCTCACGAGACTATATCGTTGGGTCGGCGACAGCCTCTCGACCAAATTGCTACTAAACAGGAAAACATCAAGCCGAATTCAGCACAAGGCCGCTGATGAAATTGTTTTACCTTTTCAAGCCAACATATGAGCTAACGTGAAAAACATACCGTACCAAATTCATCGATTCAACTCAAGTCCATAGCAAGCGGACTTGCTGATTTATTTTTCGTCAGCGGCTACCCGACCGGTCAAGAATAGGTCAAGTTTGACTGTTCTTTACCAAAGTTTAGTGCTGTCTGCAGTCGCCATGGTTCAGACAGAATATCTTTGGCCATTAATTGCTCAGTCAACAAATGGTTACGCGTTAAAAAGCTCATTTTTTTAGTCACAGGCAACTTTTTCATAGGGGGGGGATTTTAGCTCAAATATCGGCCAAGGGGGGCACGAGACGAAAAAGGTTGGGAACCACTGTATTAATATCAGTTACAATAAATTCTAAGCTACTGACGATGAATTGCGTTGCGTTATCAGCCGTGAGGCTTGGCCTGTCTGTGCCCTACCTCTCGTTTCGAGCTTTGTTTTCCAACAATATATACCAGTTTTTAGAGAGAAAATATGGTGCTCACGAGGAATCCCATGTAGTGAGTTAGAATTACTGATACCATGACGTGACGAATTTTCAATTGTAACGTAACAGTCGATTGGCATGTATGACTCCTTGGGAGTTGAGATGGAAAAAAATAGGGCCAATATGGCTCTTCGGACAAAAAAAAGGTTCCCGACCACTGTCATAGACAGTAATGATTAAATTTACGAAACATCCCTCTCTAGCTTTGCGCTGAAAAGCAACCTTATTCTTGTTTGCGCAGGTATACATACTTTTTGTCTGGAACGTGGAATTGTACATGATACCCATACTTCTGCTGTTGCTGCTTGTCCGGAATTATTATCACATTGTTCACAAGAAGAACGCGGTCACAAGGGGAGACTATGAAGACAATAAAAAGTGAATACCGAACCATCTTTTTACTTCCTCGTAATGCGGGTCTGAACTGTCGACTCATGCATTGTTGTGAAGTTTTAAGTTTTGTGAATTCGCTTCACAATAAGTGTGTTGTATATACATTTGACTATAGGATACAATGAGGTGTCTCACTAGGCCTGGAAACGAATTGAGATGGTTTGTATCGACTTTATGTCTAGCACAGTTGGTTCAGTAGGTGCACTGTGCAAGGGCATGCCTCTGTTTAACGCCTTCCATTTCTGTTACTATATTTGTAAGTCAAAGGTGAGAGCTTGGTTGATCGAGTTCCACTAATCATTTCATTCCTTTTTCTTTTCATTGCATCGCAATTCTTGTGTCTTGAGTTGATGAACATGGTACACAATAATGTGATACTGATACCGAGGTTCATTTTACCGTGGTTTTTGAGCCCTTTGCCATGCATACTTCAATTTTGATCATGTTTTCTGGTTGAAATATTCGTTCAAGTGTCTCGAGTGTGAGGTACTCCGTGACGCTAATGAAAAACTCAAGCACTCGTATGCTCTCGTGACCTGTTTGTCATGGAAATTCCCGTTTTGACAGTTCCGCGCCTCTGCCTGCTAATGCTTTGCGAAATTTGAAAATAGTGTAAGTGTAGTGTAGAAAACAGGGCTGGCCAACCCGCGGCCTGCGCGGAAATTTTCGAAAAGGACTTATATTATCAAATTAATCGCACACGTAATTCATGATGAACGTGTGTTCCAAGAAAAGAAATTGACATTTACTGTTTGCTGACTTGTCAATTACGGTATAATCAAGGTTACAGCCAAAATTTCCGACTAGCCTAATCTCCAAATTTAGGCTGCTAATAACTGAAAATGGTCGCCATTTTCGCCAAGTCCTAATCAACTAGCTACTAGCTAGTTATTAAAAAGGGGCTGAACACTCAGGTGGCGCGCGCAATCATTCGTACACCGCATTTGGCTCATACACTAAACTGGATGGACACGCCTGGTGGCTTGCTATGTCGAGCGGTATGTATCGCTCGCTTCTCAGGTGTTGATACGATACGATCACGGCAATAACTTTCGGTTGGCGTCACCCGCCTATCAGCTCATGACGGAAGGTTATAACGAAATTTATCAGTAAACTGAAAATATTTTGGTAGTTATCGATAAGGCAACGATCCTGATTGAACTACATATGTATAATAATGTCAACTGCGTGTTGAATTCCTATAGTAGAAGCAGCGGACCCGCGTGAACCCGTTCTACGGAAATTTATTCGTGGCACGAATGTTTGAATAACATATAACATTGTTACTGATTGTTACCCGATTATTCACGATGGTGTCGACAGTTGTCTCGCTGCGTCAATTACAGAGGTCAAAGTATTCAACGTTGGTGCTCTAGTAAAAGTAGAAGTGACCTCGTATATTTATACTCAAGTATATGCAGAGTAGGGATTTCCAAGTAAGTAAAAAAGTAGGTACTTTAGGGGAACCTGGTGTGTTGAAAAACCTACTACCGTAATTTTCCATGTATAATGCGCAAAATTTTACCGATTTTTGCCCTAAAATAGGGGGGTGCGTATTATACATGGGTACAGCAAGCCTTGAAAAAAAAATCCCTTGATCAAAAACTTGAAATCGCGCCTCTCTTCGTGTTTGTTTTAATCGCGGATCACCTCTAGCCATTGAGCCCCGTAATTCGTACTATCGAGTGTAACGCGCTGCCAAATAGAGAGTCATGTTGCCAATTAACGAAAAGCGTGTTTCTAATTAACGAGTGTCGTCTGCAAAGCACGCGATCTCTTGCTGAGTTGATTTGCCGTTTGTACGCGAGCGAAATTAGGTCACTGATTGCTACCGGCGCGCGCGGCAATCCTTGTTGATGCATCGCGTCAACGACAGGCCGTAACAATCTCATACACAAGAGGCCATGTACGCAAGATATAATCGCTTGGGTAATCAGTCGCATCTCCAACAGGACTGGTGCGCCCGACATAACCGTTGGCCTAAGCAATCGCATCTGTAATTGTAATAGGCCACGTGCGCAAGATGTCGTGTGTCGCTAGCCTGGGCTATCGCGTCGCCAACCTCAAAGGCTTTGGCTACTATCAACTCTCGTTTAGAGACAATGCCGTTAATTGTAATATGATTACTAATCACTAATACTAATCATTGATTAGCGATCATTTTGTCATGATTGTTCGACAGTGACATCGCAAAACAGAACAACATCGAATACTAAACCGCTACTATTCATGTACTCATGTACTGCGAATGCAGGGTGCGTACTATACATGGGCAATTGGGCACAGGCTTTTTCCCAGAATATACACGTGACAAATTTTTACAAGAAAAAACTACTACCTACGAAGAATTCCAGTAGTTACATCACGCATTATAGTAGATATAATTAAAAATGTAGTAGTACAATGAAAGATACTCTCCTACATTCTCGGGTAGAAAGCGTCTGTCCCTAATGAGCAGCTTGCCAAGAATGGAGAAATAACGTTCAACAGCAGCAGTTGTTGGCTGGCAACACCGAAGTTGTGCGTACGCTTCTGGTAACAAACCGTGTTGTTTCATTCACGATTTTTCATCGTGCGCTTCTTGATATCAGCTTGTGATGACTGTTCGCCCCTTGAACTTATTAGCAGTGTACTCAAATTACATAGCACTTGCCATTACGAGTTTTATTATCAATGTGAATTATAGTTTCTATGCTTTTTTATCGCCGTGAAAGCCTTGAAACCTTCCCGGCGTTTGAAACGTGCAGCGCAAGCCTACTCACTTTGGCGAAAGAGAATATTCTGTTAATAATGATTGACAAGCAGCATTACCATAAGAGCGCTTTGGCATGAATATAACCGAACAATACCTAATTGCCTTCATTGTTGTATAAGTGGCGTTATAGTATTTGGGATGAAACAGAATTTATGCATGCGAAAAAAGTCGTTCGTGCCATTATGACGTCGTAAAATTCCGGATAAATTTACCAGGATCTATCGATGATGATGATTCGCTAAGTACTCGTAAGTCAGATATACCCTGGGGATTGGGTAGTTACGTGACTCCGTAATATCGGTTTTCAATAACCTATAAAGAGCTTTTTACGGGTACAGAGCTAAATATACAATTGATTAATATATTCATCTTGAAATAAACTCGAATAATATCGACTGACACTCGTCAGGGTGTATCGTTAACAACAAGTAGAGAATTGGAAAGAACATGGTATATCAACATTCAACAATCATCTCATCATAAACCTATATAAAGGCACATACATACATAGTTGAACAGCTTCTTTGAGGTACAGAACTTCAATATACAATTGAATAGTATATTCATATTAAAATGAACCCGAATATTTTCGGCTGACACTCGTCAGGGGTAATCGTCAGCAACTAGTAGAGAATTCGAAAGAACAGCGTATATCAACAATCGTAACACAAAATATGACGTCACCAGCATGAAATGTCGAATACGAGAGCGTTCAATGTACTATTTTTAGATGATACACGAACTCTTTTTGTTGACACAGCCTTGGCTGGTGTATTTTGATAAAAGTCGACTCCAAGGCGCACAAATGAAAGTGTGAGCGACCCTTTCCGAGTATGCGAAATCTGTCGTCTCGATAATTTTTCGCACAGGCGGGATTATCCAACAAGTGTTTGCCAATTGCAGAATTTATGGCCTTCGATTGGTCCGCATCAATCTTGAGCGGGTGAGTTAAGGGTGAGCTTTTCATCGAGCGTGTTCTAATGAATCTAGGGACATGCTGATTTACGCGTTCCTGCAAGCGCTTTGACGTTCTTCCCACGTAGCCACAATCACAGTGGCACTTAAATACATAGTTGTGTCATACAGCCGTCATTGTAATCTCAGCACGAGCATGTTCTCGGTACGGTGCGCGAATGGGAATTTTATAGATAAAACAGACTCCTGTGGCGGAAAATTGAAAAGCTCGTTTGTGATACATGCCGACGTAAGCGACTAAGCATCTATCTGAATGCGAGTTAGATATAATAACTCTTGGATCTTGGCTCGCGTAAAGCTAATCCCCCCCGACTATTAACTTTGTAGCGAACTCATTCGACAGCGGGGATTTTCGTAAAATGTAAAACGATCGTACGTCTATCGAGTATTGAAATTATACGCTCCACGACACTGCCGGTCAATTTATAAACGAGCCCTATAGTTTCGGTACTATTTTCCAGCGTGGAAGCCTTGAAACCTCGATTTGTCGTGTAGCGGCATATGAAACGTATCACGCAAAGCTACGAACGTTACTGGAAATGACATATTTCCGAAGTCATGAGCGAACAACCCTCGGCGTTGCCTCAAAGTGCAACTAAATAGGTGTGGTCGAAAAAATACCAACGTCTTCAATGTGATGTAGGAAATATATATTTTTGTGGACGCACATACGGTATGTATCATTGAACTTTCGCATCATTGATACTGATATGAAGGCATAATGAGTGATACTTGAACAATCGACTCGAATCGAATGGACAAGGTTCGGGAAGGTTATAAATAATAATAATAATAATTCACCGCATATAAGCGATATCGAACGAATCAAACTCGTATAAAAGGTATGCCAATTACGACACTATTCTAATTCGATTCTTAGAGGTTCAGAACTTCAATATGCATTATTCAGTTGAATAACATATTCATATTGGAATAAACCTGACGCTCGCCAGGATTAATCGTCAGCAACTAGTAGAGAATTGAACAGAACAGTTGCACGCGATTGTTTACAAACAATGTGTATTAAGATTTGTTTCTCACGCTAACGCGAGTTTGTGCAATACAGCACTTATGCGAAGACACCTGCGTTGTAGTGATGCGCTGTTTCGTAGTGCAAATCATCCCTGCCGGCTCAGACCGGCTCCATACTATTACCGAGAATGCTATTACCGAGGGCGAGATGGACATTATACCGAGAATTGACATTACCGAGAATTGACATTACCGAGAATGGACATTACCGAGAATGGACAATAGGGCTCTTCAAAAATGAATTTTTTTCTCAAATCGTACTGGCTACTTGATAAAATTGTTAGGTTACCTAATTTAAGCCTACACACAAAATTTGGTTCAATTCCAGCCAGTAACCGTTTTGCTACGGAAGAAAGTTTGTATTTATTATATAAAAATAAACAATAAGAAATTTGAAAATTTTCTATTTACCTCATAAAAGTGTTAGGATGTCTATAGAAACGATGCTCACCAAATTTGGTTCAATTCCAACCAGTGGAAGTGGAGATATTGCCATGGAAAAATTTGGATTTGAATAAAATAGTATTTACGGTGACCGATTCTTTGTTTATTTATTATAGTTGTGCTCACCGTAAATACTATTTTATTCGAATCTAAATTTTTCCATGGCAATAACTCCGCATCCACTGGTTGGAATTGAACCAAATTTGGTGAGGACGGTTTCTATAGACATCCTAACACTTTGATGGGGTGAACAGAAAATTTTCAAATTTTTTATTATTTAATTTTATATAATAATTAGAAACTTTTTTCTCCTGTAGCGAAGCGGTTACTGGCTGGAATTGAACCAAATTTTGTGTGTAGGCTTAAATTAGGTAACCTAACAATTTTATCAAGTAGCCAGTACGATTTGAGAAAAAAATTCATTTTTGAAGAGCCCTATTGTCCATTCTCGGTATTGTCCATTCTCGGTAATGTCCATTCTCGGTAATGTCCATTCTCGGTATTGTCCATTCTCGGTAATGTCCATTCTCGGTATTGTCCTTCTCGGTAATAGCATTCTCGGTGTAGACCGGACACCGCTCAGACCGGGCTGGTCTTAAATGCGCACCTCGTATTTGGAAGGCTACGTCTATCACATTGTGACGTCATATTTGTTAATCGCCGCAATTTATGGCGACATTTTTGTGCCGTTACGAAATTTCACTGCATGGTAACGCCCGTGGTCGGTATGCCGGCATTGTGTGATGTTTTGATGTTTTTGGCGGATTGTCATAACAACCGATAGTCGATTCTGGTTTTGCGATATTCTCAGATTCCTAGCCGGCTACCTAAACCACGTTTCTACTAATCTACTCCCTTGTAGTATGCGATCCCGTTTCTGATTCGGAGAATAGCGGCTGCGATATTGATAGAGAATTTCAGCGTCAATTTCCAAACCAGAATCAAACCTAACCACTGATGAGAAGCCTATCAGACGAAAATAATCGTAACGATTTCAATATGAATGTACTATTTATTGTGTATTGGAGATCTGTACCTCCAAGAGTCTCTTGAAAGAACCGAATAACAACACAACGCCAATGAAATATTCACGCGCACTCTCGGCGAAAAACTGTGTATTCATACCCGTGATATAAGGTGTGAATATACACCCGAGATACATTAAGCCAGAACATAGCTCAAACTTACACTACGGTATAAATCAAACGCAGGAGTAGGAGTGTTCAAAAATGACCTTTTCTTTTAAATTGTACTGACTACTTGATAAAGTTGTTAGGTTACCTGAAAAGAACGCTGCACACATATTTTGGCTCGATTACAACCTATTGTGGCGTTGCTACAAGAGAAAAAGTTGTGGAATAAAAATGAGGAATAAAAATAAATATAGTATTTTATCAAATTTTACCGGCTACCCCGTGAAATCGTTAGATTGTCTGAAAAAACGATGCACAACGAATTTGACCCAATGCCAACCAGTAGAAACGAAGTTGTTGATGTTGAAAATTTGTGATTTCAAATTCTAGTATTTACGGTGGGCAGAAATTTAATAAATAATAATTGAAGAATTTGCCGCCGTAAATACTATTTTATTAAAGTCCAAATTTTTCAACCACAATAACTTCGCTTCCACAGGTTGGAATTGAGCCAAATTTGGTTTCTGTACGCAACCTAACAATTTCATGGGGTGAACAGAACATTTTGAAAAAATTTTGAACAATTTTTTAAATAATAAATTTATAACTTTCTTCTCTCGTAGCAATGCGGCTACTGGTTCGAATTGGACCAAATTTGGTGTGCAGGCTTCGATTAGGTAACCTAACAATTTTATCAAGTAGCCGGTACAATTTGAGAAAAAAGTCATTTTTGAACACCCCCTACTGTACAGTAATGTTTGTCACAACTCAAATCCCTCCGTTTCAGATTCCACGACGATTACGAAGACGAAGAAACGGAAGACAGTAGCAAGCCTTCGCTGATACAGCGTTTGAAATCTGTCGAGGAAACCTTGCTCAAAGTTCAGAACATACTGGACTGGCTGGCGTCGCTGCTGGAAAGGATACACAAGTACGTGTTAAAAGTAGTGGGCGTTGTCGCTCAAGTAGAAGTAGATGTGTCGCCGTAAATTTCTACTGACTTACAAGTGCAAGTAGCAGTTTCATAGACATGTCATAACTGCTTCAATTAGATGTCGAAACTCGATGATATGAATAGACCTCAAGCTGTCAAGCATGTAGTTTCTAAATGTGAATTTGGTTGAAGGGTCGCAAAAATTTTCGTTGCGAGTTTGTAAAATGAATCTTCGATACGATGTCAAGACGACACTACTAATCGGTGTAATCTTCGAAAATATATTCGGTTACCATAAGACCATTAGACAGGGTCCATTTCACGTGGCTCTTACGACAATGGCACTCGTAAAAATGACGCAGACTCGTCGCAAGCTATACCAGGGTTGTATTGACTCGAGTCAAAACTATAAAAGAAGAATTGTCTTGTGACTTGGTTACAACCCTGCAGTAGACCACCGAGAATGGACACTACCAAGACTATATTGCATTGCATATTATATTATGTCAAATCTCGGTTATTGACCTGTTAACGGTTTTAGTCGGGCTTCACTTGAAACGCGACTTTCTGTTCTCAGCACGTTCGCATGGAGCGTGCCGTACCTGACGACGCTGGCCGGGATCGTGCTTTCTGTCGTCACAGTGGTGCTGTACTTCGTGCCGTTGCGCGTGATTGCGCTGCTCTGGGGACTGAACAAGTTCACGAAGCGACTGCGCAAGCCCAATTACGTTGCCAACAACGAGCTGCTCGACTTTTTGTCGCGGGTGCCGTCTCACGTGGAGCTGGTGGGTGTTTATGTTTTACCTGTGTTAGTATGAGACTGCGCAATATGGAGTCTCGTGCCTGGGTGATTCGAGTCTGGCATATTACGACGCGATGATAGTATTAATGACCTGGAAAGATCAGAAGAGCCCGTAACTCCTAACCCGAATGCATTTAATACCTTGTTACCAAGTGACGAACTCACTAAGGGCCATATATCACAATTCGACGCTCCTCTTCAGTGAAACATTCCCTTCCCAATATATTAATACAATATTGAATTGTATAATAAAGTTCAGTACCTCAAAGAAGCTCTTCAAGTACAATATTGCAGCATTACCCCTGACGAGAGTCAGCCGAAAATATTCGGGTTCATTTCAATACCAATATACTATTCAATTGTATATTGTAGTTATCTTCAAATAATGATAAAAATACATTTATAGTTCCAAATTCAACATGGCGAATTCACGGTGAACCGTTATAAGAATTCGGGTGGGATTTGAAATAAGGCTTTGTGGCGTCACTGCCGTTTCGGCGTGATTATGTTCAAATTCAAGATTTGTCTTCGTGGTCGGCACTTCGCTGCGTTTACTTTCATAGGGCGCCTCAAACGCAACCGGTAATGTAGATCTTGCTTTATACGACTGTGGGAATTGAGAGTTACGAGGTGTACATGACGTAAAAGCGGGTTCTGTGTTGCTGGAGTTGGGTCTTTTTCCTTTATGATTAATGCGTTTTGGTATTGCTCGTAATGGGTATGGTATAATGCAGTGGCGGCTCGTCCTATAGGGCAACTGGGGCATTGCCCCACCTAAAATCCTGTTCAATAACAATTCCTTACCATTTATAGACGCACACCAATCTATATATACCGAAATCACAGCGAAAATCGTAATCTTCTTGTCCTTTCGCTTGTAAATGCCCATATATAGCGAAGTCTCTGCGAAAATCGAATTCTCTTCTGTGTTTTCGCTTTGCGAATGCCTAGCCGGGGCATGCCCCGGTAGCGCTCATAACAAGCTTTCACTGTCTATTCTCTCAAAGCCGCGCACAATAAAGAAACGGTGATTTACTGTCTCCTATTCATAAAATTACCGAGCAACCGGGGCACAATGGCTCTGTGCCCCTAAGGTGTGATGTAACAATCGTATCTATAGCTGAACTCGGTTACCGTCATATGCGTTTAGTCGACCTTTGATGGTATAGGTTGATTTTGATGGTGTTTCACACCATGAAAACTCTTGAAACTTGGTATGTCATGTCGTGATGGTGGTATTTAACACTGGCCCAAGTTTCAGGGTTTCTACTTAAAGTTTAGGGTAGTAATTCTGTTTCCGAAGTTGAGTGTGTGCTGATCCGTCATGTATCGCAAACAGATTTTACTCAAAAGCCGGTATTGGTATCCATTGATTTTGACGATGTTCAATACTGAGATCGGTTATGACATTTGGCACTGTAAGTCTTAATGTTAGTATCGAACGCTGTACCAAGTTTTAAGTTTGTCACTGAACTGTGTTAGTGGTAATTTCGTTTCCTAATTCGAGTGAGAGCTGACTCGTCATTTATCGCCAACGGATTATACGCAAAGCCGGTATTGGTCTCTATTGATTTTAACGATGCTCCTTACCTAGATCCGTCAAAAGCTTTTGCACGGTATGTCTTGATTTTAGTATCGAACGCTGTGCCAAGTCTCAAGGTTGACACTCAATGATTAGGGCAGTAATTTCGTTATCAAGGTCGAGTATGGTGGAGATGTGCTCCGATCTGACACTTCAGCCTACAACGCGGCATTGCGGATTTCACGCAAAAGCCGGCGTATCTGCGGCAACGTTAACTGAGATGATGATATCATTCTCAGTTTGCATCATAATATTTACTTTGATATTAAATTCTCCAATGTCAATTTCACCGTGAAATTGTGGCCTTCAAGCCATTTGCTTACAACCCCCTGTCAAGCGCGATAGCTATTTCGTTTTCGATGGCGGCTAACAGCTGATCACTTGATCAGCCTATTCCTCAGTGAATTTTACGCAAAATTCGGTGTTGGTCTGTTCGCATCAATTTTGACAGTGTACCATACCGAAAAGCGCCATGAGGCCACTTCTCGATGATGTCATGTAACAGTGTACTAAGTTTACGGCTTTCATCCACGTATTTATTCGGTAATATATTTTCCAAAGGCGATTTCGCAGCAGACCTATAGACAGTAATAAAGCCGTATGTGTCGTGTTACAGTCTCCAGTTTCAAGGCCAAAATCTCCTATGCTGTACCGAGACCGAATTTCCGAGGCTGCTATTCTTAGTTCTTCAGAATGATGTTTTGAATTCAATATGACAGGCCCAATCTATGAGATAACAATTGCGTATCTATCCGAACTCGTTGACCTTTCCAATCTCTCGAGTTATAGTCATTTCCATTTCTGCAGATAATTAGTCAGGTCTAGTGCGAACATGAACCGTGTAGAATCTTTGTTCCGTACGCCGTTTACGCAGTTACCACACTTCAAGTCACAGCTCACCGGCGCACCTCTCGTGGCACATACGTTAAAATCACTGTTGCCGGGAAATTCATGTTACCGTACCATCATTAAGTTACGTGTTTACGTTGGAAAACGACATTGTGACGTCATCTTGATAAAAAGTCGCTTGCAGCCCTTGCCCCACCACCCGATATTGTCACGAGCCGCCACTGGTATAATGACTAATGCGTAGCGACGCGACTGCGTCTGAGCTCTGCGATGATTTCTGTTCTTCAAGCCGGTGTCCTGGCGCGTTTTATTTTCAAGGAGTGCCCGCGTGGCTGTACTGATCAGTAGATTTACCGCTGCCGACGATATAGTCACACGCGTTTTGCTGACTAATGACGAAGTATGTAGCTTTACCGTAATTGAATAATATTCGTATTGAAATAAACCCGAATATTTTCGGCTGACACTCGTCAGGAGTAATCGCCAGCAACTGGTGGAGGATTGGAAAGAACATTGCGTATCAACAACCGTATCATGACGCCACCGGCATGCGAACAGATAGATGACCCTTGTTCTGATAACTAATCGCATAATTACCAGAGATGAGAGGATTTGAAATTTCTATGTCCTAATCCAATACAAATCCGAACCTTTAAATCCTAATCCATAACTTTTTCATATTCAAGTCCATGTCCAATCCTAATCCGATTCCAACTGGAAATTCAGAAAAAATACTCATTTATGCAATGGAGGGATTCGAAAATTTTCTTTCACAACCAACGATTCACTTGATTCAAGATAACTTAGTAACCATAACTACATTAATAACTGATCTGAATAAAGTTTGTCGCCATTCGCCACACGACATTTCAATCTCCCAGAAAATAGATAAATCCAATCCAAATCCTAATCCGTTCTGAAAAAAATGTCTAATCCAAATCCAATCCAAATCCGACAAAATTTCACAAATCCTGTTTTTTTTCAAAACTTAATCCTGATCCATGCTCATCTCTGATAATTGCCGACGGATTTTCGAAGATGGGCGTAACCAGTATGGTCTTCAATTACACCTGTGTCCGTATCTCAAGACGCTCTCCTGTTTCGGGCATTAATGATAGCGAGGTTGTAAGCAGTCTTGGACAACTGAAGGATTCTAGTCGTGTATTAGATTAATTAGACCGAAATGTCGCTAATCTAATTCTAATCTAATATGTCAAATATTTCTATGCGCTAATTTTAAGTGTAATCTAATTTCCTGATTTTATGAAAATGATATAGGAAAACTGTATAATGAAAAACGAGACAAGATGTCAAATGGTAAATGTCTGTACGCCAAGCTTTGTTTGCCTGCTTATGAATTCTGATTTGATAATGGACTGAATTTTATTTTCGTAGTATTTTTGCAAATTCAGAAATTCTATTTCTAATCCATTTTGAAAAGAACTTCGTAGCTATAGTTATATTTCTAATTCTAATCCAATTTTAAAAACCTAAAAATATTCCTGTTTTCCAACTCTGGTTGTATAGGGCGATCTGAACTAGACCTACTTCTTTCTCAGGACGAATTGCAAGACCGCGCCCCTCTGCACACGTCTCCGAAGAGCTCAAAGAAAAAACGATGCTGACAAAACCCCGACACACTGTGCCTATCTAGTGACCGACAGACGTAGCTTCTCATTCCAAAGGTCGCATCCCGCGCGCTTTACCTCACCTTCATCACACTGTCCGCGACCGTCGAATGTGTGGCCGGAAATAGATCCGAGATTTGCGCACTAAATTACGTACGAGATACGAGTCCCGGTTTAACGTACTACCGTTACATTGGTAACTTTATAGTTAGTGCGTTACTTCTGTCATCAATGCCGTACAATAATTGCTATAACGCTTCAAGATTGCACTGACAGACAGACAGCTATTGTGAATGATACAGGTGACATTCCGGTTCCATTTTTTGCTGGTTCAACACTGTTACCCGCGTTCTCAGACTTTGCGATGTGCGTGAAGTTTATTTGCATTTTAGGTGACGCAGACGTTGTTATCTGTAGTTAGCGCATTCCCGATCTTCCCAATCGCTGATCTGATGTACCTATCTTGTAGCTATAGGTTTCCCTACAGTTTTCCATACAGTTTGTACAGTACGCGACCTTAAACAATCATCCGTAGTATAATGGCTGATAAAAGATGCGTGCGTTTAATTCGATGTAATATTGCAATATCGAGCGTTAGTTTGGCCGTCGCCAAAATCAACGTTCGTTCTTCTATCACGAGACACTGCAGAGTTTGAAAATTTGCTGGGTGCAGTAAGCCCGAATGTATTGTAGAAACTTGCAATCAGTTGCATTTTGTGATAAGTTATCGAGATGGAAGACCTCACGAATTGACCAATCGGCAATATACGCGCTGTATTTATGCGTTCACTGCTCGCTAGAGATGTCGATTGCAATGTTATTATCGCGCTTAGAATGATTGCATGTCCGATGTCCGTGTAGCTGCTATAGGTAACGCCAGCATGCCTCGTTTTCCGCGACTGTATTCGTTTGACGGCTTGGTGTGAGTACCTTTCTGTCCCTGAGTTCATGGTGATTTTTTTTTTGTCAATTGCGATATTGAGTAACGACTTTATCGTTAGTGGCTCGTTTCTATCAAAGGCTTCTAATTAATTTTGTGTAATTGTCGTATCGCGTAATTTCCTATTTGTTGTAAAATATATTATATAATTATCTATTAAGTTGAAACGGTATTCTCGGCCGGTTAGTTGGCGAATTATTTTTGTATCGCGAAATGTATTTGCGTAATTCTTTGCTGCACTTTACCACTTTATAATCCGCTCTTTGTGATTGCGGTCTTGCACGATGAATCGATGAAATAAATTTATGACTTCCTCACTCCCGGGGACGCAGTGGTTTGGCAGGGCGAGTGAAAATTTACGAGTGTGACGTTGGATTTTGGCCGAGGTGGTGAATGTCTTATTATATCAGTGTCTGCGTGATTTTGCCTTTGAATGTATCAGCTAGTTTGCTACGCGGTACCGCCAATGGGAACCGTTGAATAGACGGTGAGCGCAAGACTAATCTTACTAAGTACCAAAACCGCTGACTTTAAGTCAAGGAAAATCATTCTGCAATCATGTTCTAGCCTCGCGAGGCGGGAAAAGATTTCAAATTTAATGACTAAACTATGTCAATAATATTGCTGCTTGCATATATCCGGGATCGCATTTGCTTTGGCTGCACATATTGCAAGGACAGGAGTATTCGGGGCCTCGTTATATGAGATCAATATCGGAGGTTTCGTCGAGCACGCGTCGATCATTTTGGGCCAAGATTTATTCTGGGATAACGCATGTTGGTCGAGATCTTATTCAGAGGTTGGCAACCCGTGGTACGCGTGATGGCCACTACTGCATTACGTTATTGTTAACCAGCTGATAATACCTGCATCCGGGCTCTGCAGTAATCAAGTCACTTCGACCTTGTGAAATTGTGCAACATGATCATGGAATGTCATTGAAAATACGTGCGCTCTCCAATGAATACACAAATTTGCAATCGTTTGTACGGGAGGAAGCACATATTGATGCTAACACATTTGACATTTGTAGGGACTTGTCGGGGCACGTCAATGATTTCCTACACTTACATATATATATGGTACTATGGTAGCATAGCACAATGTGATGAGGAGTTTTGATTAACCCGTGTCAAGTTGGTGTGACCGGCCTGCATACAATGTACTATCGAACTACTGCATCAGATTACGTTTTTCCGCAGAATTTAAATTTAACCGAGAGTAAGTGAAATTGAGCGAAGCTATCTTCAGGTGCACAGAAACAAATGGTTTAGGTTTAGGTCATTGCCAACTATGAAGTCATTACGCATCACGATTATAAAGTTGCGATCAGCCACGAACTTTGTGCTTTTGTAAATTGTTATGTCTAAAATCGTATTGTGTGATGTCATCATCATCATCATTGGTTTATTAGCAATTTTATCAGTTCAATACACCACAAAAAATGCGATACAATGAAAAGACAGGAAGATGTCGAAGCGACAAGGAGTAGTCTATGGAATCTGACACCCACCTTGGCCTAGGCGATGTAAAGAGGAGGCATGCACACTGAATGAAAGTAAAGAAGATAGTATAGAAAAAGAATGCGACAAGAAATAGGGCGGCATGTCATGGGAAGCGAGATCGATAGGTCAGTCGTGGTCCGGTAATCTTGAGGATGGACTGTATTTATTTAGTAGTAATTGTTTGTATTTCGACTTGTCGCGACCTCGATGGGTGGCTATGGCTAGGCCTATGAGTGTTTCGCGGGTATCTCGCTACGGTAAAGACCAATCCGCAATATACGATCCGTAGGACATCATCTATCTAAACATACTGCAGGATAGTATATGCTGCACTCCTTGAAACACTTTCGCCTTATCAGTAGTATTGATATCACGAACATTCGAACAACCTATATTTTTATTGTGGACTACATACTCCTACTTTACCATCGTGCGCATTCCAGAGAGCATATATTCCCGCCCGGCTATCGTTATATTAAGCTTTCCCTCATAAAACCTTATCATTGTAGTGCCCAATCGAAGGATAGCACATAAAATGTTTCTTTCCAGCCAGCGTGCTTAATTTGTGAGAGATATGAGCTACCGATTCCCTTTCAAAGGCAGACCGCCTGCTGTTCGGGAATTGTGGCCTGGGCTTGTACCCGGAGGATTTATGTTTTATTCATAATCTCGTGCAGTGCTTCGATTACAGCGCCGAATAAAACTGGATGTCATCAGTTATGCAACGAATCGAAGCCGCGTCAGGTCGTTGAAAGGGGTATTTAACACAAATTTGTAGTGCGATACGTCTGGATTTCAGTTCGTAGGAGTGTCCCATTTCGAACATTGAAACTACAGCCGGTATATATTCATGCAGATTGCAGTGACTTATGGTGGTGGTGCGTGGGATAGAACAGTTCCACATTTATCAGAATGGAAGTACCAGATACGTATATGTATGCGCTGCGCAGTTGTGCAACGTACAATCCACGAACTGTACAGTACAGTGTACAATGTGGAATCGATACATTCCTGGGGTGGCTAATGGCAAATGACACCTCGCGAATCCGTATACGTTATGCCTGGATCTAATTATCATAGAAATGCCGCCAAAGATGGATACGATAAGACTATCGGTGAGTTCGATGAATCAGAATAACAATGGGTATAGTATACGTTTGAATCGGGCTTGAATCGCAGCCTGATTGGAATCGCTGGCCGATTTGCCTGATATATCAGGTGAGCAGCGATGAATTTCCAAGTTGAACTAATTTTTTTAAAAATAATTAAAAAATAAAACATAGTGTGAGCACAGGACACCGATTCCATACAGGAATCGCAGTAGGCCTACGTTCAATGTTTCATTGATTTCAAGTTCCGACATATATTGAGTGATTACCAACGGGCAATCGGGCATGTGAAAAACGAATTTCAATGACTGCAAGAAATGTAAGCCTTGACTTTGCAGTGAACAAGACGACGGGTGATTTGACTCGGTTAGACAAATTCCCATTTTGAATCGAAAAGCAGGATATATCTACGTTTACTAGAAATCTCTGAGACGTTTTACAAATGTAAGTCTTTGTTAAAATTCTTCAAGATTTCAATGAGCCTGATCGGATTGCTAAACGTTGTTTGAAGCTTTCCTACTTTCGGTGATCTCAGAAATGCGTGAAAAGCATGATGAATAATTTCTGTCGATTCCTATAGTTAATGAGCTAGTTAAACTAAAGGATTCATCTTGGCAATTGATTATTCAACTCGTAGAAGAAATAGAATTTCCTTCATTATATCAAGTTGGCAAGACGACGTATGTTTGTGACATTTAGCAACTGAAAAGTTCGGGAACACATTTTGGCAATTTATATAGGCACGGCTCAACCTTTTAGTCGACTACGAATTCAGGATGGTATATGTTTCAAAACTTTCAACGGATGCATCCAAGTATTTAATAGATGATGGCGCAATGATTGTCTAAACGCAGTTCTGGTTTTCTCCGACATAGCCCGAATTGCTTTGGACATCAAACTGCCATTTGTCGTATTCTACTGAGGCTATGGAAAATGTCAGGAATAACTACGGCATGATTACTATAGCCATTTTAGCTCCAGCATGTTTTATGTGAGGAGATATTGCTTTCCTTTGTCTATACTTCATTAATATTGCAATCTGAGGTTTTCCAAAAGTACCAAAACTTTTGTCCCTTGAGATTTGTACAGCAGCGCAATCGATGTTACAAATCCATTTGACATATAAATATTGGCAGGCAACCAATATTCTTTAAAGTTTAAACGCATTCGGCATATTGACTACTGTAATTAAGTCCTTTTTTAGTGTGGTTATATTGACCGACTGATATCAAGCGATGATTACCATCGATGTGCTACCCTATAAACAAATGACAGATTTATTAATTTGGACAGTAATATATAACCGCTGTTAGTTCCATGGAAAAACTTCAAAACGCATGTAGGCCTGCATATACGGTAAAAGTTGTACGATACTACCGCCGAATACATACAGATCTCATGGCTGTTTAAAGCTGACCGGTGCACCGCTCACATGAAGAAGTGTAACTTAATCTTTGCGGTTTTGTATTCATTGTCCAGGTCATGACCTATCGAAAAACATGTTAGCAAAGCAACATAGAATAGATCAAACTGTTTCCTCATTGGCAATTGGTATTGTACGTCACTGAATTGCTCCGAGTCAAAATGGTCACGCGCCATGATGTGGATAGGCTTTTGGAATATTGTCGCTTGTTCTTGCATGATTGACTGGATTCGCCATCCGCTATCTGGCTGATGAAAACTGAAATGGTCCGTGACATTTAGTTATCCACGTCACCTGGAAGGACGTTAGGTGCTGTCAAAATAATTCGACCGTATTTCACAATGCATATTAGTGGCTTGTAGCCGGTGCTATCAGGGTCACTGATTTGATGCAAATATTGATTATAATGTCTTCGTTTGTGTGAAAATCATATTTTAATAGCTTTGTTCTTTTACAACTCTGTTGATGCACGGTCCATTTTGTGCAGCAGTAATCTATGGTGATATATCAGATGTGTATTTAGATGTGTTTTGTGTATTGTAATAGATATTTGTTTTTATCACCCTGCGAAAATTTGGGGTCCAAAGGCTTGTAGACAGTGCCATAACAGCCGCACCTCAAACCCCTTAATTGGGGATCCGTAAATAAACACCATTTTTGGTAGAACTATTAAACTTGAAAATTTTCTTCGCGCATAGCGAGATTTAATGTCGCGTTACATATCCTGATATTAACATGAGTACCCCATCCTCCGAAAAAAAAATTGTTTAATTTATAGAGGTAGGCATTTCTTCGCCGGAAATGACCCAGGTGTGTTCGCCGAGTCTAATTTTCAATTGTTCATATACGCGCGTAAATGGTTGGCACCGAGTCCTCCTATCTTGGCAATCTGAGAAAATGACGCACCACGTAAAGAAATGGAATCGCTTGGAATCGTGTGCGTCTCTGTATTTTAGTTTACTTTGCTACATTTGTGCGATACCAATAACTTTTAACAGCAGTCGGGAGGTCACGAAATAACAACACGCAACAGATTAATTCATAACAGCCCCCGTATAGGCGTAATTAATTAATTATATATTTGTATAGTATATCAATAACGTGCCCTGATCGCCTCTAAGCTGTCGCAGACACCACCTCCCTCAATTCTACCGGTAAACCTGATCTGTGATCACGTGGGCAATTATTATATGCAATTACCAATATTCTGACAAAATTAAGTCATGAATTAGAAGTTTTCTTCCAGCTCCGCTCCACTATATAATACAAACACGGTGTCCCACTGTCCCCACATTACAATGAAGTCGCGCTTTCGCGTAACCGTGAAATAGGCTATTCGGTCGATCGTCCTATATGGGGGTCCAAAACCAACGTTTCAGGGGGGCTATTTCGGTCCTACATGTAGATTAGCGAGAGTGTTTCCCATGTTAGTAACGGGTAAAAGCCACTGATCTATGAATGTTTCGTCTGCTTGGATAATACGCTCCTCGTGGCGTATCTCCTATTCAACGTCCTGTTTTGAAATAAATATTTCGATCTAGGTAGCGTCACGACCCTACTCTTTCGGTAGCCCATACAAAAGTGAATCTAGAGTGCACCACAGTCCACAGTCTCTCTACCTATGCCCTACCTGGTGAAGGCTTTGAATTCGATATTGTCAGTCAGTCCGTGTTGCCGATATACGTAGAATGACCACAATACGAGTAAAATTAAATATTATATTCATATTGAAATGAACCCGAATATTTTCGGCTGACACTCGTCAGGGGTAATCGTCAGCAACTAGTAGAGAATTGGAAAGAACATTGTATATCAACAATCGTATCACAAAATATGACGTCACCAGCATGAAATTTCGAATGAGAGAGCGTTCAATGTACTATTTTTAGGTGATACACGAGTAAAGCGGAGTGCACTGTGTTGAATATTTCCTAAACATTGTTTCAGGAACGCGACAGTGACAGTCATCCTCACAAAACGAGGAATGCAACACATTAACGAATGACATCACGGTTGTTAGAGAATAGATACGATAATAGTACAGTGAGCAGCAGTAACAAAGACAGCAACCAAAGCAACTGATGTCAAGTTGTGAGGACGTTCTTATTTAAATTCATTTCAGATTCCGAACGCAAAATGTAAACAATCGACCAACGATGAAAGTTTGAACGACAGACGAAAATTAGCGTATTGTTGCCTCTGCCGCTGCCAATAAACTTTCGTCCGTGTTGCGTAAAGATCGGTTGGTCCGCTTCAGTGGAACATCGCACTGTGCTACTCGTCAAACCCGACGCCTGGATCTTCAACCATCAAACTATTCGATTTGCGAAGCGAAGTGGACGTGAACCGCCGCCCTCTGCCTTTACTCCTGCAATATACGTCGCGTCACATCCCATATGCAACAACTAGTATAAATTTCTAACATAGATATCAAAACTAGTTCGAGTGGAAGTAGTAAATGAAAAGATGAAAGTACTCGTGTAAATAATTTTATAAAGTAGATTCGGTCGAAAGTTCGCATACTTTTAGCGGTTAATTGGAAGCGGCTATACTTTTGAAATTGCAATACTCATCTTCGCGATGAACGCAAAACGGCTAACGACTCTACAATGTTGCTGACGATTACCGGTGACGGATGCCTGCCGTAAACATTCGGATTTATGTCGATGTATATTCAATAGGGTCCATCAAACCACTAGGTGTCGCCAGACTTTAGGTGGTAACCGCCGTTGTTACGTACGCGGTTGCCGTTATCAGAAACCTGTAGGTTACTTTCTCGATTGTGTAAGGGTATTTTATATGGAAATAATGGCTACAACATATTCTACGTGGACCGTGAGCTCGCTAAAAAATGAACTAAAACTTCGAAAACTTCTGGTGCTGAGCTGGTAGCCGACATTTAGTTGACAATTTCACATTCTCACCTAGTTATCAAATCGGCCTTATTTCCCTCCGTAGAAGCTTTCCGAAGTTTTAGTTCATTTTATAGCGAGCTCACGGTCCCCGTAGAATATGTTGTAGCCATTTTTTCCATATAAAATACCCTTACACAATCGAAAAAGTAACCTACAGGTTTCTGAATACGGCAACCGCACACGTAACAAAGGCGGTTATCACCTAAAGTCTGGCGACACCTAGTGGTTTGATGGACCCTATTGAGCACCTCCACTTATATATGGTTGGAGACAAAGTATGTGATGTGAAGTTTCCCTTAGTCGCGGCGGCTTACGGGCTATACTTTTACTTGGGGTTTCATTGAAAACGAAAAACAATTTTAAACAAACATGTTTAAAACTTGGCCCTTGTTTAAAACAAGTTTTTATTGTTTTTTTTTATTTTGTTTTGGTTTTTAGCTACGATGTCATGAATCTTTAATTGTGACGTCACATAAAATTTACAATTGAAAATATAGGGTAAATATGGCTCCTCCGACGAAAAAGGCCTCCAAGCACTGTCGTAAACAGACCACAAATATCTGTAACCGGGGCTGCATCGTTATGCAGCAGTTTACGGTCGGTCATATCACCATCGGAACACTCATTCCGTACCAATGTATATATCTATACTTGCTCTAGCTGTTGAACCGACGACGATTTCGAGGGTTCCAGCCACCCCACGTCGTATACGTCGACTATATTGGGTGCAAATCGTCTGTAAGCTCATACCACATGTTTTTTCGAAAGTATTTACACAATTATGGCATCATTATATGCAACGCTTGAAAAAAAAAATTGTTTTAAAAAGGCATATGTTTAAAACACCGTTTGTTTTAAGTGAAACCCTAGCTACACTAACGTTCGGCGGAAGATAGCCGGTAGATTCTCAGCGCAAAATTCCTCCACTTCGTCCACGGACGACATGAGACCGATGCGACGCGTGTTGGGGAACGCGAGCGCGAGGATGCAAGCTACGAAGCTGAGAGAGCCGAAGAGCGTCTGAATGGAAATGCAAAGTCACGTCTATGGTTCACTAACGCTCGACCGGTGTTGACGCTACAAAGCAGTGGTGGTTTTCAATCTAGTAATGATCCTGTCCGAATTTACGACTTGAAAATGTTCCACAGGTCACCTCTACATTCGGTAAACCGATTACTAAAATACGTTCTGACTAAGAAACCACCGCTATAAGGTATATAATCTATAAAACATACAGCATGCGTCAGGAGTATGCGAGAGGGCGTAAGTATACAATAATACCATACCCTTTAACGGTGATGAGTAGCGAAATACTTTTTTTTACTGCTTTCAGGCAAAACTCGGCCCATTATTCTTACTTTGACCACACCTGATCGTACTATTGTGTTATCTGTTTTTGTTTTGAGTGCCTTTAGCAGTACCATTGCATACACAGTTTGTGTTACCTGCATTATCCACGGGGAAGTCTCTTGTGCCTCCACTGCAAATGGAGATATCATCCCGCCAATCCTCGATGCTCCAGACCCCAGACTCATTCCGCTACTCCTATAAAATATAAAGAAAAATTCTCAAAGAAACGTATGAACTAATAAGACGAATACAACCATCCAAACCTCAAAACAGTCGGATACACCTCCGCCGTGAGCATGTAAGCCACTTTATAAGCGCACGCCGCCCCGAACCGGCCGATACAGGCCAGAACAACGCTGGCTACGGCATACCCTGCATATAAATTGAACTCTGACGCAAACGATTTCACGGTTCGTTACTCGGTAGCGCGGTGCCAAAAACATAAACGTAAAAACCGACCTGACTGAAGAACTAGCATGCTGCCGATACATCCGACACCGGCCAGGAAAAAAGATCCGGAGATCACGTGCGTTTTAGCGGATATTCTTAACAACAGCAGCAAGCAGAAACTGGCTACGACGTCCAACATTGAATTGATGACGCCATTTACGTACGGATCACCTTATGATAGAATAAAATTACATTTGATGTGTAGGTGATGAGGTTTCATGATTCATTGACACGACTTCAGTTTCAGAATATGAACACCCAATAATGATCACTGTTATCCTCTAACAGGAACTACTTCCTTCTATGGTACTGCGATGACATCGTTCATAATATACAATATGCCAATATACATTTTTTATACAGATATGACTGCGCTTGCGAACCTGATAGATTCCCGATGTTAAGGATGAGTCCATAGTACACCATCGACACAATAAACCAGCAGCTCATAACGTTCAACGTCAATAACCGGATGTTCGGATACTTGAATAAATCGGAGAACCCGGAACGGCGCTTTCTTGAATTCTCGCTTTCTAATCTTTTCACCTGCGGAGCAACACTGCTTTATACAGACTGTATTATACCTTATGCTAGGATTACCATATTTTGGAAATCTGAAAAGAGGACACTTTTTCAAAATATTTCATATATACAATACTGAAGTAAAACCCGGAAAAAATGGTAAATTTTTACCGACTCTGTGGTTGGTTGACTGAAAAAAAGGTCAACTTTCCGACTCCGCTCCCGAAATAGCCGCGTGAGCGTTACTTCAGTGCGGATGTACTGTATCTCAGTCGAATTATACCCTATATTTAAGTTCATCAAAATTCTCACAAAAGATGACAAAATCTCAAAAAAGAAGACATTTGGGCGTCCTCCGAGGACACTTTTAGAAAAGTCAAAAAAGAGACAAATCCTCCTAAAAGAGAACGTATGGTAACCCTAGCTTATACAGTCAGGTCTAGAATATCTAACGCCGACATTTATTCAAGTCAAGTGTAAACGCGAGTGGTAAATATATATACTTAAAACACTCACGTTGAAATTATAGAGGTATAGGTGTTGTACGTATTTTCTTCAAATGCAGAAAAGGAAACGCTAGCTTATTTATCGCCGCTCACCCTTTCTGCCTTCAACACTTTCGACCATCGCTCATCGCTGAAGGTTAATTTTTTCGACAAGAAATACTTTTCGACTATTTTCCGGGCCCTACTTTCTTTTCCCGTTGAGAGAAGCCATCTGCGAAATATTGAGTGGAAGGTGAAAGTTTATTCGTTGTCACTGTCGCCAGCAAATGTATACAGAGAGATCGCTTCTTATGATTATTATGTAGCTAACTTAGGAGTCGCAATGAGCCTGGATCAGCAGATACTGGGCATTTCAGTCGTTGGTGTTTTATCGAGGTACGATTGAGCCGACTGTGGACTTTGTCTCATTGGTATTTACTGACCACACCTAGTTCAATGCACTTTATGACAATTCAATTAATAATATATTTATTGTTGACAATTTCATCATTTCAATACACCACAAGACTGCGACACAATGAAAAGATAGGAAGGCGTCGAGACGACTTGATGTAGTCTTTGAAATCAGACACCCACCTGGCCTAGGCAATGTAAAAAGGAGGCATGCACACTGAATGAAAAATAAATAAAAAAGTAGGGCTAGGCACAATGATTCGAGTACTCGAATCTGAATTGAGTATTAATCTTAATGATTCGAGTCGAGTAGTAAACACGATTTTTTCAAGTACTGAAATTATACGCTTCTCGCAACTGGAAGTTAATTTACTAACGAGAATTATAGTTTTGATACTATTTTCCACTGAGGAAGCCTTGAAATCTTGATTGGCCGTGTCGCAGCACACGAAACAGAGTACAAAGCTACGAACGTTACTGGAAATAACACATTTCCGAAGTCATGATCATCCCACAACATTGTCTAGAAGTGCAATGAAATCGGTAATGTCGAAAATATACCACAGTATCTTTAACGTGATGGATACCAGGCATTATGTTCTTTGTGGTGGCATAAAAGGTACATATTTGAACTTTGACATAGTACATTCTGTTGTGACGTCATAATGAGTGGTACTCGGATATTCGACTCGAAGCGTAATACGTGATTCAAAATCACACTAGGGCTCGATTTTACCCAGCCCTAAAAAGAACATAGTATAAAAGGACAGGCGGCAATAAGAGGTGACATGTGTCGGAGGGCGAGATCGATATGCTGTGGGTTGATCACGACTTCACATATGTGTCATTCCCACTAACGTGCATAGCATTGTGCTTCATGTTTCGTATGCAGCGATACCAACAATCGAGGCTTACAATCTTCCACAGTGAAAAATAGTATAGTAAGTATAATTCTCGTTGATAAGTTAACTTTTTTTAGCAGGGAGCGTATAATTTCAGTACTCGAAAAGATCATCTCTCACTATTCGACTCGAATCATAAAAAATACTATACTCGACCCAGACTCGAGTACTCGAATCATTGTGCCTATATAGCCTTAATTATGACACCATGCGTTTTTTGACTACGACACAATGCATATTCGTAACGTCAATATTTGATAACTTTGGCTACGCCTGGTCTTATGGTGCCGTGATCAATATTTCACTCACTGTTTAGCCGCAGTCGGGTGGAAGCCGAAAGGCATTCATTAAAGACGTTGAAGTGGGTCGCTGGGTACGGTTTTGATAACGTTCAAGTCGAAATACAAACAATTTCAACTGATTAAATACCAGTTTATCCTCTAATTTACCGGACCACGACCTGACATATCGATCTCGCCTTCCGACACATGCCACTTTTTTTGTCACCTGTCCTTTTATAATATCTTCTTTTCCTTTTCAATCAGTGTTCATGCCTTCTTTTTTACATCGTCTAGGCGAGGTGGGTGTCTGATTTCGAAGACTACTCCAAGTCGTTTCGACACCTTTTTTCCTATCTTTCATTGTATCGCAGTCTTGTGGCGTATTGAAATGATGAAAATTGTAGCAATGAATTGAATTGAATTGAAAAAGAAAACGGTTCCGGAGAGTCTTACTTCCAAGCTACTCCACAGATAGGATATATTTACCGAAGTCCATAAGTACTCAGTGCAGAAATGTTCGAAATACAACATCTCTAAATAGATGTTACCATACGTCCTTTAGGAGGATTCGTCCTCCGTTTTAAGGAAATTGAAAATGACCTCCGAGGACGCCTGAATGTCCTCCTTTTTGGCAATTCGTCCTCCTTTACAGCTTTTACAGCTTACAGATATGAACAGAGTGAACTGAAAATCGGGATATATGACGTGAAATAAGTAATACGGACGTCGAGCGGGTCATTCTGAAGTCGAATGAAAGTTATGACCTTTTTTTAGTCAACTCTCAACACCACAGTAAATATTCAAAAATCAGCTTTTTTCAATTTCGGTCAACTATCTTTTATGATTTGGTAAAAGTGCCCTGCTTTCCTGATCCCACAATATGGTAACCCTGTCTAAATATATACTAACCTTGGGGATTCAGACATGAAATAACACACAGGCACGCACAGGAGAGCAACTGCCCCGACGAATCCGGAAATATGTCTCCAGTGTCGAAATATGGATGCAACGGGGGATATGATAATGTCACCAAGTGCCGCCAATAAAGTAGTCACCATCATGATGTCGTCTCTTTGCTTTCGGTTGGAAATTTCGCTCACTATATAATGAATTTGATAAGCGACCTTGTTTCATGATGCGAAGTACCGAATCATGATTTCGTTGTCGTCAGGAATGTAACGGGGGAATAAATTAGCAGAAGGAATATAGCCTGCACCAATTTTGCATCAATACGTAATATGTGAAGTCAACAATCGGAAATCGTAACGCTGTGATGTGGCTGCGCAGTGCGCATATGTCAGGACTTGAAATCGCCCTACTAGTAATAAGACTATTACTAGTATTACCATAGATGAGAGAGTACATACACTATCTAGTTGTATTAGTCCGAACAAACAACACCCGTTTGATCAACACTCGTTAGCGTTTCGGAAAATCATAATGAAGCGCAATATCCGTGTGCTTACATCATCAGTTTTGTGCAATGCCTATTAGTTACCGTATGTAAAGCCGACCAGCAATTCTCCTATAGAACCGCCGGACATTATTGTGAAGCAAATCAGATAGGAGACGTAGTTGGGCGATAGAGCTGTAGCTACGCCAAAAACGCCAGTCGTTATCGCCATTATCATCATTCCTAGACGACGGCCTAGCCTGCAAAGAAAATAGTCAATTCGTAAATCGCTGGCTTATAATTACACATTACATTCTTACCTATCTCCAAGTACGCCAGCTGTTAAGGATCCAATAAAAAATCCTAAAAACATGCATGAATTCGCGAGTGCTTTCAGCATACGATCGCCGCACACGAGATCCCACTGTCAAAAGGGCATTTTCCGTGAATACATTGATTCTACGGACTACATTTTATATCACTGTCAAAAGGGCATTTTCCGTGAATACATTGATTCTACGGACTACATTTTATATCACCGCTAACAAGCGATTCAATCAATATCTAACATAAGTCGCATACAAATAGCAACATTGGAAGTAAGTGAATAATCATCGACTAGGTATCGTACAATTACCTCGCTGGTGATGGTCTCAGCATAGACGCTGCGGTCGTAAGTATAGTTATCGCAGTTTTGCGAAATAAAAACGCTGAGATCCGAGATATTAGTAGTGCCATCGATACTGTTGTTGATGAAGTCCAAGTCTATGTGCGAACATTTCACGTCTTCCTGCAACCGAAGGTCTTCATGGAAACACGAATGAAAAACACGCACCGTTGAAGTTAACGTACTGCTACTAGATGAGTGTTAATCAAAGCTTCATTTTCAGTCCGATTGTTACCTGTGAAACCCGATATTCCCTTGGCGCAACTTAAAGAAGACAAAATATCGAAAAGTAACACGCGTCGACCACAGGAAATAATTGAGCAAGTTGTAACGTCAAAAATTGCTAGTGTAATTACGTAACATATATAAATGCTGCTTCCAGATCATACTCACCTAAATTCAGGCGTTGCGCTTAAAAACACTGGTAATGTGGTAACAGTAAAACCGCTGAACATTACCAAAGTTCCGCAAGCAATAAGCACCAACTGAAATCGACTTAGAGTCCCGATCTCATCCAAATAACTGTCGAATTCATTCGCATCACTGTCTTCAGTGATTTTTTCATCAACTCTCATCAAAGACGAGTCCGTGGTATCTGAAATCATATTATGTAGTAAGCGATTCGCAGAGACACGGCAACCCTCCGCTTGTTTATCGTTGCTCGCAAAACTGAATTAGATGTCCCTGTCCCTATACATTTTTTCTTGCCGCGTGGTGTCGCTTTTAGTGCACACATCAACGCAATTCCATACACCAGTGCTCTTCAACCTTTTTCGTCGTGGTACACCCTTTTTCATGGGTTTGGAACCGGAGCCGGAGCAAGGAGCCCCGGAGCCGTGCATTTTTACCGGTGCCGGAGCCGGAGCTGGAGCCAGTTATTTGAGGAGTAGCTCCGAATCCGACGTATTTCATGAGATGCCATTATATACACAACAACCATATCTGGTGATTTCACATAATTCAACAGCAGGCCTTCGCGAAATTAAGAATCTATGCCTCTTTAGCGCTACCTTTTCCGACTAACCATGTTCCTGGGGATTTAACAGCAGAGCAGTGCTTTTCAACCTTTTTGAGCTTCATTCGCACTTTTTTTGTAAAATACATATCATTCGCACAAACTAACCGGAAATTGTGATACAAAAAGAAGATAACAAAGTTATATTCATACAAGTGGACGTTAAACAGGGTGTGGAAGCTATCAAGGTCTTATGTTTATATATACCGTCAGCTATCGGCACAACAACGTATTCAAAAAGAAGATGAAAATACAACATTTATATGTTCAGATGTGCAACAAATTGGCTACTGTGTAATGTGTGTATCTTAAGCGATCAAGTGTCTCGAGGCTACTAGTTTCGCTCGTTTTGATTTCAACAATCTCACTAAAACCCTTCCCGGCCAAACAAGCTGTTGGGTTTTGTACAAGAACGTCTACTAGTGCTGGATGGCCATGTCTTAAAATCTGTTCTGCACTCCTATCCAAAATACAACGTATTTTTTCACGAGTGAAAAATGCTGGCTGGAAGAAATCGATTTTGAAAGCTGACAAAAAGGTCTAGTCTAGGAGGCTCCAGTATGTCGAAAGGGTGAAAAACCCACTTGTTTGTGTTGAGGCTTTTGCCTTATCTCTTGGAAAATAAGATACAAACGATCAAGGAGAGTAGGCACATTAGAGCTCGCTACCTTGTGATAAGTAGCTCCAACTTATTTTTCGATTTCCCATTTTCTGTCTCACGAGTAGGCCTATGTGGCAGAGATGAGCGGATTTGAAATTTCTATGTCCTAATCCAATCCAAATCCGAACCTTCAAATCCAAATCCAAATCCTAATCCATAACTTTTTCATATTCAAGTCCATGTCCAATCCTAATCCGATTCCAACTTGAAATTTAGAAAAAATACTAATTTAGGCAATGGAGGGATTCAAAAACTTTCTTTCACAACCAACGATTCACTTGATTCAAGATAACTTAGTAACCATAAGTACATTAATAACTGATCTGAATAAAGTTTGTCGCCTTTCGCCACACGACATATAAATCTCCCGGAAAATAGGTAAATCCAATCCAAATCCTAATCCGTTCAGAAAAAAATGTCTAATCCAAATCCGACAAAATTTCACAAATCCTGTTTTTTCAAAACCTAATCCTAATCCATGCTCATCTCTGCTATGTGGGAAGAGCAAATAAACTCACGATACTGTGTTTTCTGCTCCAGAGTCGGATCAATTGTAATTTGTAATTGAGCTGAATGTAATTATTACATTTTTCATGTAATTGTAATTGTAATTGTAATTTTATAAAAAAATTGCTCAATTACAATTTCAATTACATTGTTATGGAAACCTGACAATCACAACATAAAATAATCAATTAATCATTTATTCGCCACACCAGTGAAAATCCGGTACGGGCTAAGATGACGACGGGGGGCCGCAAGGCCGCAAGGCAGTGGTTCTCAACCGGTGTGCCGCGGCACATTAGTGTGCCATTTAAATCTCGCAAGTGTGCCGCGAGCGATTTCTTCGAAATTTCATAATTTTGTGCAAAGTAATTCTAGTCTTATATAGCAAATGATCAATAAATAATCCAAGTCGTGCTTAATGTAAAGTTTGTACATTTGACAAATCAAAATTGATGCTATGCCCGCAATCAAAATCCCCCGCGAAATCGCTTTACCCGACATATCGCGTGCCTTGAAGGTGAATTCAGTTTCGCACAATACGTTGATTGATGGCAAAAGAAGGCAGACTTGGCGGCGCCTGTATGACAATACAATTTTCCAATCCTCATTGTCTCCCCAATCATCAGCGAGGAACGACTTTATTTGGAAGTGATATTCTCGTTTACAGATATATCGATCCATATTGCGATTGTTACGTAGTGTGCCGGCAGTTCCGTTTAAATCAGTGGTTCCTAACGTGGGCGATATCGCCCCCCAGGGGGCGATTTGGCGGTCTAGGGGGGCGAAAATGAAGAAGGAGGCGATAGGGGGTGAAAATGGTCAAAGGGGGCGACAGGGGGCGAAAATAGCGAAGGGGGCGATAGGGGGGCGATGACGCGGGAAAACGGCTATAATGGAGACAAATCGGAGAAATGACCTTTTTTTTTAGTCAACCCACGAAAGTTTAGTTTGCAAAAGTGTAAAATTCGACAACGAGCCGAAAAGTTGACCTTTTTTTTTTTAGTCAACCCGCCGGTGATTACAGTTTGTATGCCCATTTTTAGGTTCACAAAATTAGGGGGGCGATGATCGGTGTTGAGCTAGAAAAGGGGGCGATGAGTCGAAAAAGGTTGGGAACCACTGGTTTAAATGTATACTTGTAGTACAACGCCTTTGGAAATGATATTCTCGTTTACAAATTCGAATTACAACTATAGCAATCCATATTGCGATTGTTACGTAGTGTGCCGGAACTTCCGTTTAAATGTATGCTTGTAGTACAACGTTTTGTTTGTTACAGGCGACGAATATGAGAATTGAGAAGTAAGTTTGCTCAAATTTATCAGTTATCAACTTTGTTATTATCTCGATTTGTTGAAAGTATAATTGAACTGCGGGTGGCTGCCAGTAGACTTGTCGGGGTATGGTTAATTGTAGGGATGGTGTGAACCTCTGAAAGGATCAGGTTCGTGTGAACGCGAACCTTTTAGAAAGGTTCTGTGTGAACGCGAACCTCATGACGTCACGTGACGTCATATTGCTAATTCCTACCCTGCATTTCAGTGAAGTGATATATTAATGTACAGTGTACGCGATACGGGCCATATAATGCCACAACGCTGAAGTAAATACCGACTTTTTAAACGTCGCCAAATGTATCAACTGGGGCAATCAAATGTTATAATAATCCCATAAAATCAATATCTTCCGTCGCTTTATCAACAATTTCGACGAGGACTTGCAAAGGAATATAAGCTTACGCCTTGATGGTCTAGGCCAGATCGGATAATATATTCGGCACCTGAGTGTCGCTATACTCGCAGTGTTGGTATTGAGCAGAATGTAAAACGGCTTTCTATACTTGACACCGATATTATACAATTAGTAAGTTATCCAGCAGAGGTCGAGATTGATTCCGTAACGCTTGTTAGATTTTTTACATCAGACAACGATATCAATTTCATTGATTTGTTGAATAAGTATCATTCGCTGACTACCTACATGTAGTGTATTTCGCTCTTGATGTTGTGTGATTGCGGATCAAGCTCACTGCAGCTAGTAACTAAATATTCACAAACGGAAAGCTGGATATTTCGAGCAAACTTTTGTAACAAAGCAAGTAAAATTTTTGAGATTGTCAAGGTGCTTGCACGTTTAGTGTTGAATTTTGATATGCAGCCAGCGCCTTGCATAGAGTGGAAATGCAATAAATTTCAACCAAAGATGTTATAATGAAGGGGAAATTGTAATATATGAAAAAGGTTCACAGTGCAGAACCTACCAAAGGTTCGTTTGTGAACGTGAACCTCTAAATTTCCGAGGTTCACGCACAGAACGCGAACGTGAACCTCACGTTCACACCACCCCTAGTTAATTGGTTATCCTCATTCCTCACACGTGTGCTAAACGATCTGGGTGAAAATAAATTGCATAGCCTTACGCGTCTAAGCCTCCGTATTCGGTAGTGTAAGTTGGCATTATTCAATGTGCGTCCAGACATTGAAAGGATATAGGCTAGACGTCAAGCGCAAATTTCGCACTGACCCTGTTCGTGATGAAATTCAACAAATTGTTTTGTTTTCTCGAGAACTGGTCAATTTAATACAGAAACATTTTGGATCGGCTGCGGAGCCAATCACATTAGTCAGCGTTACTACTGAAGTGGGTGCTGCTAGCGTTACTACTGAAGTGGGTGCTGCTAGCGTTACTACTGAAGTGGGTACTGCTAAGTATTCTGGTAGTTTGCAGGTGCCGTAAGCCAAAACAGTTCAGAACCACTATACTGGTGTGCCGCGAACTATTTTACATTTCCAAAGGGTGACGCGAGGTTAAAAAGGTTGAGAACTACTGTCTTAAGGCCTTAGTACACACTACACCTGTAATAATTAGCGTATTTACATCGGTGTTCTATGCGTGCCGCGTTATAACTAGATAATTCACCCATGCTAAACTGTTTCCCATACTTCAGTAGCAACACGGAAATATTTGTGAATTACAATATTGGCTAAACCAGTGGTTGTCAAACTGGCGGGCGTGCCCCTCTTGGGCGGCGTGAAAGCATCTGAAGGGGGCGCGAAGCTCCGGTAAACTGAAATTCTTCCGCGCTTGGCGCGATTCACCTCCTTTTCATAGTTATTGCTCTGTGTATAGTCGGAATTTCATATTGGAGAATCCTCTCATCAACAGTCATAACCTTCCATACCATCAAAATATATGTAAGGATTGCTAACATTCTGGTTTCATTGTGTGACATGACGATATAACGCAATAGTCTTCATAGAAAATGGATATCACTAGGCTCAGACGAATCCAAAATTGAATACCAAGAGTATGCTAATGCACTCTCCAGGATCAAAGCTAAAGCAAAACGGACGTATTACTATCAGCTGTTTGACAGAAATAAAACCAATCCTAAGCAAACCTGGAAAACTATCAATAGCTTAATAAATCGTCCTTCGGCTAAAGGTACGCTGCCAACAACCATTACAAATGAGCACGGAGTACCCACTTCTAATTCTCACGACATAGCCTCGTTATTCAATAAACATTTCTGTTCTATCGGTAATAACCTAGCATCGAAAGTGCCGCCAAGCAATGATTCCCCTACAGCAGCTATTCGCAGTGTTCCCAACTCGATACTTCTCTCTACGACCACAGAAGAGGAAATAATCATCGTAGCGTACTCACTCAAGAATGACAAAGCTGAAGGATGTGATCGAATTCCTATTAAACTACTAAAATTGATTTTTCCTCTGGTTTCTAGAGACCTGGTCTATTTTTTCAACAGTTCTATTTCATTAGGGATATTTCCAGATGCATTGAAGGTCGCCAAGGTTGTCACTATTTTCAAGTCAGGTGATAAAAAACAATGTCAATAACTACCGCCCCATATCTATCCTACCATCCTTGTCAACAATTTTTGAAAAGCTACTACATCGACGACTTACCAGCTTCCTCGATGCTCACTCTGTCATACTAGACAACCAGTTTGACTTCCGACAAAATCTTGACACAAATCAAGCAATTCTTGCCCTTACTTCCAAAATCTATCAGAGACACAACTCTGGTATGATTTCATGTGTTGTTTTTCTTGATATAAAAAAAGCTTTCGATACTGTCAATCATTCAATACTTCTAAGTAAACTCTCGTGTTATGGTATCAGAGGTGTAACCTTGGATTTGATTACAAGCTATCTTATCAATCGATGTCAATATGTTTACAGTAAGGATCACCTACCTTCTGAAAAGGGTGACATAGTGTGTGGTGTACCACAGGGTTCCGTTTTAGGACCCCTATTATTCAGTCTTTATATCAATGATGTTGCTGCATGTATCTCAGAGACCTCAGTCCTATTTGCTGATGATACTTGTGTACTTATATCTGCTACAGACTTGACCTCTCTACAAACCAAAGCTAATTCCGAGATTTGTAAGATGACTGCTTGGATGTAAACCAACCGACTAACCATTAATCCAATTAAGACTCAGGTACTGGTCTTCAATTGTAAAGCTACCTCAACTTTTTCACTATGTGTATCTGATGTCATTATTGCACCCTCAACCCATACACGATATCTGGGAATTATCATTGACTCTAATCTTAAATGGAAGACCCACATTTTCAATCTATGTAAAAAGCTATCTGCTACGGCCGGAATTCTAGCGAGACTGAGACATTCTCTCCCTAGACAGACCTTAAGAACTATTTATTTCCCATTATTTCACCCTCACCTGCTTTACGGATTATGTGTATGGGGGAAGGCCAATCAGACGGATTTAAACAGAATCTGTGTCATCCAAAATCGAGCCATAAGAAATATCTGCTACTCCTGGTTATTTAGCTCTTAGGCCCATATACGTGACTGCCTTATCGCGTCGAGCAAGTGCGACGATGAAGACATCGTGCCATGTAACGGGTTAAGCAGCCGCGGCAGCTGGTCTTGTAGAAATTTCAATAAATTGCAGCTCCATTACGGTGGCGTTTTGAAGGTAATGGCCGCGTTCAAAAATTTTTGTTCGTTTTTATCTTCAATTTGAGACCACATCATTTTTAGAGCGCAGTGCCCCTTTAAGCTACCCGATTTGTATAATTATGAAATAGCCAACCTGATGCACAAATTTACAAACGGAAATATATCCCCTTACTTTAATGGCTTGTTTGAGCAATCTTCCACTGTGCATATGGGTATTCTACTAGATCATCGGAATCTGGTCATCTTTATGTTCACCGCATGGGCTCTAGACTGACTCAACAGTCCATTGAATATATGGGCCCAAGTGTTGGAATGTTTGGAGTGTCTGGAATGGCGTGCCCGACCATATCAGAGAACAACCTCAGCATGAATTTAAAACCCAATACCTGGATTATCTTTTTTCAAATTATTATAAGATATGAGAGAATGTACAGTGTACACGTTAATTTATATATTATACATCTATTTATTGATTTCATATTGCTTTGCCTAGTATGTTACCATGGTTACTGTCTTTGTTATATAACTGTGATTATTATTTTCTTCTATGTTGCGGACTGTCCACTGTTATGTTTATTTAAATGAATGCACTCGGTTACTTCACTGTCATGGAGGTGACGAATAACAAGGCCTTTATAGGCCATATCGTCACCTCCAGTCAACTTTTTATGTTTGACGAAGCAATATATGTCTGTCTGTCTGTCTGTCTGTCTGATAAGGGGACACGAAATATTTCACTGTCATAAAGGGGGGCGTGTCTAAAAAAGTTAGAAAACTAGTGGGCTAAACTAAATCTTGATATTTCAAAAAGGGATCATGAGCAAATAAGCTCTTCCGAAACCTGTGCTGAACCATTTCCTACAGGTCAGAGTTTTATTTTTAAATCTCTGACCAGTACCGAGGCTTCTGCAACAATTGCAAAAAGAAATTCAAGTTTCCAACCAAGGCTTCATCAAACTTGATAACGCATTTGTTGAGATGTTATCCCAATCTTACCTCCAATATTGGCCAAATTTACTGGGGCCAGAAATTTTCACACCCTAATGTTCATCAAATGCAATCTAACAGTTTCCGAGCAGGTGAAAATGTATGTGCGAACCAAAATATTGTAATTCGTAGTTATCAGGAGGTTCTATCCTTTTGCATTAATTGAAATTTTACACATCTTATCAGTATCATCCTCATCGCCGACGCCTTACCAATTAGATTTCAATATCCTCACTCAGCTCTGAATAGCCTAATTGTTTGATTACGTTTCATTGACTGTCCTGAAGCCTATTCGCTGTCGCAGTCGCTCAAACTTTTGCTTGTTAACAGTCGCTTGAAACATTTTTCTGTGTTTGTAGTTTTCAGTACTCATGATTAGGACTAGTTCGAATATGTTCGAGTTTTTTTTTTAATTAAAGGGTATTCTACGTATCATGAATGAAACATGAATACTGAATAGCTTGAGATTGTTGCTAATTACGTCGCTACGGCTGTCAAAGAACACCTCTCTACGGAATCAATTACATGTTTGACAGTAATTGTAATTGTAATTGTCATTAATTACATGTTTAACAGTAATTTTAATTTGACATTTTTAGCATTGAGTAATTGTAATTGTAATGTAATTGAAACATTCAAGAAAGTAACTGTAATTGTAATTGTAATTGAACTGAATTATTGTAATTGATCCAACTCTATCCTGCTCTTTAGCTCAATCTAACTTGAGAATTCATAACAGTTTAATAACGTTAAAGCAGCGTTTTAGACTACCATCAAAATCTGAGTTTTTGTGGCATCTCGCGACCCGAGCCTCACCCATGAAAATATTACTGTAGTAATATTTTTTGAAAATTTTCGTAAAAT
Source organism: Botryllus schlosseri (assembly GCF_051294905.1). Taxonomy (NCBI): domain Eukaryota; kingdom Metazoa; phylum Chordata; class Ascidiacea; order Stolidobranchia; family Styelidae; genus Botryllus; species Botryllus schlosseri. The sequence goes on along the minus strand of NC_137251.1, from coordinate 10,171,346 downwards.
CAATAAATATTAGAGTATTTTGGGACAAATGTATGCAACCGAAAATTTTTCTTCGCGCTTCGCGCGATTTAGTGTCCGTTCATGTCTTGATTTTGTTATCGGTACCACGAAAAAAATTTTTTACGCAAATACCCATTATTGAATATAGCTGCATTCTCAATTATGAGAATACAACAGTACCAGTTAATACACTAGAGTAGCCCGAGGTCGAATTGGGTTGATTGAGTCTGCAGGAGTGTCAGTATTAGGCTTACCATATTTTGGAAATCAAAAAAGAGGACACTTTTTCAGAAATTTGCAACATGTAGATCCGGAGTGAAATTCTCAAAAATCGGTTAATGTTTCCCACTTTGTGATCGGTTGACTAAAAAAAAAAAAGGTCATCTCTAGCGCTCAGAACTCAAAATACCGTTTTACTCCCCGAATTGCCAGGTGGATGACTAAAAAAAAAAAAAAAAAAAAGGTCATCTTTTCGCTTAGAGCTAAAATCACCGTTTTTCACCCGTCGGAGCTTCACGTCTGTACTAATATGTGGCATATCACTCGCAATTTGCTCTAAATCTGCTCTAAATCCTAAAAAAGAGGACAAAATCTCAAAAAAGAGGACGTATGGTAAGCCTATGTAGTATGCTACGATTTTACGGACATGTATGTGATGTATGACATAACCTACAGAACGCGCACACCACAATTCTATCCAACACAGCTCTACAAAATATGTCTGACGCGTGCAATTTCAAATTAGGGTGAATTAAATCCATATCGAATGGTTTCGCATCCAGCATCGGTCATTTTTGGCCAAGGTTTTGTCGATGCTTATGTTTTGGCACCGCATTTTATCAGCGGTTTGTTGGCCAAAACCTTACGTCGTCATGTGACCCGACGCAGAAGGGGTTGGCCTCGAAATGAATGAGTCTCATCGGCCTGAACTCGCTCGTTGCACATCCCTAGTCCCTATACACTAGTTCATCCCAACGGTCTTATACCATGTTCACCAGTCGGTCAAATCTTATCATGAATTCTCAGGATAAAGCCATATTTTCTGCGAGTCTCGCTTATTGGCTACAGTAGGCCTGCCCAACACCGTGACCAGGGGCGTATTTAGGGGTGGTGGTAATGGGTGTCCGGTATCCCTACAGTACCAAAACAGATTGTACCAATCAAATGTCCTATATGGAATCTATCATGTATTGATCAAATTTGCGATGCTTTAGTTCGGTTGCTGTCCTGTTTTAACGCGCTTGGCCAGTAGTAAAAACATTGGAGGCTAGGCCGCTCCGTGATTTGCGGCGCGTTATAGTTCTACATCAATGTGCAACGTAATGTTGTAATAACGCGAAGCTATAGTCTTTGTCTCGACAATTCGCAATTGTCACTTTTGAACCGCAAACGCATTTAGGAATGCATTTTGAATGCGAGCCTAAGCCTGCGCCGGGCCACTGTTATTCACGTGATGCAATCGCACAAGCTCAATCGTTAATTGGTCTTTAACATCTCCACACACCAAAATATTGGCAGGCAGTAGATATCATATTGATTTGGAACGAAATTATTCCAGATCATGTGCAAAAACAGGCTGAACAATTGATACAAACGAAAACATTCATTTGCGTATCTTCACTGTTCGAGTCTTCGTATATGAGCGCAAAATGGAGAGATCTCCCGATGTGCTGTAATATGATCTGCGCGCACTTTCGTGATAACATCCTCGCTTTGGTAATTAAGGTCAAGATACCTCGCACTCTCTCTTGATACTGTTATCTTCGCTTACGGATTACAATGTTATGTTTAGTTGAACTTAGTTTTGTATATGCGAAAGAGGCAGTCACAAAAACGAGTAAGATTATCTGACCGTGGTAATATCTGCATTTCTGCATACATTTAAGCTGATCAATCGGTTAGAACTAGGAAAACACTCTCCTTATAAAAACACCCCCCTATTCTAAAGGTACCCGCCACTGGCGTAGCCAGGGGGGGCGAAAGGGGCGGTCGCCCCCCCCCCCCCAAATTTTTTGAAAATTTTCGTAAAATCAATAAATATTAGAGTATTTTGGGACAAATGTATGCAACCGAAAATTTTTCTTCGCGCTTCGCGCGATTTAGTGTCCGTTCATGTCTTGATTTTGTTATCGGTACCACGAAAAAAAATTTTTACGCAAATACCCATTATTGAATATAGCTGCATTCTCAATTATGAGAATACAACAGTACCAGTTAATACACTAGAGTAGCCCGAGGTCGAATTGGGTTGATTGAGTCTGCAGGAGTGTCAGTTCAGTATGGGGGTTGGGGATTATTAGCTCCGGCAACTTCGGTTCCGGGACACACGAAGATATATAAAGTATGCTACATGCTACTCCGCAAAGTGCGCTCCCAAAATGATTGACCACCATAAAACCGACCCATGTATTCCGAAGCCATCGATATAGATTTTCGGGTGCTTAAATGGTTGGCGCCGAATGATCCTGTCCCTGCAATCAGACCCTTCCAACATAAACGCAACTGGCACAGGAAAATATCACCACCTCTCGGTAAAAATTGCTAATTTGAAATTGAACGAGTCTGATCAAAGGATTTTTTTTTAATTTGGTCTTGTATGTATCAGCGATTTCAATCTTTAAAGTAGCGTCAATCTCTACCAGATGTTACGAACAAACCGTGCTTCAACGAAGTAATAAGAATGGACATCACTTGCTCATATAGACGTACTAATATTATTGATCAAATTCTTTGATTTATTCAAAAAAAAAAATTCCGCTCCGCGCGACTAGGGCCGAAATTCACACTGAATGTTCATCACTTTATGTCAGCGATTTGGGCTCATCCGTACAACGACCGCCTAATAAGCTATGGTTGGCAACTGGAAGCTTCCATAGGGTATGTGTATGTGTGCGTCTAAGAATCGTATGTATAAAGGGTAGTGATGAAATTGCATATGGCAGGATGTACGGCTCTGCGAGATGTTCCCACGGGAGAGCTCCCCTAAAGTCATATCCCCCCCCCAAACAAAATAAAAATAAATAGATTTTCTGGCTACGACCTTGCGTGTGCTCGATCTCTTGAGTGGTGACAGCTTTCTACGCAAGTCATGAAGTAATTACAGTAATAAATGACAACTGTCCCGTCCCGTCCGGCGTCCACCCTCTAGAACAGGGGCGGCCAACCCGTGGCCCGCGAGAAGGTTTAGAGAGGCCCGCGGGTTAATTCTCGAAATTCCTAGTATTATCAAAAAAATAAATTACCAAAACCGAATAACTAAAATTTGATTAGCCTGACCGCGAAATTTGGGATTTTGCCGACTTAAATATCAGTTCTTAGTTCCGACGCATTGGCGTAGCCAGGGGCCAGTCACATTTTTCGCAGATCGTCGTATATGACTATATAATGTACAATATTTCACTCGGCGAGGTTGGGGATCCACACCAAGTCTTCATGTCATAATTGTCATTGATTTTGATGCGTATTAATATAAGTATTGTTTTCAACGTTACCTATTATCCGGTACGCTCCTATCGGAAGACTAAAAAAGGTCATCAACATTCAAGTGGCCCGCGCAATGGTTCGTAAGTCTAATGTGGCCCTTTGGCCACCCTGCTCTAGAAACTCTAAATAGTCTTGCCGTGTGGTATGAATAGCTCAAGACGTATAATTAATTACCCCCTGAATGTTTGATGACACCACTTCTATCAGCCCTGCCGGCAAATCTGATAATGAAAACGTATTCACAATATGCAAAGACCAATATAATGAACCAATTTCATTCATTAACCATAAAAGGCGAAGGTGTTGTCGTCCTGGTTTTCCACAATCCTCATTTGATCACATCCGTCTGTGAGTGGAATATATATAACGATCGCCCCAGATGTTGTGTTAATCATCCAATAAGCGCCCAAGTCCATCGATTGTACCTATTTTTTTCCTTATCTTTAAGGGGGGGGGGGTCATTTACGTCATCGAATTTTTCGCCCCCCCCAAAAATATTTTTTCTGGCTACGCCCTTGGGTACCCCCCTTTTTTTCGGCTAGATACGCCCCTGACCGTGACCTTAGATTTGTAAAAACTATCGCAGGATTTTTTGCAATAAATTCAACAAATATTACATACATATTATACATACGCACACACAGATAGCTCTGGCATCGTTTCGACCCAAAATTATACCCTTTGCGGTCCATACTTTAATGACCCTTGATGGGGTAAAAATTTGCGTTACAATAACTTGCAAATGTGAGTCTGTAATGATGGTATTTACTACTTTCCTCGTGCCTCGCACTAATCGAACAGTTATTGCGAAAATATGATGATTGTTTAGCGAAAGAAAGCAGAAAGTCGATTCGACGTCATTTTTTCAGTCTGTCGCAGGCTCAGACGGGCTGATACACTGTATGTCTGCAACTACACAAGCTTCCAAACCATCAGGCTTTTGGTTACGTAATAATTATAGTGCGAAAATATTATTTTACTACGGCTTGTGAGAGCTACGATTAGTGGTGGCCGGTGGGTCGTAACTTAAACAAGTTTTTACAATTGCGTCGCAACAACAAAAGTTTCACTGCCCTTGAATTTCCTATTAGGTTTATTTGAATTATTCCAGGTCAGAAAAATTACGATAATGATTGTTAACAATTTCATTCGCACTCATTCGGGATTTTCATTCGCACCATTCGCACCACCTTCGTCATTCGCACTCATTCGGGATTTTCATTCGCACCGTTCGCACCACCTTCGTCATTCGCACTGCAATTCTTTACATTCGCACAAGTGCGAACCGTCACACAGGTTGAAAAGCACTGTAGCAGAGCAGTCATACGTTCAATGTTCAATTTTCATACATGATTTCATCGTTGCTATGAATCGGATGAGCAACTACTCGTTCTTCCATGATAGTTTTTTAATCGGGCCGCAAAATTGGGCAGTGTTATTGTGTATGCAACTATGCATGCGAATTGGAATTCATCACTGCGGGATGACAGAAGAGTAGCGATGTCAGAACCCTATGGTTTTTTATGTTGGAGACAAATTACTGATTTGATACGCGATTTCCAATTTGTAATCATCTGTCGTAGGCACCGACTCACCAAATTTAGAGCGTGGCTTGCGGAACATCTTCATTGCGCAAAGTGCGTCGCGACTAGAAAATGGTTGGGAGTAGGGTTGCATTTAAAACAAACGGTGTTTTAAAACACTTTGTTCAAAACATGCCATAAACAGTGTTTTAAAAAAATGCCTTTAAAGAAATTGTTTTTTTTAAGTTGTAAAATTATGCCAAAATTGCGTAAACACTTTACAAAAAACATGTTGTATGAGCCTACGGACAATTACCGCCAGATTTAGCCAACGTATTTCGATATGGTATGGTTGCAACCCTCAAAATAGTCGGTTCAACAGCAACAGTACATATATTTCGTCAAAGGAGCTATTTTCACCCCATATTTTCAATTGTCAATGTCAATCCCCTATGACGTCACAATTGAATATCCGTGACGTCATGGCTTAAAAACAATAAAAAACATGTTTTAAATTAGGGCCTTGTTTTAAACATGTTTGTTTTAAATTGATTTTTGTTTTAAATGCAACCCTAGTTGGGAGCCATTGGCCTATAAAAAGTCAGGATTCCTGGATTTGTCCGACCTGGGAAAATACTATTTATTATTTTCGGTATTGCGAAATTCTCATCTCCCACTTAATTCATATCTGAATTTGAAGATTATGAGTTCTCCTCACAGTGTCTATAGTGCATTTTAAACGAAATCAGAGATTAATTCGACAATCCATACCGCGCCTCTTCGTGATCCCAGATGGTCTAGAGGTCAGGATTCCTGGCTCTCACCCAGGCGGCCTGGGTTCGATTTCCGGTCTGGGAATTAATATTTTTGCAAGGTTGTTAAAAGCCTACTCCAAGTCGATTCGACCCCATCCTATCTTCTCGCATTGCATCGAAATCTTGTGGTATTTTGTTCTGATTATTATCTATAAAATGACAGAATTATTCTGTAGTGCATTTGACACCAAAACAATAATAGGTTGGAAAATTCTGCCAACCGTATAGCCTACTCTCAAATGGTCTAGGGGTTAGGATTCCTGGCTTTCACCCAGGCTTCGAATCCCGACCTGGGAAATGCTATTCTTCTGTGTCCATAAAAACTATAGCACGGACCAAAATTCTTTTCCAGCAAATGTAGGATAAACCTATCCGAATTATATACCGGTGCAAACTAAATGAAACTAAAAGGCCGTTTTTCCTACTCGACTCCTGAAATACACACTTTTGTTGAATTCCGCGTTTGTTGACAAAAAAAGGTCACTTTCCGGCTCAACTCCCGAAATACTCGCCGGAACGTGAGTCGAATTTTAACCTATATATTTAGCCAAAATTTTCAAAAAAGATGACATATTCTCAAAAAGAGGACATTTGGGTGTCCTCCGAGGACACTTTTAAAAATAAATCTAAAAAGAGGACAAATCATCCTAATAGAGGACGTATGGTAACCCTTTACTATATGGACTAAAATTCTTCTTCGAGCAATGCAAAGATATACAACATCCAGTCAAATTTTTATAGATCATTTTAGATTTAGATTTTAGACCGATAGAATTATGGATTCGACAATTGCACTCCTCCACCGCTATTCCATATTGCCCGTGGGTCAGGATTACTGGCTTTGAACCAGGCGGCCCGGATCCGATTCCCGGTCTGAAAAATACCATTTTCCGTATACAAATCCGAATTTGAACATACCACGAAGAGCATTTTAGACCAATACAATAGTAGGCTACGTTCGACAATTACATTTCGCCGTCGTTGTCCCATATGGTCTAGGGGTAAGAATTCCTGGCTCTCACCCAGGCGAGCCCGGGTTCGATCCCCTGTCTGGAAAATACTACTTTTTTGTGACCATAAAAAACAAAAGCAAGGACTGAAATTATTTTCGAGCAAATGTAGGATAACCTATCCGAATTATATACAGGTGCAAACTAAATGAAAGGACATAAAAATAACATTAAAACGGAGTGGAAATGTTGGCCAATTGGTAGATGTAGGTGGATTTCACAATGAGTTCGATATGCAGGACAGAATTAATGACATAGGACCTATTGAATATTTCCCCATAAGTTGACACTGATGAAGTGTAGCCTACAATGGACAAAAGAATTTTTAAAAATATTGGTTAATAAATACTGATTAAATTGTGATAATACTGATTAAAAATACTGATTAAATTGTTAGGTTGCCTAAAGAAAACGCTGCAATCTAAATTTGGCTCGATTCCAACTGTAAATGTGAACGCACCGGTGTTTGAAAATCTTGAATTTATTATAAAAATATTTTAATTTTTTTCTTCTTCAAATTTTACTGCAAATCGCGACGTTTTTTTAAGGACACTAACAATTTATTCAGGGAATCCCCTACATCCGAAAAAAATGAACAACCCTAATGGACATCAACGACGCAGCGATAGGCAGTAAAGCACCGACTGTTCTACACTTCGCCCCCAAACATAATCGCCATGTTGCGATATTTTCGTTTATATTTTACAAATGCTGTGTTCAGAACGGTGGCTTATTGTGTCGCTTTCGCGTATGGATTGGTCGTAACGGTCGGTAGACGAGACTCATACGCCTTTCCGATTTTGAGGCTCAACATTTCTAGAATGACTTCCCCGTGAGAAATGTGAATTATTAAATTTTCGATCACATCGCGTTCTTGATTCATTCGTTTTCAAACCATCAGGACTCTAGCGGGCCGCGTATTCACACATCTGAGCTAGACTATTATTTCTGCTTGACAAATCTAAAGAGTAGAAGCAAGTAGTTTTGCTTGAAAATATTTTAGTAAATACTTGAGTATCCCCCCAAAGTCTGAATACTTCGCTACTGCTGACCGACTCCGAGTAGGTCTAGAACCGGCTGTGTTTCAAGGCCTGTCTGGTCTTCACGGGCTAGGAGCCTACGTAATACAAGGGCTCCTTCCTAACTACACAAACAGTGCAACGAATCCAGCAGGATAGAAATATATCATATGTACTGTATTTCACAAAAACAAGAAAATACTGAATATCGCCAATCACTCCATGCCAAACAGTCACCCGCAAGAATGAAATCCACACGTTGTGCGAGTCTGTTTCTCTCAGACACGACAACGGACAGATAAAATGGAGTAGCTGCTAACGAAATAATCTACAAGAGTAACACGCTCTGAGTTTGCTTTGGGATTCAGAATGAGCCGACAGTGGGGATGGTGCACAATTCTACAATCACACTCTTCGCGCGAGTTGAAGCGTTAATTATTTCTCTCTCTCCTCCGTCTCGGACGGCTTCTGCCTTTCTTCATCTTGGAGTCGATTATTTGCTGCGATCTGCGCTTGAGAGCGTCTCGGGTCGGAGCGTTGTTATCATCGTCTCCACTCTCGTCTTCTTCTGCTCGAAAGGTGGGCAAAGGTTGAGTGTACGGAAACGAGGATAGGTAACATATACACAAAATACCAGATATAACGCCATAAAAAGGCCTATACATTATACAATGCAGGGTGATGGAAATCAGGTGAAATTCGCGACCGACAAAGCTGTGGTGGCCACTAAAACATGTCTCCGATCGTTAGATTCCATAGGAATAGGTCTTTATATATTTTTGTCCTTGATGTTCATGTTTTTGCGGCATATACACTGACTCATGATATACATAAACACGATATGTGCATATGCTGCATACCATGAGTGCATGGGAAGGTCCAGATCAGACATGGGGTGATTACTTCATGAATGTAATCGATTGCGATTACGATTACTTCTGAATGACGCGATTACGATTACAGCAAAATCACGAAGTAGTCGATTACGATTACGACTACATTGGAAAAGTAATCACGATTACTCACGATTACATTTATTTTGCATCTTAGCAGCCATGTTGGAAGACATCTTAGAAGCTATGCTGGATTGCGCTGAAAAGGCCTAATGAGATAACAAACTCCCTTTAAAGAAGAGGCGTCATTTGTTTGTTAGGTCATAATGTATCCATTGCCCATTTTGACAGAGGACAATTTATCACGCCCAACGATTTGCATTCTTGCCAGGGCCATAATTGCCGCACCCCAAATTTCCCAATAGGGTGGAGAGCGAGCTCGAAGGGGACTCAAAAAGTATTTCGTAAACCAACATAAGTTATAGAGTATTTTCGAGAGATCTAATTAACTTGAAAATCCTTTCTAGATCAATGATTGCCAACCGCGGGTCCGAGAGCCGCATGTGGCTCTCAGCTAGCCAACTTGCGGCTCACCTTGACGTTGGAAAATCCAACAAAATAATAAAAAAATCAATCTATAACAAAATAATTGATATTCAAAAATTTCACTTGCTTTGCTTGGAATCTGGAGTTTATAATTTAGGGTGAAGACCAATTCCTTTGGTGTCGAGTAGCGATTCTCTACTCAGCAACGATTTCGTTACTCGACTCACGTCAAAAAGTATGCTCACACTCAAATGCGTCTGGATCGGCTCTCAAATTTAAGTCTGCTCATCACCAGACTTAATTAAGTGCAGGTGGCGTTACAAGACATTTTACAACGCCATCTGACCAGCAAACCCATGGATTATTTGACTTGATTGTTAAGTTCAACGGCCGCATTGAATGAATGCTTTTAAACCAATATGAAAATGTTTTCACGTCCTATTGTAGTTAATGTGGCCACTGACCCTATAGTAATTTACAACTTGAGTTGCTAGACATGCAGTCAGATATAAAGACATGACAAGTTGTTTATGCGTGTCAAGAAAGTTTTTCTTTTAGTCTGCTACGTTTGAGCCACGACGATATCTTTTCATTATATAGCAAACCGAAGTCACGAATTAAGAACATACACTAAAGTAATTATAACAAGAAACCGGAGGTCATAATTATGAATTACGTTGCCCCAGCTCTACAGGTAGGTAATTGTGTGGCGAGATAGCGCAGTGGTATAATCTACGGCGGCAACATCAATGGGCTGCGGGTTCGAGTCTGAACGAGGTCGACTTCGGAATTCCTACCTAAGTGTTGGAGGTTTATCTAGGCTACTCCTCGCCATCTCATCCGCGTAAGCGGTGTCTTACAAAATGCTTAGAGGTGGGTGGTGCTACAAGTCGGCAGATACGGAATCGAAAATGCATAAAATCGGCCTGGTGTAAATGTCTGTGGTAGTCGACAAACACCATGATTACCTCAAATAAGTAAACTCTACAGTTATATCCGACCATCGCGGACTGAGAGAGGATTAAAAATTAATAGTAGAATGTTGCAATTACTAAATTTCTTGACGAAATTCAGTCTTCAACTTGAGATTACCACCCTACGGGGGCCAAAGACCAACAACGTTTGGACTGGGAGACGAATTGCTGTTTTGGTCCTGGTTCCAGCTACAACCAACGCTAACATGATATATAAGCCCATGGCCATGGCGGCAGGTTCCAATGTTGAATAAAGAATTACGAAATAGCGATAGGCGCCCGTTTCAAGTAGAGTCATATGAGAAGAAGACGAAGCGAATATAAAATTCTGCCTTCAACTTAATACAGATATTGTACTGCAAGCTGTCGTTACGAGAAATGGCAAAACGGCTCGCTTATGATATATATATATCACCAGCTGTTGATTTTTACTGCATCGTTGTGGAAACCGCAATGTTTTATTTGACGAGTACAAAATTTCAAATCTTTGTCCGGTGTACGTACGTACTGGATAGGCCTACTACTCGCCAAGCAGCCACGGTCAAACTGCGTTTAACTAAGCATAAGCATAACCAAACATCAACACATAAGTTACTATTTTAAACTATAGGCAGAGTGGAAATAAATTATATACTGCTGCGAGGTAGTGGCGTGTGGAACGCGTTGATAACCTGATATACAGCACGGCGGGTGTTCTTACAATCAGACCATAGCAATTTACAGATCAGACTAATGCACGACGCAGGTATATCGAATATCTATTTACTGTGAATACTACTTACTACACAATGACGCACAAAGCTGATAGGCTGCTTCTGACGTAATAATGAGCAGTGTCGTTTGAAAATCAGACGTTTGTGCTGTCACGAACCTGGTTCAGTTTATGTCATAGTCCTTGTACAAATAAAAAGTAATCGTTCTTTCACAGAGAAATCGATTAGATATGCGAAGTAGTCGATTACGATTACGATTACTTCAGAATTTTTTCGAATGTAATCGATTGCGATTACGATTACTTGAAAATGCTGTAATCGTCGTAATCGATTACGATTACTAATCACGATTACCCCATGTCTGGTCCAGATATAGTCTTGCATGGTATGCCGACAATGCTGAGTGCGAGGTGGGGAAGCCACAGATACCTGTTTTACTGAACAGGTCTTTGGTCTGACCCGGCCGGGGATTGAACCCATGACCTACCGATCAAGAAGCCGGACGCTCCACCACTGCGATATCTTGTCGGTATATAACGTCCTTAATATTTTTTCAATTGTCAAGCGGGGAAAATCAACAATTTCATAAAGAAGTGCAATTCGTACATTGACCACCAGTGAGTGTTACGGTGAACATTATTGCAAGGATTTTAAACAGGTTATTGATCCACTGTGGCAACCCATGTGGAGATTCCGGGAGATGAAGACTCAGGCAACTATCAGATGACCATATCCAACAGGATAGAAGGTAGTATATTTAGGACGTTGAAGGGGCGCTGCGCTCTAAATATGATGTGGACACAAATTAAAGACAAAATCGAGAAGCTATTGATGAAACTAGTGCGCTCGCTTTAGAAATGTGCATAAAGTACATTGCAACTAACACACTATCACTTACCTTCATATGCATCATGCTTATGAATAGCGGGAAGCGTAATACGCGTGTTCGACGGAGGTAACTTTCCTTCAATGCTTGCGTGGAACTAAAATTAAACAAGACGGTCAACTAGGTAAGCGTATGCAATCAATACATGCATGTCAATATACCAGCTAAGCCGCATGGCTAACATGTACCTAGCGTAAATTATCACTACAATGCCTCACTAGATTGGCAAAGTGTACTGGATGATCAGAATAAAAATATGCCCGCAAAATCAGCGATACGATGCTACCCAATATGCTAGCATTGCCAAGTCTTTGTTTAGATCCGGTCGGGCCATGAACCAGTAACATACCAAAGCCAGACTCCACACTACGCCATCTAGTAGCAATATTGAATATGAGTCCTTTCATGACTAGAAATGCAAATAATTGAAATCATATGTCACTTTGGGATTTGGATATAGATAGACAAATAACTAAAATCATATACATAGCTCAATTTGGATTTGAAATCAGATGTAGATTTGGGATTTGGATACAAAAAGACAAATAGCTGAAATCATATTTACACTTCTATTTGCATCAAATGATTGAAATCAGTGAGATCTTCATTTGGATTTACATATAAAACGACAAATGATTGAATCCACAACTATTCCAAACCTCCTCTTCTTCCATTTGCCGCAAAATATCGGCCAACTGGCGCCCGTCCAGCTCTTCCAATAGTTTGAGAAGTTTTTCTTCCGACACCGACAACAGATCCAAGACGTATTCGTCGGACGACGGGGAGAGATGCGCGGTAGGCACATGACTTTTCATCTGAAATTGTAGAGAGTGAGACTTGATTATTGGTAATCCAAATAGGTTAGTGGGGAAGTTGGCGTAGTGAAAGGCCCATGTAGGACAAATACAAGGACGTGAATAGAAAGAATTAAGAAGGCCGAAAGTTCACAACCGAACACTGTTATGTTGGGCATTAATACTAGTACCACCAGTAGGCCAAGATGGATGTTAGATTGATGAGACGTATTTGATCTATTCGATATACTTTTATCAGATCAATATATCGTAGTGTGCATTGTGTGTCTTGAGTGGATGAAAATAATAGAACCTCTGACTATTAATACGATTAAGGAACTTGTATACATCTTCGCCGTGGAATCAGAGTAGCTCATGTTAATTTTACACATTTTGAAAATATTGAGTCTATGTGAAGTTTTCATTTTTTTCATTTTCATTTATTATAAATATAACAGACAAATAATGAGCTGCACGCACCGTTTTCAAATGCTGCAGTTTATCGGCTAGGTGCTCCACACCCGCTTTAACGCTGACCAGTATTCCACTGGCTCTCTCTAATTTATCGGCGGCTTCGTCTCGCCTCTCCTTCTCCTCCTGCAAATGCTGCTCGAATTCCTCTAGCATGCGTTGCCCACTGAAAAGATCGAGGGTGTTGCGATAGCATCACAAACCAATCTTTGACGAATGAAATAACACACAGCTAGGTTTTGTGTACATCGGCCATCATTACTTTAAACCAGTGGTTCCCAACCTTTTTCGACTCATCGCCCCCTTTTCAAACTCCACACCGATCATCGCCCCCCCCAAATACTGGGAACACAAAAATGGGCATACAGACTGAAATCATCGGTGAGTTGACTAAGAAAAAAGGTCGATAAAGCAAACTTCTTTACCACTCAGACCCAACTCCCCCGATACCTTTTTACCGCTACTTCTCAGCACAAATTGTTGGACTCTTTAGTTAGTCGGCTTAATTCGCGCGAAGCGCGAAAAATTTCTCTCATTCATGACTGAATCGGTCAATAGGATCGGGAATTGCATAAATATTGCTGTCAATTTTTTATCCTCTCTCTGCTCATGTATTCAGATTTACCGGTAAAGCTGAGTGAGGTGTCTTGGAAAATGTAGGGCCCGTAAATAATAATTGAACATATTCGGGCGGACCCGTGGGTATAATGACTTCGTTACGTAATGACATTTGGTGGCCTGTCTGCTATGTCAAAAGATATTCAAATCGCCCATACGTACTAAACTAAAAGACGCACACGATTCCAAATTGGTATTTCTGCACTGGCAGCTAATTTTTCTCTGCGAGATGGCATTTTTTGTGGGTTCTGATTGGAAAGAACAGGAATATTTGGCGCCAGTCATTTAGGCGCCTATGGACAATTAAATATATATGTATATCGTTTATATATCTAAGTCGGTCAGCAAAAAGGCAGTCCTTTTCCGCCAAGGTTTCCTCGTTCTGGCACACTTCTCGGAGTCGCATGTTACATGGCCTGAAACTTCATATGTCTTGGTGCGTCATGGTGTGATAATGGCTGACGCCGAGATGCCCATTTCTATACCTCATGCGTATTATTTCTTGGAGGAAGGGTATCCAATAAGCAAGAAAAATATGACCACAAAATGGCGCGCAGCGAAATTTTTTTGAAAAAGTTGCCTAAATTCCCAAAATAATACTCTATAATTAATGTTAATTCAAGAAAAAAATGTGAGCCCCCTTCTAGTTCGGGCCCACCATCTCAATTGGGGGATTGGGTGTGGCAGTTACGGTCATGGACGCCAATATAGCCATTTCAACGCGCCATCGCCCCCTTCGTCCGTTTTCGCCCCCTTGGCTATTTTCGCCCCCCTGGACCGACATATCGCCCCCTGGGGGGCGATATCGCCCACGTTGGGAACCACTGCTTTAAACAATAAAAATGTTGGCGCTTACAAATCACAGGATGATAACAGTTGAATGTCATCATCACATCAGCGGTAATATGACTTTGAATTGAAAATATTCACTATCAGATGTTGTCAGTAACAAAAGAATTGTATATTTCCTGACTAATCCACTGTTTTCTACTGACACTCTGAGATAATTACTAACATTGTAATTTTATTTGTTAATTGCTCCTAGTTATTTTCTGAAATAGGGGTAATTGAAGTTGACAATGCTCTTATCAGGGGTTATGATATGAATAAGGTTCAGAGCTACTGTATAGTAAATTGCAAAGTTTTCGCAACCATCGACAAAAATATAGCGATAGACACACACATCATCGTCCGAAAGCAATTGTTACAAGCACTTAACATATGTATAATATTCACATTTTCAATCATCACTTAAAGTAGCAATAAATTGCCCTATAAATCCCCGAATCCATTTACTATGGAGTTTTACAGCATTTTTTCTACTAGCCAGAATCAGCGATCCTCTCCATCAACAATCTACAAATTATGATAATGAAGCTAATGCACAGTAGCCTCTAATATATAATGACAGTAAGCAGTAAGTACCGTATGTAACATACGGTATTGATTTCAGCATACTTGGATAATTTCGCCTCTCCAGAGTATTTCATTTCTTCGTACTCCTTTTGAAGCCTGTCTTTTTCCTCCCGCAATCGGTCGAGTTGTTTCTTGTTGTTCTCCTTCAACTGTTCCAAGTGCTTCTGAGTCTCGCCTTGGGATCGGAAGCGGTTGACAACTTCCTAATAAGATATTTCAAAAAGAGATTTACTCAAATGCAATGTAAGGCTGTTACCTAATGAAAAATTTACCGACCGGGAAAGATAAATTGCTCCGCATTACATCACAGTCATTACGGCACTGACCTGTACATCAGACACGCCAGTGGCCTCCTTGATCCTGATGAAAGCCTCCTCATACGTAGTTATCTTCTTCTCTTGCTCTTCCTCCGTCATCGATGTCTTCTGGCCGTCCTGGCCGCTCTCGGCCTCTTGCAGCTGCACCCGTTGCAACTAGTAAAAAGCGACGCATGAAAGAAAAATTAAGGCAATTCCGAATTGGATAGTCACCCTTCTTTCGACGCGTTCGGCGTGCGCTTTCTTTTCTTCGGCTTGAAGTTTCAGGTCCGCAAGAGCCTCTTCCCTTTCTTTTCTCTCTCTTTACAATAGAGGTTGAAGATTGTTACGTTCTAGGCCGTCTTAGATCGGTACACATATGAGACCAATGTATTTTACCAGCAGATCACGATCTAGAGTACAGTTAAACGAAAGACGAGTAGTTTACAGAACATGTCGCATAAATACAACGCAAGGCGCACAAGGGAATATTGAGTGGCGGTAATTACTAGTCGTATACAAATAAAGTGAAACGATACCAACGTAAATGCACAAACATATAGAGGTAGCAGATGACTACCTCTTTACCATATCTGCCTATGCCATACCATTATTACAATGGCTTAAGTAGCATGATTAGACGGAAGTACATTACTGTCAACAGGAATGCTATGAGCAAATGATAGAAATCTAGGAGCTGATTTTTAACGTACCTATAAACGATGGCCTCGTGCCGCGCAAGCTCGTCTTTGGCGTCGTCCCTCGCGACTTGCGCATCACTGTACATGGATTGTACCTCCTTCAGCTCCTGTCTGGTCTTCAAAATGTCACTTTCGAGAGCGTCGAGTTGATTGTGGAAGCCCAAGCTTTCCTGCGTGAGGAAAGGAATCATGAACTCTCAATTGCGCTTCTATGTAAGGTGTACTTCTTATACATAAGTGCAGGTGGAAAAATTACTTTGTCGAAATGTGTTGCAATGTGAGCATTGCACAAGATTATATCCTTGCCCGAATTCAGTGTTAAAATCAATGGTTGTGTTTTTGATAATCAAATATTTATTAATACCGTGATAGAGAAACACAGAAAATGAACTCACCCTTTGGAGATGGCCTTTGATTTTTTCATACACCTTACAAATGTGTTCGGCTTCTTGACTTTTTAAATGCGCTTTGTCCAGACGGTTCTCAAGTTGTCTTAAGTGCTGCAAACGACAGAGATCATTGTAAAATCAAATTTTCTAAAGAGAACAAGCTAAGCAACAACATCGATCATGCAGTAGACACGATGTGTCGGTGTGAAAAATGTGAAGATTGATGCGTAGGTGGATCTAAGCAGGGTTGTATTGACTAGAATCATGACTTGAGTCACGATTTTTGGTGACTCGACTCGAGTCATAGAGTATTGGCTCGAACGATACTCGAGTCATTCCACATGACTCGACCAAGTCTTATGACTCGAGACTAGGATGGCAAAGACAGGCTTTTCATTGTAACTTCAAAGAATAGTAAAGTTATCAATATATTCGTGTTACGTCTACCAGGAGGGGAGAGGGGGCCAAGATGAGGCACTTTTCTGATATTTCAATGCCACTCAAAGAGTAATGCCTTCTGAGGATTAATTTTGGTACCAATGGAAAGCCAGTGATCTGTACTATTTATGACTATGTCTTGAGCTATATTGAACAACACACTTATGGATTTCTTGGCCCTCAAAAATCCTTGCTCAAATGTCTCAACTTACCTTCAGGTGAGGGTAAGATGAGACACACTGTGCTCAAGATGAGACACCAAGCAATTCTTGCTAATTTCACCACCAATTCATCCCAAATGATGAATCAACTAGTAACATCTTGAATAAAATATAATAATCTTGAAATAATTAACTTTTGAAAAAGATTTCTACATTATAAATGAATTTAAATGACATCGAAAACCAATTATCCAAGGTATCCAGCAACAATAAGAGTTTTGTTATTCTTCTGTCTTGTAATGTCACATCTGGTCCATTACTAGATAGAGAATATATTATGTGTGCCTTGAACAGTAAATTTTTAATATTACGAAGCTTTGAATGGAAAAGCAATCCGATACCCATGTCTCAACTTATCCCCATGGCTTTGTCTCATCTTACCCCAACACCTCAATTATTGTATAAACTTCAATAAAAATTTTCTGTCTATTACTTTTCAGAGGTAAGTGCATGATTACACTGCTAATATTGCACTCTACCAGCTCCAGTGATGTATTTTTATAGTATGAGCTTCGGGTTTTAATATATTTCTGTAATGAATATATTATTAAAATGTATATTAGAGTTCTGTACCCCAAAGCGTCTCTTCTAATGTGAAGTACTATGATAGGTATGCCCTTACAAACATGAATTCCCATAACTGACACAGACTACGAAAATATCGTTTTTGGCATTTTTTTGCCCAACCTCAAGTCTGTTCGCCTTGTTAATATGGCAGGACTATAGAATGACATTATGGGAATAACATAGTTGAAGGAATCTGGCCATCAGAAAATTGTTCTATGAAAAAATTACATGTCTCGGACTCGGAATCGTGCCTGTGCTCTCTGACATGGACTTGGAGTGGTGAATTGAAAATGACTCGACTTGAACCGAGTCAAAACAATAAAAGTAAGATCGAGTCGTGACTCGGAACCTTGCGACTTAATAACAACCTTGGAATAATGCATAAGATGAACACATGACTGTCATCGAAGAAATCCCGAAATAAATTTCAGAGAAACCACTTGGTCGCAACATTTGATAAAATGCTGATGCAATGCTCATGCAACAGTAGCAATTGAAAGGAATACAAAACACATGTTAGAAGTTGAAGCTAGGTAACCTGTGCTGTGTCACTTTCTCCTCGGTCAAGTTCTTCAGCAGCGGATTTATCTTTGATCATCTGATCATGTTGGGTTTGTAATTCTGCCAGTTTTCTCCGTCGCATATCACTCGTTGATTTGAGTGCGTTCAGTCGCTTTTTGCTATCACATACCTACGAAAATGACAGTTTCAATGACAATGGCATAAGTCTCAGTTCTAGGTTCAATTCTAGGCAAAATCTACTTCGTTACTGACCAACTCTGTATATGAAATAATGTTTTATAAGGAAATAGAAATACAACAAAAAATATCATGATGAGCTGACAACACTTTCAGCGACTAAAGAATCGATACCGGGGTTAGCTATACACGGTACTTGTTGGAAAACTGTATCTTTGTAAAGCTTGATATTGTTGCGTTTCGGTCTTGGCAGTGTCTGGGCCATTGCACGTCAAGGCAATACGCCCATTCATATCACCTAATTCTTCCTCCATGGAATGTATTACCATTGCCAAAGCCATATCAGTTAGCGAGGAATGGTGATGTAGTGAACAGAATAGCTTATTTTGAACAGCAACAATAATTTTAAACCGAAATCTATTTCAGCACTTCGAAGTGCTCTGTTACAAGTTCTTCCATTATCTCAAATCAGGTCGCGGGCCGCGTGTTTGTGACTCCTGCTTTAGACAACGTGTTGTATATAGGTGTAGCGAAATTTCATCTTACTCAAATATTATTCAATTAAATAGTATATTCATATTGAAATGAACCCGAATATTTTCGGCTGACACTCGTCAGGGGTAATCGTCAGCAACTAGTAGAGAATTGGAAAGAACATTGTATATCAACAATCGTATCACAAAATATGACGTCACCAGCATGAAATTTCGAATGAGAGAGCGTTCAATGTACTATTTTTAGGTGGTACACGAAAAAAAATAGTACATTGAACGCTCTCTCATTCGAAATTTCATGCTGGTGACGTCATATTTTGTGATACGATTGTTGATATACAATGTTCTTTCCAATTCTCTACTAGTTGCTGACGATTACCCGACGAGTGTCAGCCGAAAATATTCGGGTTCATTTCAATATGAATATACTATTTAATTGTATATTGAAGTTCTGTACCTCCTAGAAGCTCTTCAAATATTATTATAAATATTATATTGCATTGTTACAGAAAAGTGTTCCATACATGAGTGTATCTTATATCAAAGCAATTGTCACAATAATCTATGACGCAGAACCATGAGTAGTTGTACTTGGATTACTACATCAATGAAGAAGAAAAAAATAAATTACGCAGAGATATGCATTCTCCGGACCCTAAAATATTACAAGGATGTGTATACATTATTTATGCCACAGATATTCGATGGAATCAGCATTGATCAACATGTAAGATACACATGTATTGACAAACCTTCTGATCAACAATCGTGATTGCTGTCTGTCCGGATTTATTTCTTAACGCCGCCCTTTCGACGTGACGACCTTCAAAGGCTTCATCAATGACTTTATCATCACCCTGGTAAAATATTGATCAATTGCCTTATTGTGTTGCAATTCTGTGCACTGTCTATTTTTTTCTCATCGCAATCACCACACATCAGCATATTTTATCAATCTTGTCCCACCGAGCAGTGGTTAGTGGTTACCTATACAGGCAAGGATATACCCCCCATAAGATTAGGGAGTCATGATATCATAGCACAGCTGAAAATGAATAAAATACATACTGGAATGTGTTGAAAAGACTTGTCGTATTTCAATGCCACAATCATATACAAGATTTGAACAATCATAAGTATGAAAAGCAGACTTAGATGAATGTTAAAATCTGAGACATATGTTACGCTGCAGGTTGAGATTGCCACTGTTTGTGGTTTGCTAGGAGTGAAATTAGTCCATGAACATCAATTTCATCATTTTGAACAAATCACACGATTGCAATACTATGAAAAAGATATTTAGAAGTCAAGTCACTATGGCAGCTTGGGCAACAAACTGACTTGTTGAGAAGACTGAATGAGAAACACAGAAATAATCATATAATGCGAGGAAATGAAACGTTCCGTTCAATTACTTAATTGTTCTGTACAAGAAACCCTTCTGTCACAAGCAACTTATTGCTAAAAACAGCTACTGTTTCCATTCTGGGCATGGGGTACCGTACTCTTGTATGAGTATTTATTCACCGGTATCCATTTATATACCTATATGCGATGATTGACTATTAAAGTGGCAGTTTCAAATGCACATACGACAGCTAATATAACGGCAATAAATCTGTAACTCTCAAGTATGTGCTGTGTACAGATAATTGCAGCATTAATATGTATCAGCAACTATATTGACCTTAGGATGCTATACAGAGTATTCTAACATTTATCTCAATAATTACCGATAAAAATGGCATATGATGTAATAAGCAGGTTCTTATAATAATTATATGTTACCGCCAGAAGATCTGCCATTGTTTTATGAAGAGTCTTGTTCTCTTGTCTCATTTTTGCAATGATGTCTCTGTTCTTTTTTATCGACCATTGTGAACTTTCATAATATGCTTTGCGGTCCCCCTCTAGAGAAAAAAAAAACAATGTTAAGATTTGAAACACTGACACATGTTATCACACAGTAGCTCAAGAATTTTAGAAATGCTCATTATCAATCGAAATTTGAAGAGGCATTTCAATAAATTCGTTGTTGCAGCTCATCAGCTCTACAACTCGCTCACCTAGCAGTTGTATTTTCTTGGTGATCTCCGAAATTTGTTCTTGGACCGGAGGTTTATGCATTCTGCCTTGGCTAGGCATGACTAAAGCAAATACTATTCAGCTGAAACAACGAAAAATAGCACTCATAAACACCTATTTCACTGACACCCGGGACACGATCTTCGACGTATCTTACTTCTCAATTTTTCACTTTGTGTCGACGTTGCCATAGGAAACGATATGGCTCATTACACACATTTCCATTCCGCTCGAGCTAGTGAGGGATCTTAAAAGTTGTTTCATTTGTACTGGAAAAATTGTGGCATAAGAATCAGAAACCTAATCAAAGCAGAACGAGGCTATGTTGCAGGAACTTTCATAGTATAGTCCGTTGCCTTTATAAAGGCTATAAAAGCCATGGTATAGTCCATTTAGGGCACACACAGATTCATAAACATCGGTTCTACTTTTTCTCTGTTTTCTTTAACCACATAAAGTGTACACTCTTATCAAAACATGTATAGGATCCATCGAGTTTCAACCAAAAGTGACCAGTCGCCCATTAATACAGAAACGGAGTAAGAGCCCCTGATAAATGACCCGATGGCACCTGGACTTGTATCAGCTGAAATTAGCTATGACTTCTGTGCCGTCAGGTGGCGGTAAAAAATCACAATACTTATTTCTTTCATTCACCATCATTTAGGATGGTCGTAAAGAGCTAATCGATATTGAGTAGGCGTGGGTTATTGGTAGATAGGGGTTACTCGATATCTACTCTTTACTTCGCCGGCTTAGGTA
This sequence comes from Botryllus schlosseri, assembly GCF_051294905.1. NCBI lineage: Eukaryota > Metazoa > Chordata > Ascidiacea > Stolidobranchia > Styelidae > Botryllus > Botryllus schlosseri. Next base: position 10,149,593 of record NC_137251.1, on the reverse strand, counting down.
AAGCGAGACCAGGTATAGTACTCGATTGTGGTTTTAGCATTTGTTTTACCAGTTGCATATGAGGCTTAGCGTAGTTTGCTCATAACATGCGCCCCGATACTCCCATTCACAAATAATTTGATTACAATTCGTTTTGGAGCGATTTGATAACTAACGACTGTTGGCGCAAAATATCGTGAGGATTTTTTATTTTATGGAGATATTTCTGCTTATTGAGTGCTCCAGGTCTGATTAATGCATATAAATTTCCGTGTGTTATGTAGGCTACGTACGGTTACTACGTCAAGTGTGGTCTGTGTGGAAAGTTGGCCACTCCACAGGCTTAGCTAAGGGGAGCGAAAAGCACCTTCTTCCCCACCAGCTAGTTGACCTGTTCATTGTGACGTCATCTGCACTACCACTCTATAGTGCTGGTAATGTTTACTCACTTTCACATTTCATACTATCTAAACCAGTGGTTTTCAAGATTTTAACAAGCAATTGAGCATGGGATACACAGTGAGTGTCAGGTGGGTTGGGTTGATTATTATATTTATATATTCATCTATTCATGTTTGAATTCTTTTATCAGAATCTAACCAAGTAGCTTTGATTAATGCAACATATTTGAGAGTCTGCCATGGTATGGTAATTGGAAACACACAGTAATGAATGAAAAAGACAGCGACACTGATGCTGATGTGTCGAATGAAAATGATGTCGATCCCGAAGCGTCACTGAAATCAGATCACCCCGAATCGGATGATTCACCATCTCCACAACACGATGATACTAGCGTTTCCGAACAGAGCAATGATACAAGCTTCCCTGAATCTGCGAGCAGCGAATCGTTGCCTCAGAAACCATTATCTGGAAGAGCAGAACTACATCATCGCCCTCTTGGGGCTTGTGAGGAACACCTACACGGATTATCTATCACCGATGATGCAAACGATCAAGATATCGACGTGGAAGTTCTGAGTGAAATCGATAACTGGAAGCACAAGCCTGATGTTTCCGCTGACAATAATTTACCTTCTTTTAATCAATCATATCATGTTACCGATGAAGATATTCAACGGGTGTTAAATCAACATAATCATGTCAGCAATACTTTGTTGTCGATGCAAGCTCATTTGAATGGCATCGCCGAGGCTTCCAATGTGCCACAAACTGAAAATAACGCGACACCGTCTAATTCGGTTTGGGTGGCACGAACTGACCTGACCAATTCTACACCTGCGACAGAAAATAATCCACCACAAACTGAAAATAGTGCTACAGCTGTTAATGAGCGGCCTGATTCAATTTGGGTTGCCCGAACTGACCTGACCAACTCCAACAATGATCCCAAACAAGGCATAGCTGTACAGCCAGATGCAAAACCCAGCAGCACTGCCCAAAAGCAGACTTCAGAGAGACTTGTGCCTGGTGCTGACAAAGCCCCTACCACTGAACAATACGATTCTTCAGTTTCAGAAGAAGCGATGCGTTCTGTATTGCGCATTCCGGGACCGTGTGAAGCAGAAGACTTGATCGAAGGTGTTATATTCAACGCCCGTTACCTCGGCACCACGCAATTACCCAATGCCCAAAACGGAATGAAAAATGATAGAATGTTGCAAGCCCAAGAGGCATTGAACCGATTGTCTGTTGCAGAAGGCGAGTCGCAACCATCAGTCCATGTCGACCTTTTTATTTCTACTTCAAAAATAAAGATACTAGATGCCGTTAGCCACGAGCCTATGATGAGCCATTCCTTACGATCGATTTCATACGTCGCTGACATTCGCGAAAATTTAGTGATAATGGCAAAAGCCCCGGTTCCTTCGGACGGAGATCAGGAAACCGCAGAGTCGCAGAAAAAGTCGCGAGTCATCTGCCACGTATTGCTTTCGGAAACCTCAAACTTCATATCCAAGTCTCTTGGACAAGCTTTCCGCATAGCGTACCAGCTGTTCCTTTTTAACAACTCGATCGAGCCAAAAAACATGAGCGAGTCAGATTTCAGCCAGTTTTTAGACACGCAAGACATGTATCACGACGACCTGCTACATTACTCCAAAGAAGAAAACGCAAAGGAAATCTGGGTCAAGAAAAAGGCCGGAGAAAGTTTAGGTATTGCTATCGTAGAATCCGGATGGGGCTCGATAATCCCGACTGTTATTCTAGCCAATTTACAGCATAGCGGCCCGATGGAACGTAACGGTAAATTCAGCATCGGTGATCAAATCATGTCCGTCAATGGAACTAGTTTAGTCGGGCTGCCGCTGCAGTCTTGTCATAACATCATCAAAGGACTTAAAAGCCAAACGTTAGTACGATTTAACATCGTGTCATGTCCGCCTGTAGTGTCAGTACTAATCAAGCGCCCCGATTTGGATCACCAGCTCGGTTTTTCAGTGCAAAACGGCGTCATATGTAGTCTGATGAGAGGCGGGATCGCAGAACGCGGAGGTGTCCGCGTTGGGCACCGAATAATCGAAATCAATGAGAAAAGCGTTGTTGCGACTCCGCATGATAAGATCGTGCAAATGCTTGTCACGTCAGTAGGTGAGATTCAGATGAAGACGATGCCTTCTGCGATGTTTCGGCTTTTGACGGGCCAGGAACAGCCTCTGTACTTGTAGCCGAACTCTTCATTCGACCGCACCGATGCCTGCCATTCGTTTAGTGTTTTTAGCCCGTCTCTATTATCCGCGTTTGTTCGTAACAAAAGCATGCCAACGTAACAGTATTAAATCGAAAGGCATATTGCCAAGATGTTCTCTAAATTTTATCTATGTTATGGAACGAGGAATTATTGTGTATTGCTCTGTATGTAAAGTTTTGAGGTTCACAACGGCTTTGAACAGTGTTCGTGTACTTTGAACCATTGACTACTTCATTCGTCAATAAGCTCAAATCTTGAAAGCAGATAGTTGAGATGAAATCATACATGACGGACCAGGCGGCCAGCAGTTTCATATGCTATTGGAGTAGACGTAACGCTATTGAGTGCCCAGTTGAGTTCACAAGCATCGATCTATATCACATAGCACTTGCAGACAGACATGAAATGAGTAGACAGTAGACACGTTGTGGGTGTAGCCTACTGTACTATGTTCTGTTAACGTAGTCCTCTCTAAACAGGATTTGTCCGGTTTTTTGACAAAATTGAAAGTGTCTTCGGAGGATGCCTAAATAACCTCTTTTTTAGGAATTTGTCCTCATTCCAGAAAATCTATTAAAATGCTATGAAAAAGTCGACTTGTAGAAAAGTGGATAACAATGGTCTACACGATTATTACGCAAGGACTTCTGGTCAATTATACCTAATTTGGGGACGCTGAATACGAATCTGACGTTATTTTTGCTCCATCACATCACGTTGACATATTAAATATTTCTACTTTTTCGAGGTGCTCAAGTAAAATAGATTTTGGCTACTTTCAGTACTTACTGAAGTGGTAACTTTTTACAACTACTTCAATATCTACCTGAACATTATTCTGGATGAACTAATTACGTTTGTAATTTGGTTTTGTAAAGTAGAAAGTAGTTCAGGGATAATATTGTACCACTATCATGAGGTAAATTGTCTTAAGAAACACGTGGAATGCCTCCGAATTACGGTAACTGAAGATATTTTTTCGAAGATTCTACCCATGGGTGGTGTCGTTACAGTCATTTTGCATCAGCTGCGACGATACACCTTGTGATTTTGTGTGTAGCCGTCGAAAGTATGCGACCACCCTCCTCCCGATCACCAGTCTTCTTAGCAGGTACTAGAGCTCTCGGAATTTCAGAAGTCTCAAAATATGGTAACCCTAGTTAACACGAGTCTATCACTTTCACTCCATCCAATTCTACTTGTCTAATCCACCTCACACAAGTAACGGGAATTGGGAAATCAATCCGTAAGCCAATTTCTAATCGAGTAAATGTAAAAAGCAACTAGACTGGTGTCAGGTAGTCTAACAACATAACCAGATGGGTAACTCGTGCAAGCAGACAGAACATCCTGAAGTACTCTGGAAAATTTACTTCACTGCCGCACCAGCATGTAACTTTCATCACAACAGCAACTGACACATGACCGCCGTTGGTATTCCCAACTATCGTAAGGATAACACCAGGGACCGTGTAACTTACCCAATTCATGGCCTAAGTGGCGGAGATGTGTTTTGAAGTGCAGTGCACTATCCGGAGTAAGCACAAATTTCATTTGAAACAATACAAATTTATTCATACTTAATCACATTCTGCAGTAAAATGGAAATGCTAAAATTCACCATCTTATGAAGTGCATAGAGCCCCATGAACTGATAAGAACTGATTGACCACATAATTAGGCTTCACTATTTATCGACTTCGTCAGTAATAGTATGCCTACCCTGTACGAAACAATGTCCTTTTTAACAGCAGCACTATTACTCGTACAAATCTATAAATATATTAGCAACATGATAATGAAATAGCTTAAACCAAAGTGAAACTACACCCTGCTATATTGCTTGTACTAAACTAAAAGGTATCGTCCAATAGCCGAATAATATAAAACCGCAATAATATTACCGCGTCGAACAATTCAATCAACCCCCACATTCTTGGATACGCCAAAAGCTTGCTTACAGCAACATCTGAAGCCTGAGGTCGTGTCAATTATCACCAGCAAGTGCTAGAAGAACCCCACTTCTTCAATACCATCCTCAGTCAGCGTTTCCGCGCCGACAATATATCCTTTTGCTTCTACAATTCCCCGACACTTCACCACGGCCGAGTATCTATGAAAGTGTGACACAGAAAACAGAGTCATTTGTGTAATTTTGTTTTAAATGTAGTGGTACCAACCTTAACACATAACTAGGCGTCCAATTATGCGAATCGGCTCCCGTGCTATCCAGTAAGCTTCTCATAGACTTTTCCGACATCATTTCTGAGATATGAGCAAGTTTAGGCATTCTGAAATTAGCGACGACGCAAGACTCGTTTACCTGGTGGATCATTGTGAGAGAGTAACTCTACATCGTGTTGGTGCGAGAACTCCAAAAGATCGGAAGGTAAGTCGCAACAGTTGGCCATGCAGATTTGGTTGATTGACGGCTTCACCTACGAGAGAGTTTCATGTAACAGCGCGAGGTTTGATCTCTGTGCATTATAATTTGGAAATGGTACCTTATAAATCATTCAACAAGTTGAGAAGGCAACGAGTGTATGACTGCATGATTATATAGATAGCCTATCACATAACAGTTGTATATATTCTCTCAAGTGGGTTTATACATGTTTGAGTCAAGTGTACTTGTAAACCTCGTCTACGCAGTTCCAATCTGCAAGCATATTCAAATGGCATACTTTGGTGATATGACTTAATATTGAAATTTCTTTGGATATCTGTACTATTCGGGTATATTTCAATAAGAATTCAATCATATATCGAAGTTTTGTGCCTCCAAGAGTCTCTTCAGACGACACACTGAATCCCTGTGTAATTTGACTAACGAATAAACTCAATTGTTTCAATCGAAGACTAAACAGCCAACTGCCGAATTCAAGAATGATAATTTCTCCCTATTCGGACAGCAGGCTTTTTTATTGTTCCGACACAATCAATTCTGAAATGTAACAGATATAGGTATCTCATATGCTAAGTGGTCGTTGTCAGAAAAAGTATTTTAATGCAATGCTTACCGATGCCCACGAATGAAGTTGCTCCAAAGAGTGCCGGTCAAAATCAGTCACTCCCACAGCATCAACCTGTCCCGTATTCACCAAAGCTTCTATCTCCTTCCAGATAGGCTGCCAAATATTCACAAAGAATTGTTACAATCGGTGAATCTCAAGTTGGCCATCACAAAAACTCCGACAGAACTGAGACATCTTTCAAAATCAAACAGAAACTTAACACACATAATCGGCACAATGTTATCAGGCAGCATTGCTCGAATACATCTGCCAGTTAAATCAAGATCATTGCAAAGAGATAACATGCCATATTTTGTCAATACTAAGAGCGATTGGTATATAAAAGAGGTCACTTTTACTTTGCAATGGAGACAATCAACATAATCATTAACAGGATAAAACACAGATATTGGTATCAGCATTTATATTTCGTGCCTGTTATGAAACATGATTTTAAACAAATAGACTTGTGTGTAGTTCAGTGGAGTTATATAGGGGAGAGGAGGCCAAGATGAGACACGGGGCAAGATTGAGACATGCAATTTTTTCATAGAACAATTTTCTGATCGACAGATTCCTTCAACTATATTCTTCCCATAATGTCATTCTATAGTCCTACCATATTAACAAGGCAAACATATTTGAGGTTGGGCAGAAAAATGTTAAAAACTATATTTTCATAGTCTGTGTCAGTTACGTGAATCCGTGTTTGTAAGGGCATACCTATCACAGCACTTCATATCATAAAACAACTTTACTGGAATTTTTTTTTATTGACGTTTAAACAATTGCGGTGTGAGGGTAAGATGAGACAAATCCATAGCTGTATGTTGAGAGTCGAGACATGGTTATCAGAGGGCTTTTCCATTGAAAGCCTCCTAATATTCAAAATTTACTGTTCAAGGCACACGTAATAGATTATTTATCTAGTAGAGGACCAGATGTGACATTACAAGACAAAATAATAACAGAACTCTTATTGCTGCTGGATCCCATGGATAATTGGTTTCCGATGTCTTTTAAATTCGTATATGATGTACAAATTCTTTTTAAAAATGAAATATTTCATGATTATTTCATTTTATTAATGATGTAGCTAGTTGATTCATCATTTAGGATGAATTGGTGGTGTAATGAGGAAGAATTGCTTGGTGTCTCATCTTGAACACAATGCGTCTCATCTTACCCTCACCTGGGGGTAAGTTGCGACATTTGAGCAAGGAATTTTGAGGGCCGAGAAATCCAGGAGTATGTTGTTCAATATCACTCAAGACATAGTCATGAATAGTTCAGATCATAGGCTTTCCATTGGTACCAAAATTAGTCCTCAGAAGGCAATACTTTTCGAGTGGCGTCGAAATATCAGAAAAGTGTCTCATCTTGGCTTCCTCTCCCCCACAGCACAGTCAATCACCGGGTTTGACAATACTGTATCTGATCTTCTCATATACCGTATTACAATTTATTGACTGATTTGCATAGTAAACTCCAAAATCCATTACGAAATACACTGTGGTATAGATTATATTATTCAAATTTCAAATTCACAATGTAGTTGTCTAAGAAAGGTAAGATGGAATGTGATGTTTCGGAGGGTTATTGCGATCACAAAATAGTATTGGCAAAGGATGTGGATAACGAAATTGCCTTCACTATCACATCACATATGATTGCCATTGCCAAGGATAGCATGGCAATCTTCGGCATACCTTGATTCTTTGAAGATCGGCATTGGTCTGAATAGTGCTGTCGGAGTGCTCAAATTCACCAAACTTGGCCACAGGAAACGTCACAATCAATGCGTCTAGTTTGGATACTCCCAAAGAAGCACACGCTGAACAAAATGAGAGCTGATGTCAATATGAAAGGCATTAGGCTATGTATTAACATGGTCAATATTCCAAGGCAACCCCCTGCAAAGACTAGATTTAAATTATTGTAAAGGGCTCACTGAGTAGCTTATAGAATTACTTTGATACAATATGGCTCCCTTTGTTTTTTGTGCGCATGAAATAAAGTAAAAGTGTCCAAAATTGGGTCAAGAAAATACAGTCTCTGTATATGAACTCGAGCCGCATAATTACAGGTTTCTACAGTTTGCAGACCCTTTCGATTTGGTTTGATCTCACCTGCGGTAGCCCGATGTTAATGCTGATGTCAAAAGTTATCGTTGGAGTCTTGGAGAGAGTGCACAATACCTTTACTGACGGATTCCTTTATCACAGTAGATCTCCAGTGCGACAGAAAAACCTTTGCAGTGATCTTGAACTTTGGTCTTTGTTCTGTTTGAAACTTCCGCATCAATTCTGCGTTCTTGATGTCCAACATGTGCAAAGGCTCCTTTAGAAAAAACAATGACGCAAATTAGCACATCAATAAAAACATCACTTTCGATAGGGAAGGGAATTTACGCAGTTGTCTAGACAAGTTTTAGTGAGCATACTGCACACTGTGGTTATATCCCACTGCATGCAGAGTGCACACAATAACTAGCAAGATAGGGACCATGACACACTTACTTGAATGTTCATAAGGTCATTCCCTATTGAGTTCATCCATGCTGCAATCGTACTTTCCAGGGCGTCATTCAACTGAAAATAAAAATGTATTTTATGTTCATTTCACACATTTTGAAAAAAGTTTCTTTGAATTTCTTTTTCGGCTATAACTTGTCTATGATTAACTTTAAAACAATGAGATAAACATGGCACGGACATGACTGAAAAAAAATGGATTTTATAAAAACCGGATTTTCTAACAATTTGAGAAATGGAATTCAAAATTTGAAAAATGGACATAAGCAACAGGCTACTTCAATTACACTTCGACGATATACATGTATATTTGTATAGGCTAGGCTAGCCTACACTCAGTATACTGTAGGCCTTTACACAGTCTACAGCGATACACCTATAGTTTTATTTATTATATTATCGGAGAGAAGTAACCTTAGCCATGGTTAGGAACAGCAATTCAAAATACCTCATCGGAGCTTTTCACATTGACTCCTTTTTTCAAGGTATTCCAGTTGAGAATATTCCCTGAGTGGACTGCAATCGAAGTTGCATGGTCCACCATTACTCTTGCCACCTGGAGCTTGTCATTATCCGATATATCCATAACTATTTACAATGACTTCACAATATCATACATCTGCACACGAGACATCTATTTAGTATTCAAGAATCAAGAATCACGTATTGCCAGGCTATTTGCAGAGGTAATCCTTCCTTGCCTATTTCAAAGTCACTCAACTATGGCCTACTTTGGCCTATTTGTAAAGTACGAGCACCAACCCTCCTCGCATCAGATAGAGATTTCAAAATCTAGTTGTCGTTTTAATTTCGAGTTTGCGAAATGCCACGACTACTCATACCAACCAATAATCCATATTTATATCCTTTTTCGCCTATCGAGGTCTATAAACGCCAAAAGAAGACATATTCTACGTTCTAAATTTGGTGATACATTGGATACGTGCTGTGATCTGAGCGTTAGTTACGGTTTTCCATTGTGAGGCTATAGAATGTTTACATTCTATAGTGAGGCAGACGTAGAAAATAAAAAAAACAACTGGTCCAACCAATTTATCGGTGGTAGCGTTTCTCCCAGACGTGAATGTTATTGTAGTAAGTCTACTTAGTTTTCTTAGGCGAAGTCAAGACAAGTGTTGTCTCGGTCCTGAGGTAAGTGGTGATTTTAATTTATTTTATGCAGTCCTTCCATACTGGCTGACTCGACTGAATACCTATTTTTATTCCAGATTTTTGACTGCGACTGCGTTACTGATCCATCGCAAACATGGCAACTAAAGCCAGTACAGGTTGGTTGCAAGCCAGCAGGTTTCACTGTGGGTGAACAATTCAACAAACATTAACCTGGCTATACTTGTTCATTATACCTCATACCACAAATAGTTCCTAATATCTGGCTGACTGGCAGACTGCCAATTAAAGCAGTCTCAAATCCTGCTTAGATCCTCAGCCTACCAGACATGTACAATATTGCTGATCAGTTATTTTTGTAGGAATTACCGCTAATATCATTGTGTGCATAGACCTGAATGGAATCGGTGTCCTATGCTCACACAGTTCTTCATTTTAATTATTAAATTACCTTAACTTGAAGAAACATTGCTGCTCACCTGTTATACTAGGCAAGACATACTGAAATTTCAGTAAGGTGCATGGTCTTTAATATTTGTAGAATATAATATATTAGGGTTACCATATTTTGAGATCTGAAAAAGAGGAAACCTAACAAAAATTCTGAAAGCTCTAGTCCCGGCTACGAAAACTTATGAATTTCAAAATTATTTTACCAAAACTTCAATGTTGACTAAAAAAGGATCCTTCTTCCCAATTCTGCCTTGAACTCGACCCTTTCATGGCATTTTTATACCTTTTTATGAAGGAAGAGGGCATTTAGATGTACTCCGAGAGGACACTTTCAATTTTATGAAAAAAAAGGACGTATGGTAACCCTATATAATATATGTTATATTATATTCAATTGACATGGATTTGATTTCAAAGTATTCACCAATGCTGTGATTCATTTAAGAACTATCATATTCTCGGCTTGAATACCAAATGATGTGTATCAATGTTATGTCGTGTGTGCAGCATTGGTTCGTTGAGCTGTATAGTATTGGTTGTTCCCAGAAAGCTCAACAAAAAGAAAATCATACGAAACGCCCGAAGACACTATTCCTGCCAAAAAACCTGCCTTGGGATTCTCAATGAAGACAGCTACACAATCCAAGACAACACAGAAAACGAAACCGTTGCTGAAGCCCGGTGCAATGAAAAGGGCACTGCAGTCGCAACTGGCTATCAAATTAACTGTGAGTGACAGGCGAACAATGATGCGACCTGCCAGTAGATTGTAACTTGGTATCACTCGACCTTTGCAAAAATTATATATCGGGACATTTTATATGGCTTGTGCAAGTGACCTTACAGCTGAATCCAGGTTCACTTCATTGTATACTATCCTTGAATGGGTATTTCGGTAACGTCTGTATATTACATATCTTTCAAAATGCCTCTGAAAACTTTCAGAAGGACAAGTCAAAAGAGGGGTCGAATGTTGTGAAGAAGTCTAGTAAGGTTGCAGCGATATTTAATGAAGACAGTGACGTAAGTATTATGCGTTATTGCAAGTTGGCTGGGATGTGTGTTATCATGCTATGAATCATATGAATACTGAAGTGCATTATCCTAAAGATGTGATACTAAAATCATGAAGTTACTAGCTTGCTTGGTTTGATTTGTTATCACAAAGCAGGAACGAATGGGCAAGAATGACAGAATACAATGGTAGCTCATCAAGAAACCTTAACCTGCTCAAGTGCTCATGTGCCTGATTATAGTATAACCGTTAGGGCTGTTCAAAAAAAACTTTTTCCTTCAGATTTCACTGGCTACTTGATAAAATTGTTAGGTTGTGCTGCACACCAACTTTGGCTCCATTCCAACCAGTAGAAGCGAGATTTGTGCGGTAGAAAGTTTTGAATTTATCATTAAAAAACAGAAAAATAATATTTCAAGATTTTTCTGCCGACCCCATAAAATTGTTAGGCTGTCGGTAGAGATGATGCATACAAAATTTGGCTCAATTCCAACCACTAGAAGCGACGTTATTGCAGTAGAAAAATTTGGATTTGAATAAAATAGTATTTACGGTGACTAACTCTTTGATTGTTTATTATAAAATCAAGGAATTCGAAATTTTGCTACTGCAATAACTTCGCTTCTAGTGGTTGGAATTGAGCCAAATTTTGTATGCATCATCTATACTGACAGCCTAACAATTTTATGGGGTCGGCAGAAAATCCTTGAATTTTTTTTTTTTTTTTTTAATGATAAATACAAAACTTTCTACCGCACAAATCTCGCTTCTACTGGTTGGAATGGAGCCAAAGTTGGTGTGCAGCACATCCTAACAATTTTATCAAGTAGCCAGTGAAATCTGAAGAAAAAAGTTTTTTTTTGAACAGCCCTAATAACCCCGTGCAATCATTATGCAATGCATATCGAGTATTTTTTGTGCGATGAGGACAATTAGAAGCTGAGTTTTTCGTTTCCGCAGAGCGAACCCGAAGAGATACCGCCAGAAGCAAGAATGAGGATGAGAAATGTTGGAAGGTAAGATAGATGCTTATGGTTGCTGGTGAATTTGGCATTGGAAATATATTGACTATTATTAATATGAGACCTATTCATCAACATTGTATGACTTGATAAATCTTAAATCAATGTTACACGGAATATGTGATATATGGCGCTTGGTGAATTTGGCACTGGGTATGTGTGCATTTATGTATTCCAGTCAAGTTAGCATTAGTGGGTGGGTTGCGGTTAGGAGCGGGCAAGTGTTCAATTCGGCAGCAACCCTGCTTATGCACCACGTGACCACGCCTTGGATAGGCAAATTGAAAATATTTGAGAACAATGTATAGTATTAATAACTTATTGATCTCAACCGGTGAATTGCTGTAAAATTTTACACGGTTGCACTTTTCCCACGACCGCCAAGTTGTTGCAGATTTGTTTACTTTCGCTATTATTTGATTCTGATGTATTTAAGGCGTAAGTTCTTGATTCTGATGTATTTAAGGCGTAAGTTCATCATCATCATTGGTGTGTTAACAATTTTCATCAGTTCAATACACCACAAAAATGCAGAGCTTCTTGGAGGTACAGAACTTCAATATACAATTAAATAGTATATTCATATTGAAATGAACCCGAATATTTTCGGCTGACACTCGTCAGGGGTAATCGTCAGCAACTAGTAGAGAATTGGAAAGAACATTGTATATCAACAATCGTATCACAAAATATGACGTCACCAGCATGAAATTTCGAATGAGAGAGCGTTCAATGTACTATTTTTAGGTGATACACGAACTCCTTTTGTTGACAGAGTTTTGGTTGGTGTATTTTGATAAAAGTTGATTCCAAGGCACACAAATGGAATTGTGAACGGCCTCGACCTACGATTCGAAATCGGTCGTCTCGATAATTATTCGCACAAATCGGATTATCCAACAGATGTTTGCCGATGGCAGAATTAATTGCCTTTGATCGATCAGCATCAATCTTAAGTGGATGAGTTAAGGGTGAGCTTTTCACATCGCGTGACGCACGTGTTCTGATAAATCTGGGGACATGTTGGTTTATGCGGTCCTGCAGACGTCTTGACGTTCTTCCCACGTAGCCACAATCACAGTGGCACCTATATTCGTACACTACATTACTTTGTTGAAGTGCAGGAAGCACGTCTTTGCGTGTTGAAGGGAGCAGTTGTGTTGTTGTAAAAATAGTACATTGAACGCTCTCTCATTCGAAATTTCATGCTGGTGACGTCATATTTTGTGATACGATTGTTGATATACAATGTTCTTTCCAATTCTCTACTAGTTGCTGACGATTACCCCTGACGAGTGTCAGCCGAAAATATTCGGGTTCATTTCAATATGAATATACTATTTAATTGCACAAAAATGCAATACAATGAAAAGAAGCGACTTGGAGTAGTCTATGGAATCAGAGACCCACCTTGGCCTAGGCGATGTAAAGAGGAGGCACGCACACTGAATAAAAAGAAAATATAATAGAAAAAAGCAAGCAACAAAAATGGGGTGGCGTGTCATGGAAGGCGAGATCGATAGGTCGTGTCGTGGTCCGGTAATCTTGAGGATGGATTAGTATTTGGCAATTTTCCAAGCGACTTGAAGTAGTCTATGGAATCATTGTTGCCAATCTTGCGCAAAAGCGGTAAAAAAACACTTGTCTCACTTGAAAACATTTTTTTAGGGAGACCCCGACATCATCTGGCCCAAACTCCTTCAACAAGGGTAAGTTAGGATTCTGTGACGCACAAAGACTGTGGGAGAAGCGACAAGAAGAAATCGCCAAGAAAAACGAATTGAAGAAAAGCCACTGAAAGCAATGACTCCTGGCTTCCGCTCTTGTGACTATTTTCGAATATGCTTGCTCAGTATGATTCTGCAGCTTCACGCGTATCAGCTAAATCATTAGTTGACAGCTACTTAGTGCTTATATCTTGAACGTATGGTAAGTATCCGCAAGCTACGGTGGTTGGATGAACTGGAAAGATATCTGCCAGAGCACTAAGCATTAGGCATTCAAGTTCTTTTTCCTAACTATATACTGTAGCCTTTTTCTATTACATTAATACACTTGATCGCTTTGAATTTATTGATGTGGAAGCAAGACGGCTCGAATCGCAACCAATGTCTGCTGGTGCACATCACCCATGCATTGTCACACCAGGCTGTGATGCAAACTTGGTTAACCAGGCGGCCAGCCCATCTGTCGTCCACCCATGAAATGAATGTGAAGATAGTATACAGATTGAGCCGCGTCAGACCCATTGTTGATCACTACTCTGAATCCTTTATCCAATTGCTTCATTTGCGCGACTTTTCTCCCAACGCTTAGCAGGTGGCCAAGGAGCTGGTTGCACGGTCGTTGGGTTCAGTTTGTTAAAATATGAGGCAAGGCAAGCTGAGACAACCCACCTCGGAGTCGCTATCTTGAGACTGTGACAGCTGTGTTATCGGTTGTCGTGGGATGACGAGGAAATGTACGGGAGCTTGTGGATTGACATCATCAAATGCAACACACTGTAGGCAAAGGAACCATGTTCATTCGCCATGCGGAATTTATTAGATGAGGCGTACTTGGACAGGAAAATTAGACAAACCCCACCAAATATTTTAATTGCAAGGCATGGTGACACCTAGGTTAACATCAGGATTACATCCATGAACTCATAATCGGCAATTCTATTATATTGATTATAGCTTGAAACGTACAGTGTGAGGCAGAATAACACTCCATTGCATCATATAGATAAGATACGACGGAATCCATAAGCAGCACATTATATTTACTAACGTTAAATCAGTCGAGCTAACAGTGATTTCAACTGTACCTTGTCATCTTCGTAAATGAACTTGCATGGTATCTCTTTTCGCAAGATTTTTCCGAAGATCGTGTCACCTCCCGCTTGCGCAGTTTGAGCTTTAGCCACTTCTGACATGTCAGTAGGCTACACTACTGACCAATGCAGTATTGGATTAGGCTTTTCTACTCGCAAACTATTCAACAATTAACTCTGTATATTTACGTTTTGCTGAACAGGGTGAAGAGACCAATGTGAGTTTTGCAGAGCGCCGTTGGTGGCCGTAGGTCGGCTGTGCTTGTGCAATGTGCATTATGCAATCGTGGCTTCATTGCGGATCACCAGTAGAACGCCAGAAAGCTTATGGCACGCAATACAAGACCTGGCAGATCTTAAGACGCGGGCTTATAGCTCAAAACTTTTCTCTAAAGTGATCCACTGATAATGACCATAATGATTATGACCCACTTGCAATGTAGACCAGTATTCTGACATATCGATTTTGGCTACGGATACGTGTCACTCCATTTTCACTGCTAGTTAGTTATATGTTGTCATCTGTTCCATTTCCAGTGTTATACAATGTGCATGTACGCTTATTAATATCTGGAGGCCAAGGTGGGAGAGAAAGAATGGTTGATTCAGTTGCATCATAGCCTTTATAAGTATATATATATAAGTATAAGTATTTATAAAGGCTATGGTTCCACAATTCAAATGCACGAATACAAAAGAGTGCAAAGAGTATAATCATGGAAAACTTAATTTAAATTTCGTGGTATAATACTGTAGAACCATAGTCGTTTAGTGCTGTAAACGACTATGGTAGAACCATAGCCAGGCTACTTCACTTCTACTTCACAACCTAAACCATAGAAGACGGCACTTACATTGGGCGAACTAACATAAAAAAAAATACAGACTTGGGTGATTGATGAAAAATCTTCCAAATCCTTCCCTGTATCACAATGTTGTAGTGATTTGAAACTATAAAATTAATAAATTGCACTCAGATAATAATTATATTATAGGAAATCTTGCACCAAATCTCGACCACCATCTACCGAGCAATAGTCTATTATTCGTGTTCACCGGCTGGTTTAGCTACTGAAGGTCGTTTTGTGAGGTTCACCGGTTCACGCAATGATGGGATTGCGGATTCGTATGTTTCTTCGTTCCAATGATCTACCTAGGTAACTAGTATTCATCGTCTTCGCAACATCCAGCCGCACTGGAACTATATTGTGTGTATCCAGTTGCAAAAGCGAATCCAGAGGTTCCTACCAAACCTAGGCGATGGGTCAGATGGTTCCGGCTCTACTCAGTGTACTGTACATAGTCCGCTAGTCTTATCAGAGCAGTAACAAATATTCATACCGGTACATATTCCACTTCGTTCTTGTCATAGTAATTTAGGGGTGTATGAATGCTTCACATTACATTGAAGTCGACCGCAATTACAACCAAACCTGTCAATCTGTGCCTCGCTTCTCATGTCATGATTTGAAGCATACTGGTAAGTGGTATACATGAATGTGGAGATTCAGAACTTGCTCCCATGTTTAGGGAGTACCCGAAGAAATCATGTAGGCATGCTCGATATATTTAAGCTCCATTGCCCCAGTCACAGTGAATAAAGTTGATTCGTTATTTGATCATCTTTGTCTTTTATCGAATTGCTTATACTTTCAGAGAGAGAGAGAGAGGGGGAGTCTATTTTTTATCCAAACAAACGCCAACCATGATGGCATAGAAAACATGCCATACAGACTTTTGGGCGAAGAATATTTGCTTCCAAAAAATTATACTGTAGCCTGAGTAGCCATGATTTAAAAATTTAGCTGATTTAAAAAGGTTTTCCAACAAATTCCCCTACCAGCTCTACCTTCCTGGTTGTACATGGAAACATTGTTTGACTATAGAATGTAAACGTGGAATGGCAGCGACCGATTTTGCAGCTTCGTTCCGCTTCGCTGAAGCTTTACTCGGACTTATTTTACGGCAGCTACTGTAGGATTTCTGGCAATCCAAAAGTTGTCTTCCAGAGCTCAGAATTTACTGAATATGGTCTTGATCGAAAGCTACTGTCGGACTGATTCCGAAAATGTAAATAAAAATATAATCAGGCACTGAACCGCTTAGAATTCGCCCTCCAAGTCTGAATTATCGGCATTGTCCGAACAATCGAAGAGCCGCAATGGGTCATTGTTATGGTCATTGTTTTGCGGTCATCCGATTGTTCTGAACAATGCAGATTTTAGATGTCAAGGGTGGTTTTTCATCTCAGTACGGTGCTTCACCATATTTTGATTGATATTTTCGAAATTAGTGCGACAGTAGCTTTCGATCAAGACCAGATTCAGTAAATTCTGAGCTCTGGAAGACAACTTTTGGATTGCCAGAAATCCTACAGTAGCTGCCGTAAAATAAGTCCGAGTAAAGCTTCAGCGAAGCGGAACAAAGCTGCAAAATCGGTCGCTGCCATTCCACGTTTACATTCTATAGTTTGACATTCTCTGTAACATCTTGGCATTTTACATGCTAGGATCTGTCGCAATTTTTGTAGCGCAAGTTCGAACTTAATACAGAGCTATTATAGTTGGGTCAGTTTTGAGCAACATAGTTTGATATTTCCAGTAAACAATTTCCTAACCTCGTTAAAAATTATCATTCCTTAGTTAAGGGAACCGCAGTGTATTTGTGGCTGTAGCTACCTGAAAAATAGAAGGTGGGTTGGTGTCTGATTTCAAAGACTACTACAAGTACCAGCTGCTTCGATACCTTTCTTCCCTTGTATCGCAGTTTTTGTGATTTATTGATTTGACAAAATTAGTAATAAACTGAACTGAACATTTGTTGTTTTTCCGTATGTTTTCGTAACTTTTACGTGTAACTACCAACGAAATGTAAAACCTCAAACTATATTATAGCAATTCCTTCATTTTACTCGTCGAAAAAGAAACTCTCTTTTTTGGTGCCAAAAATATGGTATTCCTAACTACTATGCATTTTGTAACAGCAGTCCTTTAGGTAATTATGTTCCAAGTCAATAGCTTCCTGCGCTCCGCTACATGCAGGGCGGTACGCAATTTTTCCTCCCTGCAATCAGCGAAGACAAGCGGACGGGAACTACTGCGACAGAACGTTTCACTAAACAGCAAGAGATGTATGAGCGGACATGGTCCAGATATATCCAAGCTACAAGCAACAATTTATATCGCCATCAGCGGTGGTGTGTTTGTAGCGATCGGGATGTACCAAGCGAAGAGTATGAGGAATAGGATCGAAGCTTTTGAGACAGGACAAACGATTCCTTTCAAAACGATGACGGACGAAGAATATCTTCTATATAAAGAAAAATTCAAAAAGATCCACGCTGAGGAGGAGGAAGAAGATGAAGAAGAACTTGAAACAGTCGAAGAAGATGTCGCCGAATCTGTTGAAGAAACCACTAGTGAAGAAATCGTGCCTGAAACCGAAGAAACTGCTGATGTTGAAGAGTCTCAAACGCAAGAGGTAGAATCTCAAACCCAGGAAGAGCAAGCTAGCAAAGACACAATAATTTTTGTAGAGCCGCCAAAAGAATAGATTTGTTTCCCAGTGTGCAAAGCGTGGAACTCTATATTTAATTCGTTTATCAATCACGTTAAATTAGGCTCCGTCGATTCATTGTGTCTTACCGCTGCAGCGGCATGCTTCCTCTGGTATAAATTATGCACTTGAATCAGCGAACTGGTATTAGTGTCACCTCAGTTTGTAGTTCAAAATTTGTAATTCTATAAAATGATTAAGTGGTAGGCCTAACAACATTAGCCAACTTCAGGTTCCGCAGGCTCTGAGAAAATCTATATTTGCTTGTGTCCATAAATAACCACTTACTCTTCTCCGGAAGAGAGGTCAACCTTGAAATATTAAGTCTCAAATTCGGTAATTCGTGGCTCAATCACATGCAACTTCAGGTCTCCCTGTTAAGGATAGCAATCTTGCTTGTGTCCATAACTGAACGTGTACAAACCTCTGGATGAGATGTCAACCTTTGAATATTCAGTATCGGTGTCGAAAATTCACGACCCAAGCACATGAAGTAGTCACTAGTCATTCAATCGGTCATATCACAAGATCACACAACTGATTGAACCACTTGCTGAAGTAGACAATATTTTGAAAAACAACTACGTTGGTTGCTATTAGGACTGAACACAATGATATGAATACTCAAATCTGAATGAAGTATCAATTCTAGTGGTTCGAGTAGATGAAGAAGATTTTTTCTAGTGTTGAAGTTACACGCTACTTGCCACTGCAAGTTAATTTATCAACGAGAATTTCAGTTTCGATTACATTTTCCTTGAATCCTCGATTGACGGCAGCATACGAAACTTATTGTGCAAAGCTATGAAACCTAACCCTACTACAAATAACACATTTCTGAAGTCATCATCAACCCACAGCGTTATCACTAATTGCAATGCGATAGGTATGGTCGAAAATGTATCAAAGTATGTTTAATATGATGTAGAAAAGGCAAAACATACATATTTGAACTGTCTTGCATACTTATGTCATATTGAGTGATACTCGACTCAAAGATTTGATACGTGATTCAGAGTCGAATCACTAAGATACTGGATCTTGCCCAGACTTAGTTGCTGTCCCCAAACTTCACGAATACAACGACACTTGGATATTCAGTGGTGACCAGCAACTAAGTGCTGCAGCTTTTTTTGAGTACTGAAGTAGGTTTTCCTTACTTTGATGACTTACTCTCAAGTGCATTTGTTTTAGACTACCTTCACTTCTACAGTTTTGGCAAAAGTACTTGTACACTTTGTATTTTGTGAAGTAGCAAATAGTTTTATGACAAATTGACAAAACAAATAGGGCAAATACCACCTGCAGTGAAAATACTTCTAGTTGTCGTTACTTGTGGTGTCATTAGCCTTTTTGTGGTGGTTGCGAAGTTGCACCCTACAACTACGGAAGTAGTCACCTCCGGTTCGTTGCTAAAAGTATACGACCACTTGAACTTTCTGAGACTATGTGAGTAGTTATTAGAACTTCATTCTCTATGTCCATGTCCATTATCCATATCGAAAGGTTTTTCCAACCAGCTTGGTCAGTTGGTCACTTTTTGGCCAGGGTTTTGTCACCGCTTATGCTTTTCGCACCACATTTTATCAGCGGATTGTTGGCCAAAACGTTACGTAGAAGGGGTTGTCCTCGAAAGTCTCATAGGCCTGAACTAGCTCGTTACACAACCGTACACAGCCTACGCTAGTTCATCCCAACGGTCTTCGACCATGTTTTCCAGGAAAAACAGTCGGAAAAATCTAATTCTCATGATAAAGACACATTTTCTGCATGTCTTGCATATTGACTACCATATTTTGGAATCGGGAAAGGACTCTTTCAAAATTTATTTTTTTAAAGTTTCACATGCTCCGGAACACCAGGAAGAATCTCGTTAGCATCTACCGTAACAGAACATGTTATCAAGTATGCAATTCCGATTGAGACTGCAGTGTCGTGAGCTTTCATTGGTGTTTGGCGCAGCTCTTGTTACGATATACGTCAATTTACATCGGCAAGATTAGAGGCCTGCCAATATTACAATTTGGCAAGCAGTGAAATCGTGTTTGGCTCCCCTGGTCTGCGGAATACTCCTATTCCCACATGCATTCGAAATTGGAAAATATTCTGACGACTTAGTATTATGGATTACTGTGATAATCTGGTTTAGTCTGATACCTTACAATTGAAACAGTGCGTAAGTGGCATGCTGACACCGGCATATGAATAGGGACAGTCATCCATGTACTCTTGCCAAAATTGAAAAATCCACAGAAACTTTGCCTACCAGAATAATTCATTCACAACAGCAAAATAATTCAGTCTTCAGAATGACATGAAAATATATATAATAACAAACTATGTAGCTGGCAAATTGAGAGCGGATGATCATTCCTTCTCAATCATCTAGGAACCGTTATCGATATACTTGAGAAATGCATCCACCACAGATCGCAGGCACAGATTTCTCTGGCACGCGATACCGATTATTTCAAGCGCGCGATCCTCTCTGAGAAAAAAATACATGAGATCACGGCATTCGTTTGAAATGTTCATAAACTCAACTGTAATTCCTTCCATTGCGTGTCGCCCGGAATGTAATCGCATGACATTGGACCTAAACCCTTGACGAGTATATCGTCCAACGAGTCGTCGTTAAGAAATTGGTTGTAAGAGAATGAGAGTCGAAACCTGAGTAGAGATGGCAAACATGTAGTGATCCAATCAAGCCGTAATGTGGTGCAGTAAGCGCATAGCGTACTAGGTGGCCAAAGCAGTCAACGTTACTCAAGTAGAAGTAGAAGTAACGCCATAAATTTCTAATTTATTACAGGTAGAGAACTAGTGATTCCCAGGATGTGTCAAAACTACTCCTTTTGGAAATAGAAAATGCAAGGTATGAAAAGTGCTCAATGGAGTAGTTTCGGACAAGTAGACTTCAAGTCGAAAGTTCGCATACCTTAGGCAGTTAATCAATGCACGAGTCATCCTGGCTACTAAAGTGAAATGACACTGCAAATAAGTGCAATCTTCGAAAAGCTGGAAGTACTTTATTACTGATCACTAGGGCGATTTTTTTTGACATGTCAAAATAAGTCAAAATTTTTTTGCAACCTACATTTGTTTGTATCGTAGATGTTTGCACTGTCGGTGAACTTATCATTTGACATTTTACAACTTGTAGCCTTCTTTTTACGCCTACCGTTGTAGACGGCCCATTTGCTGCTTATTGTGAATCATAAACGGTCAAATGAAACAAATAGTTTGACATGGTGCTATACGCAACGTACAGCGATATCCTAACTGAAGCAAGACTCCGTGGGCATTGGTTCTTATATCAAGAAGCGCATGATGAAACATTGTGATGTAGTTTGTAAACAACATTGCAAGGATGAAGCAACACGGCGTGTCACCAGCAGTGCACTACCATACGCACAACCAGTGTAGGGATCAAGTCACTACCTTCGAGTCATTGCACATTTTGCCTCGAGTCAAGTCAAGTCAATCAATTATCGAAGGTGCCTGAGTCAACTCAAGTTGCCCTTTGGAAGTATGAGGCACGATTACGTCATTGCATTTTGATAGGTGTCTGAGATACTGACTGACTGGTCATTGATTTTGAGCTGATGAACGAATATAGAGTTAAATATACACGTAAGAAGGCGCTGTATCGCTCACATGTACATAGAATTGCTAACCTACATGTGAGCAATTGCATATCCTCAGTTTATAGTTACCAGCTAAAATAGAGAATAGATGCAATACATTATCCATTTACAAATTGATATGATACAATTCGAGCCTGCGCCAATGGTTGAAGACTATAATAAACTATATTAGAATTCAATTTCAATAAAACAATAGGTTTGGTTGAGGTAAGAACGGAGAACAGAAATAGACATTTTGCTACTAAATTACTTTACTTTACTATACTAGTTTACGACAACGTAAGCTGTAAGCTTCGATCAATTCGTTTGCGGTCAATATATTTGTGAGAGAGCAATGGAGGCTCAGTAAAACGCACAATCATTGAGTGATTGGTCGCTCTCACGGGTTGCACCAGCGTTTCGCAAATAATCCGAACATATGCAAGATACAGTGATTTTGATCGACACTGATTACTTAATGACTTGAAATTGACTCGTGAATTTGGCTCCAAGTCACGAGTCAATCCACATTTCTGATACGCCAAGTCAAGTCATTTTAGCGAAGCGACTCGAGTCATTCCAACACTGCGCACAACTACAGTGTTGCCAGTAAACAACTGCTGCTGTTGAACGTTCTTTCTCCATTCTTGGCAAGCTTCTTAGTAAGGACAGACACTTTCTACTCGCGAATGTAGAAAAGGATCTTTCGTTGTACTATAACAAATTTTAATTATTTCAACCAGAATACGTAATGTAACTAATGGAATTCTTCATAGGTCCCGATTTCGTCAAAATAAAGTTTTTTCATGTAAAAATTTGTCAGTTCTTGAGTCAAAAAAGTTTTTACAGGCCAAACTACTACATAAGGACAGACAGTTCCAACCAGAAATGAAGATAATTAGCACAATGCTCACATCATGTGCGAAGACACCTAATTTAGATAGACGAGGGCAAAATTTTATCGTTGGTGTATCAACTCTTACTAGCAATGGAGAAATGAATTATTAAAATTATTACTAGTTTCCAGGGTTGTAATGACTCGAGTCCGACTCAAGTCACGTTTTTTGGTGACTCGACTTGACTCGAGTCATTTTTTTAAACGCGTAAAATGACTCGACAACTTTTGTATTGACTCGACTTGTGCTCGAGTCATTGTGCGTGACTCGAGGCTAGGACGGCCGAGACAGAGATTTTATTGCAACTTTGAAGAATAGTAAAGCCACCACATTATTGGTACTCGCATCATTGAGCTCAGCCCTACTAACGACCCAATTAAGATGTAATTCGATGAGATAAACACATGACGCAACGAATTCTTATGATACACACACCTCTACCGAAAAAGCGGTACCCACAATCTTACCCGTCGGCACCCACCCGTGGCGGCAAAAATGTGACGATATACTTCCCTTCCTCCGCATTCACCGAAAAGCCGCACACAAGCCTGCTAAAAATCCACCTGCTCGTCGACAACAGATTGTCCAGCCCTTCGTCGAGATCGACGAGTTTTCTCAGGAGCTGAAAACGCAAAAAAATGTTTCCAGGAGCTGATATACGAATTTGACCGATTTCCAAAGCAGTCAGTGTTGCTGCACGAGTAGGAGTAAGGCAGTAAATTTCTACTCAAGTACTTCGCTACCGACTATAACTCACAGTTTTGAACGATCTCAAGTCTGAATATGCGTGCAAAAGCTCGGAAGTTCGCACTTTGGCGTTCCACCACTTGTGAAGCATAGAGTAGAGACTGGATTCTGTTAGAGTTGAAAACCGTGTAACAGGAAAATACCAAGAGCACACTATGGCGGTACCGTCATCGGTGGCGACTTCCGGGTCACGCGTTTCGAAAGCGTACGACGCGACCTTGTTGTTCCAGTCCCAAGGTGACATTTTATTCTTGAGCGTGACACGGAGAGTAATTGTGCCTCTCAGGAAGTCAACACACATAACGTTACCGTCGAGGTAGACCTCTTTGTCTGCGTTCCTAAAAAACGGTGTTGATGCATCACCGGCAGACCAAGTCAATCTCATAAGTAGAGTTATTTTCAATTCACCACTGAGTCAAGTGACCCGAGTCATAACAACAAGTCATTGTCTTCACTATTCAGTTTCGAATTCAGTCTGGTTCAACCCACCTTTTTTTAACTCTGCTCGAGTGATATAGAATGGTTAACATTCATAATATCGTAATTTTTCTCAATTCTAACAGTTTCTGGGCCTATTTTCTAAGTATCAGAACTGTTAGATGAAATACCAATAATGTGGTGACTTCACTATTCTTCGAATATTCTTCGTCTCAAGTTATATGACTTGGGTCGTGTCATGCACAATAGCTCGAATACAATTCGAATCAATACACAAATTGACTCGAGACAAGTCGAGTCACAAAAAAATTATAACGAGTCAAGTCGTGAAACAAGCCATTACAACCCTGGTACTTTGGCATATCGCGAACAATTTTATACGGCCGACGAGATTCAAAGAGAAATGTAAGGGTTTTGAAATTACGAAGTCAGTTAGTACCCGAGAGCAGGTATGAGGATTCGGCGCTGCAAGTTTATCTCTTAGACCAGTGCTCTTCAACCGGGGCTGTCGTACACCCTAGGGTGTACCAGAATTTTCAAAGGGTGTACCACTCGGATGGGGTGAACAGGGGTGTACCAGATCCGAATTACAATGAGCCGATGGCTACCTATCACAAAGGCAGGTTTATGGGCCAGTACAGGTTGACGCACAGGTTAATAAGCAGTATGGTACGATGTTATCTCAAGTGTAATACTGTACACCGCGTGATTGTGATGTCATAAGGAAATATTTCTCCTATTCATTTAGCCGCCGACAATAGACCAATGGTTCCGTTTGGTGTTGGAAAGTATGCACTCAACAAACATGTGTTCAGCTAATCATTTGTCTTTTAGTGATTTTTAGGGAACCGCCGCGATAGCTCAGACTTCCTGAATCGGTACTTCCTACTCGACGTTAATAAATACCGCAATGCACATAAATGAAGGGACGTAGCCAGCCAGGGTCGAAACAGCTTCCATCTTGAAATCGAAACCCTTTTGTTTTAAAATGCCGATTTTATGTCCAATATTTCGCCATACATTTGCAATTCAGTATTTTGTTATTAGTGATGCAAATTAGCGACAATAGACTGTGTATAGCGGCATGCGATCTGACGTTACTGACATCTCTTGCAGCCCAAGTGCTACTATCGACTGTGTGTGGTGTGGGGCAGGCCTGATACGCAATAGACTGGTGCGCCTGCTATCACCGCTGATCTGAATTACCGCTTCTGCAGTAGTAGCTTTACCTATCTGCTCTCTCCCCAATACTGTTACATTTAGGTTGATTATCGTTCGTAATGTCATGCTGTTTTGGGGCTGACACGAAATAAATTCCAATTTGCGTGGCGGGCGGCTTAACTGGCTGCGAATAGACTCTGTGACCAAATACTATTTTATTCAAATCCAAATTTTTTGTCGGCAATAACTCCGCTTCTACTGGTTGGAATTGAATCAAATTTGAAGAACATCGTTTTTATAGACAACCTAATACTTTCATGGGTGAACAGAAAATTTCAAATTTTTCGTTATTTATTTTATATAATAAATAGAAACTTTCTTCTCCCGTAGCAATGCGGCTACTGGTTGAGATTGAACCAAATTTTGTGTGTAGGCTTAAGTTAGGTAACCTAACAATTTTATCAAGTATAGCCAGTACGATTTGGGAAAAAAAAGTCATTTTTGAAGACCCCTAATGAACAGGGGTGTACGAGTTTTGAGCAAACGTTAAAAGGGTGTACCACGTCGAAAAAGGTTGAAGAGCACTGTCTTAGACTACCGTTACTTCTACATTTTTCTTGGCAAAACTACTTCCTACAATTTGGATTTCGCATAGCAGAAAATAGTTCGGGACAATACTGCATCATTTTTATGAGATAAATTGTCATGAAAATCGTGAGAAATAGCCCGTGTCACTCTTCATCGATATTTATCCAAAGACTTTGTAGTGTAGTTATTTTGCGTAAGTCACAAAGGCACATCTTGCAATCTTTAAAGTAACCCCCATCCAATTAACTGCTAAAACAAACCCCCGACATAAACTGTACAGCACGCCCCAACTGAATTTCATTGGAAAAAGGTATCAGTGTTCCCAGAAACAGACAGTACCGTGAGTTAGGATATGATGCGACTAATCAGCATCTTGATTACAAACGACTCACCGTCGTATCAGCGCAAGACGTTCCTTTTGTTTCTGGGCTTTCTTGGATGCGTCGTTCAGCTGAAAATATCAACATACGAGATATCTCGTGCTGCTGCCTACCACCACAAAGCAACGATACCCTTTTCCTCAGCCCCTTGATGTCAGCCTCCAATTGTGCACGTTTCTGAGTGTTGGTTTCGAAAATTTTGTCCTCATTCGCGTACACTTCAATTTCTAAAAGTGGTTGAGTTACATTTTTTGTCGTCAACCCACAGGTTACGTGAAAATTTGAGACCTGAATTTAGACTTTCCAATTCGGCGTCCAGCTGTTTCATTCTACATTCTTGCTCTGCCGTGGGCATAACGGATTGCTTTGTCTCGCCTGAATATGGATAGGAAAAGATACATGACACTGGCCTGCACGATTTTTGCGCCAGGGTTTCGGGGCGCTGAGTCCTAATCTGGCATTATTCTCGTTACATCACAATCACAGCACGTTTGTGAGATAACATATGTCGATGATTACGACTATTTCGGGGAAGATTTTACCTACTTACAGTACTTAGTGAAGTGGTTTTGTTTTTAGGCTACTTCCAATTCTACCTAAAGAATATTTTGGATAAACTATCCACTTTTGCAATTTCAATTTTGAAAGCAAAAAGTAGTTTAAGCGTAAGACTGCACCATTCTCACGAGTAAAATCATCCGTAGCCCTGCGGGAATTGAATTGCGGTGACTGAATATATTTTCGAAGATTCTGCCAATGGCTGGTGTCAATATAGTCATTTTGCGTCAGACGAGAGGATTTGTCTTGGGAATTCGTATGTAGCCCAGCCCCCTCCACCACATTTACTTGGGGACATATTGACTTTAGCACTGTTCAGGCCATTCATTTTCGTCTTCCACTTGAAGTAGTTTGGACATGACTTAGCAGGGTTGTAATGACTCGAGTCATGACTCGATTGAGTGCGACTCGAGTCACGATTTTCTGATGATCCGACTTGACTCGAGTCATTTTCTTAAAATATGGAAATGACTCGACTCGACTTGGACTCGAGTCATTGCGCGTGACTCGAGCCAAGTCAAATGACTCAAGACGCAGACGGCCAAGACCAACATTTAATTGTAATTTCGAAGAATAGTAAAGTAAATACACTATTGGGATTTCGTCTATTGGTGCTGGTACTTGAAAATGCGACCACAAATTGCTAAAAGTGATGAAAATTAGTTTATCATAAATGCGAACCATTCGATATCACCAAGCAGAGTTATAAAAGGTGGGTTTAACAAGACATTAACAGGAAACTGAGCGGTCAACACAATGACTTGGACTCCATTCGAGTCATAATACCGTGACTCGGACTCGACCCTCTTTTCGCTAACTTGGACTCGGACTTGACTCGGTGGTGAATTGAAAATGACTCGACTTGACTCGCATTAACTGCGCATAATAGAGCTATATTTCAAGATAACTGGCAAATGTTCATGTGTATAAAGACGTTCCGGCATTTGTGTGTATTAAACCGCAATAAAGTGGTTAGCATAACGAATATCATCTTTTCAAAAAATATCCCCGTTTTAATAAATATCCCCCGTTTTTTTTCCGGCTGGCTACGCCCCTGCAGTTATGTCTCAGCGTAACTAAATCAAAAATCGTCACAGATCTGAGCATTTACTGTGTGTATTTTTATATAAATAAAACAACACAAAAACGATAAGAGCATAAAGTGTAGTGCACTTACGTTCACGGAACTCTACAGCGGCGAGTTCCGCGTACTCCCGAGCCCGACCGTATTTACCGCACACCGTCTCCAAGTGAGTCGAAATGTATTCCTCCAGCGCGCGGGTCAGCCCCTTGTACAATTTCGTTCTAGTCTGCTTCCAGTACACCTGAAATCCATCTACCGTGCAGAAATCAAAATAGCCCGCCGTTCGAAAAGGACACTCACGGCGCCTCGAGCGACACACGCGTCTCGCAGTGAATCCAATTTCGACTGCAATGATTCGTCCTCGGGTGATTTGTCGGGATTCGGAACAGCCGGCAGATTGCCGGATTTCCGAAGGTCTGCCAGCAGTTCCGCGATGCGATTTTCGAGCCTGAATATTCAAAATGCCAAGTCAGGAGTTGTGCGTTAAGATAGCTGGCCACTAGGGCTGTTCAAAAATGACTTTTTTTCCTGAATCTTGCTGGTTACTTGATTAAATCGTTAGGTTGCCTTAAAAAACTACGCATACCAAATTTGAATTCATTCCGACAAATATTCGCGGGTTACGTAGAGTTTGAAAATTTTGGATTTGCCCAAAAACGCAAAAAAATTATTTTTTCAAATTTTTCTGCCAACCCCATGAAATTGTTGGGCTGTCTTCAAAAACTATGTAAAACAAATTTGACTCAATTCCAAGCCGTAGAAGCGGAGTTATTTCAGTTTTTATTCGATAATTCTGGGATTATCCTTGATTGGTGGATAATCCAAGAATTATCACCGGAAAACTGGAATAACTCCGCTTCTACGGCTTGGAATTGAGTCAAATTTGTTTTGCATAGTTTTTGAAGACAGCCCAACAATTTCATGGGGTTGGCAAAAAAATTTGAGAAATTTTTTTTTTTGCGTTTATGGGCAAATCCAAAATTTTCAAACTCTACGTAAACCGCGAATATTTGTCGGAATGAATTCAAATTTGGTGTGCGTCGTTTTTTAAGGCAACCTAACGATTTAATCAAGTAACCAGCAAGATTCAGGAAAAAAAGTTATTTTTGAACAGCCCTACTGGCCACGTTTGAGCTATGTTACAAAAGCAATTTCATTACGATCCGTTAACTCACTCAGATAACTAACCGAATTAGTGCAGATCAGGAGTTATCAGGCTGTTATGATTACAGAGTATGGATTAACAGAAAACAAGCTTGACCAAAATATTAGGTATGTGACATAATTTGTGCTTACAATTTGGTTGTAAGAGTAAGCATTTTCATCCCTGTTGAACATAAAGGCCAACTTGTTGTCGCAACTGACATAAACTGCTTACCCGGGTTGTAATGACTCGACTCGAATCTGACTCGAGTCACGATTTTCCGAAGACTCGACTTCACTCGAGTCATTTTCTCAAAATGCGGAAATGACTCGACTCAAGTCAATCTGTGTATTGACTCGACTTGGACTCGAGTCATTGGGCATGACTCAAACCAAGTCACATGACTCGAGACTCAGACGGCCAAGCCC
Source organism: Botryllus schlosseri (assembly GCF_051294905.1). NCBI lineage: Eukaryota > Metazoa > Chordata > Ascidiacea > Stolidobranchia > Styelidae > Botryllus > Botryllus schlosseri. The sequence goes on along the minus strand of NC_137251.1, from coordinate 10,120,369 downwards.
GACATTTCATTGTGATTTCGAGGAATAGTAAGCGACCACAATATTGGGATCTTGTCTATTAGTACTAGTACTGGAAAATGCGACCTGAAACTGCTAAAAGTGAGGAATATTAGTATATTATAAATGAGATCCATTCGAGCTCACCAAACAGAGTTATAAAAAGTGGGTTTACCAAGACTTTAACTGGAAATTGAACAGTCAACACAATGACTTGGACTCGAGTCATAATACCATGACTCGGTCCGACCTTCTGCTCGCTGACTTGGACTCGGACTTGACTCGGTGGTGAATTAAAAATGACTTTACTTGACTTGAGTCAAAACTATAAAATGAGATTGACTTGTGACTCGGAGCCTTGTGACTTGTAAAACAGTAATATTCCCGTGAAATTCAAGAAAAATTCTATAACTTTAGTATGTTTTTGAAACTTGGTGTCTTTCATTGAACGCTAATGAGCCAACACAATCTTATTTTTACAAAGTTAGTGCTCCATGAGCATAAATTGGTTGAAAACACCTGGTCTAGATTACTTGAATCCTTCCCACGCCAAACAGATCAAATTCGTTGGAATTGTTCAGAGCGGCCACATCAAGCAAAATATGACCGGCCTTTTACAGGAGGAGGCACAGTTCTTAATTTTACTGTTAACGTTACGAAAACTTGTGCAATTCCTGAGCGCTGAGGATGAGTGTATACAGTTGCACGCTAGCAATCAACTTTGTATTACATTAGATAGTGAGATTTTGTGCACACATTGGTATTCTGCAAGACTGCAGCATACCAACTGGATTAGTGCTGCGCATTGTCTTGCGAGCAAGTACAGTAAAAAGAAACTCGTTTGCTACGAATAAATGACACACAAATAAATACACACCACTTGAGGACGTTTTCAATTTGTTCAATCGTCGCGCTACGAACTTCATTTTCCGACACAGTCCAATATTTGGCTTGGAAAAGATCCGACAGACATTTTCCTTCTACAACATCGGTGGCGTTATATGCCGATGCCATCGCTTTTCTGCTCCAAGGATCCTGTCAACGAGCGGCGTGTCACATTTCAATTCGGGCACTGGCGCGGCAAGGACCACTCATCGCTTACCTTCGGCAGAGTTAGACCGGCCATGGTAAGAATATCATCAACGGTCAGCGTTTTACTCTGAAATGTCATATAAATTGTAACGATAACGGTTAGATTCAAGTAGAATATAAAATAGCTACGCTAGTTCCATATAGTGTGCGGCAATCAGGGTTGTAACCAAGTCACATGGCTCCGAGTCACAAGTCAATCGCACTTTCATAGTTTTGACTCGAGTCAAGTCGAGTCATTTTCAATCACCACCGAGTCAAGTCCGAGTCCAAGTCGTCGAGCAGAGGGTCGAGTCCGAGTCATGGTATTATGACTCGAGTCCGAGTCCAAGTCATTATGTTGACTACTCAGTTTCCAGGTAAAGTCTTGTTAAACCCACTTTTTATAACTCTGTTTGGTGATATCGAATGATTCGCATGTATAATATACTAACTTTCCTCACTTTTAGCAGTTTTGGTCGCATTCTCAAGTACCAGTACCAAATAGACGAAATCCCAATAGTGTGGTTACTTTACTATTCTTCGAAACTACAATGAAATGTCGGTTTTGGCCGTCCTAGTATCGAGTCAAGTCATTTCCTTATTTTGAGAAAATGACTCGAGTCAAGTCGAGTCATCAGAAAATGGTGACTCGAGTCGGACTCGAGTCGAGTCATGACTCTCAGTCATTACAACCCTGGCGGCAATCAACACATAATGGTAAACGCAGCATTAACTGCGCAAAATCTTTGCAAAAGTAGTCAAGGCCTCATCAAAATTTCGCCAGATCACTTCATCGTAAATTTTTCCACTAAATTTCCACAATTCCTCAATTGCATTCGCACCTCATCTTGTCTCGGCATAAATTGTTACTGATTTCATGAGCGACTTTTATACAGGTATGAATATGTGGAACGAGTAGACAAAACATCCGTCAGCATTACAAATAAGTACCGCCATTGAATTTTTATCTTCCAAAGAAAATCACTGTGTGGTACTTACAGATTGCATGGTTACGCCTGTAGCGCAGGTCTGGCGAACCGTATCAAGTCGAGATTCGTACACTTTTTTGGCAGATCTAAAATGACCAGATGTTATCATTGTTGTAGTAGCGATTTCCAAGTAAAAAGTTAAGTATTCCAGGCCTACTTTTGCCTAAGAAATTGAAAAACAAAAGCGAGTAGAAATAGTAGTAGTCAAAAATCGTAATCACTTACGGAAGAACGCAAGTAGGCAAAAGCTACAAGAGTACATAGAATAACTATCATGAAGTGATAAACACATAGAAAAACTTCAAACTTACTCAGTTCGGGGCACACTGTCATCGGCAGCCACGATTTCCCCGGATCCATTATTATCCGAAGCGGAATCGCAAACTTCCTCCGACAACTTACGCTTCTTCACGTCGTGCGCAATGCCATCATCGTACGCAGCTGATTTCGACCCGACAACTCGTTTGTCATCATCAACACCACCACCACCTCTCGCGTCACCCGTGTCCACATCTCCTGTCTTAGGATCCACGAAAACGTCCGATTCCATTTCAGACACATTAACATCCGAAACAATCAGACTTCTATTTGCCACGGACTCCATGTATCGAGTAGAAGAGGGCACAACATTGCAAGCATCCACGTCAATTCCAGGCGAGTGCGTATCCGCAGCTTCAACACCACCACTAATGGCTAGATCGCTCTTTGTAACGACGAGATTACATCGAGATCTTTCCGCTGTTCGCTCGGACTGCGATAGATCTTCACTGCTATCGACTATACACGTCTCGTTTTCACTCACAAGCACTGTTGTTTTATTCGTTGCAGTGTCACGTGAGACTGAGAATACATGAGAATTTCCTGTTGACGACCCAGAGCTTTCAAAAGCTTGTGCCTTAGAAAAATCTACATGTGACGATAAAAGGGTAGAGGCGTTAAACGGGCATTCAGCTTGATCTTGATCAGTGATAGCGGCGTCATTATTTACTTCTGCCTTTAGCATTGCGGGATTGTCCGCGGACTCATGTCCTACATTATCTTCTGTGTTTTCTGTAGCAGAACACCAAACGCTGGTCACGTTGCTGGTATTGTGCGTATCTTTGCAGGTGGCGCCTGAGGTTTTATCCAATTCAGCGTTAGCGACAGGCGTGTCATAAACCACCGAATCCGTTGTTACAGTGGTTGCGCCATGTCTTGGCACAGCACAAGTGAAATCCATATCGTCTGTATCATCAAGTACTGAATCTGAGGGAGTTTTTATACCAGCAGTGTCTGTAGTCAGTCGTGATACGGCGCAAGTAAATTCCATACCGCCTGTATCATTGAGCACCGAGTCTGAAGCTGTTACAAGAGCGGTGCCTGTGCTCAGTCTTGACACAGCACAAGTAAAATCCATACCAGCCGTATCGTTGTGTACTGAATCCGAGGGTGCTATTGCGGCAATAGTGCCTGTGCTCAGCCGTGGCACATCGCACGTAAAGTCCACGTCTTCGCAGTCCGTTCCTACGATCGTCGAATGCAGAATGTTCGCCGGACAGGCCACGTCGCCGGCTTTAGTAATAGCACAAGTGAATTCCATATCCCCATCTTCAAAGTCTATAGACCGGGGCCTTTCTTTGGCAGTATGCGACTGCACCGCACACTCGTCATCGAGGTCATCCACACTTGTGTCAGAGATATCCTTTTTCAATTCAGGCAAGATATCACCACATTGCAAGTCACCATCTGTAACCGTGTCATCTATATTCGATTTCGCGTCTCCGAAAGGAACAGCACACGTGAAGTCCATATCGTCATCTCCACGGGTAGACTCTATTGACTCCGGCCTTTCTTTAGATGCACTCGAAATTGGGAACTGCGCCGAACAGTTCTTATCAAGGTCGTCCGCACCTACGTCGGTGCTGTCTTTTTTCAAGACAGACAAGGTATCGCTACACGGCACAGCATTCTCTTCAAGGACTTTATTAATATTCAAATTTGCATCCACCAATGACACAGCACCAGTGAATTCCATATCATCTGTACTATCATGTTGGGAATGAGTGACTTCTTTTGTAATATCCTCGTTACCGTCAGCAGGAGACGCGATTGACTCTGCCGTTGCTAGAGATTTGTTACAGTTAATGATCTCTGACAAGCTTGTAACATCCTGCAATTGCATCAGCGTAGGATGGTCCTCGATCTCATTGTACGTCGGCGGATTTACGTCCGGAAACACCGGCTTGCACTCTTCAACGGCGTTTGATTTTGAAGATTTGAAAGACCGCAAGAAGTCTTTGGCGCTGACGCGATGTTCCACACCTTGCTGGACGTTTTCCTTGTCGGAAACCTCGTCCAGGCATGTCAGTTTGGAGTTGTCAAAGTATTTAAAACCTGTCAACGTCATGAGCTGCAATGAATCCGCTACAATAAGGATGAACGTAACCATACTGACCTGACAACTGGCTTCCAAGATTACTTGTGGGCTCCTGAAAAGATAGCAATTAAGTTTGATGGTAACAGTCATTGAAAACGTGATATATCCCAACTCTCGTTATGCTGTAATATGTTTTGTTCCTCAAATTAGGATGAGACGTAATTGAGGAAATAAACATATTACAGCATAACAGAAGTTGAAATACATCAAGCAGCATGGCACTATGGCAGTAGAAACAGATGATGACAACAACATGATGACAACATGATTTACCACATCAAGGTTCGACATCTCAACAACGTTGACGATTACAACGAAGAACTGCGATAGCATTCATGTTTCAACTTGGAAATCGCACGACATCCTTTTTATTGTTCACTGTAGAGTTATTATTGATCAATAACGTCCAGCTTGGGAAGAAGTGTGAAGTCAACTCCCTTTGGTTACAAGGATGAAAACATAGGATCTCAAACCATGCAATGTCTCTTTACATTTTGCCATATACGGCATAAAATTGTGATCGGGCCTGGGGCAAATTTAAGATAATTAACCCCGAATATCAAGGATACGGATAGGATAGCCGATAGCAGACATGTACTGTATATCCTGTGTGAAGCATTAGAACCTTTAAGGTCAGTGGCGTATCCCGCCGAGATCAAAGGGGGGGGGGTCACCTCGAGTAGCATATTCTGTTTTATGACATCACAGAGACTTTGTGGTGCGCGTTCGTGCTCTTTCTTATCGCTTGTGTTTTCACTGACACATCAGAGGTGTAATTAACCATCGCATAGAAGAGGGCGACCGCGATCGCCACAGAGTACTGAGCAGTGTGCGTGAATACGTGCTTTTCGATGGTTTGACTATTCATACGACTGAGCGTGTTGCACGCGCAAAGATAACCAGACCTTAATTGCTAGCACGCACGTCAGTCAGTTACTACACAGTAGGCATACACACCGGGATAATAACTTTACTATGCTACTAGGCCTACTCAATTCTCTACTTCGGCGCCAACATGAGCCTGTATTTCAACGACAGCAAGCCACCTAACAATGTGGATCGCTAAGCTTGTAATTTGAAATGTAAATATCAATTCGTACTCCATTTCTTGCGGATAATCACGAAGACAATGTGGATTTTGAACAGCAATGTCCTACTGGTGCCACCATGTCTGTGTCTCTGATCAATCAACACGTCTGCAATCCTCAATTAGGATTTCAAGGCAAGCGATAAGTCAGGTAAAGAGAATTTGCGGGTGTTGTTGATTGCCGACAGCTTCGTTTTTGCAATTTACCACATGTCGCGTAGGCCAATTAGATTAGATTTCCTTGAAATGCGCCTCTCGCTTTAGCAAGGCGAGAGAGAAATCGAGGGAAAAAAGTTGACAAAACCGCCAACTGCCACAGCCCAAATGTAGCTTAACAGCGCGGGATGCGTACGGAATTAGGGAAATATAATGATTCTTTTTTATCCTTTCAACTGATTCGGCGCATAATTCCAATAGGCTTTATTTGACATAAATTTTTAGGATTTTGAAAAGGGGGGTTCCAACCCCTTAACCCTCCCTGCCCCTTGGACACGCCACTGTTTAAGGCAGTGGTTCTCAATCTGGGGGCGCACCCCCTTGGGGACGTGAAAGCATCTGAAAAGGTGCGCGGAGAAGCGTTAAACTTAAAAAAATTTCCCGATCTGCGCGGTTTACCTTCAATTCAAGAGTGTTTCTCTGTATATAGACCGAATTTCATATTTCTGGAATCAACTGTCATAACCTTCCATGCCATCAAACAATCTGTTGGGGTTGCTAGCATCCCGTTTGGATTTTGTGATATGACGATAAGGAAGGGGGCGAAATTTCCCATTATCATAAAGGGGGGCGTGTCTAAAATAAGGTTGAGAAGCACTGGTTTAAGGTAATAAACAAAATTGAAATCTACTTCTTATTGCATTTTACACCCATCCCATGAATGGTATAAAGTGGTCACATAGATATGTTAACGTCTCGTCTCGTCTCTTACCTTCATTACTGGAACACTGTTCTCATCAACAGATCGTTTGCTTTTCAAAGAAGTAAGATTTTCAATGTCGGAAAGTCTGGACACACCTGAATATGTAACAAAATAGGTTTGAAAATAACCACCCAAGGAACGGATTCTAAAAGGTAAAAACACTCTTCCAATAGTACATAGCAAACTGCAATCCGGTGACACAGTAATCAGCAACAACATACCTTCATCTGAAGATAGAGAGTCAGCCCAGTTACTGGTGATTTCTGAGACTTTTGCTATCTCCCTGAAAATTGTACATATAGTACATAAACATCCCGAATATGTGGATATGGTTAACAGTTTTTATTCGCCAACTATGCATTAAGTAATGACTCGACACTATTTGATAGTAAAAATATTCGTAATAGTTAGAAATTAAACACTACCAAACTGACACAGCAGTGAACTCACCCATCACTATCAGTATTGGTATCAGTATTCAAGTTCATGACATGTATACCGAATATTACACTAAGACAGGGAAAAACACCAAGACACGGTGTGAAAATATATTGATAAATGTCAACAAAGAAATTGTCAAACAAAAACTTTGGTAGATCAAATTTTACCGAATAAGATAATTCACGCAAAACTAACCTTACATTACTTTGTCCAAAACTAACCCTTTTTGATTTCCGTCTTGTGGTCTGGAATACAAAAGAGATTTTTACAACGGAAATATACTCGTCGAATCCAGGGAGAAGCAAAGATGTCAAACCAAACATTGACCAGTTGCAAGTCACGTGGGCTTGGCTTAGGTAGCTGAGGGCACATCAATAGCGTTCTTTTACGTTACCGTAGCTAATTAATAGGCTATACATGTCACCATATCGAGGTAACAATGTCAATGTATGGACTGAGTGAATGTATTATGCTGTGGAATGCTCACATAACACCAGAATTACTGCCGTAATGCACAGTATATTATGAGAAACATATTCAATCCAGCTGGGCAACGGGCAAGTTGGTGAACAGTTTTTGACAGGAGAGCAATTATTCTATACACAATTCATTAGGAATTACAGCTTACACGCTTTGCATACAGCATAATATTTTGTCAAGCTACCATAATATACTTACATCATCCCGTTGATCGCCTTGATTGGTCGCTTCTATCTCAGAAACTCTCTTCAAGATCTGAAAAAGATTGCTTATGTTATGACACAAATCGAATAACTATATGCATGAAATCATAGTTTCCTTACATCGCTAAAAACCATACAAGCCTAGTTGAATAGACACTGTAGACACTAGACAGTAGTCATACAAGGGAAGGTTTGTGTCGTCAGTTGCATAGTATAGGCAATAGACTGCATTGCATACAGGCAAGAGTGTTGCATAAGGACTAGAACCCAGCACACATGCAGAGATTGTCAAAGTAGTCAGTATTCCTACTCTAGTAGAAATATAAATGACTCTAATCGGCTAAAAGTAGAAGTTGCAATTTCCAAGACATGTCTAAGTCTATACATATACGTCAAGTGGAAGTAAAATATGAAAGGTCTTAATAGTATTAAAGTTAGTAGTTATGATGGGTAGATTTGGTCGAGGGTTCCTATATATTTAATAGTTTATTGTGGTGGCTACTTCTCAATTGCATGATGGCTGTTTGCGACTAACCAAAAATGAGTGACTACAGTAAGGACGCTGCGAATAGCCAGAATAGTTATATCATACATTCATTGAAAATATAGGCTACTCAGCAATTACTGTATTGCTTACTTCAGGCGGTTTGTGCAATGATTTCACACATAACGGTGATGGAAAGTCATCGCAAAACTGCTTTTCAAGTGTGAAAATTAAGTATTGCTCAAAAACTGTCAAGTAGGAGCTAGATGTCAAAGTTTTCTTGAAAATTTCATGCGTACAACATGTCGTAGGCTATAATAAATATTATATTCACCTTCGTTAGTCTGTCAAACATTTGTGTCGCAGGTCGCATTTAGTCTGATCCTAAATGAAACCTATAGGCTAAATTTACGCTAAATGACACCTAAGACACGAAGACTCGGACTATGGTAACAAGGTGAATATAACAACATCTGAATAGTATATTCATATTGAAATGAACCCGAATATTTTCGGCTGACACTCGTCAGGGGTAATTGTCAGCAACTAGTAGAGAATAAGAAAGAAGATTGTACATCAACAATCGTATCACAAAATATGACGTCACCAGCATGAAACTTCGAATGAGAGTGTGTTCAGTGCACTATTCCTAGATCCTAGGTGGTACACGAACTCCTTCTGTTGACAGAGTTTCGGTGGAACTATTTTGATAAAAGTCGACTCCAGGCGCACAAGTGGAAGTGGGAACGGCCCCTCCCAATAACTCACTTGTAATAACTCACTAGTGCGCCTTGGAGACGACTTTTATCAAAATACACCAACCGAAACTGTGTCAACAGAAGGAGTTCGTGTACCACCTAGGAATAGTGCACTGAACGTTCTCTCAAGTCTCATTCGAAGTTTCATGCTGGTGACGTCATATTTTGTGACACGATTGTTGATATACAATGTTCTTTCTTATTCTCTACTAGTTGCTGACGATTACCCCTGACGAATGTAAGCCGAAAATATTCGGGTTCATTTCAATATGAATATACTATTCAATTGTATACTGAAGTTCTGTACCTCCAAGAAGCTCTTCAAATAACAGCATCTATAGTAATTTTCCTGCAATTTTAGTTCAATAATGTGAGTGACAATAACTTATATCGTTATATGCACATGTACACAATGACTATAGATGAGAAGGAAATTACCAAAAATAAGGACAACTTTCAGGATGATAATCTCGTATAGACTATGCTTTGAAATTTGTATAGATTATAATTGACACTATTTCAATGATATACCGTACTGTATAGCCCATTCATTCTGTGTGTGAGTATAAAAGGCCTGTATGGAATCGGTGTCCTGTGCTCACATTATGTTTTATTTTTCAATTATGTTTTATTAAATTACTTTAACTTGGAAAATCATTGCTGCTCACCTGATATATCAGGCAAAAAGGCCAGCGATTCCAGGCAATCAGGATAAAAGGCGCACAAGGATCAAGGTATGAAGTCATTAACCGACGACTGCTAGATTACAACATTCTCGGCGACTGTATATAACAGCACATGTGAGAAATATAACATGACTTACTGAAGACAACCTCCTTGTTTTATGCTTTCGCTCTTCAGCGGATATACTGGACATATTCTCGAGATGTCAAGAAATCGCGAGCGTAGAAACGACTATAGTCAAACTGAAACAGAAAATAGCAATGAACTTAAACGGAGCATTTGCAGAGGTATCCCTGAAACGCTGAAATTCTTCTTGACTCGCGAGAATCAAAATAACAAATTGGCGCGCATTTTGTTTACAATAAAACTACATCGCGTCGTATCATTACAATCGATTCAATCACTAGCGGGTGGGTTCTGTTTAGAACCAGTAGTTACAGTGGGTGCATAATTGCATAATCATAGACACGATGAGCTCGAGCACTATGCAATGCACCATATAAGACAAAAGTGATGTAAGCAGAGGTGGTCAAAGTAATCATCGTCGGTACTCGAGTAGAAGTAGCCGTGAATCCCTACTCAGATAGAAGTAGCGATTTACAAGTACGTCAGCGGCTGTGCTTGATATTACCGGATCATGTATTCAGCTATCGAATTTGACGTATTCCATCTTAATTTACTTGATTGTCCAATTTTATTCTCTACGTGCACTCATTGTAACGTGTTCTTCTCACTACCAGATGGTGGGCGTATCTTACCCTCCTCGGCCACCTCACGTTTTCATTTTATCGCAATGTTGTGGAGATTTAGTGGAAATGCTATTAAAATTGAATGGAATACATATGAAACCAGCAGCGATTTGTTGATTTTACAACAGAACAGCAGTGTGAATTGGATGCATCTCAGTGCATCAACTTTCCGGCTCGACTCCAAAAATACAGTTTTTCTTTCACACTTCAAGTTGGTTGACTAAAAAAACAAAGTCGTCACTTTCGTTCGAACCACGAATTTCCTATTTAGCGTCATTTATGCCCATTTTTACTCGAATCCATCCACTATCTTAGCTCTAAATGCTGTAATCAAGGACGAATTCCCGAAACGGGGGACATTTAGGCGCCCTCGGAGGACATTTTCAAAAACCTGTAAAAGGAATACGTATGGTAAGCCTATACGCTATTGACGACCATTCTCGCACGACTACAGCTAAGCTGCTGACATGCGACCTAAAAGTACGCCACACTTTCGCATGTCAGTGTTGCGATCAAGTCACTACCTTCGAGTCACGAATCATCTCGAGTCATTGCACATTTTGACTCGAGTCAAGTCAAGTCACTCGTTTTTTGGATGTGACTCGAGTCAAGTCAAGTCACAATTCAAGTCAAATTGAATTTTTGAAGTATCAGTGACGATTTGAAGTCATTACATTTCACTAGCAGTGTTAAAGACAGAATAATTTGCCATTTATCTTGCATCAAATAACTAATATAAAGTTTAATATGCGTGCAAGAAGGCGTCTATCACGCACACGTAGAACCACAAATAAAATACGCGGCTATGCTATACAGTCTGTTATTATATCAGCCAATAGGATCGAATACGAAGCCTCCAGCAGTTGTAACAAATTGATATAGATTTGAATCATACAAGAGGGTTGGTAAAGGTGATCACTGCGCAATGTTAGCACTGAGCCGTCTAAAAAACATAGATACCTTAATTGCTATTGTATTCTTCTTTTTCTACTACTACGACAACGTAACCTGTGATCATTTCGTTTGTGGTCAATATATTATTTGTGATGCAATAATGGAGGATCACTCAAACGTACATTCAGCGAATGCCTGATTACTCTCACAAGTGACACAGGTGCATAGCGAACAATACGAACATATGCACTGATTTGATTGATACCGTTTACTTCATAACTTGAAATTGACGTGTAAAGTTTGCTCGAGTCACGAGTCAATCCGCATTTTTGCAAAGTGTCATGTCATACGAAAAAGTGACTCAAGTCATCCCAACACTGTCGCATAATAGAGGTTGTGTTATATAGATTTGCTTGGTATTCGGCTCCTACTATAATATTTTCATCTTGCGACAATTGTCAGATCATGACTGAATAACGCTATCTGTAGATACGATTTCCTGTTACGGATGAACCAGGTCAAGTCACTGACTTAAGTAATCTCGACACGGGTAACCAACTCCACACAATATAGGCTTTATTTCAAATTTATTCCATAACAATTCCTTCCAATGCTGTCTGGAGGCAATCAATGACATCCAAACAGGCCCAGCCAAAAACATATGCACTTGCGGTCACTCCGCCAACATTGTGCACATACGAGGCGACTCAAAACACTATTAACAGCGTCCATGGAGATGAATGGGGCGAGCATTTACAATTAGTGTACATCAGTTACATATAACGTGATAAAAATACGGAAAAGATTAAAAGAACTGAGGCTGAATGCTGTAGTTACATACAGAGATCCACAGAAGCTTCCGAGTGAACCGACATGTGCAATCCGGCCAACCATAGCACAGCAGCGAGTCATTCACAACACAATGCCAGCAGCTTTGTCAGCCAATTCCTCAACCAACGGCGACTTCACTTCGTCAGAGGCGGAGATTTTGAAGGCCTTGGTGCTAGCGTATTTTGTGCGTACCGCCGCAAGATAGCTGTTACTTCCGGCGGCTTTGAGATTTTTCGACAAATGACATACGATGGGAGATAGAGACTCGGACGCATATCTGCTGTAATGCTCGAGCGTTTCAGTCCAATCGCTACCATCTAATAACTTGATCGAGAGACACAGTGCAGCTGCAGCAATTTTCGAGGGCGGGACGTGACACATTTCATAATCTAACATCGACAGCTCCATCAAGTACTTGGCGAGCGTGTGTTGGTTCGCGTCAACCTGTCCTGCTTTCGAATTTCTCCTCAGGAAGTGCAAGTGTAGCGGTTTGCCCAAGTTGAAATCGAGGGTTTTTAGCATCATGATCTCCATCTGTAGGATTTGACTTCTCGTAAAAGCTTGATCCGTAATGTACACGAAATCGTTGACCTCAGGCGCATACATTTCTTCGTATTTGCTGGCGATGAGCATCGCAGTGACACCAACAAGCTGAAGTTTGGTACGAACCACAGGTTTGATTTGTAGAAATCTGTCCATCACAGCCACGGTGAGGAACATGGTTTCTTGCAGTAGTCCGAATCGGTGATGCACCTGAAACAACCAATCTACAAGTATGGTTCTCATTCGTGGCTTCAACGTCGTGTCTTTCAGGTAATGTTTCTTGATGGGGTATTGCGACTCGAGGTACAGCATGTACTGGTAGATGTCATTTACAAACTCGGAACACAGCTGGGGATTATCAAAGTCTCCATCATCTATATTTTCAATGCTGGGTTTGGCAGCTAGATCAAAAACATTCTTTGGGGAGGGGGTAGATTTAAAATCTTTCACTTCTGACATGACGATGTCCATTTCTTCCAAAGGCTCGCTCTTGATAGGCTCGGTTTCCATTGGTTCCACTTTCTCAACGTTCTTCTTAGCCACATCTTTTCTCAAGGTGATTCGGGGAGGATTCGTGACGGAGGTAGTGTTCTTCTGCCTCATCACAGGTTTTTTCAAGTCCTGCATCACACTCTTGCTTTTATCATTCACATTTTTATTGCCAACAATGCCAAGACCCTGTCTAGTAACAGGCACGGCGGTCCTCTTCTTGATAATTGCCGCCTTCTCATTGCGCAACGGGTTCTCCTGTCCATGACGGATGTTTCCTCTTGTAGCAATGTGAGCCATTGTACCGATCAATGTCTTCACATATATCAAAATCAAGAATTACTTTACAGCTTCAACACAACTTCCCGATAATAACTTAAAAAGTGAACACTGTAACAACAGAGTAGAAATAATTCCAGGTTAAAACTTCTAGGTATAAGGACAGTCCTGCATTTGAAGAGTCACCTAAGGAATCAATTGACAAGAACAATCTTCCACATGCTACATGGGTGTGCTGAGAAGAAGGCAGTTGATGGCTTGATGAGTAATAATCACAAAACACTAATCATTGATTAGAAGCAGTCACAAGCCATTGATTAGTAAATAGCAGGAACATCCAAGTTGTTCACTGCATGATATGAGCTGGCATTATCTAAGAAAGTGGCCACAATAATCTACTTAAGGCTTAACATGTAAATAAAATGTAGGCTACAATACACTTCTTGACCACATCATTACCAAACCAATGCACACCTTCACCAATTTAGACATGGGGTTGCATATAATTGACGTTTTCATTCTGGCAATTTGTGTAATTATACTATTTGCCATTAAGGTAATACTGCATGACATTAGTATTAAATAGTTAAATTTTGTAGTGTCCTGATCAGTGGAATTTGGTGATTGAGTAAAAATACTTCTCAATATCGTAACCAATCCCAAGGATTGCATTGGGACCATCACATTGCAGTATCTATCAACTGGTCAGATGACTAGAATTGAAGACTATACAATTGAATTTTGTTCAGTTCAACATTTCTACAGATTTCTTACCAACAAATGTTAGTCAGTGTAAAAAATAGAGATTGTTAGATACTTGAACGCTTGTGCAACAAGATAAGGAATTAATATTTATAAACCGAAGTAGTAGAAGCCTACATACTATCCAGATGAATGCTACATTTACCGACACATCGCCAAGTAGGAAAAATACAAAGCATAAAAATATTTTTTTCTACCGCCACAGCTCATTATGGAATCAGTCCCCACTGCAAAGTGCACATTATGAGATCAAGTCTAAATGCCCAGTGTTCAGCATCCCAAGTACACCATTCACTGAAGTCTCTACGTTGTTTTAAGCGAATATATGGCCATCGATTTGGTGTGCTAATGCTAGATCGGGCAAGTTTTAAAATTTACTGTCCATTAGCCTATCACACGAGGGGTCGGTGCCGGTAATGTCATGCATGCAATCGTCTCCTCACCCACGATTAACTGAAGAAAAGATTCCAGTCTGGGACACAACCAAAAATGGGTTTCAGAATCATGCAGAACTTGATATTGACAATGAAATGGCATCTTGCATCACGAGGACACTCAGCTATAAGCAAACAAAGATTAATAATTTGACCAGTACACAAGTCTTATCCTAAGAAACTATTCGGAAATGTTAGAGCCAAGTTGGTTCATTCGGGATTTTTTCCAAATGAACATGTCAAGAAGTGCTCATTAGCTTGTGAAAACCAAAATTTTCATGGAAAGAACCAGAAACAACCAATAGCTTGACTGCTGAAGCAGCAAAAAAAGTCAAAACACACTTAAAATATGGAAAAATTCCATACATGAAGAATACTTAAGCACTTCCAAAATTATACTTTTATTAAATTTGTTTTCTAGTGGTAGTTTCCTACATTACATGCAGACTTCAATTGATTATATCCAGTTCTGTTAGTAATAAACCAGATATAATCAATTAGGAATCTCCCGTGCGGAATTTCAAAATAATTTCAGAGTTTTATGAGACTTATCTTAATTCCTGTTTGAAATACGCAGGCAAGTTGGTAGTCTTCTGATTACGCACAATTACTTACAAAGAAGTTACCGCAGGTTCACCCAGGTCCCAGACAACAATTCTAACAATCTTTCTGCATTGTCACAGAGGACAATAGCTCAATGAACCACATGATTTTGGTTTGGTTTCTATGCCAGATGTACGCATGTTACAACCTGCCCGTTCATCATCTCACCATGCAGTGCATGGCTTGGTTACGAGTCAGGCATCGAACCCGCAACTTTGAATAGCTGGTCCAGAGGCGTGACTAACCACTGCGAAGCCAAGGTGGCTGTCACCACTGTCACCAGAATAACAATTACTATTAGGAAAATGGGCTCCATAGATTAGCATAGTATTAAATAAATTTGCTACAGCTTATGGTCAAGTTTGGTCTTGGATTGGAATGGTGCAAGGTTGGTTCACAAGGGCACGATAAGTCGACGATCCGGCATTCCCGATTTCCCATCCACTACAGCTGCACCCTGCTATGATAGGAATTCAATTCAATATCAATACAATTATTGCTAATCCAGTGTGAGATTTACTTAATAACTTTACCTCAAGTTCAAACAATATCTGATTTGAACAGATCTTCCGATTATTACTCAATTACTTGTCAACAATGACAGTGCCATTCCATTACTGCGAAGTCA
Organism: Botryllus schlosseri; assembly: GCF_051294905.1. Taxonomy (NCBI): domain Eukaryota; kingdom Metazoa; phylum Chordata; class Ascidiacea; order Stolidobranchia; family Styelidae; genus Botryllus; species Botryllus schlosseri. Next base: position 10,104,628 of record NC_137251.1, on the reverse strand, counting down.
CCGCTGTAGCATCAATTAGTATGCGCCAACGTCTCAACGAGAACTCTATATATATACGATAGGACGGTACGTTACCATGTTCTCCAACAATCATAGTCGCTTGAATATGGCCATTTCAGCAGCATTAGGAAACCCGAAAGCGAAGGGCGTACGCTAGAGACAACAACTGATTATTAACCCGGAGAAGTTGCAAATGATGAGCCCCGCCATTCGAATATCAACTCGCAAACGTATCGAATTAAATGTTCGCGCTGGCTTATTCACGATTTGCGACATCGCGTGGTGAAAATTATTGACTACTACATAAAATGCTAAAGGAAATAAAAGGAATGATTTGGCAAAGTTACACAAGCAAGTTTCAGGAAAATACATTCAAATCTGAACATTCAAGTTGATTACTGCTGAATAATACTCTGAAACAAACTATCGTCGAGCTCTACTCCATCCTCAGTACATTACCAAACATTCGTGCCAAATCCTCCTTCTGGTCACAGAGAGTCGTAAATGCGGTTTATTGATACCTACAGCAATAATTACCAAATCATTCCGCGGAACTGCTACTAAAGCGTTTCGATCGTCTTCTCTCAAGGGTGTACGTAAAAGAATACGCGGAATACAAAATTCAAAGTAACTATGATTGTGGCGTCACAAAGACAGTGCAATTTGGAGATTACCGCATAAACAATATAGCAACACCGGGTTGCTATTTGACCGTTTTCGGACCAAATTTTCAAAATCAGGCTGGGGCCGCATTTTCCGACGATTGACCGTGAAACAAGGGTAGATTACTGCCAAACTATGTTTGACCCGAAAATAAATGGAACATTCACCCCGTCTACTGCCTGCACAGAGGTTATTCATCGCAGTTATAGTTAAATTTTGTCATTTCAAAACACTCACAAGCTTGCGATAAAATGTCTTGTTGTACTCTTTTTACCAGACACCCACCTTGGCATAGATCTAGAACAGGGATCACCAAGACGCGGTCGTATTTGCGGCTCGTGAGTTACGACCTGATGTGAGATTTCGGAAGAACGCTTGAAGTATTTTGAAATTCTGAAATTGATATTAGTTTAAGAATATTGCTGTTGTTCAAAATAAGCCATCCTTCTGTGCCCGACTCGCAACGCGCAACTCGCGATGTTGCGTCGCGAGGTCATAGTGTGCAGCGGGCTTTAGCTTCATGAATGGTTGGTGGGCATGGGCATGGCATGTCGCCTTGACATATGCAATGGCCCAGACACCGCCAAGACCGAGACACTTAGAAAACGACTTGGGGCTTAACTTTATGAAGAGATAATTCTCCAACAAGTACCTCGGCTAGCTTAGAGTTGCCATCCGTCCGGAATTTCCAGGACATGTCCGGAATTTCACTGTAAAAACTGCGTCCGGGATGAGGAAATTCTAAATATATGACTAAATGTCCGGAATTTTGAAGGCTTGATGTAGGCTGAAAATTTTTTCGTAAATCAACATAAATAATATTATTTTTAAGCAGATTTATGCGCTGATGGAGCGCGATTTTAATACGTGTATTGATATTAATATGGGTACCACGCACCGCCCTCGCAAATTATGCAATAAAAAATATAAACCATGGTCTACTGAAATATGTCTAATTGTAATCGCAATTATGAGATAACGGTATATTCCTAGAATTGGTTAAGACCGTTTGGATGCTTTAGTCAAAGACAGTTGTTCTAAACCTGGGAGTCGTTTATTACCTTTATTCTGGGGATCACGAAGATGTTGGACGTCATCAGCTTTCAAAATAGACCGTGAGTAGGCTAAGTCTGGGCAAGCTGACTTTTTTATTCCTCAGCCTATCATTTTTTGAGCTGGACTACGGGACATTATCAAATTGGAAATGAGCTTGCGGTCATAAAAGGTTGGAAGCCACCGGATGTGCAACCTACCGGTGTATTTTATAGTAATATATGGAAGAACCAATATTATTGCCAGAATTCATCTGACGTGTGGAACAGTATCCCGCCGGCCATCCGAACATGTCCACATTCAAGTCGAGATACAAGCAATTACTACTAAATAAATACTCGTCCATCCTCAAGATTACCGGACCACGACTGACCTATCGATCTCATTTTCCATGACATGCCACCCCCATTTTTTTCGCTTGCTTTTTTCTATCTTCTTTACTTTTCATTCAGTGTGCATCAGTGATGAGAGGATAGTGCTTTTCGAGACTCCTAATCCCTCCGACAACTTTAGTGTCTGAGAAAAACTCCCTCCGACTCCGAAGAGCTCAATCCCAGACTCCGAGATACTCCGATGAATCTTGTCAAGTATGCGAAACAGTGGCAAGCATGGTAGGCCTACACTTGGTAATGTGTTTCACTAAATTAATGTGATAATATGGTTGGCCTCATAGTATTGTCTACTCTCCATAGTCCCCAATTGCAGTGCAGATGGCTGATTTTTATGCACTTGGCAATCATTTTTGCATGTTACCTATCATATTACAACTTTACAAGGTGTCAACTGTCTGTGCTTTGGTTTGTAATCATAGTCATAATCAAGAGTGTATTCTGGTCAGAGCTATTCACAGATAATGGAGACTAAAATTACAATACTCCGAAATTCTCCGAAAAAATATTTATAGTAAACTCCGACTCCGCTCCGACTGTCAAAAAATAGGCAAAACTCTGCTCCGAATCCACTCCGACTCCGCTCCGATGCTCATCACTGGTGTGCATGTCTACACTTTACATCGCCTCTAGGCCAGGGGTGGGCAATTATTTTTCTCCGCGTGCCAAATGAGAAAAATAAATACGTTAGCGAGCCGAGTGAAAAAATTTAGCTGTATTCTCCAACGTATTTTAGTTTTATTTCTAAATTACATTGCTAATAAATGCTGTTCGGTGAATGTGTTGATATTAGGTAATAAGAAAGTGACGGTTAATAAAAAAATATCTATTTGCTGTCATGATTCGAAACAATGTCAAACATGATACATTTTAGCTCTCTTTAAACCCCTATCCACGTTCTTCTATTAGGACACTTAAACAGTGGTTCCCAAACTCTTTAGGCACGCCTCCCGTGAACGATTTTGCGCCCTGCACTTATCATGATTTCACAAAATAATAAAAAGTGCAACCAGAATGCTAGCAATCTTAACGGAAAGTTTGATGGCACGGAAGATTATGGCTGTCGATGAGAGAATTGTGAAATATCAAATATCAAAGTCGGACAATACAGAGAGCAACAACTGTCAGCTGAGGGTAGGCTATATCGCGCCGAGCGCGAAAAATTTTTCAATAAGCTTCGGTTTCGCACCACCCTTCTGATGCTTTCACGTTCCCAGAGGTGCTCAAAGTAGTCAAGAAAGCTACTCAAGTAGAAGTAGAAGTAGCGACGAAAAAATTTACTCAAGTACGAGTAGAAGTACTTCCTCAATAAGCCACCTAAAACTACTTGAAGTAGAAGTAGAATTGACTGACTTTAAATCTACTCAAATAAGTAAGTAGTTTTGAAAACAGCAGTCTTACTTCGTTCGCATGGACTCGCATGGATTAATATTGATGCATCCCAGGAGGGACAGAATAAGCATTCTTTCGCATCATGGGATGCAAATTATAGTATGCATATGAAAATGCGATACTAACCCGGCCTTTGTTTACTAGAAGACCCCGTTTTAGAAAATATCATGGCATGGCACCCCATCCCATATGACATAAGGCCCAAGTTTAGGCGAAGAGCAACACGTAGAAGTTGTATCGGATACGGTTTCGTCACTTTGCGCGATTAGTAACAAATATTGTGGATCGTAAAAGTTATATTTAGTGTAGCTTTATTTTCGGAAAATAGAGGCATTACTATACACTTGCTTATATGCTTCAACATGTATGTTCTGCAGACAAAAGAATTGAAAGTAATTAGAACTCAAAGTTTGATACTCGCAATTGAATCAGAAATACAAATACCACTTCTAAAAAGCGGAAAATATGTTTCATGTCTTTTGTCCATAAAGCTGCAAAGATGATCTGCTAAAAACAGGTGTAACGCTCAAAAAAGCTGGATTTCCAGATTAGCAAGACACGTAATGGACTGTCGGATTACGATATGATAGCTATAGGTAATTGCTAGATTGCGAAACGGTCGTTTCAAACGTTATGGTGAGCCATATTTACTCTGATGAAATATTTGATATTGGTGACAATGCGGTGTGAGCGGAACCAAGCAATCCGGTACCTAAATTACATTCACTGATACTTTCGTGAAAACATATTTTTCACTCCATGACTACTGTGCGTGAAGCGCAACAAAATTTCTGGGCTTTACTTGACTTATGGATATTAAATGTTGCTACTCCGAGAAAACAGCCAAGAATTTCCTCAGGCTATCTTTCGTAGTGGGAGATTAAAATACTTCTACTTGACGAACTGAAAATAGTGAAAAGTAAGTAAGTAGATCACCAAATATTATGAAGTATAAGTATAAGTAGAGAATATCATATCTACTTGAGTAAGTCCCAGAAGTAGAGGAAAACTACTTGAGTACTTATAAAAAGTAGAAGCACTTCGTTACTGACCACCTCTGCACGTTTCCCAATTCGAGAACCACTGCATTGAAATGTATATGCAATAGTCCAAAGCTTATTTTCTTGGTCGCTGCCTTCCGAGCCGTGTGCAGCCTAAATATGGTCTTTATGTTTAGCGAAGCTTGCATTTTTTCTGATCTTCGCTCTCCCTTGACCGAGTATAAGACCGACTTTAATTACAATCCTTAATCTCGGCGACATGCTCGGCAAAAACTGAAAGGATGAGTTTACCCCTGACTTCAGTAAGCGATTATTTAGTGCTCTAAATTCTAAACCTAAAACCTTATTTGAATTTCAGTTTTCGGCTTTTTTTTTGGCATGCCTGGTAATCCTTCATTGGTGATAGATCCGACTCGAGATGACTCGTGACTCGGAGGTAGTGACTTGATCCCAACACTGGTTTTAGGTTGCTTATGAATGAAGTACTTCTACTCGTCCTTGTGTAGATTTTTTTCGTCGCTACTACTACTTCTACTACTTGGGTAGCTTTCTTGACTACTTTGTCCACCTCTGGTTTTACTGGACTCGGACATGTCCGGGAAGAGTCACATTTAGTCCCTAGACACAAAATTAGCACCGAAGTGTGGCTTGTTCTACAGCAGGGCCGGCCAACCCGTGGCCCGCGGGCCACATGTGGCCCGCGAGAAGGTTTAGAGTGGCCCGCGAGGTCATTTCCGAAATTTCTAATATAATCAAAAATGGATTGCACAGATTGTGAACTTGCAAGGCCAACTAATTTGCGGTAGATTTATCAAAGGTAAAAATTTTCTATAAGCTTGGCGCAACATGTTGTCACTCGTTTTTAATAATGTTGCCCTTTTGTGAAAATGGAAGAACACCCAATGTATCAGATTGAGTTTAACTATATTCGCGATGACGAGACAAGGTGTCGTTCAACATATGCGACATAGCGTTTGCGCTCGAAGTAAGACCGTCGACTATGAAACCTAGGCACGAAATGACCCAGCAAACACAGTACAGACCAAAGATGTAGAAAAGCCGAGCCGATATAGTAGATATTAGATCTCGGCAGGTCGTAGAAAGGGGGATTTTGTGTCGACTCAATTCAACGTCTTTTCCATGTCCTTCAATAATGTAAATATTATGCAGATGCTACAGCCTTTAAACATGGTGAGTAGAATGTAGATCCTACGTTAGAAGAAGAAGATCCTGATATAATAACCTGTTTTCTACCACTATGGGCTTAACCTGATCACGGCTGCGTACACTACACACACCACATTATTTACTACATATTAATCACATTTGTGATAATTTAATTTCAAACGAATTGGCAATAATGCCGTTGTAAAAAATAAAACGAACAAACGAACGAATGTCTTTAGAAAGAAAGTGAAAACAGTCCTTATCATCAGGTTTCATCTTCTGATGAGCCAGTTAAATAACCAGCATGCGGCCTTTTTTTTCAACACCCTGCAGAAATAAAATGAAAATGATGAATAATAGCTAAGACATTCGTACTGCGAAAATGGCAGAGGTAGCGACTAACGAATGACTCCTACATTTTTTTCGCCCATACTTACTAAAATGGATTCGATTCTGAACTATTTCCACTCAAGTTTTCAAGTTTTATTATTATATTTTTTAATATTATATGACTAGAGAACTGACTTCAATCGTCACTTCTACTTGATTATCAAGATCAACGATGACTACTTCAGCACTCTTTGAAAACAGCCACTAACACAAAAAGAATTCTTGACTAAAATTTCTTCACATTCTGTCCAAAATGATCAATTCAACAATCCAAATGAATCAGTTATTTGGCAGCTAGTTGGAGAGATATATACTCAAGTCTAGAAAGTGGAATGATACTTTGCCTGGAAAGCTGAAGACCTAACAATATTGTGTACAGAGAACAAAACATTTGAGTGGCGGCACTGGTATAGACATTAATAAATTATTAGAATTGACAGCAAGATAACCAGCAAGACATTAAAATGAGAATTAGTGCAGTTTCTTAGGCTGTAGTGATACTCAGCCAGTAATTGACCTAGCAGAGAGCAAAACGTTGTAAATAAAGCGAGCGAAACCTCCGACAAATGATACGATAAAACATTAGAATCGACAGTCTTACTAGAAGCAGAATAACAATCATGAGGGGTTAGAGAACAGAAGCCCGGGAAGTGACCATCAGAAATTACTGCATACTGGCCGAACAAATCCATGACCACTAACAAATGGTCTTTCAATAGTCAATATTGATACCAAATGACACCACCCCTATTTCATAGCAACATTTAGCAAATACAGCGCTGGAGTCAACCTTATATAAGCCCTAACCAAACGCCCATTAGTTTTCCCACCTACTACTTCGCGGATGGAAATACGCATTAAAGCGAACGGACGCGACTTGTCACACTCTTGCTATTTCTGCTCCTTTTTTCTCTTTATTCCTCTTCTCTGTCGCTTCCGCTTGAGGAGAGAAACAGTCGGCCGCGTTTACGGATCGTGAATTCCCGGTGGGTGATTCTTCCTCGAATGGTCAGCACCTTGAAAATTGAGAACAATGTTGTTGCAAAATGCATGACAATTTGAAAGTTACATCATTCTAATTATTCCAGTTATGGCCGTGAATCGTTACAAGTGCGGTAACCATAAGAATTATTACTATACTTCAACTACAAATACAATATATTGTATAAAATGATTACCAATTCTTTTACGTTGATCAGGTCCCAAATAGATGAAATATGTCAAAGAATTTGCTAAATTTTTGTATAATTTGACAGATTCCGAAATCTTCTCAAAGTGCACCTTTCAAAAATTTGATATCAAGACTCCCAACATTTTACAATTCGAAGTTTGATGGCTTTACCAATACAAGCAAACAGTTTGTATCGCAATTGACAATTATGTAGAGAACGCTCTTCTCTTGTAGCAAAGCGGATACTGGCTGGATTTGAACCATATTTTGTTTGTAGGCTTAAATTAGGTAACCTAACAATTTTATCAAGTAGCCAGTAGGCTACGATTTGAGAAAAAAAGTCATTTTTGAAGAGCCCTACTGTTCATGACCGTCCACGTTTAGAGTTGCATCTCAAAGATGCTAAAATAAGCCTAAATATAATCCAAGCAATACGATCGTCCACTTTGACTGACTGAATTTCTAAAAACACCTTGATAGCTTCCACATCTTACGTTTATATACACTGTCTGCTATCGGCACAACAAAGTAGGCCTATTTAAAAATACCAAAACAGATTCAACATACCACATCTCTTGCAAAGGCTTTTGCTTTCATTCAATTTTTCATCAAACTTCTTTAAATCCTCCTTTGTGGTGAGTTGCTTTGGAATTCTTCTAGGATCAATTCCGATATTGTTTTATCATATACAATCTATGGCGGAATAAAAGTTTCGGATAAGTTCTAAAACGAACACAATTTTCCACACAAAAGTCAATTGCCACACGAAATGCCAAATGCTACGGTCTCATTTTACAAGGTATGGCGAGGAAACGTAGTGGTACGTTCCATTATAGCTAAACACCAATGAATTGCGGGTTCGAGCGTGACACGTCGACTCCATAATTCCTACCGAAGTGTTGGCCGTTTATCTAGGCTCCTCCTCGCCATCTTATTCGCATAGCCATGTCTTAAAAAGCCTAGGAGTGGGCCGTGCTGTAAGTGGGCAGATGGTTGCCGATGCACCCGGCACTTGGTGAATTCGGCCGCACAAACTCGGCACTTGGTTAATTCGGCCCTCGGGAAATTTTGAAATGAAGTGTATTTACAGCTATTAATATGAATTATCAAACTAATAATAGTATTATCAAGTGATTCGTCAATCTTGTAAGGAGGTCAGGGCATCCGTAGATCGCGCAGTCACGGCGTGATTAGATCACGGATTGCGTAGCCACGGGAAATAACACAGCACTCATATACCGACCACGCGCGGTCTGCTTGGAATCGATGGCGTGAGTCACGGGCCTGTGTCGTGTAAGTTTTGAGAAGATGGATCTTGGCGTTGTATGTGAGATCAAAACTGTGGAACATCAAGCGGCGCTTCTTCGTTTATCGATCACGACAAGCCAGTGTTCCTCATCAACAAATGTTTCGCATGATCACGTCAAAATAAATTATTTTTTGCCTTTGGAGAGACGATTCCACTCTGGGATTAGGGTGTCTCGATAACACGGTTGAAGGATCCCAAGATTACGAGATCTACCACGAGCCACGACACGTTTAAATTTCCTTTTTGATACTGTTCATTCATACTAAATGCATTTCTAATGCGAAGGTGTTCTAGTGCCAATTCCTCCAAGGGCCGAGTTCACCAAGTGAAGAGCGTCGCGTTATTTCCCGCAATTACGCAATCTGTGATCTAATCACGCCGTGACTGTGTGATCTACGAATGCCCTGACCGCCGTACAACATTGACAACCACTCAAAGTGCCAAGTTCACCGGCAAACATTCCAGTAACCAATCATGGTGACCAGTACCGCTACGAGATCTACCACGGCCGAATTCACCAAGTGCCGAGTTCACTGGTAATCGGGCAGATACGGAATAATAAGAAGAAGAACCGGCCTGGTGTAAAACGACCAGTGTAGTCGAACCACCACCATGAACACCACAAACAAACAAATAAACATCTAACAAGGAAAAGAAATTACCTTTGCAGCCTTTGACAAACACAGTTACCATTGAAACCAGCAATTAAGGTCTTATTCGAAAGCAGAATAACAACTGTTTTAGTGGACATATCAAATCAAATGTTGGAAAGTTCATGTAAAATAGCCCAAAATATTATCTTACTGTGACCATATTCCATCAATATGGTCTGGCTAGCCAAATTCTCTGGGCCAACATAATCAAGCTGCGTTTGGTTTCAACGATTAATAATCTTGTCACTGGATTCGAGGTATAATTGCACTCAAATATCAAATTTTGCTCGATTAATCAACATCAAGTTGAAAATGTCCATTCTTGCACCAACTTTTATAAAATCATGAATCAGTGTTCTACAGGAATGTATCTATATGACTTATATACCTAGAAAATTCAAGCATAAATATTATGATATACCGTAGGTATAGGTACCGGTAATTCAGATGTTTGAAGCGAATTATAGTGGTCTAATTTCACTAAATTAGAGCGAAATGCGAGCGATATAATTGTAATCTAATTCGGAAAAACGGTTTAGCTCTAATTCTAACCTGGAAAAGCTGAAACTTTTCTATAGTTGTCTACACCTGTTTTGCAGGAAGTCAAACAGCTCTAGGCGTCATATACTACAGGCAATTCGAAATACCCCATAAGCTATATGCTACTGCATATATACCTTTAACCCGCTACCTCAGTCAGTCACAATTCCTATATATTTACGGCATTTACCATACAGAAAGAGCGAACTATGCCTGGCTGCGACCTGTTGCGCTTCAAATCTTTGTATGGCGCGATGACGTAAAATTTGAATCGCCGAAATATTCTAGAAGTCACGCATCGATAATCATATTCCTAAACGTACAACATATCACTTATTTAGTTATTCTCTGAATAAAACTATTAACCATACTCGTTGAACATGCGAGATTACCGAAAGAGCGAATATATATATAATGAAGATCATATATATCAGAGGAAAACAAAACTATTCGACCTTAGAGCAACAACACGAATATACAACACCGGTGACATCCTCACGCAATAAAACGAAGGGAGAACATTGTTTTCTAATGGATAGAACGAAGCTACCGCATGAGATCGAACAAAACCGGATAGAATTCATCGTGATTGAATGTACCGACAAAGTCATCCTTTCTACGTATTTTAGTCGTACCCGCGAGAGATAAAAAATTTGCATTATTAGGTTAACTACCGGATATAACGAAGCCTAATGCATGAGATGGAACAACACCGAGTATGAATTTATTCTGATTGAATATAACCACAAGACCATCCTACTACGTATTTTAGACATTCCCTCGACACTTAGAAAATCAGAACCTAATCGAGATGATCCCGGATGATCCTTTTACGGTTTTGTGTTTGCTGGGGATTGACGCATGTTGGTCGCATCTTTCGATATCGATATGTCCATGCGCCGAATAGCCTAGTCCTCGCAAAATTAGCCAAGCGATCAACAGGCCCGCAATATAGTCAAATAACAATATTATTGACCTATGAACTTCAAAAAATTTTCGCGCTTCGCGCGGCTAGTGGCCCGCTCAATAATTCGTCAATCGAATGTGGCCCGTTGGCTGAAAAGGTTGGCCAGCCCTGTTCTACAGCCTTAGACGTTTTATGCCAGCCTGGGCTCTTCTGAATCAAACCGAAACGAACCGAACCGAACCGAAAGTACGTGTTTATATAGCTCAGTGTACGTTGCGGTATCCTTTACTGGCAGCTACTGACTTCAATGCGGGATCGTGTGCAGGAAATCGCGACTTCAGTTGTGGGGCAAGGGGATTTGTACTCATATTTTCTTGATGGATCTCCATGGAATTCGGCAGGAATATAATTATAGGTTTTGACATCTTTTGTGATAGTCAAATATGTTATAAATAGAACATTCCATAATATCAATCTTTGATACGTCCGTTTCATGTGAATGACAAGTCAAGCGCTTTAGTCGCTCAATTTCGATTTATGTGTGGGAAATGTAAGTCGAATGTCGATGTCCTACTTTACTCTCCTCCTCCAGGCGTTGCTTTGCGTGCGCTACTGTAGACCCGTATTTATTGAAAACAGCCTTCTGCGATACGAGCAATGAGCATGAGAACCTATATTGCTGTCTGATTCGCATTCAGAAGAAGTCAAAGTAGCCATCGATGATAATGATAACTAAACTACAAGTATAGACAAACTGCCATTTATTTATTTATACTCAAGTATTTTTGAGACCTGTAATTGTAAAACTACTTGAAGTAGAAATTGAAAGTCAACGGTCTGAAAAGTACTCCAGTTGTTAAAGTAGTCAAGTAGATTAGACTGAACAGATGATTGCTTGCCTTCTGTTGCGACTATTGTTATTGTGTGCTTAGTGTCTTGTCTTCCCTTATTGTGCATGTGCACTTATTGTGCGTGTGCAGAGTGGCCATAGTATGTACGCGACTGTCCTTGTGCAGTTGGTCGCACTAATCCTGGAGGTCATGACGTTGCCTATCATGTTATGTATCCATCTGCATTTTACTTTGAAAGTTAATGTGTAAGACTAAGCTTCAATGAAATGATAAAATCGAATAATGAATGAATGACGAGATTTGGCAAGGGCACTTCTTCGATTTGAGCACCACATTGAGAAATGGTCTCCATGATCACCCATTAACAGTGCTCCACTCTGGCCAGAGTGGAATTGGCGGCAATGTCACACACAATTTTCCCTTTAATTTATTCTATGCAAGAAACCAACCTTTCTGGCACGCTCAAGTTATTACTGTAAACAACCACTGTTACGATCTGGTACGATACTAAATTTGTTTTCTCTTCTGTTTCAATGTCCCCCATGCATATAGCGTACCGTTAGTTCGTAACGATTTCATAGGCAACCTACCGCGCAGCATGCAAACAGATGATCATGAAGAGATAGAGCCGACTGCTTTGGGGCAACCTGAAAAAAGCCCCGCAATCACACTTGAATCAGATGACTCCGAACCTGAGTATCCCAATATTGAAAGTGAGTTGTCAATTAAAATTAAAATAAAATTTAGATAATTTTGTTAGTTCTTTGTTGGTGCATCTATATAGTGCATGGATTCTTAACCAGCGGTCCCGTGGACACCTTGGGGTAAGGTGCGAAACTTCGAACCAAGGGGTATGAGAGTATCGTGGAATTAGGCCTATATTCTATCAAGAGCCCCAAATTATTTTGCAAACTAACAAAAAAATGGACTATTTCCTGACTAGATTTATTCGAATAGAATATTTTCTTTGCGCTACGCGTGATTAGTATTTTCAACATATGTTGAAGTGAAAGTAGTCGTAGTAAATAGGCTCTTGAGTCGGTCTTGCAAATACACAAAATCTACTTGAGTAACTTTACCGGTAGAAGTTCTTAGTTACTGATGAATTTTGATTACAGATGATCTGCAGGTCAGCTTTGTACCCCTCTTTTTTCGGGGACTGTAAGCTACACTAATTGCCTGTGGTGATGGGATAGACACCTGTTATTTATGCGTTCAGACACTGCCAGTGCTGCCTTCCAAAGCCGATTGACAGCTGATAAATTGTCCGAATTGGAGGAAAAACACTTTCCTGATGTTGCAAGCTCAGAAGATGCCGACAAAGCCTCTGAATTTCTGTACATTCGGAACAGAATAGTGAGTAAGGCTATGTTATGTATATTATTGCTGCATGCAATTCCAAGACATACAGAAGGTACGACAACATTTTACCTAATATTTTTCAGCGATTTTCAAGTTGACTTTCATTTTTTCTTTTGATTGATTGATTGATTGCTGTGGAATCAAAGTAGCATACGTCCATTTTACACATTTGGAGAAAATTAACTTTATTGTAAGTATTCATTTTCTTTCTGCCATATCTTTGTCATGATTAATTTTCAAACAATGTGACAAACATAGACATGGCCAATATATGGTCTGAAAAATTTTCGAAAAACTTGATTTTCCATCAAAAACATCGGCTCTATTTTCTCCGTGTATTTCATTAGTGTTGCGTCTCTGGTTTTATAGTACAGCCAATTTGTATTGCGCTAATTGCATTCGTGCTTAACACTCTCGTTTTGTGAATTCTCTTATTGTAACACTATTACATCTTTAAATTTCGAACTGCAATCTCCGTGTTTATTGACGGTCGCTCCCGATGATTGTCAGTTGAAAAGCTCAAAGGGGATCAATTGCCAATATGCATGTGTTGTTTGTTGCAATTTGTAAATTGGATCTCAAAATTTGTAATTTTAATGGACATAAGCTACTTTGATTCGACTGTGATGGTCTATCTATCCATTCTTTATTGAATTTTAAGCTATTTCGCATAGGATCACAGATTCAACTCAATGATAAATGGATGGATTGGCATCTTAGGCTCGTAGGCCAGATAAAGACTCAACTATAACTCAAACATGGTTGTACAAAATTATTTTCTGATTCATAATTTATGTACTTCATGCAGCCACGGGAATTGCTTGTACTTCTACTTCTCTCTTCAGTTGAGTTTCAAGGCTGCTCCATGATCCATATGTCATGTTTTGGTGATGAAACCCACCCATCACTTACTGATTCTTATGTCTTTATCTCATTTCATGTTCAATATCTTATCATTACAGCTTCAACTGTGGTTACAATCTCCCAGGGTGGAACTCACCTTGGAAGACATATTTCCAAGACTGGAAAACCCATATGATGGTGCTGACAAGCTGCTTGTTTCCAAAGTCTATGCCTACTTACGACGATACGGCTACATAAACTTTGGCATGTTCAAAAACGTCAATGCTAACCCAGGTAGATTGTGTTTACGTACTGCAGACTGACATGATTTTATTTCTTTCAACTAATTTTCCAATAGACTTTTGTGCAACAATTTCTTGTGACCCAGCAGTGAGGCTTTTGGCGTGATGAGTTTGTGGGAAGCTGGATTGGATGAGATTTGGGGTATATGATCCTATAAGTGTATATTCCTTTAGTATGGCTGTGCATTTCAATGAATTATATGGATTTATGTGTTCTATTAAGTAACTTCTGCCATATTCTATAGTTGGTGCTACTAACGTTGATTCTGTAACTGGTCATGGTAACTCTGCAGCACAATTTTTATATTTGTATTTAGAGTCGAAGAAATTGAAAGTGGTTGTTATAGGAGCGGGAATGGCTGGCTTGGCAGCGGCAAGGCAGTTGCAATCGTTTGGAGCTACTGTGGTTGTGATAGAGGCTAGGGTATGCATGATATTTTCATTATGAAATAACCCTATTACCGAGTAAGCTACCCAACCAATACACAGGGTTGTAACCAAGTCACAAGTCAATAAGACTTTTATAGGTTTGACTCGAGTCAAGTCGAGTCATTTTCAATCCACCACCGAGTCCAAGTCAAGGAGCCACGGATCAAGTCCGAGTCATAGTGTTAAGAGACAAGTTCATGTCTGGTCCAACTCACTTTGTGGAATCGAAGGCCTTGGATTCATAATACTCAATAACTCAATTTTCCCACCTTAAAACATATCTTTTCAAAAGACAGTTTCTGGGTCAATGATTCAATTATATCGGACCTGATATACGAGACTTGAATAGTCAAATAGAAATTGTAGAGTCGTTTGACTTGGCCAGATTAATGCGCAATGACTTGAGTACAAATCGAGTCAATACACAAATTGACTCAAGTCTGATTCGAGTCTAGTCATGACTTGAGTCTTTTCAACCTTGCCGATTCACAATGGTCATGGTGTGGTTTTTGTGGTACAGGATCGAGTTGGAGGAAGGATGGCCACATTCAGGAAAGGACCATATATTGCTGATCTTGGCGCAATGGTCGTGACTGGACTGGGGGGAAACCCGATTACAGTGATAAGCCGTCAAATTAAAATGGAACTGCACAAAATTAAACAGGACTGTCCACTATTCGAAACTGGTGGTCACCGGGTATGTGTTTTATAGCTTATCGATCTCATATCATTGTGGATATCAAGTATCTATAAATTTGTATGGCACCACACCTGCCGTAATAGCATTGAATCCATTCGTTTGGAAACATTGTTTACATTTCTATCCTACATGATGGGTGGTGCAATTGGCTGGGTTCTAAGTAAGACATAGATTTTATTAGAAGCTTCCATTCTCTGTCAGTCTCTGTAGGAACAGCAAATTTCTATATCCTTTCTTTAATCTGCAATATGAGCTGCTCACGACAAATAATAAACTATCATGCCCTTTCTGCAGTAAACCCTTGCTCCTTATGGGCAGGGTTCAAATAAGTAATGAGTAGTAGGCCTATTTGTTGTTTTTGATATCAGAGTATTCTCAAGTGAAAATATTTTTTTTATTTCTTAGTTGCGAAAGTATTGCTGCTATACCCATGCACCATGCCCTGATCCAGCTAGATAGAAACCTTGCAGTGATGTCAGCACTCAACCCCCTGACTTACCTCTTTAGTTTCTTCCAGGTTCAATAGTGGTGTCTTGCAAACTGAACTATTGTTTAAGTGAATAAATATGATCAATATTGGAACATCTAAAAATTGCCTCACACAGGTGCCAAAAGAAAGAGACATTTTGGTGGAGAAGGAATTCAACAAGCTGCTGGAGGCCACAGCTTTCCTGAGTCATGAGCTTGAAGTTGGTGAGATTGACGGCGAACCGCTCTCTCTCGGAAAATCATTTGAACTCATCATCCAGTATGTGTTGGTTTGTTGATTGAATTTTTTGGGATCATTCCCATGTAATTCTCAACTCTTATTGTGCTGCATGAAATCTCATCGTAATACACCGCCATGACAAAGTAGTCAACTAGCTTCATGGAAGTAACGATGCTCTCGAAAAATCTCGGATTCAGATTTGAAATTTCGCCTCAGCCTCAATTGTGCTGTGTTTCATTCAGATTACAGCAGAAAAGGGTGAAGGAGGATCAAATCAAGCATCTGACGGCCGTGCAAGACTGTTACTGCAAATTGAAATTAACTGTCAAGAAATTGGTGGACATTGAAGCAAAGATGAAACAATACTCGGAAGATATCAAGAGAGCGATTCAGAGTGAGTAACGTCTATTCCTTTCAGTGTGGATTTGTGCATGAAATGTTGGGAGAAAGGGAGATTGGAGTTTGACGAGTAGGAATTTTTACTCCTTATATTGTAAGGACTATTTTAGTATTGGTAAAATAGAATAGTCAGCGTTCTTCACAGAATGTGTATTCAACGTTCCACAGTACAAACCATTTGCTCTAGGCCAGTGGTTCTCAAACCTTTTATGACAGTGACACGCCCCCCTTTATGACAGTGAAAAATTTCGCGCCCTCCTTATCGTCATATCACAAAATCCAACCGGAATGCTAGTAGCCACAACGGACATTTTGATGGCATGTAAGGTTATGACTTTTGATGAGAGAATTCTAAAATGTAAAATTCGGACTGTACACGGAGCAACAAAACCAAATGGGAGGTAAATCGCATGGAGCGCGAAAAATGTTTTCAGTTGACCGCTGCATCGCCCCCCCCCCCTTTCAGATGCTTTCACGCCCCCCAGTTTGAGAATTACTGGTCTATGCTTACATTGATAGTTTTAGCGTTCTATGTACAACATCGTTTCTGGTTATGTGGTCATATGTGCGGTTGTCAGGTTACCTAATTAAAGGCTGCACACCAAATTTGTTTTAATTCTAACCAGTAGTCGCATCGCTACGATAGAAGAAACTACCGTAATATATTTATTATATAAAAATAGAAATATAAATTTAAATTTTCAAAATTCTCTATTTACCCGATGGAATTGTTGGGTTGTCTGTAGAATCGATTCTCACCAAATTTGGCTCGATTCCAACCAGTGGAAGCGTAGTTATTGTAGTTGAAAAATTTGGATTTGAATAATATAGTATTTACGGTGGCAAATTCTTTAATTTTTTATTATAGTTGTGCCCACCGTTAATACTATGATTTGAAATCTCAAATTTCGAACATCAATACTGTAACTTCGTTTCTACTGGTTCGTATTGAGTTTAATTCGTTGTGCATCGTTTTTTCAGACAATCTTACAATTTTATGAGGTAGGCTTAGCCAGTAAAATTTGAAAAAAATTATAGCTATTTATATTAAATAAATCCAAAATACAATGCTGCAAGAGGTTGGAACTGAGCCAAAATTTGTGTGCAACGTGTTTTTAGGTAACCTAACAATTTTATCAAGTAGCCAGTGCAATTTGAAAGAAAAGTTCATTTCTGAACACCCCTAATATGCGGTAGCTACTCTAAATGAACTCACATGAGGCAAAGTTCTTTTCATTTCTGGTGATTACCGTCAACTTTTACAGGTGCTGGGGGCCAAGAAAGTACCGATGTCACAATTGAATTTGAAATTCGTAGTAAGAAGAGGGATTTAAAACTGTTGATGTCGGTATGGTGTCGGTAAAATTGGTTCCACTTTGTAACCGAGTCATTGAATTAATCTAACTAATATGTCACCTGTCACAGCGATGCTGGAACTAGATATGGAGTGAATTCACGCGTTCGAATTAACTGATTGCATACCCAAGATCATGTTCGAACGAGTCCAAGGGACTATTATGTTCATTGTTCAAGCTCACGACAACATACTATAGGCTATGTTGTGCTCATGTAATGATTATCACTTAGGAAAAATGTGTATCTCCTGTCAAAAGCATGAATTTATCTTTGTTTTACCGAAATCTTTTGTAGGAGTACGCGCAGCTGGATCAGCAGAAGACTTTTCTAGAGACGCGATTGGTGAGCCTCGAAGAAAACCCGCCCACAGACGTTTACCTCTCTTCAAAAGATCGCCAGCTGCTTGACTGGCATCTGGCCAATCTGGAATTTGCCAACGCAGCCGATCTTGATAATCTCAGCCTGAGGCATTGGAATCAGGTGAAATCTTTATCCAAATCCCGAAAATTTGAGCCCCGAGAAAGAGTGCATGCATCCGCTTGGAAGTTACAGATGTTCTAATTTGATATTGTGGAATGCAGTAAGCATGTTTATGACTTTTCATTGACTGAACTGCCTGTGATGAATCTCAATTTCCCTCTTCCAGAATTCTTAATTGACCCGATGTGACTTGGCGGTTTCGATAACAGATTTTATGTAGAAGGACGCTTTCTGTCAATTTTCAATATCTCTTTCAGGATGATGCTTTTGAATTCAATGGGAATCACCTGGTAGTACGAAACGGATACTCTGTTGTGCCTGAAGCATTTGCAGAGGGCCTTAATATTCAACTGGAAAAAGCTGTGCGGGCAATCAAGTATTCCAAAGAAGGTGAGGTTTTTTTGTTTAAGCTGAAGGTTTTAACGGTGTAAAAGTATAACTATAACACGAAAGCTATTGAATTGTAAGTGTAATTGTCAATTTGAATCATTCAATTGCACCTAATTTCGAACTGGACAGATGTAACGCAATAAAATTATGTGCCATGTATGCCTGTACGCTTGTCTACATATTGCAGGCTGCACGGTGCTGACGCAATCCACAAAAGACGAATCTATCAAGGCTGCCTTTGAGTGCGATGCGGTATTATGCACATTGCCGCTCGGTGTTTTGAAACAGGAAATTGCCACGCCTGTGATTTCATTTGCGCCCGAGTTACCAAAATGGAAAACTGACGCGATAGGTAGAATGGGGTACGGTAATTTAAACAAGGTATGGAGATCGTTGGTGAGATGTACATTCCTTATTGATGTATTCGATTTAATTCCTTTCCAGGTTGTGATGTGCTTTGAAAAGCCGTTTTGGCACAAGGATTCTGCCAATGCCAGTCCACCAGAGCAGGACGAACCGAATGTTAAATCAAAGAAACGGAACCTTTTCGGGCACGTAGCCGCTACTACTGCGTCTAGGGGAGAGTTGTTTCTATTTTGGTCGTTATATCGGGCACCTGTGCTACTCGCGTTAATCGCGGGAAAGGCGTCCGATGTCGCAGAGCAAATCGGCGATGACTTCATACTGTCAAGAACTCTTGCCGTGTTGAAAGCGATATACGGTACTGAGAATGTTCCTGAGGTAACTCTGTTGTTAGTAATATATAATTCGGTGCCGTTTGCAAGTAATCTTGATGCTTGCAGCCGAAGCATTTCCACATTACCAGATGGAGATCTGATCCGTGGGCGAAAGGCAGTTACTCCTACGTCAGTACAGCGTCTTCCGGCGATGACTATGACATCATGGCTAAGCCTGTTTATCCGCATGGTGGGGCTGAGGGTGAAGAGCCGGCCAGATTATTTTTCGCTGGTTAGTATCTGGAATTATGGGGGCTAGAACTTGTAAACAGCAATCAGACAGCTAGTCCGTAGCATTGGTGCCGGAAGTTTTAGCACGTGACACAACCTAGCTGCTGCTATTGATACTTCTATGAAGTAGAAATTCATTATTTCTAATTCTGCTCAAGTAGCAACGCTAACTGCTTTGACCACCTCTGCGTGAATGAAGTCACTACTTCTAGTTGTACTTCGCAGAAATTTATTTTCTATTTTTAATTCAGTAGCAAGTAGCAACAGTGACTAGTTGGGTGCTTCCAGAGGTGGTCAAAGTAGTCAAGAAAGCTACTCAAGTAGAAGTAGAAGTAGCGACGAAAAAATCTACTCAAGTACGAGTAGAAGTACTTCTTCCATAAGCAACCTAAATCTACTTGAAGTAGAAGTAGAATTGACTGACTTTAAAAGTACTCAAGTAAGTAAGTAGTTGTGAAAACGATCCGAATTTGTTCACATGGATTGTATAAAGGTACAAATTGAGCTATGCGAAAGGTGACGAGCTTGATTCACATTGACGCTTACCAGCAGGTGTCCAATTTTCGATAGCATAAGCATTCGTCCACATCATGGGATGATAATGATAGGATTGATATGGAAATGCGATACTTATCCTGTTTTGTCGAACAGCACGTTGTAGAAAATAGCATGGTATGGCGCCATCCCCCATATTATAAGGTCCGTAGTTTAGTCGAAGAGCAATACGGAGAAGTTGTATAGGATACGGTGTAAACACTTTGCGCAATTAGTAAACGTTAATAAAAAATGTGGTGGACCGTAAAATGCCATATTCTGTAGCTTTATTTCCGGAAATTGAAGGCATTAATACACTTGCTTTTATACTTCAACATGTATGTTATCCACACAAAACAACTGATATAAATTATAACTCAAAGTATATGATACTGGGAATTGGAAATAAAACATAAATACTAGTTCTAAAAGTGGGACACGTTTTTCACGCCTTTAGTCCAGAAAGTTTCAAAGGTGGTGGTATGCTGAAACAGCTCTAAAACTAACAAAAAATGTCAGAGTCCACTTTTCCAGGTTAGGAAGCGCCATGGACACCCTAGATTCCGATATGACAAGTAAATGCTAGATTGCGAAGATATCAGTTTCAAACGTTATGATGAGCCATATATACTGCGATGAATTATTTAATATAGGCGAAGAGCGACAATGTGGTGTGAACTCAGGGATATCTATATATCTAGTTCTAGATATCCCTGTGTGAACTGAATCACGCCAACCCGCTACCTAAATTATATTCATCGATACTTTCATGAAATGATACTGGCAACGACCATACCACTGCGCGCGAAGCGCGACGAAAATTCTGGGCTTTACTCAACTTTTATGGAAATAAAATGTTGGTACTCTATGAAAACAGCCCCGAAATTCCTCAGGCTATCTTTCTGATTGGAAGATTGAACTACTTCTACTTGACAAACTGAAAATAGCGAAAAGTAAGTAAGTAGATCACAAAACATTATGGAGTAGAAGTAGAAGTAGCAAAAATCAAATCTACTTGAGTAAGTACCAGAAGTAGAGGGAAACTACTTGAGTACTTCAAAAAAGTAGAAGTACTTCGTTACTGACCACCTCTGGGTGCTTCCATGTATTACTAGTAAGGTAGTAACTAGGCATAACAATATTGTGCTAATTGTGATTGAGAGCATTGTAGTTGTGTAAACTGTTGTTGCTCTCAAGTGTCCTGTTCGAAATATACAATTTTAAATTAATAAATGCGTGACATTACTCGAAGGGTTACTCCATTTGTGTGCCTGGTTAACACAGTCTACCATACCCAGTTACCCATCTCAGACATTAGATCTGTGTGTTGAACGCTACAAATATGCCTTATTTTGGTGAAGCGTGGAAGTCGTTTGTTATGCCTTGGATTTGGAATCGCTTGCTCTATTCTCAACATCAACATGCTTTCCCTTAGGTGAACACACAAACAGGAATTATCCGGCAACCGTGCATGGGGCACTGCTTAGTGGATTTCGCGAAGCTGGCAGGATAGCGGAGACGTTTCTGGGCGATTTGAGTGCGACTGGTCAAGCTGAACTTGACAAGATGAATTCCACGACGTGACATGTTGCCGCCCCACCTGAACTCTGTGTTCCTTGTGATGATGAAATATGAAATTTCACGTGTGACGGCAGTGGACCGATGGGCGATGAAACTGAATATGGCTGCTTTTGCCAGGCTATGTTTTGCTCGATCATTCGCAAAATGCGCATGCATTTTCAAAATTGCTTTTTGTAAAAGACTGAACCATTTCAATGAGTGAATTGTTTCTAATATTGTTTTCTCGTGATATGTGTATGAAACTTTTGGTCAGTATTTACGCATGTTGTTGCAGGACTATGTAGAATGTAGATGTCGTCAAAAGACTGCAGTTGAACGGGAAATGTGATTAGAATCGTAGTCAGAAACGAGATGCTTAATTGCTTATGCTATGATATGCTATGCTATGATATTATGCTCCTTGGGTCTTGATGAAATGCCACCGTTTTTATTGTAAAATTACTGTGGGTGCTGTTGAACTGGGATCGAAAAAAATTACGTTGAGCAAACGAATCAGTGCGGATTGGTGCGTGGTGTGACACGGCCCAATTCTGTTAGTGAACCGAAAACTGAAGGCTGCTGGAAAACGTCTCGTGTGATCGCACTCGCACTGTAGCCTACGTTGTTGCGTGGAAAGTCAGGTTGTCGTTCAATAAGCATGCTTCAGTTTCATGGGGTAAGTGAGCGATAAATTTAGGTACACTACATGGAACTAACTGAATAAATATATGCATGCAAGTATCATAAAGTTAGAAGGGTTTACGGTGGCCTCGTTGTTTGTGATGTAAACTCCTGAAATCAGTCAATAATGTCAGGAATACGACTTCGTCAAAGCGTGTTGCAGAAACGATTTATCCGACACCCGTAACTACCTTTCATCATCATCATTGGTTTATTAGCAATTCTATCAGTTCAATACATCACAAAAAATGCGATACAATGAAAAGAAAGGAAGATGTCGAAGCGACTAGGAGTTGTCTGCTCCAATCTGATGATCGTAGTAGATGTTTAACCTTGGATTAAGAAAAACCAAGGAATAAAACTTTCGCGGTAAATTCATCAATGCAGAGGCGCCACATGCTCTGAATATTTAAAGAGTAACGATACAAAATGAAATTAGGTTCAACGAAATCTTGTAACCCATCGCTGCATGACGTGAAAAACCGACGAATGACGTCACACGCACGAAACTTCGTTGATAACAACAAGCGACTGCGGACGTCATTCGAGACTACCGTCCTTAGACATGGAGGCAGCGGAGCTAGTCGCCTGGACAAAGCTGGATTTATGATGAATAATTGCGTCCAGCTCTTAGAGTGAGTCGAATTTATCACGCTATTATGGAATACAATCCCTATGGTGTTTAATAACTATCCCCTGAATACGTAAAACGCTATTACTCAAGCCCTGTTGGGCCTCCATTGGACTGACCTGATGTACAGGGTCAAAACGACTTTCTTTACGTTCTACTTTCTGATTAAGTCCGCTTCGGAGATATATAGGCGTCATACACATTCATAATATATTTCTCGACCTCAAGCACCTACACATATTCTCGTTTTATACGGCTGTGGATATTCGCTTTTCCACTCCATCCGCATCAATCGTAATTTTGTAGTTTTGTAATTATAGGCTCCTGTCACGCTGATACCCGAGTCATGTCAAGTATATTGTTTGGTACAAAAATTATTTGATATAAGCAGTAAGAAAATCGATTCACTGATACCCAAAGAAACATATGTCCATATTATGTTATTGTCCGACAACCAATATCTGATAAACGACAGTGATATGTTTGTCGGGCCTATATTCATTGCAATGTTGATGCTGATATGTGCAAATTCTGTTATTGTAAATTCTGGTATTGCAAACTATATTATTGTAAATAGACTAAGCTGAGTGCTCGCTGTTGAAAGTAATTAGCTTACACGCATTCCATGAGCTGATGAGCACATAAATTGAAAACACCATGAAGAGGTGCTGATGATCATTCACTTGAGGAATTCTTAATTTTGGGTGATGATGCTGATTGGTTGTCACTTTTTACGTTTGATCTAACCATCTAATCGTTGGTCATTGCCGTTTTTCCCTTGATTGTGAGGTTGATGCTAAAACAGAGTCTAGATGTGGTACCGTATTTTGGTTTTATACCAATACCGAGAAAACCATTACCGAGAATGGACATTACCGAGAATGACATTACCGAGAATGGACATTACCCAGAATGGTCATTACCGAGAATGGACACCACCGAGAATGGACATTACCGAGAATGACCAATGTCAAGAATATAGCTTACTGGGACTGACGTTGTCGAGAAATTTATACCTGAGCATCGATACCGAACGTGGCGACGCCGTGATGCACACACACGACCTGTACATATGCATAACATGCCTGCAATGCATATATTGCATTCTCGGTAATGTCCATTCTCGGTGGTATCCATTCTCGGTAATGTCCATTCTCTGTGGTGTCCATTCTCGGTAAAGTCCATTCTCGGTGGTGTCCATTCTCGGTAATGGCATTCTCGGTAATGGTTTTCTCGATATTGACCGGACACCCCGTATTTTACACATTGGTAGTGTATTTCATGTTTTTGAATGATTTAGTGAATATATGACTGAAAATCGCTACAATTCCCAAATTTAGACGTGATTCCAACTGGCATGGAATGCTTGATTCACTCCTATGAAGTCAAAATTCTGTAGAAGATTTTCGACAACTGACCCAATCCATTCGACAGACTTGATTCAGATACTTTCAGACCATAGAGGTAGCAGAATGCAAGGACTGATTTTTATAGCAATTGAGCTTTGGTCAATACATTAGTTTGTCAAGCGATAGTATTAACTAAATACAAGTATTATAAATCTTACCATTACTAGTAAAACTTAGCAGTTGTGCAAGTTATCCATTTCTATAGCACTAGCTTTATGCACCTATATCATAGGAATATACTTGCATGAATATTTAAGCTGCTATAGCCAGGGGAATTGATTATCGGTTTTATAGTTACCAGTCCAATTTAACCTACCGTGGCGTATCCTACAGCAGCTATACCTTGATGCTAGACATGTCAACTGCACTCGGTATAAATATTGCACTTCTATGCACAAGCCCTAGGATATTGGCCGTATCATATCACAGGCAGTAGTATATATGTATTTGAGGATTGTGAGATTGTATTTCACAAAGAAGCTTTGTTCACGACGCAATATACAGTGTGTGGCATATTCAGGAAAACCAGAAGTTAGATTAGAATACAAATTAGAGAATGGATGCATTTCCCAAATTAGATTAGAATTAGAGTGAAGAAACATTTCACAAATTAAATTAGAATTAGATTACCGGCAAATAAAACAACTAGAATTAGGCCTATCTAGTTGTCCAATTCTGCCTTGTACATTGTGACCTTTTTTCAGAATCATTCTAATTGCCATCGCCATGGGTCAAGGCAATAAATTGTAGCCCAATTACAGTCTAATGTGTCACTGCTGTTTCGTTACATGCATTAGCCTATGAGCACTATTCAATCGCATTTGGTTCAATCATTTGATAATCTACCATATGAAAGTTTTGTCCTAGACAGATGTTATTTTTTGTCT
The DNA here is from genome assembly GCF_051294905.1 of Botryllus schlosseri. Taxonomy (NCBI): domain Eukaryota; kingdom Metazoa; phylum Chordata; class Ascidiacea; order Stolidobranchia; family Styelidae; genus Botryllus; species Botryllus schlosseri. The sequence goes on along the minus strand of NC_137251.1, from coordinate 10,079,502 downwards.
ATTTCCTACTTCTCGACTTCCGGAATTCCGATGCTTTTCGGGTATTTGCGAGAATTCAATTTGATACTATTGTGGCATAGGAAAATGTTTGCTGACAGCTCTCTGTCAATTTCAGGAAAGCTGAAAATTTGAAAAAAGAGCTCACACACAACGGAAGAAATGGGTTAATAGACACTGGAGATAAGACTTCGAGCAGATCTGCCCTGCAGGATTTATATCGCAAAATTCTTATAACTAATTTGGAGTATGCGTTGGATAAAAAAGTCGAACAGGAATTGTGAGTAACGATACGTTTTATTCTCGTGAACTGTTATGGTGGAGCCACTTCAGGATGTGTTGCGGTATAATTACTGTCATGTAACAAGGCACCTTTCTCTGACATCAATTTTTTTTGCGAAACTTTACTGTGAACGGTTTTACTCTTCCCATGTAGGATGATCTCTTCAAAGAATTTATAGTTTAGAAAAAAACGTTAAGGTTCATTCACGAGTGTTCAATGTTCATGCTATAATTTAATCTTGTACATGGCTTAATTCAAGGCATCAATCATACAGGTAGAGTATCCATTATTGGGTTTATTTATAGGTCTTTAATAAATCCACATAATGCTATTTCAAGGATGGAAATGTACATGTTCGTGCCATGTCATTATGATTTACAAAAATTCCTTTCCTTGTTCGATAATGCTGTTAGTGCAACCTCCATATATTATATCACAGGACATCTTAAATTTAGTTACTGTATTTTTTATTATTTACGTTAGACCTATATCCATTTTTATTGTATATACTTTCTCTGTCCCTGTCAGTATGATGGCAAACATTATATAGGTACCATTTCTTATTCTTGTCTTTGTATAATAGTGCTGGATTATCAAATATTGCTTGTCTGGACTGATGACAGGCAGTCAAAAGGCTCGGGCTAGGTAGTTTGATTCTTGTGTCACTATATGGGGTATGCCCACACCTCCTGTGGTCAGATATGCATATAGCATGTGGGTTTTTTCCAGTCCTAAATGATACTTCATCTTGCAATCTTCATAATATGAATCTTATCTTTAAAACAGATGGAATATTGTGTTCAAAAACCACATAACTGAGCTTCAACAACAAGCTAAAGATAAAGCGGTAAGTGATATTAGCCTCTTTTAAAGATTGATGCACGCTAAAATATATTTCACTAGGTTTCTTCGGGCTGGGTATTGAACTGGAGATTTGTTTTTAGAACCCCAGTCGGCCCGATGTCCAAAACCAATTGACTGTATTTTTGGAAGCTTCAAGTGGATTTTATTCGATGTTGCTACAGGACTTATGTCAAATTTTCAAGATTGAATTACCATGTAGAGTGCCGCAATCCAAGCTTTCGCTGTTGAAAGGTGAGCCCGCAACGGAGCAAAATACTGCAAGATTCTTACATTCTCCTTCCATTTCGGCTTAGATTGTTTGTGTTGAGGTGACATTATTTGGTATTTGATAGCACCTTATACTCTGCAAATATCCAGAGTGACGTGGTATTAATGTTTGCATTTTGGTGGAGTACTGTCTGTGTGAGCTGCATCAACGACCCCACATATAAGCAAAGTCAGCTTGGCGAGTTATTGTAGGTATATTGGTGCCTGTGCTTGTTGACTTCCAAAGTGTTCTCAGGCTACTATCATTAACTTGCTTCATCAGTCTATGCGACACGCGCAAATAGACACGTCTAAATTGTAGACTGTGCACTTGCACAAGGACGAAATTGTGTTGAGTAAAAATGACCCTTTCGTGGATCATACCCGTGCACTTTCAAATTGTTTTTTAACGCTTATGTATATTGTTTTAGGGGGCTTGAGTCATAATTTACAATTTAGTGTTAAGTATCATTTGTGACCTATCCATTTGCCCTTGAAATGAATCCCTCAAAATGTGTTATAATTGTTGTCCGTTACACATTTTGATTTTTGTGTACTTGGATGTGATGTCATTTACAACCATTTTGTCAGATGCATCATGTCACACTTGTGTCAAATGCTGATAATTGAGATGCAACATCATTTGTAACATAGGCTACCAGCTCGAGGTTTTCAACCTGTATGATAGTGTGATGTAATCATAAAAAGCAGCAGTAAGTGTTTTGTGAAACTTGCTCTTGAAAGGTTGAAAGGTCTGAAGTACTGCAATGTTCATACTGGCACTTGCAACTGGTATAAGGTTTGAAATTCATAGTATGTGTATGACCTAGTATTTTCCATTGTTATTTTGAAGATTGTGGAACCTGATATGAGGTGTTTTGTCAACTTATTTTGCTCACTCGTTCCCTGCTATATGAGTCAGTCTGCTGTTGACACAGTGGGTGGGGAGTTACTTCAAATCCATGCTTGACGGGAAATAACCCAACTTTTGAGCTTACTCATATCCTTTTTAACCACCTTAATTATAATAACAGTTCAAAGCAGACATATACATACTTGAGATTTCGAATCATTAATGTGACCACAATATATCCATTGAACACATACACCTGGTTGGCTACTTCTAGTTGCTAATTGCAGCTCTTAGTGAACCAATACTTGTATGCAATCCTTTGAAATAATTTTATACATGCAATGTTTTCACATACTGCTTCGGGCCTAATCAGATTTACTATGTGCAGATTCTGATAACATCAGGCGAAGTTCCATCACTCAGCCTGAACGTCCTTCCTGCCAGTATATGTGTCAGCACTGTTTAGTACACTTAGGAGATATTGCAAGATACCGAAGTCAGAATGGACAGGTTTGTGCAAAATATTGCAGTGTGTTATTATTAATGAGTACCATTATGAAAACACGACTCAATAGGGGATGCTAGCGTGACTGGTTAGTTTTTCTAGAAGTTTTATTTCTATAAATCGCATGACTGCAACAACACATTCGTTGCATACAGCTAGATAAATTGACTACTATTACGAGATCAATTTGCATGTATATCTATACTCGTCCATTTAAAGTGACGTATTCTTGGGTTTTCAGATTGAAAAAATCTCATCTCTATCACTAAATCTCGAAAAAACTTAACACTTTTGAGATGAAACGAACAGGAAATTGCTGTTGACCTTGACTCTTGATTTTCAGGCCGAATCATATTATCGGCACGCTGCACAGCTTGTGCCGAGTAACGGGCAGCCTTACAATCAACTGGCCATTCTAGCAGCAGCCGGCGGGGACATTCTCAGCACTGCGTTTTACTACTGCAGAAGTTTGGCCGTGAAATGTCCATTTCCTGGATCTGGCACAAACTTGAAAAGACAGCTTTCCAAGATTGTTGAAGGGTACTTGCCTTTTTTATCTCGCAGTGTCAGCGTAGAGTTTCTTCGTCTGTGTTTGGTTTTTTTATTGTCACACGCGCTTGTTTGGATTGGTTTAGGTTTGTTCGACTTTGGGCTTTAACACCTCTGAGTCATGCTAGAGTTATTGCATCAGCTGATGTTGTGACGAGGTAGCTCGACCGTGATAAAGTGATATATTGTCAGGATAGTGACGAATCCCCTGCGGTACGGTGTGCATACCAGCGTAGTACTATGTGTGTATCAATAGCACATATCAGTTTTAACATGTTATGGTACATTTTCTACCAGGATATAATTAAGTTGTAATCCAACAGGCTGTATATTTTTATAATTAAGAATAGCTATTGATGAAATTTGATTTCTCATGGAAATACAGTCGATGAATAAGCGTATCATACGCGATGAAGTGTTTGCTTTTGATTTGAATATGCAAGTTAACTTGAAACAACCATATTGTTTTTGATTTTAACTTTCGCCTCGTTGGATAGGAACTCGATTGTACATGTACTGTATTGAATAATGACGTGGAGCACTTGAAATGTTGTGCAATTAATGTGACCCACATCTACTAAATTGGTTGCCCACTGAAAAACACATATCATATTGCTAACATTGTTATATGTTTATTCAAGTTATCAATAGCCCGCTATTGATAGCCACTTGAACTCAGTATCATGCTCGACCCCCTGTAGCAATGGTGTTTTGCTCATTTGCTCACAGTTTGTTTTGTCGCAGTGATGAGCCAAGACACGTCAAAATTTCGACAAGCGAGCTGGTCAAATTCTATCTCAAGTTTCACGCCTGTATATATCTACGAAAACGTAAGTTTTGGGACCAAGGTCGATCGCGATTTTGCCTGGTTCAATCTCGCCGAACTGTTACAGAGAATAACAGATTGGAAGGGATGGTTAAACGGTTGATAAGTTACATGCGAAGCCATCTCCGAACCGGGTCGCTGTCGAAGAAGCAGCTCGTACACATGGCTTTCTTGAATCTGTTTTCTCTGCATCACCTTCTGCCGACTGCGAACTTGGAGGATTCAGGTATCTGAAATATGGATGTATGTGTGAGTGTGTTGCCGGCAGTAGAGCGGCATGATCTTGGAGATTTTGATTCTTTGGCGTAAATATTGTAACTGGTTGTAAACTTTTGCACTAGCGACGCTTGTTGGATTTACTATTGACTACAATCGCAGGTGAAAGGTCGGGTGATCTTGCGGACGAAAATGGAATTTGTGACGAGGATGAAGCGTCCTGGAATGTCTTGGTCTCTTTCACTGGTAAGTGCTGAAGCCTTTTTGTGGTGCGATTTTGTATTGTGCGCCGAACAGACTTGGGCAACTAATCTAATTTATGAAATGTATCTACGCTCTAGTTTTAATCGGGGCCTATGATAGGAATATCGTAGGCACCTTTTTAATTCTTATCTAATTTCTGGTTTTCCTGAAAATACTATGATATGATATGAACTGAGCTTCCTTCAATGACCAAGTTTTCGCAAATTCAGTACCGGTAACTCTAAATTCTGGTCTAATATGGTAAACACTGTAGCTATAATTTTAATATAATTTGGAACACACTGTAGTTATATTTATAATTCTAGTCTAATCTGGTGAAAATTGTTGAGCTCTAATTAAAATTCTAATCTAATTTGGAAAACGCTGTGGTTATAATGCTAGTTCCTAGCTCTAGGGTAATTTGGTGAAAACTGTGTAGCTATAATTCTAATTCTAATCCAATTAGAAACACACTGTAAGTATAAAATTTTAATGCTAGTATAACTTGGAAAACACTGTAGTTGTAGTTATAATTCTAATTCTAATCCAATTAGAAACACACTGTAAGTATATAATTTTAATCCTAGTATAACTCGGAAAACACTGTAGTTGTAGTTATAATTCTAATTCTAATCTAATTAGGAAAACACTGTAGCTATAATTCTAATTCTAGTCTAATTTGGGAAAAAGTGAGTAGCTCCAATTCTAGTTCTAATCTAATTTGGAAAACACTGCATGGTTATAATTCTAATTCTAGTATAATTTGGTGAAAACTGTGTAGCTATAATTATAATTCTAGTCTAATTTGGTGAAAACTGTGTAGCTATAATTATAATTCTAATCTAATTTGGAAAAAACTGAAAATTTTCGAGTTGACCAAGTATGCGCCTGAAACCCCTATTTAAAAGGACTTGAATCTTCCGTTATGATGTCATCTCTTTGTCCGAGGATGGGATTTTGTTTAAGGATAATGGAATGCCTACTTCCCAGCCATATGCCGGTTTGATTGGGTTTCATTGTTCGCATTAATGTGCCCGGAAGTCTAATTTTTCTCGAGTGGCTGCTTTTGTGATCGAATCCTTTGATAGGCTAAGACTTGTTTTTGCTTCTGGCAGATATGATTGCTTTATCAGATAACTTGTTTATCGTGCTTTGTCCCGGTAAAACCCCACAAGTCTAATCACTGTAAAACTCATGTCAAGTGTCAATTGTCGAATATATTGGGTTTCCTTGTAATATTCAGGAAAATCGTTTGAAACGATTTGAATTTGACTTGCACAGTGGTTGTAACTAATATGTTTCGGAAAATATATAAAATAAATCAGTTGGGTTTTTCAGAGTGCTGTTACGCTCCCTATGGCGATTTCAATTGTTCCGTTTGCTCAATGTAATCGTTAGTCATATAGTAGATGGAGTTAATTGCATGCAGTATGGCTTGTTTCCTGCTGCATTGAAGTCGTTCACAGTGTGATATCAATAACTTTTCGAGCGGCCGACTCATCGGGATGTTGTGTAGATTACAGCTGTTGTGCTTAAGGCTCTGCCCAACAACAGATCTCCAGTGAAAGTTGGAGATGGCTCCTCTGGTGATTAGTCCTTGAACTTGGCAAGTCAACTAATTTGACTTGTTAGCGACAATTTAATGTTCAGTGTCGTATTATTATAGTGCAAATGCTTGGCGTGCTGGTGAGCTGTGTCCCGGCGTACAGCGACGACACTGACGATCTGGAACACCCCGCCTTGCCAGCGACCAAACTTCTCCTAGACTGGCTCTGTGAAAACGATGCACTTTTGAGAAACGAAAGCATTTCCGTCACAGGAAGGTGGGACGTAGATTTTGAGAAATGCTGTAATCTGAAGTATGTGGTAGGCTACATCGTATTATTGCCTGGAAATTCGGTGTCGCTTGTTGTACTTGTTATTTGAGCAGCTTTTTGGAGGTACAGGACTTCAATACACAATTGAATGGTATGGGCCGTCATATTTGGTGATACTATTATTGATAAAGAGAAAGAGATTCTTTCTTTTCATCCACAGTATACAAAAAATATACATGCACACATCAGATAGGAATGATCAATTCAATACGATCGTGAAGGTCATCTAGTCCGATCACACCAGCATCAAACAGGTACACTTGACTCACTACGGTCTGGCTGTAAAAAATGTTAGTTAAAAAGGAAAAGAAAAAAGAAAAGGAGGCTGTGTCAACAATAGGAGTTTGTGTACCGTCTAAAAATAGGACATTGAGCGCTCTCTTATTCGAAATTGCATGCTGGTGACGTCATATTTTGTGATACAATTGTTGATATAGAATGTTCTTTCCAATTCTCTACTAGTTGCTGACGATTACCCCTGACGAGTGTCGGCCGAAAAGATTTCAGTTCATATCAATATGAATATACCATTCAATTGTATAGTGAAGTTCTGTACCGCTTTTGTAGCGTATCCTTCAATTGTTAATTGAGCGTGTTTTTTCCTATTTAGGTTTATTTCAACACAATCACTCGTTACTATTTGTTATGACTTTAACGCGGTTTTCACTCACCGTGCATGGCATCATTCATTCATGGTTTTCAAAATCTGCTTTAGATTGTAAACTTGATCGATTTTGCTCGGAAATTTGCAGTCATTGATGTGTATTTGTGTCTACTCTAAACTCTAAAGCACCACCTCTTCTGAACGCAGCATTATTTTCGTCTGGTTTTGTAATACTCAACTTAATTCATTCCAAAGCTTATTATAGGATTATCTACTTTTTGTTTAGTGTTTGGCAAAGATTAGCTCGGGTATTGAATGCACTTGGAAATCAGGATAAGGCGAACGACATGAACGGTATGTTATACTGGCAGACGGTATGCCTTGGTCGGAAAAAGTATAAATTCCTCGATTACAGGTCATCCTTTGCCGGAAGACCTGGAGGTCCGCGGTTTCGTCGGTCTGAAGCAGTCTCTGTCCAAGTTGGACTTTGTCGGAGGTTACGGCAGCGTCGTGTCGGAGAAAATGCAACACCCATGCCGGTGTTATAGGTACGTTTCCAGATTAGCGGGATTTGAGTTTGATTGATAATCTGGTGATTGTGTCGGCCTTAATAGCCAACGCGTTGCGAATGATCTACCCTTGTTGTTTGATGAATTGTCACTCCATTCCATGACGTTAATTAGACGGATGTGATTGATTAGTGACTAATTCCTCTACTTTATCAAAGTAATTCAGTCGTTGTGAACTTATTGCACCACTTGCTCAAGCGGTTATGATTTTATACCGTTCTTACTTTCATGCGGTTTTCAGTTTTTTTATGCAATGCAAAACTAGGCCTAGTACAATGGTCCTCAACACGGCGGTCTGCGGCAATTTTACTGTCGGTCTGCGAAATATCTTCTAATTTTATATCTCAATTTGAAGGTACAAGAAATGAAACATCAAATTTTAAGTTCGTTTAGAAGTTGGAAGGTATTATTTTTGCACGGTGTCACAATGTAGAGTTCACCGTTTACTTTGAAGCTTGCTTTAGTATGGCGTGCTTAAAAGTAGCCTAAGCACCAGTTATTTGTGTAAGCTAAAATACTTTTTACCAAAATTCGTCAATTTTCGACGGTACATTTTGGTGACATTGGCGGTATAATAGAGGGTGCAAAACAACAGTTGCATTTCTTGCAAAGGAAACCTACCAATAAAAATTATAATTGTTTTGGAAATTATTTGCCTTGCCGAAACTTGAATAGGCCCACGTGTAACACGTCAAATATAAAAAGCAGCAATGTATGATGTCTCTAATATTTACTGTTGAGTTGCATACATTTGCCGTAATTGCATACACCGGTTAGAGAATTTGTTTTGAAGTTTTAACGGCCAGTAACGTCAAAAAGGTTGATCACCACTGGCCTAGAATACTTACTTTGTATATGGCATTACTTTTACTTCTACTCGACAAGGACTACTTTGCCCAGCTCTGATCTTTACGTACTGCCTGCTCTCTATCTGTTCGAATGTACTTTTGCGTGTCTTGGAAATTATATCAACTTGTACTTGTAATTGAGTAGTAATTTACAAAGATACTTGAATAGAAATTTACTATGTCGGTCGTACTTGATAATACGACGATGGTGACTAATGACGGCCTCTGTAATTAGGTTGTATCAACTTGGTCTGGTGATTGCGCGGACTTCGAACGGATTATTGACCACAAACGAGGAAAGTGACGGCACCGTGTTTGCGTGCCCTCTGCCGGACGAACCGTCGCTTGATGGTGAGGAGGAAGAACTGGCAGTCTTGGAGAAAATGGTAACGTTCGACTTCTATTGCAAAATACCCTCGCTAGAAACGTGTCTGCGAATTGCTGCCGTGATGGATTTTCGATATGTTGTTTTCGGTTGCCAGTGAATTCTTAAATTCGGCGTGTTGATTTAGCGCTGGTGAATGAGGCATTAGAAATGTATTGGCTATTACAATTATGTAAGCGTTGGATCGATCTTGTATTAATCAATTTGAGAATCTACGTTTCGCTGAATATGAGATTGTATCGTCATATGGTACACTTTGTGAATTCAGCATTCGGCGTAAGATATGCATGTAATGAATGTACTGGGTTAGGGTTAGGTAAGGATGTGGATTAGTATAGTAGGGCTGGACAAAATCGAGTACCTGAGTGATTTGATTCTGTATCGCGTATTACGCCTCGAGTGCAGTATTCGAATACCACTCATTATGGCATCATAACAGAATGTACTGTGTCCGAGTTCAAATATGTGCCTTTCATGCCATCACAAAGAACATAATGCATGTTATCCGTCATGTTTTTTCGACCATACCGATTCCGTTGCGCTTTTTGGCAATGTAAGAATGATCATGACTTTGGAAATGTGTTATTTCCAGTAACGTTCGTAGCTTTGTACTATGTCTCGTATGCTGAGACACGGCCAATCAAGGTTTCAAGGCTTCAACAGTGGAAAATAGTATCAAAACTATAATTCTTGTTAGTAAATTAACTTTCAGTTGCGAGGAGCGTATAATTTCAGTACTCGAAAAAATCGTGTTTTGCTGCTCGACTCGAATCATTGAAATTAATACCGGTACTCAATTCAGAGATTGGAGTACTCCAATCATTGGGCCCAGCCCTAGTTAGGGGTAGTGGCTGCTGAATTCACTGTACCTTAACTGATATTTTCAATGTCAATTGAAGACTCGGGAATGTGCGTCAGATAGAGATGAATAGTTTAATGGCGTTTGCCGTTGGAAACTAGGAATCATTTTCATCACCTTTTCTTCAGATGTGAAATACAGAAAATATATTGGAAATTGTAAAAATTTCTTGTTCCACACGCTCTTTATCATGTTCATTGAACTGTCGTAATTCCTGGGATATGTGTTTGGAGTTGATATGTGATTCACGATGTCTTGACTGCTCCGTATTCGTAACTATTATTGCATGGTACGATAAACCCATGTAGTATCAATTTTGCTATTAAATACTATAAATACTACTTATTACATAGCGGGGGTTAGGCACGGGCAGCTTTTTAACAGTTAATGAAGTGTCCGACATCTTAAAAATTAGCAGCTTTGGTTTGCGACGAGACGAGCCTCGGGTTATGTAAGAATATCGAACGTGGAGAAAATGTGATGCTGGCATTTTGATTGCTACTTAAACCTGGATTTGATCTTGTAGAGTAGAAGCAGTGTAAATTTATTGTCTGTGTATTGCAAACTCTCATTTTGAGCGAACTTTGAACCAGACTTGGACAGCTGGAAGCTAGACTAGTTTCAGCGAAATGTCGGTGTGTAGTTCTAATCTAATTCGTGAAATGTTTCTATGCTCTAATTTTAATGTTTGGTTTTCTCGATAAAAGTAGTGCGAAACGAGGAAAGTTTGGTGTACTGTACAGACATTTGCCATTCTCTTGCTTATCAGGATGAACTGTGCAGTTATAATTCTAATTCTAGTCTAATTTAGAAAAAACTGTTTGTGTAGCTATAATTTGAATTTTAATATAATTAGTAGAGTGATTTATTTTGACATGTCAAAATTGTTTTGAATTCTGCATTTCATTTGTATCGTAGATTTTGCACTGTCGGTGAACTTATCATTTGATATTTGACAGCTTGTAGCCTACTTTATAGGCCTATCGTTTTAAACGGCACATCGTCTACTTAATGTGAATAATAAACCTTCAAACGAAACAAACAGGTTGACATGCTTTTACGGTCAACGTACCGCAATATCTCCTACTTTATAGGCCTACCGTTTTAAACGACCAATCGTCTCCTCATTGTGAATCATGAACCTTCAAATGAAACAAACAGGTTGGCATGCTTTTACGGTCAACGTACCGCAATATCCTAACTGACGCAAGACTGCTTGGGCATCGCATGGTTCTTATATCAAGACGTGCGAGCTAAAAAGTGTGATGTAGACAACATTGTCAGAATGAAGCGACACGGTTCGTCACCAGCAGTGTACGCACAACTTCAGTGTTGTCAGCCAACAACTGCTGCTGTTGAACGTTCTTTCTCCATTCTTGGCAAGCTACTTAGTAAGGAAAGACGCTTTCTACCTAAGAATGTAGGGAAGCATGTTTCGTTGTACTACAACAAGTTTCAATCATTTCTGCCACAATACATGATGTGACCTCTGGAATTCTTCATAGGGCCAGATTTCGTTAAAATACTAGTTTTTCATGTAAAACGTCACTTTTTGAGCCAAAAACGTTTTTTCAGGCCAAACTACTTCTTAAGGACCGACAGCTCCAACCAAAAATGAAGAAAAATAGTACAATTTTAACATTATGTGCGACAACACCTAATTTGCCCACACGAGGTCTAAATTTGATCAAAATTTTTTTTAGGTCAAAATCTTCCGTTTTTAAGGTAAAAAAAATCGCCCTAATAATTAAAAGCTGAATATTTTCTAGTTGTCCAAGTCTGCTCTAAACTTGACAGTTTTTCTCTGTTTATACCAGTGGTTCCCAACCTTTTTCGGTGGCAGGGCCAAATTTAGAATTTCAGAGTACGGTCGGGGCCGCACGAATACCAGGGCAATGAAAGGAACCCAAGATAGTCACCAAAATATGAAAATTTGCATTGTTCCGATCAGTCGCTTGACGCCATTGGCCATTGTGTTGCCGCGCTCCCGTTGTTCAGAACAATCAACCTTTGCTGGCTATTTCGGAGTAGTTTTAATGCCCTGGCGAGATTTCAATTCGTATTTTTGCAATCAGTGCGACACTTGCTTTCGATAAACACCGACATATCAAATTATTCGGACGCTTGGGTCGCGAGCAATTATGCTGCTTTTTGCCGGCTAAGCAGTACGCATCTCGGTGTATTCAATCGTGAGTCACTTGTTGCACATCTATCCGTAAATTAATTATCAATACCCGGATCCGTAACAGCACTTCGTCAGTTCCCCCTAAAACGTTGCTCTTGGACACCCATAGGGTGATATACCGAACTTCGAAGCCTCCAGCCCCCCTCAGGCTAGATGGCTGTTTACCGCTATTTATCATCTAAATCGGGAGTCCGTTTTAGGCAGCTTCTCTCAACTGATCGCGCAAAGCGCGAATTTTTTTTAGAATTCGTGATTAAATCGGTCAATATATTCGGGAATTGCATATATATTGGTATCAATTTTTATCCTCTCTCTGCTCACGAAATCAGATTGACCGGATAAGCAGAGTGAGTTGTGTTTGAAAAGGTAAGACCACTCAATAATAATTAAACATCTTCGGGCGCATACCCGTTGACAGGAACGAAACAGCACTTCGTCAGGCCCCCCAAAACACTTAGGTCTTGAGCTCCCATAGGGTTATAAACCGACCCCGCGTCCCGTTGTCCGCTTCTGCCACGAAAACAGGATCACCGTTTAGTGAGCCAGCGTGGAGTGCGAAAATTTCCGATAATTCAAAATTGTCCTCTCTGCTCACGTAATCAGATTTCCCGGCAGAGCTGAGTGAGGTGTCTTGGAAACTGTAGGGCCAGTAAATAATAATTAAACATATTCGGACGGGCGGACCCGTTGGTACGACTTCGTTACATGATGTTATTTCGTGACCTCCAGTCTGCTATATCAAAAAATATAGAATGGCCCAAATGTGTACTAAACTAAAAGATACACACGATTTCAAATTGTTAGTGCATCACTGGCATATAATTCTTCCCTGCGGGATGGTAGCCTATTTGTCTCGTGAGGTTCAGATTGCCAAGACAGGAACATTCGGCGCCAGACACTTAGGCGCCTATGGTCAATTATAGGCCACCTATATGTATTTTGTATATACATAACGAAGTTTTCGGTCAGCGTAAGGGCAGTCCTTTTCGGCCAAGGTTTTCTCGCTGCCGATCGTTCTGGCACACTTCTATTGGAGTCGCATGTTACATGGCCGAAAACTTTTTATGTCTTAGTGCGTCGTGGCGCGGTAATGGCCAACGCCGATATGCCTACTGCTATAGATCTTGCGTATTTTATCTTGCTGGAAAAGTATCCAATAATTAAGGTATTTTGAGATTTGAAAAAGTTGCATAAAACTTCATAAAATACTAGTTCACTTCACTTTATGCTAGTTAACTAAATAATTTTGGGCACTCTTCGAGCTCGCTCCCCCCCCCCCAATTGGGGGGCTTGGGGTGCGGCAGTTACGGTCCTGTCAATACCTTTATCTATACCTGTAGGTACTGCTCGTTCAACTGGAAAGTTAGCGCACATTACATTGAAACAGCAGTGACGTAATCTTAGCAGTCTACTCACAACTTTCCTGCAATCCTAATTGAAAACTCCAAGCCAAGCAAAAGTCGATTTCTCAATATTTTTGTGGGGCCGCAAGAAGGCTAGCTGGGGGCCGCGGTTGGGAATCACTGGTTTATACAATTTGTTTGGCTCCCCACTTGTATATCCTTGAATTGAGAGGTTGCCGTATGAAAGTCGCGAAAGAAATTCTTATCCTTGTCGCAGGAGGCTAGCCACCACCCAAAGATCGTCGACAGCAGCCGTCCGCCTAGAATGCAGAAAGAGAACACGACATCTATTCTGGTGTCTGCCGCGAAAAAGAACAACTCCGAGTCAAAGGAGCGGTCGCGTGCCGTGAAAGTAGCAACTCATGCGGATAACGGATCTGATCTGAAGTTGAAGGTAAAGACATTGTGTCGGTGTGAGAAAAGCTCCCAATGTAGTAGAATTTATGTAAAGTCGGCGAAACGACAATTTCCGTCACATGTTTTGTTAAAAATGTTAGTCCTTTTGCGTAAGACACATTTTTCTTGTGTGTGAGTAATATATATTTGTCTCTTTCATGATAGTGTTAAATAATGTTGACGATTTATGAAATGAAACGAACAAAATTCAACTTTATTATTTTCTGTATAACTCTGTCGACTGACTCAAAATGTTTCTGTGACCCACTACATAAGAATCGAGCACTCTTGAAGCCTGTTGATCTAAAATTTGGTGTTAAAAACTGATCCGCACCCAATGTGCGAGTGCTAAAAACTAATATGTGCACCACTCGCTTGCATTTTAGTAGCGTGCGATAAATATTTCGAGACTTTCACCCACACAGATCTTGGTGAGCTTGTACACTCGGGCGCAAGTGTTGAGAACCACCTGTAATTTTTTCAAAAATGCACAACTATAAAGGTTTCGGCCATCAACACTCCATGTCAGTTTTTAATGATGCGTAGTTCCTATCCGTGATACTGCAGTCTGTCTCGGCTTTCTATGAATCGATCGGGAAAACGCTATAGCTTTCTTTCCTGTGCCGTGTGGGGATCTGGCTTCGAAACTGCTGTTATTACTATGCTACGTAAAAACAATTCAATTGACTAGTTTTTTACTGCAATGTTGTAGGCGTGTATTACAATTCTAGAGTGCAGACACACAAGAATAAAATTATCCCAGAAAAATTCGTGATATGAAACTTGTAATGGCGACCTCTTGGGTTCAGAGCCTACTCTCACCGTTGCGCTTAGGACTTTTCATTGCTTGCATGGAATGATAATGACAGATACACGGAAGATATTCCAGATTTTATCTCTACTATCAAATGTTACGAAGCAATGAACGTATCTAAGAAATTCATAATTCATTTTGAATCGCATATAGACCAATCCTGATGGTATGTCATTGTTGTGGCGTTAGTACATTATGTTCTCAGTCACTCATTTTGTGAATCACTATAGTCAAAACTGACCTACTAGCAACATAACCTTTTCTTCTTTGGTTGCCACTCTGCGGAACAATCTTCTAGCTTTTATCAGATTATGTAACTCAGCGGCAGATGCTCTCGGGCGTAAAATCAAACCCTTTTATTTACATGCGCATTCCATCTACAGTAGTGCACACTCTCACTTTGCAACCAATGGTGGTATTCGAATATTTTTCAGTCGGTTCTAGCGCAGAAGTCGTGTGTTTTTCAGCTGGCTCTGTTACATAAAGCCATTGACGGATTTCAGATTTTCCAAATTAAGAATTATACCTACACAAACTCAGCTATATTTTGAATTATGTTTTTTAATTTACATTTTCGGAATCGGTGTGACCATAGCTTTCGATCAAGACCAGATTCATTAAATACTGCGCTCTGGACG
Organism: Botryllus schlosseri; assembly: GCF_051294905.1. Classification (NCBI taxonomy): domain Eukaryota; kingdom Metazoa; phylum Chordata; class Ascidiacea; order Stolidobranchia; family Styelidae; genus Botryllus; species Botryllus schlosseri. The sequence goes on along the minus strand of NC_137251.1, from coordinate 10,064,342 downwards.
ATAACTTTTGGATTGTCAGAAATCCTACAGTCGCTGCCGCCAAACTAATCCGAATTAAGCTGCAAAATGGGTCGTCGCCATCCCATGTTAACATTCGATAGTTAGAATTACCACCACTGAATTCGCGATAACTTGAAAATTAAACAAGTACAGTTCGAGTTCATTCTTGTAAGTACGAGAAAGGCAAATGTCTGTGCAGCTGGCTTGTTTTCGCTATACAATTCTCTAGTAGCATCTTTTTGGAGAAGCAGAAATTAAATTAGAGCATAAAAACATTTTGTAAATTCGATTCGATTTAGAATTCAAGCAAGGAAACAATTCACAAATTATTAGAATAGAATAAGATTACCACTTACCAACATTTCGTTCTAATTAGTATAATTAGGCAGCTCCAGTTCTCTCGTTCTCTAGTCTGCTTACAACTATGCACTCCATCTTTTATTTTTCATATCCTTTTTTACTAGCCCGTGTGTACACCGCGCCGTAGTGTAGGAATGGATGATATACTGATATAGGCCTGTTTTTTCTAATTGACTCTCTGAATTGTTATGTTAATAATATTATGATTATTTCCAGTCTATTCAGGAGGAGGACGCCTACCATCACGCAGACTGCACAAGGAGTAGCACTGCGTCATCTCTCGATAGCACGTGTTCGTCTCCTAGCAACGCCGACCTGGCCACCCACCCCGCTCACAAATCCTCCCACCACGTGACTTTCGCCCCAATGCCGCCCAGACACTCAACCTCGCCCAACCATTCGACCAACTACAAACGCCGGTCTCCGAGTCCCAGTTTCGTGCCGCAGCAGAGCGACTCGGACTATCCCGTTTCTGTCTCGGCCCACCATGGTATGCAAAGAGGCGCGATGCCTATGCACCCGGTCCCGATGTCCGGCGCTTATCCGCGGAGTTACGCTGTACAGGGTCGTGTTATTCAACCGCCCGGTTACGCGTCGCAAGCCATGCATCGCATGCGTCAAGCGGTCCCAAACACAGGAATGGGAATGCGGACCGGCCCCAACCCCGCGCCCAGCCCGACGGAATTGCCGAAACCTGTTTTTCCACCTGGTCAGAGAACGCCGTTTGGGTCGGAGGCGTATTCGGGCCTCGGAGATACCGCTGATATCGCGGGAGTGTACAGTGGGCCAGGTGGGCTGGCCCAACTCGCGCAACTACGGCAGCAGCAGCAGCTGGCGCAGTTGGCTGGCCGGGCTATGGCTGGGAGGCAGTCGTTGCCGGCGGGGCTAGCTGCGCAGTTTCCGAGCTCAGGCGCTGTGAGGTTTCCGTCGGATGTGGCGTCGATGAACAGCCGACCGCAGGTAACGTGTGTGTAAAAATAGCACATTGATTGCTGTCTTATCCGAAATTGCATGCTGGTGACATCATATTTTGTGATGCGATTGTTGATGTACAATGTTCCTCGCAATTCTCTACTACTTGCTGACGATTACCGCTGACTAAATGCCTGCTGAAAATATTCGGGTTCATTTCAATATGAATATACCATTCAACTGTATATTGAAGGTCTATACCTCCAAGAAGCTCTTCATATATGATTTTGTCAAAAGTAGTTACGGTATATAAGTTTGCTATACTTATGAGTGAAATTTTGAGAAGAACTGCGTGAAATGCCCCGGAATCACGTTAACATGATGTATTTTCGAAGATCGTGCCTGTTTGCAGTGTCATCTGTAGTCAGTTTGTATTAGTAGCCAAGTTACATCTCGCAATGATGAAAGTCATCCGTGTTCGATTGACTGCTTGAGATATGCTACCCAATAATACCTTTGCAACGAACAACACATTCATATTCGCAATTTATTCACTATAAGCTTTTCAACTGACCCTCATCGGTAGTGGCCGTCAGTATAATACGGAGATTGCAATTCGAAATATAAAGATGAAATAGGTAGTGTGACGTAAGAATGGTATAACAACAACAACGAGAGATTTCACAAAACGAAAGTGTTATGCAAAAATTGCAATTAGTGCAATACAAATAAACTATAATATATAGCCAGAGACGCAACACTAATGAAATACATGGAGAGAATAGAGTCGGTCCTTTTGCCGACAAAGAATCGGTTGCTCGAGTTTTATTATAGTCGATTCGAGAACCTTTGAATGGAACAGACTACGTCCACTTCGTTTGCAACAAAGAATCAACCAACATGTGCCCGAGCAGATTAGAAAACCTGACGTGAATGCTATTTCAGACAGTCAATCGAAGACCAGTAACCCTTTCTTGCGCGACTATGACCAGACCATGGCATGTAACTCTGCAATAGGTCAGCACCTTCTTACGCATCCAGAGTGTGCGAAAAACGATAACACATTTTCAATTCTTGCTCGTGGACGTAGTCTGTTCCATTTAAAGGTTCTCGAACCGACTATAATAAAACTCAAACAACCGATTCTTTGTTGGCAAAAGGACCGACCCTATTCTCTCCGTGTATTTCATTAGTGTTGTCTCTGGCTATATATTACAGGTCGTTTGTATTGCACTAATTGCATTTTTGCTTAACGGTCTCGTTTTGTGAAATTTTCTCATTGTTGTGATACCATTCTTACGTCACTCCACCTATTTCATCTTTACATTTCGAATTGCAATCTCCGTATTATACTGACAGCCACTACCGATGAGGGTCAGTTGAAAAGCTTATAGCGAATAAATTGCGAATATGAATGTGTTGTTCGTTGCAATATTCAAATTCTGTACCACAAGAAACCTATTTAAATAATACTTTTCAAACCTATTTAGGAGTGCTTTTCTAACCTTCATTTCCTACTTCCAAGTGAAGTAGTTTTGATGCCTTTGAAATTGCCACTTCTACTTGTGTTCGAGTTGAAATGTAGGACATCACTTCTGATCAAGTAACACATCTGTTAAAGATCACATTTACCGACAGAAGGAGCTCATGTACCACCTACAAGTAGTACATTGAGCTTGAGTGATGTCTTCTCGACTATTCAAAATTCATACTGGTGACGTCATATTTTGTGATAGGTTTGTTGGTTTATTTTCTCTACCAGTTGCGCTAGTTGCTGCCAATTACCCCATGACAAGCGACAGCCGAAAATTTTGTTGTTCCTTCAATTTAAATATATTATTCCATTGTATATTGAAGTTCTGTGCCTTCAAGAAGCTCCTTGGTATTTGTGTATACCCTGTTTCCTATATCTCACGTTTATACCTCAAAATATTCCTTGTAAGTTGACCGAAATTTCTTACCAGATGGAGCCCGGATCGTCTTCGCTTAACGTGGAAGCCTGGAAGAGAATGCAGCAACAACAGCAACAGCAACTACACCGGGCGGCGCAGTTTGGCTTCGCCGACCCGGCGATGCCTTCGAAACCAGGCCCGGACCAGGCTAACGCGCCGCTGCACGGAATGGCATACCCGCCGTTTTCCTTCAACCAGCCAGTCCCGAGAAACATGTTTCCGAACGCGAGACCGGGGCACGACGGCAGAGACGCGTCAAGCGCGACGTCCCCGACCCCGGCAAGTTTGGGGCCTGCCGGCGTTGCCACGTCGAACGTGTCACCCCAGGCTGGCAGCCTGCCACCGCAGAGAAATCCGAATATGCCCAACCGGTACCCCGAGTTAGACGGCGTGCTATCGCACATGATGGCGGTCCGGCAGCAACAGTCGAAACAACAGGGATTTCCACAGTCGCAACAGGTGGGTTCTCGGCTTGAGGCTGCGGTTTGTGATTTACGATGGTTCTTTGACCACCTCTGCGTATTGTTGAGCGAGGAAATTAACATTCAGGCGTCGAATCTCTTCAACCAAGACCGCGCCAACGATATCTTCCGCGCTTCGGAAAACGCAGCGATACCAACCGCAAGACCGACCGGCATCTTGCCGACTGATATGTTTGGAATGTCGCCAAAAAGCGGAGGCATTGTAAGTGCTTTGTTACTGGCCGCCTCTGGCTGTGTCGGTTTTATAAACGATCCCTGATTTGTTTCGAGTGTGTAGAGGCCGATTTTCAGCGACGTACAGGAGGCATGGTTTCTGTAATCTCCCGCAACGATTTTGCGATCTTTACGGCCTGCTTTTACTGCTAGGAAAATAGCGTATGGTAATAGAGCAGGACGGTTTCAATAAATGTTGCATAACAATATTCTCGGTCTCTGCGAAGCGGTGTAGCAAAATTGATTTTTGCAGAATGCTGCAGCGTCACCTTGTTGTCGAACTTCCGACTGCTTTCATATCGGCAAGTGCGCTGTCAAAACTTGAACCGTGCACACAAAGATGAATAGTGTAATGAATTCTAGTGGAATGAACATGCAGGCCACCTCCGTGAACTTTCTACTTTGCAAGTGTTGGATGTTTCTTGATGCAACTGAAGCTTTTTTTTCAGAGTTTACCCGACTAGGGTCATTGAAAAGTGTCTCTGCGCTGTAAATATAATGTGGTCTCAAATTTTTGAGTATGTGATAAAATTTTTACATGCATAATAATACATTGTACATACAGTAAATGCTCTTGGAGGTACAGAACTTCAATATGCAATTATTCAAATGTATATATCAATATATCTGTAATCACTATCGATTAATGTGACTTTCTGTGGAGGATGGCTTCTGCCAGTCATGTTTCACACCTTCAACTTTAATATGAGACCACATCATGCTTAGAGTGCAGCGCCCCCTTTAATGCTTACTCTCAATGTATTTTGAGTGTGACGCCTGTGGCTCATGACGTCTTGTGATTAATTGCAGGCTCAGTACGGAATGAGCTCCATCGGGCAATCTCCATCTGGTTCGTCTCCCAGCGACCCTTTCCCGCCGTATCCGCTCTCGCAGGAGAGGCAACAGGTAATTGTGTTTAAAAATTTGTGCCAAGTGTTCTGATTGAGGGTCTCGTGGTGTTTAAAAATTTGTGCCAAGTGTTCTGATTGAGGGTCTCGTGGTGTTTAAAAATTTGTGCCAAGAGTTCTGATTGAGGGTCTCGTGGTGTTTAAAAATTTGTGCTAAGTGTTCTGATTGAGGCTCTCACGTGTTGTGTTTTCAGATCTACGAAGACAGCTTGGATATGCTGGAGCGTTCGACGGCGAATCCTGCGACCTCTCAGCGTGCGCCCGCGTCGACAGTGCTATCGAAGCCCATGCCGGACAAGCTTCGCAGAAAACCTGTGAGTTTTTAGTAGACTTTACGTACGGATTTGTGGACAGTAGCTTTGCGGAGCCGTCATGGGAACTACTCAGACTAAGTCCCGTCCCAAATTCAACACCATTTGGTCCTTGTTTTTATGCATTTTATCCTGTACCAGTGTACCACACTCTATTTGTGTTGTGCGTGTACAGTACACAAACTGTTGGTTCAATGTTGCATTCTGACGACTAATTTCACCCGTGTATGATAGTTCATGGGAATGCCATCTGAAGAGGACGAGGAACCTTATCAGCTGTTCCCCTCCACCGGTTATTCGTGGGGCCTCGGAAGAAATAACAGGAACGGTGAGTAGTACGTCCATTGTACTTCAGCCGGGCGGAGTGTACTAGTGTATACGTACCCCCAGAGTTGGTCAAAGTAGTCAGCGTTGGTTGTCAAGTTAATGTAAAGCCTTAATTTCAACTCGAATACAAATAGAAGTAGTGATTTCCCAGACGTGACAAAATTACTTAACTGGAATTGAAAATTGAAGGTCTGGAAGGTATTCTAGTAAGTACTTAAAAACAAGATTTTGTCAAAGGAACGTACACTTTTAGCAGTTGATTGGAGGTGGCTACTTTCAATACAACTACTCACAATACAAAGTAGAAGCAATTTTCGAAAATATATTCAATCACAGTGCTATGTTATGTCATTCACTTATAACAGTGACGCAACATTTCCCAAAACTGCCTTTGACTTTGCGAAATCCAAAAATACGTAAAGTGAAAAGTAGTATGAACAGAAAGCCACTAGTCTAAGAAGTGCAATCAGCCTGCCTGACGACCTCTGTGGGCTTAGGATTTTCAGACCTGAATTCAGCTTGATTAATCAGTCGACTATTCGTCGTTTCAGACAACAGCCTCGGACTGTCCAACCTGGGAAGTATCGGAAGCGAACGAGCGATGGCCCAGTCCCATGTGCCAGGACGGTACCTGTGGGGTGAGACCGGCGCTCAACAACAGCAGCAGCAACGTCCCGCGCAGGCAGCGATGTCAGATTCAGGTGGTCGTTTCCCGGGTGCCGAGTATCAGGTAATTGATGATGATGGTGTGGATTTGTCTTTATATAACTGACTGTCATTTATTTTGTTATCACGCAAGCAGTCGCGTATATATCTAGTCTGATGAGAATTGTAGTTTTTCCCAACGTGGCAGCCTTGAAACCTCTATTGGTCACAGTTCCAAAACATGTAGTACAAAGCTAGGCACGTTAGCGCAGCCGACATATCTGTGAAGCCGTGATCGACCCAATGCATTGTCTCAAAGTGCAATGGAGTACAAATGCTCGGAAAATCTGCGCACGAGTTACAGGCCTGCCTGACTGTCTCCGTATCCAGTGTATTGGAACGTGAATTTGATAATCACTGATTGCTCATTTATTTTTCACAATTTACCGCGGATACCTGATACTCGCGAAGAGTTCTCCGGAATTGGCTTAGTAGATCTCATGTCGATCCAATGGTCACCAGTGAATTCGGCACTTGGTGTACCTAATCCTAGCTTACGGTAACCCTAATTCATTATAAAACCCTACCAAGTGCCGTACCGGTATATCAAAATTGACACTCATATTCAGGGAAACAATCATTTTCAAATTCACTGGTTATGGAATCAAATTTTGATTTACAATATACAGTCACTCTGGTCCGCGCCGATGATGCCTTCCGGCCCGTCCACCCTGGAACAACTGATCCGCCAGCAGCAAGAGCACGCGGGCCACGACAAGACGCCGCCGTGACTCCGGCCCAGACGATTCCCGCTCGTCCACAAACGGTGACGCAGGAGGGCCGACGAAAACGAATATGGAATCTATAATCTTGAGCTTGCAAGATAATATCTCAGTGTGATATAACTCTGTCTCTATATTGGGGGCTGTGTGCGCGTCTTCTCAAAACGTAGCCGGGCTAGCACGCAACGACACGTGTATCCCGCAAGACTGTAAAATTCTTTATGTGTCGGAAGCGGCACGAAGTAATATAAACTGATATGAGAGAAACTCTAATTGCCCGCGCACGGCTCGGTAACGGTGATCATTCGCGCAGCTCTCCCCACGGTGCAACTGTATCATATAGTACATCTCGCGCCCGGATTTGGTTTGAGGATACCGTGATTTTGCGCTTCTGTGACGCCTACCCGTTGCTATAATAGTTCTATCAAACAGTGGCTTACGGAATATGGTTTTTTGTCTGTTTTTAAAGGCCTAGGCGATAGGTCCGTGATTGCAATCCATCAGCGCGTTGCACTGTGCCAGAGGCCACCTGATAAAATCCTTGTTTTTCTGATTCGTAGGTGCCGTCGTTCTAAGTTGTGTTAATTGAATCAATCGTTTGTTTCTTTGTCTGAAACGCTGAAAATTACTGGTGGCGGCTTGTGGAAATGTGAACTCGGCCCATTGGGCGTGAAAGTATTGAACTGTTTGCTCCGAGCGCCTACCACACGTACGTTTTCGCTGAAAGTAGAGTACCTGAGTGAATTAGAGATGATTATTTTAAATTATTGAGATTGGAGTGTGAAGAAAGTAGCGCCGAAGTAGCCATTCTCTTGGTTAGATTATATTGCTAGAATCCGTTTGGTATGAAAGGTGGAAGCCAGGTACAGATATTACTTCCATTTTTCGGGCTATTCGATTTGCTCCAAAACTTTTGTTAGATAAGTGGGATTGCCGCGAGTTTTAGTGTTTGCTAAGAACATGAAATAAATTTTTCTCTGACAATGCTACAATTGGAAGCTGTTTTGAATGCGAGCTGGTTTAGACTGATCCTGGATTTAATATGACAGACTTGATTTATGCATGGTGCGGAAGAATTTGTGTGTGACCTCGATCCTGGAACTGGTACGGTTTTGGTTACTAACTCGAGTCAGCAAGTAGCTTAAGACCCGGATTGGCCATTGACAAAACGCATGTTAATATTTGGTTAGATATGAGTTGCTGCAATGAAAATTACTAATGACCGAACGATTCAGACTCTGTAACGGAACAAAATTTCAGATGCAGTAGGCCTACATGTGACGCTAATAGAAATATCGCTCTGGTCGTGAAGAAATATGTTTCAACTCCGAAAGCTGCCGCTTTCGATTGATTAGAAATATTCGGCTATGCCTCTATATGTATACTTGCTCAGACTGCTTGCCTGATTCCTATTCAGATCTTCAAGCATTTGATGTCCACTTGTAATTCACGCCCTTACTTCGTGTCTCCGAGTATAGCCAATGACTACTCGAGTAAATGCTAATGAATCATATACGATGATAATGGTGTCCAGTCTACCTCGGAATTTCACTCGTACAAAATGGACAAACCAGACAGTGTCAATCACTCAGGTTTATTAATATTTTCGTCGTTTCAAAACATCACAAAACTGCGATACAATGAAAGATAGGATGGTGTCGAAACAACTTGGAGTAGCCTTTAAGATCACACACCCACCTTAGCCTCGGCGAAGTAAATAAGAGGCATGTACAGTGTACACTGAATGAAAAGTAATGCAGAGAAGAATATAAGACGCAAGCGACAAAATGAGGTGGCATGTGGCGGAGGGCGAGGTCGATGTTAGGTCGTGGTCCGGCAATTCTGAAAACTGGCAAGTATTGATTTAGAAGAAATTGCTTGTATTTGGACTTGAATGCGGACATGCTCGACGACTGTCGGATAGCCGGCGAGATGCTGTTCCACAATTGGGGTCCGGCATACTTGATAGAGCAATGCGTTTTCTTGTATTCAGTCCTGATCATATGGTAGTTGTTCTTCGTTGACGCGCGTGTGCTGTACTTGTGCGCTTTTGTCTCTGAGGTGAAGTAGTCGTTGAAATTTGAGGGACATTAACTGCAAGGGAACTGATACATAAACTTGGCAATTTCTAGCTTCCTCATATCTTCTAAGTTTAGAACACCAAATCTTTTGAGAAGCGATTTATCAGGTGCACATCAGTTGTCATTATTCTTCGGGCGCAAGTGACAACTCGACACATCCGTTATAGTCGTGTGACTTGAAATGTGTAATGAATTGTGACTTGAGGGTAGTTACTGGATATTTGGTGTATGAAACTAACAGAACCTCTATTTATAATGTATTGTATCGGGTTTCTTACTTTAGGTAGCCACGTAGGCACATAACGGTATAGTACACTGTAGACTGCCCTCGATTTTGTTTGCTTATTTCGGTTCGGTGGTATTGTAATTATACAAACGGTGCAAAGGTCGAGATTTTGCGTCTTTCATTAGATCTACTTTATGGTTAAGATGCTGTCTCGGTAAATTTACAAGGAGTTGGTATTGGTCATCAAGACGTAGCGGTTTCGATTTGTCGTGTATCTGAACACGTCGAAGTTGCCTAGCCGCGTTTAGGCGTCTCGAAATTTCAGGATCCAGGATGTATTCCACAAGAGACCATACAGCCATTCCTCTTCCCGATTCCGCTACTAGTAAATCAAAGTCCTTCTCGTTATCGAGGGTGAGTTGCTAGTTGCTGATATACATTTATCTATTTTCAAAACGTAATAACCAACACAAACAAATGCATTTATTATATGTAGTGCTTCAGTTCAAGGAAATGTATTGTCACAATGTCACTCATTTTAGTATACTGTTACCTGCTCCCTTTTAATGCAATCGTGCGTTTTCTCGAAAGTACGTACTTCTTGTTTTGATCATACATAGTCAAATGTAAATTTAACAATAACTATCTTATCTGGTTAAGTAGGCTATTCATTTTAATGAGCTAAACTTCTTCAATGTATAATATGTTTCAACTACAATTTTAACTCAGACTATTCAAAAGTGGAAAGGAACTGCTCAATCACAATCACACACTGATGTGTCATGAGTGAAATCACATCCTGTCCTGGCAATCTTGCATGTATACAATCACACCACAAGAACATGACTGTGGGGTAATAATCACCTAATCTATATCTACTCCCAATGCAAGCAATTATTTAAGAGTGGGCCTAACATTTCCTGACTCAGTGTGGACTTGTTTCAACATTGTTCATGTGTTAGTAAGCGTAGACAGTAGCTTAAGTGTTCGAATGTCCTTCAAGCTTCAACAATAATCTGTGAGCTAAAATTCGCATACTGAATAGAGCCAGAGGGAGAGAGAGATTTACAAATAACAGGATTACAGAAAACAAAAACATAAGATGTATAGGATGAAATATGAAGTATTATGAAATACAAAGAAAATATAATGAGACATTAACATTATGAACAAATGAGATCGAATATATATAGGCTAATAAATAATTTATTTCTGAACATTTGTAAAATTGTTACATGATCATCTGGGCTGTTAAAAATATTATGTTCTTGAATTCTGCAAAAACTAAACATATTGAGGGTGGAAGTAATAGACGACTACCTTCAATCATTGTGGGATGAGGGTAATAAATCCACTTTAGCATCCTGAATAATAAATTCCATATCAGTCAGATAATGAGACTGGTTCATTGGCACACCTGCTCACTCAACAAATGGTTAACTTGATTATGGCATTGGTAATAAAAACTATTAATATATTCCTGACATTTCCTGGTGAAACGAGACTTGATTTTCTGTCATACCAGAACTATTTCCCTTTAATGTATTTTCCACCATGCCATCGTTGAGCAAGTTGCTATTGCCTGCTCATGTTCTTATTTCAATTTCAATTGAATAGTATATTCATTATAATGAATGAACCCGAATATTTTCGGCTGACACTCGTCAGGGGTAATCGTCAGCAACTAGTAGAGAATTCAAAAGAACAGCGTATATCAACAATCGTAACACAGTTTCTCACAGAATTCTCTACTAGTTGCTGACGATTACCGCTGACGAGTGTCAGCCGAAAATATTCGGGTTCATTTCAATATGAATATACTATTCAATTGTATATTGAAGTTCTGTACCTCCAAGAAGCCATTTCAATTTCAGTTTTTTTTTCAAAACAAAAACATTATGGATTCAATGTTACTTCTTTCTCCCGCCATCATTATTTTGTTTGTATATTTTCTTACGTATTGTGTACACAATATCGCAGTACCTCGTATGGATTGGATGATTTACATTGTAAGTAAAATCTTGTAGGGTCTTTTGTTAAATTTGCATTCTCCTAGTTCTATGATTAGTGATTAGGCCTACCACACTTGGCCATAAATTTTCAAGTGCCACATCTCAATTTCAAGAGCCAGGTTTCAGATAGTATCAATCGCTGAGATTTAAAAATAGCGGCCTACCGTATAGGCTTACTAAGCGTAAGCGATCTGTTCGCCCCGATTGCTCAAAGTTTTATGCCGGTGATGTCATATTTGCTGATAGAATTGTTGATATACATTGTTCTTTCCAATTCTCTACTAAGTGCTGACGATTACCCCTGACGAATGTCGGCCGAAAATATTCGGGTTCATTTCAATATGATTATAGTACTGACAATAATTTTGCCTGTCCTACGTTTTTTTAATAATTGAGTCCTGTGGGTGTTTGGTTTATAAATTAATTATTATTAACAATTATCATGCTGCTGTACATGCATTTTTGTACTATATAGGCTTACTTCTGTGGATTAATAACTGCCATGCTTTTATAATGGTAGTTCTATTACAGACTTGGAAGAGGGCAACACGGTGCCAAAAGAACCTCATCGTACTAGTGCTTTGCCTGACTGTGATTTCAATTTTTGTGTACTCGAGTCAGATTTCAAAATTAGAGAAGGAGGAAGCGGAAGGCCTAGATTTTGTTCGCAAAAAGAAGTAGGCTGGGTTTGCATTTTTTATTTTGATATCAAAATTGCATGACTCCACATCTCAATCATCTACGCTTATGTACAAATTTGTTCCGGAATCACCTTGCGTGGTGTCTTTATGTCTGATTTTTGCTCATCATTTTGTTTTGGTATAATGCCCCCATAATCAGTGTGTCATCGCGACTAGTGGTACCCAACTTAATTCATGAAATGTTAGCTAATTTGTGTTCTGCTTTGAAACTGTCATCCATCTGTTTTGATAATCAATGTAGTAGTAATTATTGAGCAAAATGGCTATGAACAAAATTCTTTTCTGCAAATTGTCTGTTTGTAGGGAGGTCTGTCTCTTTCAATGAAATGACACTTCTGTGGACTTCTATAATAGGAATATAGCTTTAATGCTACTATTAGGATTGACTTCCATAACAATGATGTGATTGGAAACGTGTTAGTTCCATCCTGGTAGACTCGGACATAATGTTCTTGATTGGTCATTATTTCATTTGTGGATTTGGACATTGCATCATTGACAATTTTGTGGCTGGTAGCCTACAGACTGTAATGCCTTGAATTGATGTTACACAAGATACATGTAATCTACCTAAATTGACAAAATTAAGGTTTTATTCATGAAAAGATAGATAATAATCTTCCGTTAAATTGCACCTACCTTGTGCCCTAAATTTCCAGAAGTTGTAGGAGAGGTAGTATAAAATATGCATTAATTACTGATCTGTTTGCATCGGACCATTCGAACTTATTGTCCATTGTTGATCGTTGATCAATCCATCCCTGCCAGGTCATCAACTGTAATTCTTATTGGCATGCAAGCATCCTTGTCTGCAAGATTGAAATTGATAGCCGTTCGTAATGCTCTAGTCGCATGCGCTTGGTTCATCAAAGAACACGATTGTTAACTGGCTGCATTGCTCAAATGCTGACGTAAGACAACCTGTTGCTAGGGACAAGAAAAAATGGACTAACACGAAAGAAATACCCGATCAACAAATTGCCGGGAATGAAAACAGATTGCCTCAACTTGGTGATGAGCAAAAACAGGCTATCAAAGACTTGGAAAATAAAATACGATTGGATATCGTAAGCAGAATCGTTCTTTTGCCTGCGTTTTTTGAGATGTGGAGATGTGATTTTGTATTTTTCAGCGTAAAAAACCGCCTGTTTTAAAGCATGGGCCTCCTTTCAGGGGTGATCAACATAAAGGGCCTAGCGATGAGAATGTTATGGTTGCTGTAGATCTTGATATAGCTCCCGATCCTCCTCAGAACAACAAGGTTTGAAAGGGCGCTAACAGAGTTTGAACAGGAAATGTCTAACGGATAGCTTTTTTTTCCAACTTTGCTTGTAGGTGGGCTCCAAAGAGAAGAATGTGGACCACAATATTCGAGCAAATGGTAATTGACGAATATTGAATTTGAAGTATTGAATACTGTGATTCCAAACAGCCTCTCGACTTCATGTTTACGTCTTCTGCTTCGGAGTGGCATTCGAGTTTTACAAGTTTTAATAAATGCAAAACGTTTGACTATGCATTTCCCTTGCTAATACAAAATCTGATTGTGAATCTTGTTACAACTGCTTATCCGAGTATTTCTAAGATTTGCTTGTGGATGCGGTACATGGAAGGGTGGTCAGTGAAGAAGCAGGTCTGCTTTGACTCGAATCTCTCAGGTTGTCGGTTCTATATGCAGTGCCCTTCTGGAGTGTTTTGTATCAAACTATGTGCAGAGCTTGTGGATCCATAATTTCAGTAACAGATTACGTTTTTGTCAGGGTTGTGATGACTCGAGTCGCGATTTTCTGATGACTTGACTAGACTTGAGTCGTTTTCTCAAAACACAGAAAGCGCATGACTCGAACCAAGTCATATGACTCGGACGACCAAGACCGACATTTCATTGTAATTTCGCAGAATAGTAAAGTAAACGATCACACACACGGTCTGGGTTTCATCTATTGGTACTGATACTTGAAAATGCAGCCAGAAACTGCTAAAAGTGAGGAAAATTTGTATATGATGAATTTATGCGAACCATTCGATATCACCAAATACAGTTTAAGAAGTGGGTTTACTGAGACTTTGTCTGGAAACTGAGCAGTAAACGCAATGACTTGGACTCGACCATCTGGTCGCTGACTTGGACTCTGACTTGACTTGAGTCAAAACAATAAAAGTGAGATTGACTAATAGACAGGGTTGTAACCAAGTCACAAGGTTCCGAGTCACAAGTCAATCTCACTTTTATAGATTCGAGTCTGGTCCGAGTCCAAGTCAGCTAGTAGAGTGCCGAGTCGTAGTGTTTTGACTCAAGTCCAAGTCATTTTGTTCAGTTTTCAGTTCAATCCGGTTCAACCCACATCTTTCAACTCTGCTCGAGTGATATAGAATGGCTCGCATTTATAATATAGTAATTTTCCTCAGTCTTGGCAGCTCCTGGCTCTATTTCCTAGTATCAAGACTGATAGACGAAATACCAATAATGTGGTAACTTTACTATTCTTCGAAGTTTGTCTCGGCTGTCCTAGTCTTTAGTCGTGCACAATGACTCGAGTACAAGTCGAGTCAATACAAAAATTGACTCGAGTAGAGTAATTATATGCATCAGAAAAATTGACTAGAGTCACCAAAAAATCCAGACTCGAGTCATTGCAACCCTGCTAATAGCCAATATTCATTCTTTACCGTGGATGTTTTTGTAGATGATTTTTAACACTAGTTCGCGGCTGTTCTATTGAAAATTTTAGCTTGTGCGGGACACTTGTTCCTACCTAAGAGAAAGGCAGGAATAAGTGCGCACAAAAATGACCATTGCAATTCTATTGAACTCTGCAAGAAGTGGTCAAGGTAGTCAGTGTTGGTGCTCAAGTAGACTTAGCTATAATGCCGTAAATTTCCACTCAATTACTAGTAGAAGTAGCAATTTTTCAACCCTGTCAACAATACTTCCAGTGGAAATAGAAAGGTGTAAAAATGTGTTCCAGTAAGTAGTTTCAAAAACTAGGTTTGATAGTGCATGGCAGGTTGATGGCGCATTGCAGACTTTCAGCGGTCCATTTCCAAATTGTAAAGTATATCTTTGCAACTAACTCAAATGACTAATCACACAACATATGGTGCCATTTTCGAAAAGATATCCAGTTACAGTGTCTTGGACTATTTAGCGTGATTGTAGTGACAATTTCGTCTACAAGAGTGTAAAAGAAGTAATGCCAGCTAACAAGCTGAGGTAAAAGTGCAGGTAGTCCAAGAACCTAACCTGTCAACTAAGCAAGTGCAAGTTATTGAGTAATTAAGTAACTGTCAAGTAATTGATTGCTGATCATGACCACCTCTATGTTCCGTACATTCCAAAGTATTTTTTAACAAAATCTCAAGACAGTACGCAGAAGTCACAGTGGATTAGTTGGCTGATGTGACGCAGCACTCATTTATAATAGTGTAACACAACCACTGTTACCTGATTAAAAAGTTATTAGTTAACAAAACGCTGTTAGTTACAATAGTCGCTTGTTGCTCATTATTCATCTCTCTGATGGTGAAAGCAAATGTTTAACGTCCACTCATCAACCAGCGCCGGTGCAAGCAAGTATGTCTGAAAGACAGGAGTTTGTGAGAGGAATGATGAGGCATGCATGGTCTGGGTACAAAAAATATGCATGGGGCCACGACCATCTACATCCAATAACGCACAAGTTTGATAACTGGTTTGGCTTGGGACTCACAATACTAGATGCACTAGACACGTTATACATCATGGACTTGAAAGAAGGTATCTTTTCTAGTTTAACAACATATACTCATATAGAAAGGTTGTGTTGGTTTTAAGAATATCAAGAAGCGAGGGAGTTTGTTGCTAACAAACTGACATTTGACAAGGATATCGATGTCAATCTTTTCGAGTGTACTATCCGTGTGCTTGGTTCCATGCTGAGCATGTATCACTTGACAAATGATAAACTGTATTTGGACAAGGCTGTAAGTAAAGTCAATATTGGCTATCATACGAGTGCAAGCGGCATACCTTAGATGCCAATATATTTTTGACCAGGTGGACATCGGTGACCGATTGTTGCCAGCTTTGACAAAATCCCCATCGCCTGTTCCATATTCGGATGTCAATTTGAGAACCGGAAATGCCCATGCACCAAAGTGGGGTCCTGATAGCTCTGTATCTGAAGTGACTACTATTCAACTGGAGTTCAGAGACCTGTCGTTCATAACTGGTGATTCCAAATACAAGGTTTGCATAATCCTCTGGTATTCTTGTAGTTGATTATAATGCGCTCATTTGCCAAACCTTAGTAATCGACTTTACCCAATTTGTCACACCAATTTCCCATTTACACAGTTCATTGTTGATCGTTCCGTTTGCGGAGAATTGTGCAGCGATTAGTCCAGCAAAACACTTGACTTTTGTGTCCAGAGGGTCTCATTTCCAATCTAATCCCGTTTCTATGAAAACCTAATCTAGCTTTCACAGAAGTCCTGTCTAAAGTTATCGAGATAGGTCTGGGCAAAAGTACTATTTGGGAATATATCTGCAATCCAATAACGTCACACTAAAACCAGGTGTTATCCATGCCAGTTGGAATTCTACCAACTTGTCGTATTTTAACAGGATGCTGTTGATAGAGTGTCGAAGCATGTGCATGATTTGGCGGGTAAAAAAGATGGACTCATACCCATGTGGATCAATGCAAGAACAGGAAACTTCAGACCGAGTGCCACGTTAACTGTTGGCGCCCGAGCCGACAGTTACTATGAATATTTGATCAAGTTATGGGTCCAGGTATATCAAAGCAAACTCAATTGCAAACAAGTCTTGTTTCTAAATCAGATTTATTGTGGTTGTCACATCACTTCACTGTTGCTTCATTTATTGGTAAATGTTTACATTCAATGGCCGCTATACTGGAACCTGCAACCTTTTTTTTAATGTGGAATGCATGGATTCTGACTTGTAATATCTTGAACTTCAGTGGTATCAATTAAAAACTTTGGTTGTCAGGTTTAACAAAACTGAAGCACCCAAAAGGGTTGATTATGAAGCAATCGAATAAAATATTATGATCAGATGTAATTCATCTTTATCTATGTGCTACCTGACCATTTTATGATCAAAACATTCAGATAAAATCTATTTGCGAACCGGACTATCCTTTTAGACCAGATACCCTCGTATCATCTTGTCAATTGTTTCATCGCTGTTAACAGACTGGTGGAACAGAGTCCGTCTATCTTGATGACTATTTGGAGGCGGTCAGGGGTATAGAAAAGCACCTTATCGGATTATCGATACCCAATCATTTTACTTACGTCGGAGAGTTACTCAACGGTGTCAATCCAAGTGCCAAAATGGTAACTTTATTAGTATTTTGAGCTGTACATTCAATGTTTTAGTGGTGTCAGTAATCTTAGTGTCTATCGTCGCACAGTTTTCCCTACAAGCTGCATCAAAATTCTTTTGGTTGTATTAAATCCTTCGGGATTCAAAGTACTCTTCCTGTTGAGAAACACAACACGTTTGGTGTGAGACTACCGGAAACTCTGTAGACCAATTTCCCGTGCCAAACACTCCAGTAATGTATCTAAATTACAACTTTGTGATTGGTAATTATCACAACATATAGGCTAGGTTAGGTTGGTCTGGGAACGGCCAACATAAAGAGGCCAAATCCGATATGTCATATCTGATAATGTTACCATTTTAGATGCCGCTAGTTACAGTTTTGTTGATAAAATTTATTACACGTAGCCAAAAGTGGTCAAAGTAGTCATCGTCGGTAGTGAAGTAGTCTGCTCTAGGAATTAGAAGCAGCTATTTACAAGTATGTAAAAAGTAGATATTCTTGACCTAGTTCTGCCTAAAAAACTGGATACTGTCCAAGTGGAAGTCACAGTAATCGAAAATCATAACCGCCTCTGGAAGTAGTACAAGTAGCTTAAATCTACATGAAGAACGTCAAAATGTAGAAGTACTTTTTTACTGACCATGACATGTATGCACTGAACGGAAGTAATATTGTAAAATTCGTCCAAAATCCATGTGGATGGAGTAGTGATGTGTTTTCATAAGTGGGCTTCGAGTTCTTGGGCCTGCGGTACCTTCCGCTGCAATCTAGAACTGGTTCCGTTTCTCTGTCGCACATTTGCAAATCTTGCTATCTGTTCTCCTTTAGGACCATCTCGTCTGTTTCCTCGGCGGATCGCTGGCGCTCGGATCAAGACTACTTGAAAAGAAATTGCCGGAAGTGTCCAAGCATCACATGGATCTCGGCACTGCCATCACGAAAACTTGCCACGAGATGTACGCCAGCACGCCTACCGGTCTCAGTCCGGAAATCACGTATTTCAACTTGAACGAGGCCGTCAAAGAGGACGTAATCGTCAAGGTAGGATCTAACAAGTGTAACTGCTGCGGTCACGGTGTTATATTCACCGGTGGTCAAAGTGACAATGTTCATACTCGGGTAGAAATATTACCGTATACTTGATTACAAGTAGAAGTAGCGATTTACTTGGCATAACTACTTGAAGTGGAAGTAGTAAATGAAGGCATGGACTGTTCTCAAGTAACTAGTCTCAACAAGTAGATTTGGTCGAGATCCCGAAGAGTTTGGCAGTTAATCGAAGGTGGCTACTTCGGAAAGACTTCGCCAATCCATATTTTTGACTAACACAAAATGACAAAAGCTGCAAAACTGCAAAACGGTATACAATGGAATGTAATACTGACATTAAAATAAACAGCTGATCAGGGGTAATCGTCAGCGACTAGTGGAGAATTGGAAAGAACATGATATATCAACAACCGTATCACTAAATATGACGTCACCGGTATGAAATTTTGAATATTCCAGGCGAAGAGATCGTTTAACAATGTACTAATTAAAATTTCGAAATTGCATACCTGTGATGTGATATTTGGTGATACGATTGTGGATATGCAATGTTCTCTTTATTTCTCTACAAGTCGCTGACGATTAACTCTGACGAGTGTCAGCCGAAAATATTTCTACATGAATATATTATTGAACGATAAGACTAATGACACTGTAGGTACCGTAGGTGGCGATATTGAAAATATATCCAGTTATTGACATTTAGGGGCTAGTTTGCTCAGTTGTTATGACAATTTTAATGCAGTCCCATAACTACTATCCACTTCACGGAATTTGGGGTGTATGAAATAATTAGTTTTGCTGTTAAGTGGAAGTAGTCAGAAACATAACCACTTTAGTATGTAGTGCAGGAAGGCAGAATCTACTTGAGTACCGGTACTCAAAAAACAGCAGTACTTCGTTACTGACCACCTCCGTTATATTATATATGCTCTGCAGGGTTTTAATGACTGTACCGAGTCGAGTCGCGATTTTGTGATGTCTCGACTTGACTCGAGTCATTTTCTCAAAATACGGAACTGACTCGACTCGAGTCAATCTGTATATTGACTCAACTTGGACTCGGAGCCATTGCGCATGGCTCGTACCAAGTCACAGGACTCGAGTCATAGACGGCCATGTCCGACATTTCATTGTCATTTCGAAGAATAGTAAATTAACCACACTGTTGGCCTATTGGTTCTGGTTCTTGAAAATGTGACCAGAAACTGCTAAAAGTGAGGAAAATTAGTATACGGTATTTTGAATGCGTACCATTCGATATCAGCAGACAAAGTTATAAAAAGTGGTTTTAACGAGACTTTAACTCGAAATTGAGCAGTCAACGCAATGACTTGGACTTGACTCGGTGGCGAATTAAAAATGACTCGACTCGAGTCAAAACTGTAAAAGTGAGATTGACTTGTGCCTCGGAGCCTTGTGAATTGGTCACAACCCTGATGCTCTGTGATGCATTTTGTCAACTATCGCTAACGTCGAGGTCCTTTTGTTCTCAGCCACTCGACCGCCATAATCTTCTCCGCCCGGAAACTATCGAGTCGTACTTTTATTTCTGGAGACTCACAAACAGTAGCATGTACAGGGATTGGGGATGGAATGCGGCGCAAGCGTTTGAGAAATACTGCAAGGTATGTTTAACCTAGCTGTCAAAATAAGAAGCCAAGAAGTCTTGTAATCATGTAATGTCGGTCATTTTCATTGTAACGTCTTAATTTCTCATAGTGCTTTTACTTATGAGAATATATATTGTCGCAATGGATATGAATGTATATGTGACTCAAGTCATTTGAAGTCAGCTGATTAAAAAAATATGTGACTTCATCCTGCCGCCAATTAGTTCCCGGCTAAAGAAGTCATCCCATAGTGGGTTACTAATTTCTCTCTCATCACTATTTTAATGAAGTCTACCCAAATCATGTCGTAGATAAGAATGTCACAAATCAACAAACTCTTAATTTTCTGATGAAAAATCCATGTGTTTGTTCCAAACCCAAACTCATTTTGATTAGCAGTTGCGATATTGTATCAATTAAAACCAGTGATAATTTTAGCAACCCCTTGAATTATGATTTTATGTGGCAACAAAGGCGCGATTTTCAGCCTTATAATAATATACTTTGTGCAGGTCGAAGGCGGATATACGTCTATAAAGAATGTGATGGACTTGCGTAACACTAAACCCATGGACAAAATGGAGTCGTTCTTTCTTGGAGAAACGTTGAAATATCTCTACTTATTATTTTCGGACGATCACAAATTATTACCATTGGATAAATGGGTTTTTAACACAGAAGCTCATCCGTTACCTATTCGCAGCAGTTCCAGGATATAGACATATATCTTGCGTCGATTCTTCTTCATCGCTTCAAATTAAACTAAGATGGCTTTGCCTTTTTTTATTTATAAATTTTTTACTTGTGTTCGAGAGATAGATCTTCGTGCATATCGAGATATGATTTGATATATCAAATGTAATATCTCATTGAGAGCAACCCAGGTGCTTGTTTACATTTACATCATATGCAGTTGTTGAAGCACAAAGCATTAGTTCATGTTGGTCCTTATTTATATGAATTGAAACGCAATGCGTAGTAGTCACCGGCGAAGTCTCCTTCTGATAGTCTTTGATGAAATATATGCAGTGGTGGGATTCTGAATTTTTGTCAGGCAGTTATATTACTGAAGTTATCTTTTTCAGCCGTTTCTGTTACAAAACGTCAGTGACAGAAACTAGAAATGGTAACCGATTTGCTGATCATTCCATCCGACCACTGTGTATGTTATGTAGGTTCACCCCTAAATTCTGGAGTAGATGTTGCGTCCAAATGATTTTGGTGAGTTATTGAAGAAGATTTATCGATAATGGGTGCACTAATCGTTCCCCAAAATTGGAGCCGACGAAAAAGCTTTACAAATTGAACCTTTCTTCTGACGAATTTAATGCTCATTTTTATTGTGTTTTCTTCAAATATGTGGTTCCACATTGTGTCAAAATGATGCTAAAAATATGTACATTTGTTGTGGCTGTGCTGTGAAAGCGAAGCCCTGTTTGCAGTTTTAAAATAGGCAGTGTAAAGATTGTTCATTTCTGTTCCTGGTAGTCTGAAATTTCCCAGCTCAACTGTAGCTTGATGGCTCTACCACTGTAATGATAACTAATTTGACTGGATGTTATTGTGATTTGTTTATTACAATGGTTGAAGCATTTTCCTGCATAACAATTTGCACGATTTCGAATCAGATTCTAAATGTCCATGTACTTTGGTTATAAGGATTTAGTGAAGCTGAATAAAGTTGTAGTTGGTATCATGGTATGTTCACTATCCTTTCATAGCATATGCCGTAATGGTATGCTTGCAGGGCAGCGGTGGCTACGATTTGGTGGATATCATTCAAAGTAGATCTGTTCAGGAGGTGGTGAGCGACCGGAAGTAACCACACAGATGGTGATGCTCCTTTTCAGAATTCAGATTGTCGTTGAGCGAACCTAGTTGAATTCGAAGGACGGGAACAACTATGAGCAGTTTTGTGGTGTTTTGAAATGATGAAAATAATATTAAACTGATAGTGGAGCCTTGTCAATCTACCAATTGTTGTAGTGGGCCTATTATTTTTATTCAGCGAAGACACAATGTGATGTAACGTGATGTTATCGGTAATGCAACAGGTTAAGGGATACTGAAACTGAATCCACTTCGTCCTAAGCCTAATGCCCGATGCAACAATATTCGATCCTTTTTCGGCTTCCTCGCGGTTATAACTCTCTTGGGTACGCCCTTGACTTTAACGGGTCTTACTCGGCAAAAAGGCGAACACAGCGACATGGGGTGAGGAGTCCAGATTGACCTCAGATGATTCAGAACGAGTGGTACTGCCGAGAACCTAGCTGGGGTCTCGATGGCTATGGAGTGTGGGTTTACCATTACGCCAGTCCAGGATGTTGTCCATTGACCAATCACCATAGATTTTATAGAACATTGTCGTTTGACTAGTCAGCGTTTCAGATTATCGGCCCACAATATGACATATCAACTCGCCCCACATATGCCTGTTAGATTTCTGTGCTGTCCATTTGTCACAGTAAATTCAGCGTAAATTTACACTGTAAATTGTCTTATTGTTACCGGGATATACGCGATATTATATATTTTGGCCTTTACGTTATCCTCTGTTACATTTCATTCGCGTGTTAGCTACAGCTGGAAACTTCTCGTTTGCCTTCAACGCGATCGGATATGCCGTTGGCCAAAGATCTCCTTCACCGCTCTGCGGAGGAAGAAGAACGTAAACACAAGAAGAAGAGGCTGGTGCAGTCGCCAAAATACTGTGTAATGTGGGGGAGATAGCGTGGTGAACGTAGGTGTTCCGGGTTCGAGTCACGCCGCCGGAAGTTCCTGGGCTCCTCATCGAAAATGATTGTGACATCGGGGAGTAGATCGAGGTGGATACCAGTTTAGGAGACCCCAATTAGTCGGTCATTACCAGGCATCCCCATTACCAATATATTTGTTCGTTACATCGAGTTGTGTGTCTTGAACAGATGAAAATATAATCTGACGATTATTGATTAGTTTTAATTATTATTGATGCTTCTTATCTACATGTTCGAGGCGCGAGGCCAAGGCCCTCTTTATATCCTTTCCAATGATATATATACAGATCCTTTCATTGTATTGAAGTAGTGTGGTGCTTATGAAGTGACAAAATCAATGATAATATACTAAACAGAAACTCAATCTTGTGGTGTTTTGAAATTATGAAATTAGAAATCATAATAAATAAGCAGACTCTACCATATGACGTGTTATAGTCACACTTTCTAGTTTGAAAATGACTCGACTTCACTCGAGTCAATTTCTCAAACTACGGAAATGACTCGACTCGAGTTAATCTGTGTATTGACTCGACTTGGAATCGAGCCATTGCGCGTGACTCGAACCAACTCATATGACTCGAGGCGAGACTCAGACGGCCAAGACCGACCTTTCACTGTAATTTTGAAGAATAGTAAAATAGCCACACTATTGAGATTTCTTCGATTGGTACTGGTACTTGAAAAGGCGACCAGGAACTGCAGCAAACGAGAAATTTTGTATTAATGCGAATCATTCGATATCACCAAACAGAGTTGTAAAAAGTGGGTTTAACAAGACTGTAACAGGAAACTGAGCAGTCAACACCATGACTTGGACTCGGACTCGAGTCATAATACCATGACTCGGACTCGATCCTTTGCTCGCTGACTTGGACTCGGACTTGACTCGTTGGTGAATTGAAAATGACTCGACTTGACTCGAGTCAAAACTATAAAAGTGAGATTGACTTGTGACTCGGAGCCTTGTGACTTGGTTACAATCCTGAGTTGCACTTAATAATTTATTATGATTATTTTTATCGATTCAATATGCTACAATACGTTGAAAAGATCTATCAAACTAGTAACTACCACCCTGACCCTTATCATAATATTAGTAGACCGTAGCTTTTCGCCTCATTGCTTTCGCGCTTCGCCATGATTTATGGGGAGATCCCCTATCGAGCTGGGGCCTTGGGGACATTTGGATGGACATAGATAGCCTAACTATGGCCTACGGAGATCAGTAAATTCGAAACATCCAGTTCAGCATTTTTAATTCCAACAACGTTTTCAACAATTTGCATCTAGAAGGGATATGCGGTCAATGCGAAACCAATAAAGATAATGTCCTGATAATGCTGAGGCTTCTGACTGCGGGGTGCGGACTTGATAATTTTGAATGTGTATCGAATGTGTAGACCAGTATAACTGTTCCTTGCTATTATAGCATGACCGGCATTCCAAAATACAGGATGGCATGCTAACCCAGGGGTATCTATAATGGTTCTACATTCAGGCATACAGCTCATCCCTGTGATACCGTAAGATACTCAAAGGAGTGTTTTTTTCTGCAGGGTATCTAAAACAATTGGTGTACAATATGGGATCCAGCATTCTTGATTATACAGATATCTATCAAGAAGTTCGGGGAGCTCTGGTAAGTGACAGCATGCGCTGATTGCTTGCGCGTTAGAGAGATGTTACTCTTCCGTATACGGAAAAGTTTTTTGGAACATCACCATTTCCCTGTGACTGGAATACGAGCAACTAAATTATCCCTTGTCAAACTTTCACTCACATAAGAGATAAGCTTCTTGGAGGCATATAACTTCAATATACCATTGAATAGTGTATTCATAATGAAATGAACCCAAATATTTTCGGCTGACACTCATCACAGATCACAGATAATAATTTGGTGGGTTTCAAATGTTTTACACCCAAAACAGGAGATCCGGGTCATTCTCATTATGGGAGTTGAGAACATCGCTCTATGATACATTCACTTGATGTGCATCACAAATTCAAGCGATCACTTAAATTTGATTTATCGTTTGAAAGTTTTATAACCAGCCTCCCACTAGTGAGCGAGGCTATTTATACGCATTAGCCATACAATAGCTGCACAATGCACATGCACAGCCAAAAACTTATGGGATTGTTCTTCATGCTCCGTAGCACGAAGGAAGACTTCGACTCACATCGAATAGCGTCGTATTCAAAGACACAAAGAATGGGAAAGTGGAGACTATTCAAATCGGAGACATAGAAGATGCCGTCTGGAGGAGAGTGGCCCGGGGTTTCGAGCTGAAATTGAGCCTCAAGAACGGACACTTTTACAAATTCGATGGATTCAAGGAAAGCGTAAGTCAAGAGTTGACTATCTCGTATATAATTTCGTGCAATTATTTGTGGATATCCCGTCCATCATAATCAAGCAAGTTCACAGGCATCATATCGACTGTATAGGATCTGAGAATTCCATTAAAAGTTATGGATATCTGCGCTTAGTATCAAATAGGAGCATGTACTTAATAATGTATTCACCCTTGACATGGCATCATCCTATGGATGCCATTTTTCTATTTTCTCACCATGACACTTTAACCGTTAAACTTCTATGTTTTGGAGATTGATGATGTTGGAGCTTAATTTATGATCTTGCCTTGTGGTATCGACTTTTATTGGTGTAGCAAGGCAGCGATGCTTTTGATATATTTAATCTGCAAATGGTCAATGAACATTGCACATGTACATGCTTTGCATATTAATTGATAACAGACGGAATTTAGGATCTATCCAAATTATGACTCTAAAAAGATGTTATTCTTTTTTGATTCTGTTGTTTTGGGTGTCGTAGACCGAAAGGCACATATTTCATCATGGTGATGCTTGGGGGACGCTTTGATTCAATGCTAGGCTGTATCACCAATTTAAATAAGGACAAAGTATCATATCCGTCTCTCTTTAAACCAGGAATTCGAAAGACTCAATAAGCACGTAAAGAACAATTTCAAGCTATCATTGGATCAACAGGAACTTTGCGCAAAAGGATGGAATTGGGGAGAAGCTAGTTTTAATGGTATGTTCTCGAACTGTGATTTTCCGGGTTTAGTTACTGACTACTGAACACTTGTCAAGGTTATGAGCTTCAGTTTGACGTAGACGCAAAACGAGCGTTTGAAATCCCGCTGCAGAATGTGTCGCAGTGCACGCCGGGTAAAAATGAGGCTTCTCTGGAATTCCATCAGAACGACGACGCGGAATTGTCTCTGATGGAGATGAGATTCTTTGTTCCGCCTTCTCAAAACGATGAAACGGAGACCGTACAGGTTTGTGCGGTATTTTTCATTCCATTTAGGCATCCATCTTCCCCATATACCTCTTATAACTTGGCTTGATCGTATTGCCAAAGCCTGGCGATAATTTGAAGACGGCGTTATCCCACCCCAATTTTGACTGACTGTATCATGCTGAATTGAATTACGATATTTATCCCAACCGAATGTAACCAAGTTGCTGAATATTATCTGTATTTGCTGAATGTAGGGCATGATCAGACTAGTTGACACTACCCAGAGTCATATCGATCTCACCCTGTCCTGCACCATTATTTTCCTTTGTTGTTTTTTCATCCACTAGTGTAAATTACTTTTTACAATTACGAATTACAAATTGTATGCATGACATAAAATAAATTTGCCTACCTGGGTTGGACTTTTATTTTTCAATGTGCTCTGACTGACTGAGTCAATGTATCATTAAACAGACAATAAGTTTATCTGGAAGTAAGGCCCTCTGTTGATTTCAATAATATAAGCCCTACCTTAGTAACAGTAAATGAATAAAAATAAAACTCGTCCCCTAAAATAATAATATAAATGCAGTCTATCTGTAATGATATATGAGATCTGAAAGATGTGCTGTGTTTTTTCAGGTTTTCTGTGACAATGTCATTGCCAAAGCCGACGTGTTGCAAGTAAAGGGTAATGCGATTTGCACTTTCCAAGACTTGCAATGTCTCACGCCAAGGTATGTTTTCTCTGATTTGCTCTGTGGATAACATTTAATCACTCTGTGTATTGAAGGGGTCGTTACGATATCAGGATGTATCCGAAATTTGTTCAACTGCACGGAAAAACTTTCGATTACAAGATCACCTATACCTCTATACTGAGACTCTTTCTCCTGCCGCACAGAGATCAAAGACAAATATTTTTTGTGGTACGCACGTACGCAATACGCATTCATTTTCATCGCGTCTATATTTTTGAAGTGCGTTGAAATGCTTGTGCAGAATATGAATATGTGACGTAACGTCAGATCTTGGAGTGGAATATATTTGGCCGGTATGAAATTGAACATGAAACGAACACAAAATAAAATTTCAACCTGCACTATTTTGAATATCTCTTTTACCCACCATAAACTATTCCTGTGACTGGGTGCCAATATTTCACACTTGGAAACTATGTCGACTACACATGACTTTGGAAGACTATTGAGACTGTTCGGTGAGCTGGTATTTCCCGCTTATTATTCGCACCCTACGGTACTAGGCAATGGGTATTAATCCTATTCTTTTCGAATGCATTTCTCCAGGTTAGTCTGGATCCGCCAGTGCGACAAGGTCAGACTCGGTACCATTTTTTGGTGCTTCTTTTTTACAAAGAGGACGAATTGACGGTGGAAATGACGTTGTCAGAGTAAGGCAATTGTGGCGCGCCGCCATTGGAAAAGTGTTTGCAATTTATTTCAATTTGTAGAGAAGAAATAGAAAAGAAATTTAACGGCAGATTGGAGAAGGAAATGTCGGGGCCGATCTACGACGTCGTCAGCAAGGTTATGAAGAATATGATACAACGTAAAATCACCGTGCCTGGTTCTTTTAAAGGGTGAGTATTGTATTTACTCTACATAAGATGTGTCCTATTGATGCAAACCGCAAGTGCTTTCTTGCTATGTATAAATATTAATTAATCTAACGTGTGAGACTGAGTATGCTTTCTTTATTAGTTTAGAGTCAGTAACATCTGCATCTTCACCATTGCAGTCTTGTTAGATATATGCGACCCCCAATACAGTGCCATAATATGGATCCGTTGCAAGCACTAGTCACATCTAATCTAAGATTGTGCTTACCTGAATTATGTGTAGAAAGTTGCAAATTTGCTATACGACCGTCAACGGTTGCGATTCTTCTTTAGTTCTATATTATCATGGAAGAGAACTAGCCCAATTAATCACATTTTCAAAGTCATAATAGCTACGGAATGATAAATATATAAGATCAATACTCCAACTAGAAATCAGCAGATCCAATTGTTCAAGTCCCCCAAGCGAACTTTACTGTTCAATCTGCTAATTTCTGGTTTGAGCATTGATTTCATCCAAATGTAAAATTCATTTCGTACCATGTTATGTTATGTTATTGACTGATATTTGTTCAACATCCGTTTCGAAAGCAGCAGTAATTTAGTACTCAAGCCTAAGTACAGCTAACCTCGTATACATATCTTATCAAAATCTTAAATTCCAGATTTCTCACTTCTGGTTCAAGACCAAGTGAATTTGACTATTGAATGTGCTCATTCTTGGTTGGAGCATTGATTTCATCCAAATCTAAAATTCATATCGTACTATGTCCTTATCTGGCTAATGACTGATACTGTTTCACCATCTGCATGAAAACCGGAAAGTATACAAAGCTAATCAGTAATACGTATGTCATCGAAATTTTCAAGCCAGGTTCATCCAAATTCACGCCCATCTCTGCTCCCTACGTAGCGTGCTGTGTATTCTTTACAGGGTGAACAGCGAGCAGTCCATCATGTGCACATACAAGGCTTCGACTGGGTTTTTGTTTCCTCTCGAACGCGGCTTCATGTACGTCCACAAGCCTCCGATTCACGTGCGTTTCGACGAAATCGCCTACGTCAACTTTGCGCGAGGCTCAGCCGCCAGCAGCAGATCGTTTGATTTTGAGATTGAGACACGCAGTCAGACTTCGTACGTCTTCAGCAACATTGAAAAGTATGACCGCCACCGTTGGGCATGTCTGGAAATTTTTGTTTCGAGAAATGATTTCGTTTTTCAACAGGAATTGCTACACATCGCTGTTCGAATATTGCAAGCACAAGGGGCTGAAGATCAAGAATATCGAAAGAGGAATGGTGAGGGTGTTTCGTTTCTCTAAGCCACGCTCTCGCTATGAAACTCTGTCGCATAATGTCTTGAAGGAGCACTGCGCTCTAAATATGATGTGGTCCTAAATGAAAGTCGAGACTGTGAAAAACAATTTAAAAGCTGTCACTTCCCCCAGGAAGCCACCCAATTAACACTGCATTTGAAAGATTTTCATGAAAAGTACCTTTCCAGTCCATCAATCTATTTCTTTTCCAAAAGAATATTAGAATTATAACTGCAGCTACACAGTTTTTTCTCCGCATTCGATTAAATTTATAACAATAGCTACACATATTTCTCCAAATTCGATTAGAATTGGAATTACTCAAGTCGTGAAAATTCAGACAAAGCAAGCATAGCATTGGACGTAGCAAGTGTCTACACAGCGAGCTTGGTTCGCTTCGCACTATACAGTTCTCCTGTAGCATTACATTCGAATTTAAATTAGAGCATAGAAACGTTTCACAAATAAGATTAGAAGTAGACTAAAGAAACATTTAACAAATTATGGCATTTCACTCAAGTTATACAGCTGTCCAAGTTTGCCTCTGCCCACAACGATCATGCTTGTATTCGTATTCGTCCCTCACTACAGGATGGCAGTGCGAACCGAGATTTCATGGCAAACAGCGACTCTGAAGACGAACAGCACGACGCCTACCTCGAGAGGATGAAGCAGGAAGCCGCCGATCGCGCCGAAGACGACGGCGACGATGATAGCGGCTCGTCGGAAGACGAAGATTTCAACCCTGGTGCCGAACCGCAGGGCGAGGTTTG
This sequence comes from Botryllus schlosseri, assembly GCF_051294905.1. Classification (NCBI taxonomy): domain Eukaryota; kingdom Metazoa; phylum Chordata; class Ascidiacea; order Stolidobranchia; family Styelidae; genus Botryllus; species Botryllus schlosseri. The sequence continues at coordinate 10,034,721 of NC_137251.1, read as the reverse complement.
ATTTTTTGTGAACATTCATGCATGCACGGGAGAGTAATCAGGATATGTGTGGGTATATCAGAGTACCTGAGTAATTCGATTCCGAATGAAGTGTTAGGTTACGATTTGAACAATCTAGTATCACTTATATAACGCTATAAGAGCAGGGCTTGGCACAACCGAGTACCTGGGTGATTTGATTCTGAATTGAGTGTTAGGCTTTGAGTCCAATCAAGTATTCGAGTCATGGTTGTAATGACTCCACTCAAGCCGCGATTTTTTTGGTGACTCGATTCGAGTTAATTTCAGTTTTGGCTCGAGTTGTACTCGAGTCATTGTGCATGACTCATGACTCGAGACTGAGACTAACAATTCATTGTGACTTCGAAGAATAGTAAAGTTACCACAATATTGAGCATTTCGTCTATCAGTCCTGATACTTGGAAAACAAGGCCAGAAACTGTTAAGACTGTGGAAATTTACGATGTTATGAATGCGAGCCATTCTATATCGGTGGAGCTGAGTTTAAAATGGTAGTTTGATCCGGATTGAATTGAAAACTGAACAGTGAACATAACGACTTGGATTCAGACTTGAGTCGAACACAATGGCCCGTATTCAAGAAACCTTACTCATTGCTCAAACTCAGTTTGAGTCAACATTTCGTGAGAATCGGTATTCAGAAAGCGAAGTGAGAGAACGAGTTTGAGTCGGACTAGAGTTGAACTTGGCGCTCTTTTGAGTTGTACTTTTGTGGTTATGGTATTCTGACAATCTGAGGTTGGAGTCAAGCTCAAAATGCGACGTTTGAGCAAGCGTTTTCCTAGTCTAGCCGTGGGCTGACTCAAGGCATTAATTATTCACTTTTTTACGGTTTGGCCGTGAATATATTGTGGAAATTGCGCTGTGAGGTTGTTTGCTGCCTGAATTCACAATTTCAACTATAATATATAGCAATGTTATAAGAAGGAAATCATCTCCTACTGCCGTATGGCATCGTGGTTGGCTGCGTAGGCTATTCCTAAATCTGCGGACATTTTTCGTCGGAAAGGCTTCCTAATGGATTCGCAAAAGCGGTTAATTCCTCACAACACTCTCTTTTATCATTTAAATGTAAGACGTAAAACATCAGGATATGTAAAAACGAATGGATGATGAATGTTATTGAGAAACCACACAAGCTGTTGTCTACTATAGCGCTCTTCCAATCCTATCAAGAGCCCAATCCGCGGCGATGCAGGCAGATAATACGGCGCCCCTGCAGACAAATGCAATGTACAATGGTAGATGACCTGGCGCTTTATGAATGTACGCAATGTTAGATCTTAGCAATACTGTTAATAAAACCGCCTGTCCCCGTGTAAGGTTGAAATATCGACAACGCGGTAGTGAGGCGGTACCACTACCCATCATCAGTAATCCAATAAATAACTTGTGCTTATGCCCGAAGACTTCAGGACGAAGTCTGATGTTTCATTATTTGAAAATATTTGCTTCGGCTGCTACAGTATGTCAAATAGTCCTCAAACTGTTATTGAGCTTGGAAGATATTATATATCTTTACCGATTTGAAAGGAATGGTATATGCGGCAAGCTATACTTGAATAGTTTGAGCTATATTGATAGTACGGGTAGTGATTACAGAAACCACGTTGTTATTTCGTCTGTACAAGCAGTGTAGAATCCTAATATAATGTGTTGACGTAATTGAAGGCAATACTAGGCATCCAACATCACATCTAAACCCGAGGATTGCCAGATCGCGAGCAATTAACAACCCGCAGACGTCCGCTAGCAGTCATCAGCACTCAAATCTATTGAGTAAAGACTCAAAACTGAGTAAAGCTCGTAATCTTGAAAAAATTGCAAACGCTCTCTCGAATCGAGCAGGACTCAGCCCATGCTCCGTTGAGCACGACTTGAGTTTGAGATAGAGACGTGTCTCTGACTACGGGTCTCTACTAACTGACTTGGACTCGGACTTGACTCGGTGGCGAATTGAAAATAACTCGACTTGACTCGAGTCGAAACTATAAAAAGTGAGATTGACTCGTGACTCGGCACCTTGTGACTTGGTTGCTACCATGATTCGAGTATCACTCATGATAACATCACGATAGTATGAATGATGCGGAAAGCTCAAAAATGCGACCACAAAAGAAAAGAATGCCAGTTAAATATCAAAATAAAGAGATATTGCTATTTTTTCGACCATACCTATTTCATCGTACTTTGTGACACTGCTATAGGTTCATCACGAATTTACAGATATGTCATTTCGATCGACATGTGTAGCTCTGTATTACCGGTACATGTTTTTTATGCTATTATATGACCAATCGAGATTTAAACTTTCCACAGTTGGAAAATACTAAACTAATTCTTGTTGATAACTTAACTCTTAGTGTCAAGGAGCTTATAATTAATTTCAGTGCTCGAAAAGATCATGTCTCACTACTCAACTCGAATCATGTGAATTAATACACAACTCAGATTCCGGTACGTTGCGCCGGCCCTGATTGTAATGAGCTATAAATTTACGTCTACTCTAGTAGACCATCTCTGCATGATGGCTCTGCCTAGCTACACCTAGGCTGCTGATGGGCAATATCGGCAAATAGCTATCTGTTTTGCGAAGGTCCGCGACGAGTTTGATTCTGACGCCGTCAACACCAGCGACGACGAGGGCAACTCCGGATCGGGAAGCGACGAAGAGAAAAAACCAAAGAAGAAAAAGAAGGAGAAGAAGGAGAAAAAGCGAGAGAAGAAACGAGAGAAGTCGGAAGGGAAAAAGAAGGTAACACAGTGGTCGACGGTTTGAGCTGGCTCTCGATGTCAAGTGAGCTACAGTGACGTTGCATGCACAGGCTGTCTGTGACAAAATACTTCTACTTTTTCGAAGTACTGGTGACCTGGTGTAGGTTTTGCCTACTTGTTCTACTTTTAGACTACTTCTACTTAACCTTAAACTTAACATAATAGAATACTCACTTTTCTATTTACTCGGAAATCACGGCATCTACTTGTCCTCCGTCGAAATTTACAACGTTACTTATAATTATGCAGTACGTTGAGCTTGGGCTGTTCGCCTAGGATATTTGAATTTTCATTCCAGTAACTTTGTATTTGGTGATACAATTGTTGATATACAATGTTCTTTTCAAATCTGTTGTAGTTGTTGACGATTACCCCTGACAAGTGTTCGGATAATTCGGATATTTTATGCTTTGTCCTGTTGACTTCAGCGTGCCACGAAAGACGTTAACGCCCCCAAAAGGCCGACTTCGGCGTACATGAAATGGTTCTCCGATAACCGCCCGAAAATCAAGGAAGACAATCCAGGTGCGAGCATGACGGATCTCGCCAAAGAAGCGGGGCGATTGTGGAAGGAAGTACCAGACTCGGAGAAAGAGGTACGATTCAGTCGTGGCGATTTGGTGTGGTTTTAAACCGGTGGTCTGCGGCAAGTTTCCCGCCAGTCCGCCAAATATATTAGAGTTCTAAAATGCAAGAAGTTGGACGCTTGTCCATTAACTATAGAAATAAAACATATTTTAAATGGATTTGGAAGTTTGGAACTGCATGGTGCCGTAATAGAGAACTCATGGTCTACTGTAAGTGTAGGTCACAATGGTGCAAGTGTTATATGAAACTGTAGCCAATAACTCGTTTCAGAAAAGTTATATGATAATGATAATAATAATAACAAACTTCGTTGAATTCCAATGAAACAATTAAGCGACACTTGACAGTGTCATAGAGGCTAGCAAACAAAGGGCACCGAACCATCCTAATCACGTTACTTGTCTTTAACGAGACTTTGTGAGCTTTGCCTTCTTCAGTATAAATATCTAATATCAAAAGGCAGCATGAAATTAAGTGTCCAATACTTCATCCGACCTGCAGACGTTTGTCGCAATTAAATGTTAAGGTTGATTTTGATCTTGAATGGTTTACCGGTTTGCAGCAATGTTCAAAAGTTTTTCCGGTCCGCGAGATCAAAATGATTGCGTGGATGTTTTTAGGTGTACGCTCGGCGGTACGAAAAAGAAAAGGTGAAGTATGCCGAGGCGATGAAAGATTATAAAGCGTCTGGAGGAGGTGCTAAGCCATCTTCCCCTCGGTGCGTCCTGGCTATTTTTCCTTTTTTGTTACAGTCATGTTTCATTTTCAGCCACCATATTATTGTTATCAATTATAATTATCAAAGTAATTGCAATCGATTAATTTGTGTATCTAACCATTTTTTTGTTTGATAAGGATGAGAGATAGGATGAGAAGTCCCCCCTCCCCCGCAGCAGTCACTAACTGCTCTACATTCGATACGTGCTTTAATGCCTGATGGCAAATTTATTTGTTAAAGCGCTTTCTCGGTTGTAAGTAAGGTTGGTTGGGCACAATATGTTTGTAATGATCCATGTCGGGAATTGAGAGATTTTCGAGTACTGCAGAATTATATGCCCCTTTCCGCTAAAAGTTCTGTTATCAATTAGAATTAAAGTTTCGATGCCTTTTGCTCAACATGAAAGCCTCGGAACCTCAGGTCTTATCACCGCATGCGAAACATATTGTGTGAAGCTTGGCACTTTAGCGGAAATATGAAGAAGTGATCAATCCACAACATTGTAAAAATACCAAATTATCTTTTCGATGTGTAGTACTGGCGTTAATTTCTTTGCGGTCATCCGATCCAGCTTTCGAGCGAAATATAAGATCAGTCTTTTTTATTTTGGAGATGCGCCCGTAACTCCAATCGTACTCCCTCATAATCCACCATTGTCTAAAATTCCATTTCCCCTCATTCAGATCTGATTTCTGTCATCTATCTTATCGCCACACAATACCTAAAATTCAGTACACTTTTTAAAATGTTTCAACTCTCCTTATCTAATCAAATCTGATTGAGGTTCACTGGACAACTAGTCCAAGGTCGACATTTCACTATATTCTGATAGCTATCAGCTAGTCAACGGTCTATTATAATGCGATATCTGGCACACCCCATCAAAGGGGTTCACCCTGTTGTGTAAGATAGACCTGGGTGAAAAGCACTGTTCTAGATACATTTGGAAACTATACTGGCTCAAGCGAGAATGGTAAAACCAAAGATTATACCAATTATTTCCTGTAACTTGCGGTTGCATATTGCTCGTGTGGTCTGACCAGGTACTGATTCTAATTTTTTAAAAGGCCCCCGAAATCATCATCGTCCGCAAAACCGAAAGTCAAGTCGCCGGGTAAGGCTGGAGTGTACAAGAGTAAAGAATTTATTCAAGATAGCGGCTCATCGTCGTCAGATTCTGACGCGGGCACTGCGCCGGTGTCTACCGCTACTGTGAAGGTAATTTTCATGAATCTCGCAAGACATCCACTCTTTTAACTTGGAAGTACGTACAGACTAAGCCAGTGGTTCTCAACCAGTGTGTTGCGGCACACCAGTGTGTCGGTTGGACTGTTCAGGTGTGCCGCTTGTAAATGTGGTGAATGAGGTCGACGTTTCACACCAGAGTTTTTGTAAGACATCGCTTATATAGATCGCAGGGTGATGACGAACCTTGAGAAACCTTCAACCCTTAGGAAGGGATTCTATAGTAGACCTCTGTCTGAAGCGAACCCGGGACCCATTTGTGTTGCAGTGGTGCAACATAACACCAGAGGTCTCAAACTCAAATGTGCTCGCGGGCCGATTTCCTACTTTTTGATGGCACCGCGGGCCGCAGCACGAATAATAGCGGAATTCAATGTATTTCCAAGTAGGCCTCATTTGAGGGTACCTTGCAGACTGACATTGCACACGCATCGTGAAAATGTGATTTACCATCGTTAATTCATGCTTGGCTCGAAAAAAGAAAATTTTTAGATATTTAAATAAAATTGTTGCTGTACTTGGATAGTTTGTCAAAATAATTAGTTGTAGACACCATGCGAGAGTACCAATGCATCACGGCATCGTAAAAGCTGTCGCGTTATAATTTTGCAGCCGGTGGACATTTGACGTGTCGCAATTATAGGTAGAATATTAGAATTTTACAAAGATTGATCTGATATCAGAGCATTGGAGCAGTACAGTCTAATCCGGGCTTCGAGTATACTCCTGAAAACTAGGCTATTTTTCCCTTCGATAGGGTGCTGTGAGGTCAAAAAGGTTGAGAACCACTGGACTAAGGCGTTAGTGTAATGAGACTCAGAGGCAGGTAACGGATTATACCCTGCTTCGCGAGCTGCTACGAATGCAATACATGCAATAACAGTAAACTATGTAATTCGCTACGTCTGGGTTTACATTACGTACATTCCACTGTCCAGTCCACGCATCTGCTATATCATGGCAGTCGAGATTATGCAGCTGCGTTTAAAAACATTTCAGGCGGAGAAATCGTCGGACTCTGACCGCGGAGCCTCGGAATCTGAAGCCGAAAGCACCCCGCCAGAGTCGGGTGACAGCGATTAAATTCCGGATCGAAGGGCTTGTGGAAAATTTGTTTTGGCGAGATCGACGTTGAAGACCCCGAGAAAATTGAACTCTGGTCGATAGACTGAATCTCTCTCTGTGTCTTTGCAAATATGACCAGACTGCTGCGCCCTGATCGGGATGGGATCTGGCGGTGTCAATTTAGTGAAATACACATGCCTCCGGCCTCATTTCAGTTATCCAAATCACACCGGATGTGTTTTAGACGGTTTTACTGAAATTGCCAATGTTCTTTACTGAATTGAAAGTGTTTGTGGTGTATTTTGATACGTTTACGTGCGATGAGTCCAAGTTCTGAAGTGATGAGTCAGAAACCAGGATCTGAAATTTCAGTGACAATGCTGGACTCTTGGTATTATCATGCTATACGTGGTCGATTATTTGATAACGTTGTTGCTCTAGTTTTCAGCAACTTTAAATTGACTGAATAAATCTGTTGTGAATTAACTGTTGTCGTGATAGATGAGTACTTCCAATGCTTATGTGGCCATGGTCAATGGTCATGCAGGTTTTCTGCACTCCTACGATTTATGAAACCGAACTACAGACTTTTTATGTTCTATACTTCTTCGAGTTAATAGCAGCATTGCGACGGACTTGCTGTGCCTGAAGTGTGATGGTAGCTAACCAAGTATTATGGGTTGCGCTGTGCCAGTAACTTGACCTTGTGTCCGCTGCTGTCCTGGTAGTGAATTGTTGACCCACAGATAAACTCGATACAGTTTAACCAGGTGCGTCATTGTCGTAGGTAGCCTAAAGGAGTCTCGTGTCTTAAAACCCAGGAAACCAGTCTGTGTGCTGCGTAACCGGGACCGAAGGCACATGTTTTCAGCCTTTTTCCGCCCAAATGAACAATGATTTTGAGCCCACACTGTGGGGTAATCGATGCAACTTATGGGGGTGGGTGGTGCTTTCTATATGAATTTGGTTTCTCTATGCATCTGGTCGTTAAATATTTTTTGAATGAATTCTGTCAATAATGTTGGTTCCATATATTGCTATATAGATACTACTCTTCGCCCACATGATCAGAGTTAGCGTTAGAGCTGGTGGAGGATGATGATGAGTTCGAAATTACAGGGAACGTAATTGTACATCGTTAAGTCATGTTCATGTCCTACCGATACGATTAATTATCAGCCTTATGCCGGTGCGCATCACGTTGCTTTATAAACTCCCAGATCCAGTGGTTTCCAACCTTTTATGGTCGCGACTCCATCTCCAATTTGAAAATGTTCCTTGGCCCAGATCAAAATTTGACGAGCTGATTACTAAAAGAAGTCAGCACCTTTGCCCGGACTTACTCACGAGCTATTTTGGAAGCTGATTACGTTCAACATATTCGCAAACCCCAGAATAAAGGCAAACGACCCCCACGTTTGGAACCACTATCGTTGAATAAAGCATCTAAACGGCCGCCGTTAACGATCTCTAGGAATATACCGTTCTCCTATTATTGCGATTACAATTAGGCTTATTCCAGTAATTGAAGGTTGCTTTTATTTATATTTTATTGCAGTTTTTGCGAGGGTGGTGGTCTCCATATTAAATCAATAAATGTAATGGTAAATTGCGCGCAGCGCGAAGAAAACTATCATACATCAGCATAAATAGTCCCAAAAATAAGGTTTTTATGTTGATTTACGAAAAAATTATTAGCCTACGTCAAGTCTTCAAAATTGCGGACATTTGGCATATTTTAGAAATTCCTCCCGGAGGCTAGATTGAACAGTGAAATTCCGGACATGCCCGGGAAATTCCAGACGTAGGGCAACCCTACGTTACGGCCACCACTGGGGTCCGCCACAGTGTGTAGATTTCCATTACGTACATGAGTTGAGTACTGACCAGTTTACAAATCTATCCATACACTACTTTCAACTGCAGACAAATCTTATAGACGTACAAAAATATAGTCAAGTATTACCATTTCGACTATCTAATATGAACCCTTCGAATTGACTTGAAAGTAGTAACAGGTTTGTTTCGCTGGACATTCCAAGTTAATGTCCGTTTCACCAATATCACTGCTCGCGTTCGTAATTTCGCATAAAAATCTGCACATAGCCTACTGGTAATTTGTATGCACTTAGCAATCTACGTTGAATTCCTTGACGTACAGACCTAGCCTGCATTTCTATGATTCATCCTGCTCATATGAACGCAGCCAACGATCACTGTTTTTGTTGGGAAATCATAAAAGATTTTGCAGCATGACATATCTGATTACAGCAACAGTGAGTAATTTTGCAATGTATAATCACCAGAGGTGATCAAAGTAGTCAAGAAAGCTACTCAAGTAGAAGTGGAAGTAGCGACGAAAAAATCTACTCAAGTACGAGTAGAAGTAATTTTTCCAGAAACAACCTAAAACTACTTGAAGTAGAAGTAGAATTGACTGACTTCAAATCTACTCAAGTAAGTAAGTAGTTGTGAAAACGATCGTAATTCGTTCGCATGGATTGTCAAAAGATGCAAATTGAGCTACGCGAAAGGTGCCGAGCTTGATTCATGTTGATTCACACCAGGAGGTATCCAATTTTCGACAGCATAGGCATTCGTCCGCATCATGGGATGAAAATGCTAGTATTGATCTGGAAATGCGATACTAATCCTCTGTATACTCAAACAGCACGTTTTAGAAAATATCATGGAATCGCACCCTCCTCCATATTATAAGGCCCGCAGTTTGGTCAAAGCGCAATACGTAGAAGTTCAATCAATCGATCAAGTTTATTAATATTTTCATCGTTTCAAAACATCACAAGACTGCGATATAATGAAAAGATAGGAAGGTGTCGAAACAACTTGGAGTAGCCTTTAATATCAGATACCCACCTTAGCCTAGGCGAAGTAAAGAAGAGGCACGCACACTGAATGAATAGTAATGCAGAGGATATAAGACGCAAGCGACAAAATGAGGTGGCATGTGGCGGAGGGTGAGGTCGATGTTAGTTCGTGGTCCGGTAATCCTGAAGATTGGCCAGTATTCAAGTTGTATAGGATACGATAAAAACAGCTTGCGCGATTAGTAAACGCTAATAAAAAATATGGTGCATCGTAAAAATGCCATATTGTGTAGCTTTATTTCCGGAAATTCAAGGCATTGCTACACTTGCTTTTATATACTTCAACATATCGAGACAAAAGAACTGATATTAATTAGAACTAAAAGTATATGATACTGGGAATTGAAAGTGAAATATAAATACTACTTCTAAAAGCGGAAATGTATTTAATGTCGTTAGTCAAGAAAGTTTCAAGGTGGTATGCTAAAACAGCTCTAAAACCAAAAAAAGAGTCAGAGTCCACTTTTCAAGAATAGCACACGCCATGGACTGCTAGATTACGATACGATAAGTAAATGCTAGATTGCGAAACATCAGTTTCAAACGTTATGATGAGCCATATATACTGTGATGAAATATTTCATATGGGCGAAGGGCGACAATGCGGTGTGAACGGAACCACACCAACACGCTACCTAAATTACATTCACCGATACTTTCGTGAAATCATACTGGTTATTCCGCATCCACTGCGCGCGAAGCGCGACGAAAATTTTGAGCTTTACTCAACTTTTATGAAAATTAGATGTTGATAGTCCCTGAAAACAGCCCCGAAATTCCTCAGGCTATCTTCCTGATTGGAGGATTAAATTACTTCTACTTGACAAACTGAAAATAGCGAAAGTAAGTAAGTAGATCACAAAATATTACGAAGTAGAAGTAGAAGTAGTGAAAATCAGATCTATTTAAGTAGGTACGAGAAGTAGAGGAAAATTACTTGAGTACTTCGAAAAAGTAGAAGTATTTCGTTACTGACCACCTCTGATAATCACGTACAAATGAGATTAGAAATGAAGTCAATGAATGTATAATGTATATGACACTTCTAACTGTTCTAGTATTATTAACAATATATAACTTGGACCAGGGCCTTGCTTTGCTTTGGCAGGGATTGCTTTGCTTTGATCCGTTCTTATTTTGAGGATTACACCCTCAGCCATCCGGTAGGCTTTACACACTCGCTGTATCCAAACTATAATGTTATTTGTTACTGATGGTCGACTCTACAAGGAATATAATGACACGGAACCAACGACTCATAGATAACTCGGATGCTCAATACGAGTCATTTTTATCAGGATATCAGCACCATTTCCGATTTCAGGGTCACGTCTATGAATCGTGTGAACTTCTCGTATAACTCTGTCTGACTTTTTATAATTTGCGTTTCACTCTGTGCATACTCCCTTCAACAATTAGTAACGCCGGAGCAGCTATAAATATAGGGGTGAAAAGTAAGCTAATGAAAAGCTAATGAAGCTAATGAAAAGCTAATTAAGCTAATGAAAAAGTAAGCTAATGAAAAGTACGCTAATGAAGCTAAAAGCTAATGAAGCTAGTAACTATGCTGTAGCGCGGGGGCCTTTCGACCCGCCTGGCGGGAGCAGACCTTCTAACGTGGCCCATGCATTTCAAAGGGGAGTTTAGACTTTGAAAATTTTCGAGCTCGCCTATACTTTAACGTGGGCGACATAACTGCCGCAACTTTGCCGCGCGTCGCCTACCCCAAAACACGCGGCCCTATGGCAAACCGCCTATACTTGCTCGGATCGGTCCCAGATTTCGTGTGAGCCTAGTCGTGGGGGGTGTTTGGCCGAGAATTTTTTTTTTTAATTTTCCGAAAATTTTTTCGGACTTTTTTTTCGGACAATTTTTTTCAATTTCGTCGCCATGTTAAAGGATAGGGAAGTTAGACTTGGTTGTTTTTTCGAAAAAAAAAATTTAAATTTTTTTTTCGATTCCCACTTTTCTGGTATCGTTCGACGCAGCGGACGCAGTAGAACACGCCGGTACCCTCGGCGTGGCTCTAGGACAGTGGTCGGGAACCTATGGCTCGCGAGCCATATATGGCTCTTTTGGGTACAAGATATGGCTCTTTGAGAATTTTTTAATTTTATATCTTATTTATCAATATTGCAGCAACTTGTTAGTAAATTTTCAAGACGACGAGAACAACTATTCTCGAGGCAGCACAAACATGTCTTTGAAAGTTCAAGACAGTGGGGCATTCGGGATTAGGGGCACATACCACCCTCTTTTCAAAACCCACAGATTTAAGTTGCTGTCACACCGGCGATTAACACCGCCCGCGAATTCGATCTACCAACCATAGTGCGCCTGGAAATCTTGGATTGCACGATACCTTGATTGACAAAAGAAAATAGCAGGCATGGCGACACTTGTAGGACAATGGAGTATTCAAATACACAATGTCTTCCTGATCTACACCGAGAAATAAAATGTCGTGGAAGTGATATTCACAATTTCAAACTCAAATTAAAAACAACGCCATACCTATCCGTTTTCTTGATTGTATATTAGCTTTCTAGCATCGACGTAAAATGTAGATGTGTAACGCAACGCTACGTTACGCCGAATATTTTAGGAGTCGATCAATACTTAGATTTTCAAAATCAGCGCGACAATTACATTTGATTAATATCAATGATTAGAAATTCTAAGCTATTTACGATGAGTTGGGCTGTCAGCTGTCACATGTGAGGCTTGATCCGTCTGTACCTCACCTGAGTCTTACGTCTCCTTTCGCGCTATATTTTCGAACACAAATATGAAAATACGGAGATTTTGGGAATAAAAATGTTCAAAATCCAGTCATTCATAAACATCGATAGAAGATACCATAACCATTGAAGGGATCACAATTTTACCGACGCCATCTGAGACACTGTCTCACTTGCCTCCCCTAACTCCACGACACCGAGGTGTCACACGGTGAGTAGGGCCTATACTGCAGTAGTGACCATTTTTGACTCCACCTACCCATTGAGTAGAAAAAATATGACGCACACTACGAATCCCATGTACTAGTGCTACCAGTACGTCACTGACGTTCAATTGTGGCGTAACAGTTGATTGACATGTATGGCTCTCTGAGAGTTACAATTGAAAATATTGGACCAAAATGGCTCTTTGGCCGAAAAAGGTTCCCGACCACTGCTCTAGAAGGTCGCAGAAATATTTCAGATTTTTATCCTCGTTCTGTTATCAGGAGCTCGAATCGACTATTCGCTTAGCTCAGGGGTTCTCAGCCCTTTCTTGGCCGTGGCCCATTTTCCGGTTTTAAAATGTGCTGTGGCCCACCTGGTATCTTAGAGTCATAATCCTGTTTAATGTGTGGTCATAGACAGCGCCGATATGCCTATTTCTCTAAAATATGCGCATTTTTCTCAAACTGATGATTAGGGCGATTTTTTTTGGACATGTCAAAAAAAGTCAAAATTAGGTCAAAATTGTAGCGTTAGGTCAAAATTTGTCAAAATTGTTTACAAAGTCAAACATTTTTTAACCTCTGCATTTCGTTTGTATCGTAGATTTTGCGCTGTCGGTGAACTTATCATTTGATATTTTACAGCTTGTAGCCCACTTTATAGGTCTACCGTTGTAAACTGTCCATCGTCTGCCCATTGTGAATCATAAACGGTCAAATGAAACAAATAGTGACATGGTTTTATGGTCAACGTGCTGCAATATCCTAACTGAAGCAAGACTGCTTGGACATCGCATGATTGTTATATCAAGTAGCGCAAGCTGAAAAATTGTGATATAGACAACATTGTCAGAATGAAGCAACACGGTGTGTCACCAGCAGTGTGCACACAACTTCAGTGTTGTCAGCCAACAACTGCTGCTGATGAAAGTTCTTTCTCCATTCTTGGCAAGCTACTTAGTAAGGACATGCAGACACTTTCTACTCGAGAATGTAGGAAAGTATCTTTCGTTCGTTGTACTACAACAAATTTTAATTATTTCCACCATAATACGTAATGTAACTACTGGAATTCTTCATAGGGCCAGATTTCGTTCAAATACTAGTTTTTTCATGTAAAAATTTGTCAGATTTTAAGCCAAAAACGTTTATTAAGACCAATCTACTTTGTAAGGACAGACAGTTCCAACCAGAAATGAACATAAGTGGTACAATTTTAACATTACGTGCGAAAACACCTAATTTGCATACGTGAGGTCAAAATTTGGTCAAATTTCAGTTTTTTTAGGTCAAAAAAGTCAAAATTTAGATCTTTTAGGTCAAAATCTTCCGTTTTTTAGGTCAAAAAAATCGCCCTACTGATGATATTAAAATCATCAGGGATATGAAATCGCCGAAGCGCGAAAAAAAATTTCAAGTTGAATAAATATCCTCCAACAAACGTCCAACGAAATAATCTTAGGCCCCGTAGAGCTCCCCCAATTGGGGTGTGGGTGCGGCAGTTACGGCCCTGATAGATCATAAGCTAAAACTCCTAAGTAGATTATTTTCGTCCGCTGCTCCATTCGCGTCGCGAAACACAATGATCAGATCCCCGCACTGTGTGATTGGGACTTTAGTGATACTATTATGCGGAAAATTATAATCATTCTAGGCAAGCATCGAACAATTCATTGGTGAATGGGGTACTACAGGGAAGTGAAAAAAGATTTTTCAATATGCATGATGTACTTTGTATGTCTTGCACCAAAACAACTGAAGTTGCGATGTCAGAATATTCAATCCAATGATACAATCAATTCCTGTGACTCGTTCATTATGTACAATGATTTCCAGGCCGGACATTTCACACCGACTTCAAAGATTGATGCGCTCCGATAAATCCTCAATCCATTAAGATTCGTTGCGGTGGTGCAGTATACCTCCGCAAGAAGTTATTAATAATTTGCAATTATGGCTATTTTTAGCTTACAATAATACGGCCTGCCGAAGTACAGTAAATCTGTAGATCAATTGCACTTCATTGCGAGTTCATTGCATACCCCTTTCAACGGCATACGACATATGACCCTGCCGGAATACTTGGTTCCTTCAGCATTATCTTCCAGTTATTATACGCTTGAAATTATTTTAGTTGCTGTCAGCCGAAGGTTGTCATAGCCAGTAGAAAAAGCCACCGTTTCTCTCAAACGTTTTTGATTTGTACATGCTGACTTCATACGCGCCACTACGTCTAATCAGAGTCGGATGAAAAGCTTTATGTAGCCTATGGATAATTAGATAATACGAATATATTTTTAGCGACGAGCATAAGAAATGTAACTAAACTTACAATAATTCTGAAATTTTCTAAATAGCTCTGTGGCCCACCCTTTGAGAACCTCTGACTTAGCTCTACGACGCACAGGAGCCGAGATACGACGTTTCGTGTTATAACTCGGCTCCTGTGAGGCCCAGCCCCAAGCTCGACCACTCGTTGGAAGCGCCGCAAAGAGACGAAGCCGAAAGTCCGAAAATATTTTCGGAAAATTTTTAAAAAATTTATCGGCAAACACCCCCCACGACTAGGCTAACACGAAATCTGGGACCGATCCGAGCAAGTATAGGCGCTTTGCCATAGGGCCGCGTGTTTTGGGGTAGGCGACGCGCGGCAAAGTTGCGGTAGTTATGTCGCCCACGTTAAAGTATAGGCGAGCTCGAAAATTTTCACAGTCCGAACTCCTCTTTGAAATGTATGGGCCACGTTAAAAGGTCTGCTCCCGCCAGGCGGGTCGAAAGGCCCCATGCTACAGCATAGTTATTAGCTTCATTAGCTTTTAGCTTCATTAGCTTACTTTTTCATTTGCTTAATTAGCTTTCCATTAGCTTCATTAGCTTTTCATTAGCTTACTTTCCATTAGCTTACTTTTTCATTAGCTTCATTAGCTTTTCATTAGCTTACTTTTCATTAGCTTAATTATCTTTTCATTAGCTTAATTAGCTTTTCATTAGCTTAATCAGCTTTTCATTAGCTTAATTAGCTGCATTAGCTTTTCATAAGCATTGCATGTACAAAATAAAGGCACCCGAATTTAATGCAGTCGGACCAGAAGTAACAATTTAGCAGTTTTGATCCACGATTTCAGAGTGACCTGACTATACTCACCACAGATGTCGGAAATCCGAGGTTTTGCGGTGTAGTCAATCAATCATTCAGCGGTACTAATCTTTGCATCCGCTGAAGACATACAATGTACAATGTGATACACAACACACATTGCGGTATAGTGAACAGATAGGACGATTCCGAAACAACAAAATACGATCTCTCAATTGGGCATACACCTCAGCCCAATGCGCGATGCAACATATAATATAATAACTAGGGCAAGTTTTTGTTGCCGCCACATCCGTGGAAAGTTGCACTTATTTTTCACAAAAGTTGCATTTATGGACTGGACAAGTTCCTTGAAATTACTCGAATCGATCCGTATCCAAGGCACTGTAGCAAAGCTCAGTGTTTACGACTTAAATAAAATCAATAGCCTGAAAAAATTGACCCATTGGAAATATCATTTTCGGCAGTCTAGCCCGAATGTACGTCTAAACAGAAAGGACCTCAAATTTAGACGACAGTGAAATAAATCAGGCGATCTATTTACAAATAGTGCAAAATATTTCCGGTAAAAAGTTAGTTGCATGAAAAATCGAAAAAAAAATGCAAAACGTTTCGTGTAAAATCGAAAAGTTCCTAAAAGTTTCGATATAAGATTCCTCCAAACAGCTGAAAACACCATACTACATAACTTTTGAGTATTTAGGAAGCTGCCGGAAGCTGTAAAAATGAAAAAAACTTGCCCTAGTTGTAACTTTATCTTTTTTTAGGCTTCCTCGCTCTCTTTCATTCTCTTCCTTGATCGGGTCTTTCTATGAGCTTTTCTTTGTAAATGCGTTGTTAGAACAGTGACGTGGGAAGGAGGGCCCGGATAAACCCCTGACACGCTTCGGATAGTGCGTATGCCGAGTGTTGAAGCGGGACATCCAGCGTCGATGGCCGTGGAATTACCTCTATGCCACGTCCGCCGCCATACATGAGAACCGGGATGGTTTGGACCAGTGGTTCCCGACCTTTTGATCTTAATTCCCCACTTCCAAATGATTCCGAGCCTTCATTCCCCACCTATAATCTCGATATCCACCCATTAAAATGCTATACCTCCAATGAAATTTTGCAAGACTTTGCTTAGTAAATAGTGCGAGCTATAGATGATTGTTAGGATCCCCGGAATTACTCAGCACAAAATAAAATTAACGTAGCAGTGAACTGGTAACCGTAAACGCACCTCCGTAAATATATGTATCTACCCCGGCGCGCAGCCAACAGAAAAATAGGAGGAGTTTGAAAATTTTCCAACTGTTGCGGGGTAGCATCAATTAACATACGTCGATGCCGAATAATACATGGGTCAGATAAACTTCCTGATGTTGACGACCTCATGCGTGCGATATATATTTAGGCCGCCGTTAACTACACTTTAACACGCTACTAAAAGAACTTGAAATAAAATAAATATGTAATTTCATTTGTAACGAGTCCGGACGTGCTATCAATTATCAAGTCCACGACCTCCCTTGCATAAATATTCAGCTATATGAGTTATATTATCACAACGAATCAGAATTCTTCTATCACCACCTTTCGTGACCGATGACGGTGTACAATCGAATAAAAACACTTGCTCGGGATCGCGTGTCGCTATCCAGGCGATTCTCGCTAATTGGAGGCACTGATAATATGAATCGCTGAATTGCAAATGAACTAAGAAATATTAAACATACGATCGGCATTTAATAAAGGAGAATATTACTGCAAAGATTTTTCAAAAGTGAGTCTACTCCCCCACATCCCGAAATTCCCCGCCGGCTGGGAACCACTGGTTTGGACGGTTTTTACAGAACATCATTGAATTTTTATAAATTTTAGATTATAATGATAATTTCTCATAGACTCTGCACCATAATGTGATTACTTTACCGAAAATAGTGTGGCGATTGTTTTTTTGGATAATTATGAACTGGTTAGAAAATGCCTCAAAACTATTAAAGTGGATTTCCAGTGTTGCATCGACCACGGCGGTAAACACTCGCGGCAACTTCGGACAGCATTCAAATATTTTATTTATTTCAGTACCCTTATCTTTCACCTTAATTCAACAGTGAAATGGAATGCACAAAGAGAATTCGTAGTTAATTAGTATCATCTCATATCGCAAGAGAGAAAATTAAGTGGGAACCCAAAGTAGCCATTTGCTTTTTCGAATCATTTTCACATGTTGTGGGAGTACTATGGCTATTTGAGAGTTTCCCTCGGCATGAATATCTGAATTCCCGGCTAAACGAATGAGGGAGATTTGACATGCTTTCCGCGGATACGTCGGACATTGTGAATATCAAGATACATTGTTATTATGGAAAGCGATGTGTGAAAAAGTTGTTTATAAATGTGGACGCGGATTTTGAATAATTGTAAACCGATTTAGTAAACAAAAAATTAGTCGCGCGCGTTAGGCTTCACGCCACAAGACAGAAAAAATTCCAGTGCTAGCCAAAGGGGAATTTCATTGCCTTGTTTACTTTGTTGGTATTATAGCCGATATATGCGTTAATGGGCTTGGAAGTTTCGAGCCATGCTTAATCATACATCAAGTACCGCCCAAGGCTCAAAAACAAGCTGAATGTCACATTATGTATGTATTTTCAAAGAAATTCGTCATATTAGATCATTTATGTATGGAGCTAGTTGATGCTATGCTGAATTACAATCAATTCGAACTAAAGAATCTGTTCGAATCTGTTCGAATTCTGAGATTATAGAAACGAACAAAGTAGAATTCTATTAAGTAATAGGTGGGAGACACATTCCTGGATATGACCGACGAGGGTCAGACACATGTACCGTGATTCTTGCTGACAATTTAGACGTCTGGTTATAGAGCGTGGGCTATAAGTTATAACGCATTGCCTACGACTAATATAGTATGAGATGGTGAATTATTTCGACAGCATAGCACTGCATTTCTTTGGAATATGAGGTTATTAGGTCTAGTTTTCTGCATCGCATTTTCAGTTATATACTTAGCTCAAGGTAAGAAACGGATATTTGCATATCTGCTACATTAACTATGTGCGTATATTATTTAGATGTTGGTGGATTACTTTTGCAACTCATCCTAACGTTAGTCGGTGACATAGCACTGATAGCACATGCATGCCTACTCCATAGCATGCCTCCGCGTAGCCTACGAGAGCGGAAGAGTTTATTTTGATGCACAATAATATACTGAAGAGAATTATTGGCAAGCAAAATTGAATCTGTACGTGAAAAAACAACATCAGCCCAAAAACGTAAAAACGGCATTGCAAATTACAATAAACGCCTGTACCGTCATGGAGATTGGTAATATATAATATAAGTCACCGATGTACGTCCAGTGCATCAACAATTGACAAAGATAACGCCCGCCTGTCAAACACGAATGTGAAGACAGCGAATAGATTATAGCAGCTGCAATCGCATATCATGCTATGATGACGGCAGTGGGGTGGGCTATATACAAGAATTGTTCACACACTGCTGCTACTTAGTTACTGCAAGAATGGAATGCCAGACCCAATAATTCAATCTCGTAGCCTATCTGAATGGCGATTCGAATCGATTGCAGATGCTTTTTAAGAATTGCATTTCGACGCGGAGGCATACATCGCTCTGGTAATCACCAGTGATTTTCATCGACTTACCAAGAGGACAGCGATACACGCATAGGGTTAAGCGTATGCGGTAATAATCGCATCGACACCGCAGTCATATGAAATTGCCTACCATTTAGATACCATTTAGTAGTACTCCGAACAACGTAGGCATTAGTTTGCGTCAATCAGTCAGTCCGCCATTATCTTGAAATATTCATTAAATCAAAACAGCACAAGATTTCGATATAATGAAGAGATATGAGGGTATCGAAACTACTTGGCGTAGTTCCAGCCCATGAATAATTGAATGTAGTTGTAGTCATTCAAAATTGCCCAGTGATTAGAATAATTCAAAATGTTTAGGTAGGCGCTGTCCACGCACGACAGACTTCAAATGCTTCTGGGATGATGAGTGCATTCCTGAGGTGAATAAATGCGACGGCGTCCACGATTGCCTGAACGGCGAAGATGAAACGGAATGGTTTGCAGGATGTGAGTAATTCGAAATCAAAGTCCTCAAAGGACCGCGAGAAATCACCTCCCTTGACCTTGGTACCTTTCAAGGACGGGGTCGGGTTTGCTCGACTTTTTACTCAACTCGTATTCATATTTCTTGGCACAAGGTACTAATTGCTCGAGGCAAGGTAAATTCCACTGTCACCAAAATCTACAGTCCATGGAATGCATCGATAAGGACTTCACGTGTGACGGATTTTCTGACTGCTTCAACGGAGAGGATGAGCTCTATGAATTCACCAAGTGTAAGAAATAAATTTAGCTTGTGTGTTACGCATACGTTAAACCTAGCAGCTGATGTCGTTTTCAATATAATTGGAAGATTTTTTTTTCATTTCTTCAAGTAGCACATATTTCAGCACAATAAAATACATTAGGCTAGACTTTATTGGTCGTTCTATAATTTATATACATTGAATATTCGCAGGCAAAAAATTGTGCAAGCGTGATTTGAAAGCGGCAGCTTTGGAAAAACGCCTGAAATGTAAGAAATCCTGCACAGCCAACAGAGATTGCCGACCGAGGGACTGCAAAAGGGGAAAACCATGTGACGTGAAGAAGTGTATATGTGACTACTCTTGTGGAATGTCGTGCGTTAATATCGGTAAGTAGTTTGTTATCCAGCTGACAACTTGTTTTAGATTACCAGTAGCATTGCCCACATGCGACTTCAGCACGGCCCGTTGTAAACTTTTTATAGTATATACTTTACGAATCATATGGCGATGAGAAGCCTTACAACTTTATCACGTCATTATAACATCTTTGGTTGAAATTCTATGCATTTCAACTTCTTGCCACTCTCCTAATGGGACTGGTGATAGCATAGCGTGAACAGAAATTCAGCACTGCACGAGTACGCACCATCACAGAATAGCAAGAACGCAATACAATGCATGTAGTTATAGTTAGCTAATTGTGCTTGTTCAACCAACCAGTCAATATTGTTATTATTATTATTATCGATATAAACGAAATTCATCGTTGTCATCGTTGTCTAACATAAAAAATCTAGCAGCCGTACGGGATCTATCTTGATTTGATGTTTATTGTATCATTGAAATAAATCCGTCAGATTCGGTACCGGGTATTAACTTTTTTAGGTAATATATGTCGCAAGTTTAGAAACCGGTCACTCTAATCTAGGGGTTATCGTCTCGAACTGGTGGCGTGAAAGCATCCGAAGAGGGCGCGAATCTGTGTTCAACTAAATAAGTTATTCGCGCCCCGCGCGATTCACCTCCGATTCACTCCCAATCCACAGTTATTGCTATGTGTATAGTCCGAATTTCATATTTGAGAATTTTCTCATCAACAGTCATAACCTTCCATGCAATCAAACCATCTTTGGTATTGCTGGCATTCTGGTTACATTTTGTGATATCTCGATAAGGGGCGCGCGAAATTTTTCACTATCATAAAGGAGACGTGTCTAAAATAGTTTGAGAACCCCTGCTCTAATCAATATAAATGTATCAATAGTATGACCATGCCTTAAGAGTACATTGTCCGGTGAGCTCTAGAGCTAGACGACTCAGTCATAAGCTTATATATATAGTCTTTCAATTCCTCGTCGATATTGTCGAGGAAGCTACGGGAGATATTGATTTTATAGAATTATTATAGCATTTAACTGTTCCATTTGATAGATTTGGTTACGTTGAAAAAGTCAGCATGTATAACTCAGCATTGTATGTGGCATAATAAGGGCAGGGTCGTCGCTCGGTATCGTGTATAGTACAATATTGCTTTACGGAAATGTAGGTTTGGAATTAGCAGCGTATGACGTTAGGTGACGTCATGGATTCATGGTCTCGTTCACATGGAACATTTTTAAAAAGTTTGCATTCACACGAATCAGGACCTTTCAGGGGTTCGCAGTTCGCACCACCCCTCACGACTGTTGGCAACTTTGGACGGAAATGTTACCGAAGTGTTTTAGGTTTATCTAGGCTCCTCCTCGTCATCCGATGCGCGTGAGCGGTGTCCTAGGTACTGAAGCCCAGAAGGAGACGTGTACCGTGCTGCAAGTCTGCAGACCGGGAATCATAATAAAGAATATCGGACTGGTGTAAAATGACCGATGTAGTCGAAGCACCATGAATATCAAAACAACAACATCAAAATTTGAACTGTCGGGCCCAGACTCACATTCGGGTCCATGTAATTTGCACCGCTTTCATCTCTGAACGGAACGAAAGCTGGCACTGTGGTCAAGAATCATAAGTCCAATATATATATACGTCGCGCTATCGCCTCAGAAATCCGGAATATCGTTTGGATTCAAGATAGAAACAACGATTACGTAACGGAATTGACTAATTGAATAGCCAACCAGCGTTATCGATTTACCATTCTTTTTAAATGTTTAGTGGAATAATCTTATATTTGCCAACACCTTATTTTAGCAAAGACCTGCCCGCCGCTGCCGATATTTCCTCGCCTAAAGACAATTAGATACATTGAACGGAACCGGAAAACTGGAAAAATTACCACAGCGAAACCCCCTTTCAAATATGACGTCCAAGCGCATCATGTATGCGAGCCGGGTTACGAGGCTTTACCGACTGACGTGAGGTATTGCCACGGAAGAGGAGAAACGCCCTGGACCCGGGAAGTTATTTGCGCAAGTTAGTGCGGTTTCATTCCTTATTGTTTTGTAAA
This sequence comes from Botryllus schlosseri, assembly GCF_051294905.1. Lineage (NCBI taxonomy): Eukaryota > Metazoa > Chordata > Ascidiacea > Stolidobranchia > Styelidae > Botryllus > Botryllus schlosseri. The sequence continues at coordinate 10,012,565 of NC_137251.1, read as the reverse complement.
CTTTAGATATTGAATTTGCATTCGGAAAACTCGTTTCCAAAGGCGTTCGCTTAGGCCAGTGGTTCCCAACGGGGGAGGAATTCCCCCCTTGGGGGGAATTTTGCAATTTTTAGGGAGGAATTCCACTTTAGAATTGTAACGGATTTCCCAAATTGTTCATGTCCGAACTGTCATGTAGTCAACCAGTTATATTCGATCGTATGCTCCTTATGCCTGTTTTTTGTGTGCTGAAAGTATGTTCAAATGCTACTTGAAATCTCTTTTTCACATACAAATACCCCCTTTTTTAAACTAGTTAAGATTTTCTGCAATTTTGTAGGCCAGCGACGGCCTCTCAATCAAATGTATCCTAAGCGAGCAAATGTCGTGCCGAATCTATCACAACAAGGCCTTTAGTGAATATATATATTTTATATTTTCAAGTCAACATTTTCAGACGGTGACAAAATATTCCAACGTCATCGATTCAAGCCAAAGATCGCTAGCCTTGCTTTATTTTTAGTGAACAGCAACCTGATCGAAAAAAGACATGTTAAACTCGGTGCAATGTTGCCGAAACGTAATGAATGTCCGAAATTTCAATGAGCTCCAGCAGGTAGTCTGATCACGTGTACGTTATGTATCAATGCTGTAACCAAGTCCCGAGGCTCCGAGTCACAAATCAATCTCACTTTCATAATTATGACTAGAGTCAATTCGAATCACTTTCAATTCACCATTGAGTCAAGTCCGAGTCCAAGTCACCGAGCACTCGTGTCCGAGTCCAAGTCACACTCAAGTCAACACTGTTTGGTGATATTGAATAATTCGGATTTGTGATATACTAATTTTCCTCACTTTTAGCAGCTTCTTTTCGCATTGTCAAGTACCAAGATCACTAGACGAAATTCCGATAGGGTGGTCACTTTACTGTTCTTCGAAATTACAATGAAATGTCGGCCTTGGCCGTCTTATAGTCTCGAGTCATATGGCTTGGTTCGAGTCATGCACAATGACTCGAGTCCAAGTCGAGTCAATACCCAGATTGTCTCCAGTCGAGTCGTTTCCGCATTTTGAGAAAATGACTCGAGTCGAGTCATCTGATAATGGTGACTCGAGTCAGACTCGAGTCTGGTCAACCCTGCCATATGTGAAAGTACCAATATCATTGGCCAAATGCATACGCAAGCTTGAGAAAAAGAATCGCGAGACCAGTAAACTTATGCATACTGATTTTTCTCGGCAGTTGTTTTAGCGATTGGTGCATGGTAAGCCTAGGCTTACCATACGTCCTCTTTTAAGAGGATTTGTCCTCTTTTTTGACTTTTTTGAAAGTGTCCTCGGAGGACGCCCTTTTGTCCTCTTTTTTGAGATTTTGTCCTCTTTTTTAGGATTTAGAGCAGATTTAGAGCAAATTGCCAGTGACATGCCACAGATTAGCCCAGAAGTGAAGCTCCGACGGGTGAAAAACGGTCATTTTAGCTCTGAGCGAAAAGAAGACCTTTTTTTTTTTTTTTTTTTTTTTTAGTCAACCGATCACATAGTGGGAATAATTAACCCAATTTTGCAAATTTGACGCCGGTTTTGCAAGTTGGATATTTCTAAAAAAGTGTCCTCTTTTTTGATTTCCAAAATATGGTAAGCCTAGGTAAGCCTAAAACACAAATGGTAGTGTGGGGGCCTGTCGAGTCAAGCGTTCCAGAATTTGTTTGATTGGGACCAAGACCATTGTTTTTGGAGGTCTGCAAAGTGTTATTACAGCACTGCTAGAAACAAACACTCGGTACAGCCCGTCTTATTCTCTCAGTCAACAGGTGTTTGCTCGGTAAAAATGATCTTTTTTAATTATCGGGCGGATTTATCCTAAGGGGGGAATTTTAACTTAAATTTTGGTCAAGGGAGGCACGAGATGAAAAAGGTTGGGAACCACTGGCTTAGGCCATGGTGGATGTCTGATTTCAAAGACTATACTCCAACTCGTTTCGACACCTTCCTATCTTTTCATTGTATCGCAATTTGGTGGTGTACTGAACTGATAAAAATTGCCAATAAACCGAACGAAGTAGGCCTACACAACAGCGTATTTTCATGTATAATGACAATCCTTAAGTGATCATTTTTCCAGGACGGGGCCAACGTTTTCGGCCAAACGGCCACATTCAATTTATGGGCCACATAAATGTTGAAGACCATTTTTGTCGTCAGATAGGAAAGAGTCGGATTAGGTAACGGTGAAAACCAGACTTATATTACTACGCATCAAAATAGATAACATTTTTGTCATCAAAACTCAGTGTGCGCTTGCATATATTGCGGGTCTCTCTGTATACCGCTGGGCTTAGTTTGCAAGGAAAGGAGTATTCGGCGCCTGGACATATCAATTTCGAAAGTTTCGGCCACCATATCCGTTTATCATGTTGTGATCTTTTTGCGAGTGCACACGCCAAGTCTCATGTTAGACGACACGTTCTCTACAAATTGCGAAACTCAATTCTGCAAATTAGGTGTATCAGTTCAATTTTAATTTACAGGAGTGCTATCAATATTAAGCAGAAAATAGTGACAGATATCGCATCATGCATAGGCACCGACTTTTATTTTTGCATGAGGTGGCGGCAGGCGGGTAGCTAGGGGGTGTCGGGACCCCCTCCTTTTGAAACGCAAAACCCCGTCCTTTTGAAATGACCATTCTGATGCTAATATTCGGTCGCAATTCAACAAGTCAGTGTTACGCGCGGCCGCGACCAATCAGCGAGATTCGTCTGTACAGTGTACACGCAAATCGCTCAATGTAACGCGCCGCGATCTCCCGATGATATGATTGCGAAATTAGGTAATTGATTCCCGAACGCTCGGCATTCATCGCTGGACTGAGCACTGAGCAGTAACATGGCGCGACAATTCTGGAACACGAAAGACAGACAAGAATGATGATTACAAACGCGCCCGGCCAATTAGTAATTATCCGTTACCGCCACCACAATGGGCTTTTACCTAGTATTGAGTATAGCCTGAATCGCGACAATTTGTTGCAGATTAAAACATCGATTTTAACCGCATTGCTGCATTTCCCGATTTACGTCCGCAAAGCATGATTGGATTAATATTATGGGCATTGGAATAAATTCCAACTAGCAGGCACACACAATAAAACACTGTTCAACTTATTATTTATCACAAAAATGGCTCACAAAATATTTTAAACGCGGCTTGCGGCCCTCATCGATGCAAATACTCCACTTTAATTTGTGGAAGGTGAACGTATATTTGGTCGTCAAATCGCGATAAGAGATGGTGTTTCTCAGAGCGCGTGATGAAATCTACGTTTCTAACGATGAGGTCGAATTTGTACATCTAATAAGGATCATTAGTTTGCTGAAATCAGCATCAGTACGCTGTGCGAAGTAAATAGTAGTGATCAATTTTATCGGACTGTAGTGTACAATCGGCCGGTAAGGTTGCGCTGATAACGAAATTGCAGACATGCCGTAAACCCACAATAATTACAATTACACGGTGCGCTAGTCATACCTAAATACCCAGATTCGGCAATGGCAACGAGCACAATTTGTTTAGGCGCGGGCATAAGTTTTAATCAAAAAGATGCATGAACACAAACAATATTACACTTGGAGATTTGTTACTGTTTGGCTAAAGTGTTTCTGCAGATGGCAGCAGGCTTGCATGCGGACGCGCTAAATCAAATCACCGACGGTAGTGCACATGAGATATATATGACCCATTTCGCCTACACATGATTCTCGCTAATTTGCAGTACGCAGCATCGATAATACGAATTAATGAATTGGCATTTCAAAATGACGGGACTTCTAGTTATAAATGAGAAACTCACTGGCTACGCACCTAGGGTTTTAATACCGACATTGCGCTGATTAATATCAGCCCGGGGCCTACGGCCTACGTAGGCCACGATCAGCCAGTCGAATTTGATCGTAAAATGGTGCTGGTTTAATTATCCACGTGTTATTGCAGCAAGAGCAATATGGGCGCATGCCGCGACCTTATCAATTGAAATACAAATCCGAGAGGTTTGAAATTCGATCCGCGATATGGTTGCGCTCGATAGAGTCCGTCCAGCAATGAAGTTTATTGGAACTTAGAAGGTTCCCGTTCAAACTAATCGAATAAATTCAGAATTTGCGCCACCTCGAATCTCGTGTTGCATCAATATTTGACAACGTTATTCAATGCCGTGCACTGCACAATGCGCAGTATTAATAAAAATTCAAAACTGACGAGTAGGGCTGGGCAAAATCGAGTACCCGAGTGATTCGATTCTGAATCACGTAAAATGCTTCGAGTCGAGTCGAGTAATCGAGTATCACTCATTATGACGTCATAGTAGAATTTTATTTGTCGAAGTTCAAATCTGTACCTTTTAAGCGACCACAAAGAATATAATGCCTGTTATCCATGATATTAAGTATACTTTGTTATTTTTTTCGACCATACCGATTTCATTGCACTTGGTGACAATATTGTGGGATGATCATGACTTCGGCAATGTGCTATTTCCAGTAACGTTCGTAGCTTCGTACTTCATGTTTCATATGCTACGATACGGCCAATCAAGGTTTCAAGGCTTCAACAGTGAAATTAGCAGAAACTCGTTGATCGTTGATAAACTCCTCGTTGATAAATCAACTTTCAGTGGTGAGGAGCGTATAATTTCAGTACTCGAAAAAATCGTATTTTACTACTCGACTCGAATCATTAAAATTAATACTCGATTCAGATTCGAGTACTCGAATCATTGTGCCCAGCCCTACTGACGAGTAACATCGAGGGAATACGAGTGTATAAAGCAGACAAAAATTAGTAGCTTACAGACGATAGCAAAGGAGAAAGCTAGCATCGAATCAGTAATTCCTCAACTTGCGTACAGCAGAACGGGATTCAGAGTCTGACATTGCGACAATTGTATATGCTCATTATAACGACGTTTGCTTGTTAGAGTCATGAATATGCGCTCTTTGCGCAGGAATGAATTTCAATTCGCAGGCGAACACAAACACACTGTCCTATTTGGCGCTCCAAGCCTGCAGTTAAAGAGACTTTCACGGAACTAACTCAAGAATTATTTTTTCAACGAATATGGGCGCAAATACAATTTAATTAAGAGAAGGAGAACGTGAATTAGCTGGTCTGGTCGAGAGAGAAGATGGTGTCCCTCAGCGCAAGCATGTCGAAATCGACACCGTAAACGAGGTTGCTTCGATTGTCTGATCACTAATCACGGATTACAATTTATTGGGGCGTTTTAAGCACTAGTTCGTCCCTTCGTCGCCGCCGACGAAGCTGCGTGTTCAATTATTCCCGCGCGTATCGGTTAATGCAGTGGTTCCCAACCTTTTTTGACTCATCGCCCCCTTTTGAAGCTACACACCGATCATCGCCCCCCAAATATTGTGGAAATAAAAACAGCACTTCTTCAGCTCCCCAAACATAGGTCTTTGGCCCAATAGGGTGATAAACCAAACCCCAGAACCCCTCAGCCAGTGAGCCTTTTGTCGCTACCTATCAGCTATACCCTATTTCATGTTAGCCAACTGCTCTGCGTAAGTTCACAATAAATTATCTTGCAATGGCAATCCACTTTTTTGATAATAAAACCTAATTCGAAAATTACCTCCTGGGCCACGGGTTAGCCGCCGCCGGTATAGTTAAACTTAGTCAATAGGACTAAATGCATTCCTGGACTTATTTCCGGATTTTATATTTAGTAATTAAAACAATAAATGGTACGTTATTTCATTTTGTATTGGCGAAATCCTTGCTTGTTCGTGCCAGTGAATGTCTTGAGCATTAACAATATGCAACTATAGTGCCGAATGCGTATTAGAATTTAATAAATGTTTACCGTAACATACACTTGACTTTCTCACAGAGTTATGCCCTGCCAAAGATAAGCAGGCAATAGAAGCATTCAAGATTACCTGCGGGATGAAATGTGACGTGGATGGAGATTGTGCTGCCGGTAGGATCTGTACGTGCGATGGGCCGTGTGGGAGATCCTGTGTCGACCTAGGTCAGTTTGTATAGCATTGGATTATTCCATGTTGCAATAGATCGGGTTGTTGTTGTGCCTGAAGTACTAACCAGATATTATAGGTCGAGCTGTACTATTACGTAGCTTGCTGCATGGTCCTGCTAGCCGGAGCGTAAATTCTCAATCCCCGAAAATAACCTGTGTGAAGTGTTGAACATGGATCAAAAACTAAGGGTAACCCCAAAACGATGAGTAGCCTAACTGCGAAATTTGGATACTAGCAATGACTGCAGTCGTATATATGACACCAAGTTCCAATAACGGCCTCATTGAAGCCCTTGTTCGACCGTTTAAAATAGGACACAACTACAAAATGAGGAAAATCATATATGTAGTGTTATTTTATAAGACATGCCCTTCAAAATAAGGACAAATCTTTTTAATACGGACGGCATGGCAGCCCCAGCTATATTATTATTATTATTATTCCAACCAGGGCATTGGAGCAGTCGTAAATTTTAAACTGCTGCAGCTCCGGCTTCGGAGCTCATTGATACCACTGCTCCGGCTCCGGCAACTATGGTTCGTCGTAGCCGTAGCAAGGAACCGTCATTTTGTGGGTGTATGCAATGTCCTGTGACGTAATAATTGCTTACTGACATCGGTCGACGGCGTCACATGATACAACATTAAAACAGTGACGGGATGTTTTAATACCGGGACTGCGCTCATTAATATCAAGCAATACATTTCAATTTAATCTTGCAATGGTGCGATTTGTTCAGATGTAACTTCAGAAATGAGCCCATGTCGCGACCTTATTAGCAGAAATTCACTTTTTACCAAATATACCCAATGGCTTCAGATTCGATATTGGTGCGCTCGTTACCAGTCCGTCCGTCGTCGAACAAGTTTAGAGGGGTATAGAAAGTTCCCATTCAAACGAATCGGATAAACTCGAAATTAGTGCCACTGACAATTCAAGAATACGAGTGCATCAAGCAGACAAGAATGAATACACAAAATTGATGATTAGAAATTGGAAAGCGCGCATCCAATCACTAATTGCCCTCTTATATTCAACACCAGAGCAGGGTTCGGACACCGTAATGACTGTCTCACATCGTGGCAATTGTAGGCTATGCGGACTACAACAGCGATCTGGGCTGCTTCGATGCATTGCCCTATATACGTTCACAAATCGTTACTGGAGTAAACGATCGTGCGCTTGAATGAATTTAAATTCATTTAGGCAAAAACGATAACACAGTATCCAATTTGGCACTACGATTAAAATACTATCAACGAAGAACGTGCATTTGCTCATCCAATTCAAAAAGGAGACAATGTTTCCCGGCGTGCGGCATGAGTGCCTCTAAATTAACATGTGCATGTGCATGTGCACTGTGCACTGTTCAGCAATGTCATGCTTATATCCTACGGCGTCGCTTATTCGTCTCAGTACTGATTAGGTGTATTGCTCATCTCACATAAGCATCAATCCCGTTTTGTGACATGCATCGTTTTCATTATTTTTCGAACCACACAATTGGTTATCGTTGTTGTGCTGATTACGAATTTGAGGGTGTACGTATAATACAGTAATTACGTAGTAAGCGGGGCAAATCCAGCCTACCCAGGTTTGGCGCATGTGTAGGAACAATTAAATATGGTTACTGATTAGTTAGAAAAGGTGGTGCCAACTAGGAAATAATTCTGTATTTTATGAACAAGTATCGTAAAATTATGTTAATTCAGCCATCAGTAAAAAAGCATAGCATCTTGTGCGACACATCGGAGTCGGAGCTACTGTTCAGTTCATAGAACCGGCTCCGGCTCCTCTTGAATTTTATACAGAGCTCCGGCTCCAGCTCCGCTGAAAATGCACGGCTCCAGCTTCTTGCTCCGGCCCCGGCTCCAAAGCCCTGATTACAACACACAATGGTGGTGCTTATAGCCTGATGAAGGCTTTCTGCTTCACGACATGATATTTATCACACAATTCAATGCATTTTTTCATGTTCAATTTCTCTTGCACCATCTCAGTTTCTGTATCTTCAAGGCTTTCATCGGTTCTTTTGCCGTCGACTTTTAGCTCGACCCACTGTTCTTTCTTGGGCAACCCCAGCTATATGCGTAGTAACAAAATGAACCAGCCTTAAATCCTTTACTTATGTAGAAGTGGAATGCGGCGACGCACCGCCGATCGCGAACGGTTCAATCGAATACACTGGTGAAAAGTTTGACAGAGTTGCGCACTACCTCTGCAACGAAGGATTCTACTCGCATGGTGGAGAGCTATCAAGAAAATGCACGGGAGCCGGCATGTACGACGGCGCGCCCGTTACTTGTCAGCGTGAGTCTGAATATATAGTCAGTTTCGGAAGCCATTTGATGATATATATTCCTTGTCGTTATGCATTTCATGTGGAGTACTGACGCGTACAGTTAACGTGTCTGAAATCTCCTTCATTGCGATTGGGCTTAAATGGAGAAAAACAAACAGGTCAACATTACAGGAAAAGGAACCAATTACTTTTATAACAATATGCCACTCTCGGGGAGTCATTTACTCATAGAATCGTCGGTTATTAGGGTGAGCGTTAGAGCAATCAATCAACAGTAATCATTTAATAATCGTTTGGAATGAGACGAGCGTAAACTCAAAGTCTTGAACTCTCTCCATATCGTTGTCTCATTACGATACCTCATTCATGGAATCCTTGAAAACTGCGAATGAGAAGTGTAGGCAGCGTACAGGATGTTAATTCATTTCAGCTGTGACTTGTTTGGATCCTTCCCGTAGCATCTCCAGTACCGGCGGTAGAATACTGAGTGACCGAGGGAAGCTCGCTGACGGAACTTACCCGTTCAACACAACTCTGCAATTCGAATGTCAAAACGGGCAGAGATTGCTTGGGTCTGCTGCTAGGACATGCATGGCAAGCGGGAGGTGGAGCGGACTATTAACCGTGTGCGATAATATAGGTAAGAAACGTGTTTTCACCAAATTACGACTGTTGTCATTGTATTTTCGACTGGTATAGGTACTATCGAACGATGTCCACATCCGGGGGTTCCGGTGGGTGGCTACCTCATCGGCTCGAGCGGAGATAACAGTTTTTATGTGGACAACTGGGTCGAATTTTCATGCGATAAAGGACTGGTAATGATCGGCGAAGCTGAGCAGCGTTGTCTTTATATAAAGGAATGGAGTGGAGACGGGGCTCCACTATGCGTCGGTAAGTCTTGATATGTGATGAACTACCTCTGCTTACAAATAATTTGAACACGATGTAGCGATTAGCGAAGTATATACCTAGAATAACACGAGAAGAGGCACCTACTGACAAAATAATGTACGATTATGTCACAATGGTCAAAACCGAAATCGTCTCTCCCGACGTTAGCTTATCGAGCAATGCTGATTCTTTATACTTACATCTTCGTAGGATAGCCTGAACAGATTTTGCTGGAATCGCATCGAATCACCATGTTTTAACAATGTATATTTAGTGAAATGTACACAGGGACAGACATTCGAAACGAAATTCACAGCGATTAGTACTGTGACAAGCATAGAGCTATATCGCGTAACAAAATCATAAAATAATCATGGATCCCTGATGACATAGCACTGATAACAGCGTCACAGTCACAGGTTGAAGTTTAGTATGATCTCTAAGCGGGAGATCACCTCTTACAATTCAGAAAACAGTTATCACTGTTATTGGGAACTGTCAACAAAAACCACTTTACCCGCAATTTCGTGTTGATAATATTCGACGTGCCTGATTCCAATCATACGGCATGGAAATGATTGGAATCGATATCGAATAAGTGATTATTTTGCCCATATTTATCACGTTTCGTCCGTGTCTGCAGATCCCCGCTATAGCGATTCGCAGGTGGAGGTGGTCCGGAAATTGAGTCGAAACGTCGCCAATATCCGACAAGTTTCGCAATCTTTGGCGGGAAGATCGATCGTGATGAACTCACGGGGTAAAGTGGAAGTCTATTTCGTCATAGACTTGTCGATCAGCGTGAAACAATACGCATTGAGAAACACCATCGACTTCGCTATCGGGTTGGTCAAGCGGGTAAGCACTAAGAATTCACTAAAGACACGTGAAATCTTCGGACCGCACTCATAATAGCGGGGTACATTCCTAACATAGGCTAACCTAACCTGACCAATAGTTTATCCAAGTCAAACCTAACCAAAGCCCTACCAGCCTACCTTCATCTAATCCTAACGGCAATACAAGCTAACCGGACCCCTCTAACACTAACAACACGGTATTTTTAGTAAGTCACTATATTATGACACTGGCTAGTTTGAATTCTTCGCGTTTTGATCTTGCTATTTTGATACTCCCAAATTTGCCCGGATGCAATTAAATACGTACAGTTGCATATAGAGCAGCCTGTTGTCATCTCGCTTTTACCAATTGGAGAACACTGCGTAGAGACGATTATTTCCAGTCGCTTTGTGCGCCTCCAGACCCCATGCCTAGTCCAGGTCGCTCCGGAGCCTTCCACAACATTGTTGTCCTTTCAGCTCAGCGGCAATGACACCACAGATCGTGTAAGCTATGGGATAGTTATATTCGCTACTACTGCCAGCGTGAAACTAAACATTCACAACGAACCGAAAAACACGTCTGACGAAGTAATCGAAATCTTGAATGAAGTTGTGAGCGATGCAGGTGTGTACAAATATACAAATACATATGTCAATATGGGATCACGCTACGTCGCTACTGGGTAGTCAGGTTTAGGGGACATAGTTCTTTACCAATGAAATGACGCCGTGTAATTGTTGTGACGTAACAATGCAGTCAGTGTCTCAATTAGCGCCCGGTCGATTGTTATCGGGTCGATGTAATATCGAGTCGAGATTACACTTTGACGAAAATATCGGTATCGGCCATCAAAGTTAAATCGGCAATTTTCGTGACGTCATGACATCGTATAGTATAGGAGTCAGAAAACTATGGTCTGCCACTATACTAGCGTGGAAGTATTGATCTCTTGTATGGTATTGGCGTCAAAATGCAACCTTTAGTGTTCTCATGCCCAAGCATAGCAATGGCTATGAAGCCGACCTTTTATTTAGTAATAGGCCTACAAAATATGCCACTCGCGGGATGGCGACCTTCGTTGTAGTCGTCACATGGGCATCAGGTAATAAGTGGACCGAAATATACAGATTTGGCTGCCAGATGCAAGTGATGACCTTTTTGTTATTAGTCGGCACATGGGTGTCAATAAGTAGGTACAAAATATGCAATATTCGACATTTTAGTCACTCTCTGCAAATAAGCGTCCATCATCAGTGGTGGCTTTAGGATTGGGGCGAAACATCCAGACGACCCCATATATTTCTATAAACGCAGCTTCAGGGGGGATTCGCCCCCAGACTCCCCTCTCGTTACAACTATTACATATTGCATGTCTACAAACTCCATGAAACTCTTCAATGGTATGTTTATACTCTATGTAACTCTTTATTATAAATGCAATCACAAAGTTCACTTATAACAGTCAACATTGTCATTCAAGTTCAGGATGTGATTTTCATGTGTGAAGATAATCACAAATACAGTGGCAATGGAATCTTAAAAAGAAAAAGTTTATACTTTTTGAAGGCAACGATGACAGGATTGCAATGAGTCGAGTCGTGATATTTGGGTGACTTGACTTGGATCAGGTCAAATAGAAAAGTAGGATTGACGTTGACTCGGAGCCTTGTGACTCAGTTACAACCTTGAGTGAGGACCGCAAGAGCTAATCGATCATCAAGGTGTCCAAACAATGAAGTCAAACAATGACCGGACAATTGAATTGATGCATTTAGTACTTCAAAAATGTAGAAACCAAAATGATGATAGCAAATATTACACCAAAAGTAAAAAAGAACACCCAAATGGAAACTGAGTACTATATTCATATCGCAATAAACCCGAATATTTTCGGCTGACACTCGTCTGGGGTAATCGTCAGCAACTAGTAGAGAATTGGAAAGAACATTACCCCTGACGAGTGTCAGCCGAAAATATTCGGGTTTATTCCAATATGAATATACTATTCAATCGTATATTGAAGTTCTGTACCTCCAAGTAGCTTTTAAATGGAAACTATCATACGGGTACAATATGATATTGGCCTGGTTTAAAATTAACAAAGCAGTTGAGACATCATGATTCATGAATACTCTTAAACAACAAAAACAACAAAAACAACAAACAATAGTTAGTTCCCGCCTTTGGCAAGATAACTCGGAGGTGGGCAAAATTTTCAGCTCGCGGGCCGCATTCACCGTCTGAATCTCGTCACAGGCCACATTAAAGTATAATCGGAATTATAATCCACGACACAATCTTTTATTTGATTATATAATGACCATATAGCAGTGTCAGAATCAAGTCACTACCTTCGAGTCACGGGTCATCTCGAGTCATTGCACACTTTGAATCGAGTCAAGCCAAGTCAGTCGATTTTCAGAGGTGACTCGAGTCAAGTCAAGTCACTCGTTTTGTTGGAGATGAATCGAGTCAAGTCGAGTCAAGTCAAGTAAAGCCACGAGTCAAGTTACGATTCAAGTCAAATTGAATTTTCGAAGTATGAATGATCATGCAAAGTCATTACATTTTGCTAACTGGGTGATGGACAGATTAATTGGCGTTTTATCGTGAATCAAATAACGAATGTAAAGTTAAATATGCATGCGAAAAGGTGTTGTATCGGTCACATACACGAAGAAATGCTAATAAATACGCCAGTAACTGTTTCGTTACATGCTACAGTCTGTTATTATCAGTCAATATAAAGGATGGATTAAGAAGCCTCGAGAAGTTGAACAAATTGATGTGGTACACTCTACCCATCCGTGAGAATATAAACGCATGAACTAATTAAATTCGTTTAAATCACACAAGAATGTTGGTGAAGGTGAGCCAGTGTTATAGCCAAGTCACAAGGCTCCGAGTCACAAGACAATCTCACTTTTATAGTTTTGACTCGAGTCAAGTCGAGTCACTTTCAATTCCCCCCCGAGTCACGTCGAGTCCAAATCAGCAAACAGATGGTCGAATCTGGGTCATGGTATTATGACTCGAGTCCGAGTCAAAGTCATGAGTTTACTGCTCAGTTTCCAGTTAAAGTCTTATTAAACCCACTTTTTGTAACTCTACTTAGTGATATCGAATGGATCACATTGATAATATAATAATGTTCCTCACTTTTAGCAGTTTCTGGTCGCGTTTTCAAGTACCGGTAAAAATAGAGGAAATCCCAATAGTGTGGTTAATTTACTATTCTTCGAAATTGTAATGAAATGTCGGTCTTCGCCGTCTGAGTCTCGAGTCATATGACTTGGTTCGAGTCATGTGCAATGACTCGAGTCGAAGTTAAATCAATACACAAATTGACTCGAGTCGAGTCGAGTCATCAGAAAATCGTGACTCGAGTCGAACTCGATTCGAGTCATGACTCGAGTCATTACAAGCCTGAGGTGACCACTGCACAATATAAGCACTGAGCCGTCTAAGAAACAAAACGGAGACAATACACAAACAATTTAAACATTGACTTGATGAACGCACGCCGCACAATGCGTCAGGAACATTAACGAAATTTTATAAGCTAGCCTTCCTCAATCAATTCGTCAAAATTAGGGACGAAAATAGGTTGTGCTGATAGAAAGGATGGAATTTTTAATATGGGAGCAGCGATTGCCTCATAGATATATGCTGATTCTGCTTTTGATCAACTTCAGAACGCACAATGCTGACAGCGTCATAACCAGCATATCACCTTTAAATACGTTTCAGTAAAAGGTTTACCGTGTTTAACTTGTCTCTTCACGTACTTTTGTGAGCACGACCGCATAACTTACTCTTGTCTCAAACATTTCATTAATTCGACTGATTTGATCTTATACTTTGACCTCGTAATATGCTAAATTGTGCCTAGGATGGTCGGAATCAAATGACGCTTCAAATTGCGGCAACAGAAATTTTCGCTCGTTGTATTGATTTGGACATCTCATTATGAATTACAAATCTACAACACACTTATGAACCGTTTGTTTCAAGTACAGCACTGAAAGTTTGAGTTTTAATCTAAAATCACAAATGTGCTCTGAACTAACGTCATTTCCGTTTATAGTTTCTTGGATGTTTAGCAACCGAAACGTTTCAAAATACGTTGGTCTCGAGAACGGACTATTGCGCGAACAATAAAATACTTGTCAGTATTTTTATGACGTTTCTCGATGCCTTCGTGGGCCGCAAAAAATATCATCACGGACCGCATGCGGCCCGCGGCCGTAGTCAAATTCAAATATTGTTAGCGCAACTCTGACTACACAAAGCTTGGGAACGCTAGTTTCAAGAGGAACTAAACATAATCCAAATCGCCTACTTCTGCCTCCAATATACATTGCTGTCACAACTTCGAAATTATATACATTCAATAAAAAATCATTTTCTCAGCATTCTATGTTATAATAGCTTCCATATGATGACTAGTGATGAAAATTCTAAAGTTGACAGAAATGAGAAGGATAATCCAATGATTTTCATTAGCAATGACCTTAAACTTGAGTGCCGTACACAAAAAAGGCTAAATTGTAATTGAAATAATTATTAAATCAACTCCTACGAGTCCTACAAGATAGCTCATGTACAGACGTACCAAAAATTCTATCAATTTTACGATTGAATGAGTCGGAAAAATTTGTTTTTATTATGCGCCAATTTAAACAATTGAAATTGTGATGTAGGCTAGCTACTCGGATATATTTCAAAATCACTTGATCCAAATTTTTGTCAAATCTAAAAACTGTGATAAACCATTAATTTGTTTTAGGGCTAATGACATGGAGTCAGCCTATTATTAAAAATGAAGGAGATGCACCAGTCACTGAAAATATATACCTCCTTATACACTGTAGCAGTTTATTGTCAATGTTATATTACTTTTAAAGCACTGAGAAAAAGTTGCATAATGCTATTTAAAAATATCATGAAAGTAATAATCATTCACAAGAAAATTTCACGTTTGCGGATGCGATTGCGACTCTCGCACAAATCTCTCCTAAATAATATATTAGATGAAAAGGAGTAGCAGCCGAGTCTTCAAAATTATGTGAATACTTGGTGAGTGAATAGTGCGATACCAAAATCTGCAAGGATTCTGGGTGGGGTACTCAAAAAGCATGTTAATAACCTGGGGCGCCTTCAAGAGCATTTAGCAGCTTTTCATCTAATTGCCAAATGAATAGAGTACGGTACTTAAAAACAAAATATGCACTTCTAATCGGTGCAAACATTTCATCATTGACCCATCTTCACGACACCATATTCCACATGAGTGCATGGATTTCCATGGTTATTCGCAATATAATAACTCAAAATCGCGTGAATGTAGGAGAGGACCTTTTAGCAAATCGCAAAATGGATAGAGTATCATATCTTTTGACGGGTGCAGAAATTTAATGATCGACCACTGTTTACGGTGTCATACTTGACATGAGTGCATGGATTTATTCAACTCGAAGACTTTTCGGGTGCCTGTTTTCAAGAGTTAACGGCACACTAACGCGATGTCAACAGAATGAAAATGAAAAGCAAAACCAAAAAGGCACCACCCGAAAAGTCTTCGAGTTGAATAAATATTTTACTACAATGGAAGTTGTATTGAAAGCTATCTTCAAGTTCTGTACCACGAACCAGCTATTGAAGCTCTTTTAACGAGTGCAGAAATTTGATGATTGACAACTGTTTACGGTACGATATTCTACATGGGTACATATATTTTTATGGTTATTCGCAAAATGATAACTATATATTGCGTAAATGTAGGAGGGAGCCCCATGAAATCAAAGTAAGCTCTTTTAACCGGCGCATAAATTCGATGATCGGCCACTGTTTACGGTACCATATCGGCATATTCTACATGGGTGCATGGATTCTCACGGTTATTCGAAAAATGATAACTGAAAAATGAGAATTGATTATTGACCCCTTTTTACGGTACCGTACCATATTCATTATGGATACAAGGATTTCCACGGTTATTTAGAAAATGGTAATAGTTGAAAAAAGTGCGTAAACCGAGGAGGAGGCCCTCGAGAGCGGGTAAATCAACCAAGGGGGTCCCGGGAGACCACCCACCTCCCCAAAAGCCACCACTGTCCGTCATATATTTCGTTCTTATTATTTCCCCTGGAAGTAGTGTTCTAAAACGACATTTTACAATAGTGGACGAGGATACATATGCGGCTTCTGGAGTGTGAGTTTTGAAATAGCAACCAATTAGCGCTGATTTCTCGTACCAGAAAAACTGCGCAGGAAAATCAAGTACGGAACCAATATACAAGGGGCCCTGAGGCTAGTCAATGAACGAATGATATCATTCTCCTACCAGAACGACCCTGGATTGCTTATCAAGCGACACATTCTCGTCATGACTGACGGTAAGCAAGCTATACTGAAATGTCAGAGTTTGGGAACGCTTTGCCCAATGTAGTATATTCCGCCATACAAGCATACGCACTTATCCAACAAATATTCGAATAATGCGATCGCGAAACTTTCCAGGCATTTTCAATGCCGGAGGAAAGCCCAGCGTCGAAAGACAGGATATCGAGGGCGCGTACGCAGATAATCCACCCGAAGTGAGAAGTTTGTTTCGTTTCCGCTCTGGAGCCGGTAACGAATTTCGGAACCGTCATTCCAGTTCTACAGCATCACGTCGTCGGCACGCAGCAGCGATCCGGAGACTCAGGAAGAGCTGAAGCTGATCGCGTCCAAGTCTGACAACTACGTGTACGTGGACGACTTCTACAAGCTCCACAAGTACATCGATAAGATCACCGACGTGCGTGAAGGTCAGCCTTTTTATTACCGAGTCCATTTGAGGTCAAGTTACTCAAATTTATTTGGGAATTTCTGATGCGGGCCCAATCGAGTTATGTACATTGAGAACACTAAACGGCATTTGTATAGTGGTACTGTAATCTATCGCTAAAGCTCTTCCCGATTCATCTCTAAATACGAAACCTTATGGTATAACAGCTGAGTGATAGCCTACCTAAGTTCACCATGAGGTGGTGAGTAGCCTAACGAAGTACTATACTGTTCCCGAGTACTCAACTAGATGTTGCCTACAAGTACCACTTACTTGCACTATACTTATGTTTGCATCACTTTCATCCGCTAAATTATCATGACGGCTGAGCGAAGAGCCACGCATCACGAAAAGTGAATATATTTTCGAAAATTGAACCTATTTGGCTTGATCGCCCATATCCACCCTGCAAATTCGAAAGTGTCCAGTGTCAACATGCGAAAGTAGCCTATGCTAAGTATCCGGCAAGATAGCGCAATGCTGGAGCGTCCGAATTCTTGATCAGTAGGTCATGGGTCCGATCCGCGGTCGGGTCAGACCAAAGACCTGATCAGTAAAACTGTTATCCGTGGCTTCCCTGCTTGGCGCTCAGCATTTCCGGGAGCATGGAGGAGAGATGAAAGACTCAGAAAAACCTTCCTTGACCAGCGGCATTATGCACTCATGGTATGCATATGTACAATTGTACATATCGTGTGTATGTAATCTATGTATACCATGAGTCGGTGTATATGCCGCAAAAGCAAGAAGGCCAAAAATATATGACGTTCCGTCGACTCAATCCGCCTTTTGAAACTACTTACTTGAAGTAGTTTTTCTATACTTCCACTTAACGGCGTTACTTCTACTTATAGTGTAGCAACGATGACTACTCTGACCATCTCTGTAATGTACTCGCCTTTACTTGATTTGGCATTTCGAAATCACGTGTGGTAATCGATACGAGACTACTGAGCAAGACAGTGTCAGCTAAGTTCCTTTGGAATAGGAATATAATCGGAAAATCGTTGTTTATGCTCTCGATAGACGCAACTTCGATACCTTCTACCATTGGAATCCCATTTAACATATTTTTCGATTTCCTTTAGACTTCAGCTCTTGCGGGCAAGCGGGTGAAATAGGAAGCGTCCGTAAAATGATTTCATTGGGACGAGTCATAGGCGGAAGTAAAGCGGCTGAACGCGCCTGGCCGTGGCAAGCTCTCATCACGCGTCCTCACGACCGAATACTTGCGGTAATGTTGATTATTGTTAACAATCTTAGAAAACGCCGCGATTTCTTGCCGCACATTAAAAATACCAAACAGTGCGATGCAATATTGCCACAATACTGCATCTACTTAATACTATATATAAGTACACTAAGGTTGCCAAATTTTGGAAATGTGAAAAAAGGACACTTTTTCAAAAAAATTTCAGACTTACAATACTGGAGCAAAATCCGGAAAAATGGTAAATTTTTCCCGTCCTTGTGATTGGTTGACTTTTCCGACTCGGCTCCAGAAATTCACACTTTTGTTGAATTCCCCGCTGGTAATTAAAAAAAGAAAACAATAAAGGTCAACTTTCCTGCTCAGCTCCCGTATTAGCCGCCGGAACGTTACTTCAGTGATGATTCTGTGTATCTCAATCGAATTTCACCCTATGTTTAACCAAAATTCTCAAAAAATAGGACATTTGGGCGTCCTATTCAAAAAAGTGAAAAAAGAAGACAAATCCTCTTAAAACAGGATGTATGGTAACCCTAAAGTATGCTATACACGAGTGGGAAATAGGTGTATTTACCAGATTTCCACGGAAGTTTTGGGCGTAAGTCACGATCACGTCACTTTCTGGTACCATATTTTGCTTTCTCACCAATTTCGATGGCTGAAAACAGTCCAGCAATACGCCTACTGTTATGGTGATATAACCCAGGGGCGTATCCAGTTCGCTAGCCGCCGAGCTGTATAAGGAGGCGATGAGTCGAAAAAGGTTGGGAGCCACTGCTTTAAACGTTATTTTTGTCGTACATCCCATTTCGAGGATAAGGGACAGCCACGTATGAAACATAGGTCTATCATATAGTTCAGGGTCAATTCAAGAATACATTCGCCCGAAATAGAATGAGAAAATCCTTTCGATACAGGTGTATAGCAGCGTTGTAGGGGGTGGAAGCCTAATCAACGATCAATGGATACTGACGGCTGCCCATATATTCGATAACGACGCGGGACTGGTCGATTGGGAGCAAAACTTTTACATCACTCTAGGTCGGTATACGCCGTAAATCGGGGTATCTAACAGAGGTTCTATAAGTCGGTTGTTCCATCCCTATTAACCGAACGACACTTGAACACCGCTCGATTGCTATTTCGACCAGGAATGAACCGAAGGCCACAGCGAGGAGGCCAGCTTTCAGGATCTGTAAAGGTTTTCATGGTGGAAAAGATACACATTCACGAAGACTATTTGATTCACGAAGGTGCGAGACGTTCTGGGAGCTATCAGAACGATGTCGCTTTGGTAAGTATTTCAAATTTCCCACAAGAGATATAGTTAAAGTAGTGAGCATCACTACTCAAGTGGAAGTAAAAGTAATTCCGTAAATTTCGACTCCATTGCAAGTACGGTTACATTTAGAATAAGAGATGGTTTAAAACACTTATTGTTTAAAACATGTTTAAACCGTTAATATTATTACTATACTACTACAGATAACAACACTATAGGAAGGAGTGGCATTTATCACAACTAAAGACTTTTTGCGCTACGGACAGATACAAGTTAACGCTACAGAACATTCATAATATATCATGGAAATATAATAGACTACACCTGTACACATAAAATGCATAAAAAAAGTTTTAACAAATGCCATTTCAATTTTTTTTCGAAAGTTGTATAATTATATCATAATTATGTAAAGTAAATACTTCTGAAAAATCTTTTAGCCGATGGTATGAGCCTTGGGAAGATTTGCACTAATGAAATCGACGTATGCGATATGGAATGGCTGGAATCCTGGAATCATAGTCGTTTGTTAAGCAAGGGCCACGTTTTATTAGGTTTTTTTCAATTGAATTTTGTTTTAAATGCAACCCTAATTGTAAGTAGAAGTGCAGATTTCCAAGACAAGTCATGCCACTTCAGGTTGAAGTAGAATATCTAAAAATATCTCGCGTAAGCAGTTTCAAAAAGTATATTTGATCGAACCGTCGCATATACTTATCATCACTTAATCGGAGGTGGCACTTTTCGAGATTACAAGATCTATGACTAATAACGCTGCAAATACGGGTAAAATCATCTATATTAATGATCTGTGATGCTGGGCCTCTTTCGCTCAGCCGCCATGACAATGTTACTAGTAAACATGATATGATGCAAGCATATACCAAAACTACTTTCTACTTTTCAAAATTAAAGTAGTAATAAGCGAGTACGTTTGCCAAAAAATCGGTTCAAGTGGAAGTAGAATTAAAAACAAAACCACTTGAGTAAGGAGTGCTAGTACTCCTAAAAGAGTAAGTACTCTGTTACCGACCCCCCGGTGGGAAATCGCATGTATTGATTGAGGACTTATACTGTGCACTCAATCTCGATAAATCCATATCTTCCTGCGGTCTATTTATATCAGCACTATTCCCGCAGATGAAAATTGGCGCTGAGTTACTTATATCCGAAGACGGTCTGTATCTGGAGCCGCCTAAATCCCCGGGAGGCAGGATTCAGTTCACACCGTACATCAGACCCGTGTGCCTGCCTTGCAGTCCTGACAGTTGCGTGTCGAAACTTCTGCAGAAGCCTGACAGTGAAGGCAACGTTTTGCTCAACGGCACAGAGAGTCCAGAGGAGAGATGTAAAATAGAATGTAAGTGTGAGCTCTCAAATGATTAGACAACATGTATAGATTAGAATGGCGGCTGTACACAACGCTGACAATATCACTGTCAAATCCAGCCAAATCGATCGATTCGCCAGCATAGTTTTCAATTTCTCTGGGTCGCAGATGATTTCCTGATGGGCACAAACAAGAAAGGCTACGCGGCTGTTGTGGCGACTGGGTTTGGACATAACGCAACACTGTCGCCGAACGATGATTATGTCACACCGTCTGACGTCCTACAGCAAGCGGTATTGAACCTACAAGATCGACAAAAGTAATACTACATATTTGACATCACATAGAAAATCTGGAGGCTGTCAGTAATGAAGTATACTAATACTTTTTTCAAGTACTCGAGTACGTTACGCCTACTTCCACTATACTTCACTCAAGTAGTTTTGTTAATTACTTCCATTGCAACAAAACTACTTATTTTTCAAACTTCAGATTTTGTAAAGTATAACGTGGTTAGTTATTAGTACTTCTGCGATAGTCGTGAATATACATCCTGCAATTTTGAAAATGGCAACCTTCGATCGACGTCCCGACCATATCTACTTTTTACCTTTCCCGGAAAAAGTGCCTGTATTCTTGATTTTTACGTTTTAGATGTTTGGACGCTGTAGGCATCATCAACAAACAAATAGGGAAAAACGTGCACATTTTCACTCCGGAAATGTTTTGCGCTGTCGGCAGTACCCAAAGGAGAGTTGTGGACACTTGCAAAGGGGACAGCGGCGGTCCTCTGACCCGGGAGGTACGGGTTATGGGCAGTGAGCCCATAGTGGAATTAATAGATTGTATATAGTCAGACTTCGTACAGTGGAATCATCGAAAATACAATACACTGTTCGAGCGCGAACGTATTTGTGACGTGCAGAGCAGTAGGCTAAGTTGTGATGGCTTAGTAATAGTGCAGTTCAACCTTCGAGCCGAGCCTATGAACGTTGGATCAATGCTGTCATGTTCCAGTCATTACAAACTCATGGGGTGTAATGCTGTTAATCCGTTCCATGACTCATGGGAAGGAGAGCATGAAACGAAAAGAATTACCACAATTCGCAACTTGAGTAGCAGACTTGTACAAACTACTGAATTTTCAAAAAGCGCAACTAGAACTATAACTAGAATTACTCAATTTTTAAGACTCGCAACTATAACTATAACTAGAACTACCCAATTTTCAAATTCCGCAACTAGAACTAGAACTAGAACTACTCAATTTTCAAAACTCGCAACTAGAACTATAACTAGAACTAACGAAATTTAAATATCGGCAACTAACTAACTAAAACACAACTAACTAAATTTAATTCTCAATCAACTCATTCATTTTTATTTTATTCGAATTCGGCGTTCCGGCCTTCCACATTAACGTCGGTACAACGAAATTACTGAAAAATCAGACGGACAGAACTATTCTGTAATCAGTACAGGATAAACTAAACCATTTTCTGCAGCGGTTGCTGATTGCAGCGAATCAACATGAGTCGCGAAAATGTTTTTTCGTTGAATTTTGCCCTCTTTGGGGAATACAAAATCCCAGCATGCGAGAAAGCCCTTTCACTGGGCGCAGATGTCGCAGTCATCCCAAAAAAATCTTTCGCTAAGTTCCGTTATTCTGGCAAGTCGGTCATAGTCCGCCAACAGTTCAGCACATTCTGACCCAGGGGTAGTCGCTGTTCCCTGGCATACTTTTTCACCTCAGACGGGCCGGATTTAACTTCAAGCGGACGACACTGACTTGGAGGTAGAAAGTTGAAGAGTGAGAGTCTCGGTTTCTTGTGCGTTGGAGAGCCAGGAGGAGACGACCCAGGCAATTTCTGCAATTTGATTTGTAAAGATACCTTGGGCGAATCCAGACCGTCTTCTCTTTATGCCTGGGCAGGCGTGGTCGGCATCATCATCACGAATCAAATCTATTAAGTTTAACAGACGCGACAGCTTAGTTCCGAGATCACTAGTTCACATTCCAATTAGTAAACAACCTCAAAGATCGCGTGCGCTGCGCACTGTCGATTGTTGTAAATTTGCCGAGTTATCAGTGAACTCGGCATAATCAATGTATTAACTATGATCCAACAATAAGCATTTGATCCTTTGTCATGATCACATTAGCAACCCTAAGTAACCTCCCTTGTCACGCAAGGAGAGTTCTCATCGCGCACGGCAGGACACACGAGTGTTTTCTAGTTGTTCGGCAACTAATATTTTTTTGAAATGCGCAACTAAAACTAGAACTAGAACTACTGAATTTTCAAAATCTGCAACTACAACTAGAACTAGAACTACGGAATTTTCACAATCCGCAACTATAACTAGAACTAGAACTACGCAATTTTCAAAATCCGCAACTACAACTACAACTAGAACTACTCAAAAAACTGTTAGTTAGTTGACCGTCAACTAACTAAATGTTTAGTTTGTACAAGTCTGTTGAGTAGGCCTACACGTGCACAAACACCAACTCTGCATGTTTGATTGCAAACAGGGCTGAGAATCAATGGCGAATATAGGTACTGGTTATCGGAATGACCAATCCTTGTATAAATATATCCCGAAAGTGTAGTGGGCTATGTTCACTTAACCGTAACGTGTACTTCTTTTCCCTTTCGTTGGGTGGTTGGTGCACGAAGACAAAACCTTTATTATACTTCACACTGAATTTCTCTCGTTTTCACCCATCCGAATTGGTGTGAAAAAAAATCGTTCCAGAAAGGAACGTTTACCTGATTTCTACCGTACTATGGTGTAAACCGGCCAACAATACTTTGAATACCCCTCCCCGTGGGTTATTTATTGCACTGTTTGATACACAATACAAATACACCGGATATCACCATCACCATATTCCTGCAAATGTTTCTTGCAGAGTTCCAATTACTCACAAAGTTGATTCATGTCTTCAAATTAAGCAATTTGATACAGGTGAAAGATGACACAACCAAGGAAAGCTGCTTTGTTCAGCTGGGAATCGTGAGCTGGGGATACGGATGCGGCCAATCAATAAAGATCCCACGAACCGGAGAGCGACTGTATTTTCCTGGTTTCTACACCGACGTTACGGCAATGATGACGTGGATTAACAACAAAATAGTTATTCCTGCATGAACGATATATGAATACGTTTTTACATATGAAATACCGCTGGTAAACTTACCATGATTATCTTTTGCAAATTGCAAATCAATTTTATTCATTCCACGCATTGGCGCATGGATTTCAGCTGACGACGGTGAACAGTGAGACGCGTGCAGTGCAGCCAAGTGTGCGTAAATTTTAAAGTTTGTGTTAATATACGTTATCATTGATAACATATATTATTCATCGCAACGCTTTATTGAAGCGATAATTCTGAATATAAGTCGTGTTCGATGTGCTGCACACGGGTCACGTGGTCAGGGCTAGGTGACCGTTATCGCGAGAGGTATTCCTCACCTTGTTCTAGTATAGAGGATATCAAAAGTGGAATTTATCTCAGAATTATTATTATCATTTCGGTGAATCTGGCGCAAATTCTACCATATTCAATTTTTTGCGAGGCCCTGCATGGCAACAATGAGGGTTGTAATGACTCAAGTCATTTTCCTAAAAATAGAGAATAACTCGACTCGGGTCATTTCGCATGACTCGGGACTCAGACGGCCAAGACAGGCATTTCGTTGTAACTTCGAAGAATAGTAAGCTACCACATTATTGGTATTTCGTGTATTAGTACTGGTGTTTGTACAATAGTGACAAAAACTGTGTAAAGTGAGGAACATTACTATATTATGAATGCGAGGCATTCAATATCTCCCAAACAGAGTTGTAAATCCAAGATGAAGCGGATTGAGATCGAAACTGAACAGTGAATTCAATGACTTGGATTCGAACTCTAGTCAAAACACTGTGACTCGGACTTGAACCTTTGAACCCTGACTTGGACTTGTCTCGGTGGTGATTGAAAACGACTCGACTTGTCTCGAGTCAAAACTATAGAAGTAGCTTTGACCTGTGACTTGGGTCCTCGGGACTTGGTTACAACCAATGTTCCCTTTAGAGGGAATAGTGGTTACAACCCGGGCAACAAATGACTATTGACAATTGTCGTTCACATTGAAGAACTCGAGGTTTGCCCCACATCGAAGTCTGTGAACTACGGATAGTATTCGATTAAATATCTGGAGGTACCTTTCACACGCAGGATAATTGCATATAACTATCTATATATACCAGGACAAAATTGGTTCTTTCTGAACTCTACGGTAGGTTTACCATATTTTGGAAATCTGAAAAGAGGTCACTTTTGAACTATTGAAACGGAGCCGACCATGCCTTGGTTTCGTACTGTGGTTCAATATTGATGGTTGGTTAGCAATATCAGGGGTGGGCAACTATTTTACCCAACGGGCCAACAGAAAATACGGTGGAGATAAGACTTCGTTTTGGCATTAGCATATCACATTGTTCATGTTTGTACATCGGGGAAATGTGTTTAAACGTAGTGGCTATATAGGTTGATTTTTTCGGGAGGGGGTGGGGTGTATCAATATGCATTAATTGTATCTCTAAATTGGAAGAAGTGAATATTACATTGTTAGGGATGGTGTGAACCTCTGAAAGGTTCAGGTTCGTGTGAACGTGTACCTTTTTGAAAGGTTCTGTGTGAACACGAACGTGAACCTCATGACGTCACGTGACGTCATATTGCTAATTTCAACCCATATTTCAATTAGGTGATTGCCTATATTAATCTACTGTACACGATACCGAGCGACGACTCGGGGCCACATAATAGCTCAGTACTTATAAATACATATTGACGTTTGAAACGTCGTCAAATGTATCAACTGGGTAAATCAAATGATATAATAATCCCATAAAATCAGTATCTTGCGTCACTTTGCCAACAATTTCGACCTAATCGGACAGTATTCGGCGTCTGAGTATTGCCACATAGATATTGAGCAGAGCCAACACCCCAGTCGCACAGATTTGGTTTTTATGATACAGTATACATATGTAGTCAAGATTGACCCCGTACGCCTGCTAGATTTTTACATCAGAAGACGATAATAATCTCATTGATTGGTTGAATAAGGATCATTCGCTGACAAAATACAGTGTATTTCGCTATTGATGTCATGTGATTGAGGGTCAAGCTCACAGCACAGAGACACTATAAATATGCACAAACGGAAAGCTGGATATTTCGAGCAAACTTTTGTAACAATACAAGTAAATCTTCGAGATTGTCAAGGGCGGCATGCTCGTTTAGTGTTGAATATTTATGCTGCCAGCTCCATGCATACAGTAGCCCGCAGTTGAAAGTCAATAAATTTGAACCAAAGATGTTATAATGAAGTGAAAATTGCAATGTATGAAAAAGGTTCACAGTGCAGAACCTACCAAGGTTCTGTTGTGAACGCGAACCTCAAATTTTCCGAGGTTCACACACAGAACGCGAACGTGAACCTCACGTTCACACCATCCCTAATTGTTACACCTGCCCAGGCTATACATTGATATTAGGCAATGATAAGATGTGGAAACATAATACATTTTAAAGTTTTTTTTAAACCCACAGACACGTTGTTTATATTGAAACATTAAGATGCATTTAGGATACTACAAAGCTTGTCTCTGTCACTGCCTACCGAGCAGTGTGCAGCTTGGTGTAAAAATACCCTGTTGTTGATGGAAACTAGCAGTCCTTCTGAAATTCGCGTATCTTAGCCGCACCGATCCGACAAGATAGCGTCTAGGCTAATAGTGGAGCGTCCAACTTCCTGATCGGTAGGTCGCGGGCTCTGCGGAACATAAAAACAGGATTCATAGTGAACGAATACTCTGTTCAGTTGATACAGTCTGTGATTTTAATCCACGGAAATAATATCAAAAAGTAGATTTCATTCCAGGTGACCTTTCACGGGCCGCACGTTGCCAAGGTCTGCTCTACTACTTCGTGAGTTGTTCGCGCTATGCAGAGAGCGAGTGCTAAAATGCTGATCTGGCTCTTGCATGTTGATAGCGATGATATATTCAACACAATGACGAGCAATAAAATCAGTAAACGGACAATCTGAAATATCCGAGTGTAGGCCTAATCCCATTAGGCAGGCCGTGTTATTTTTGGCATATGCCAAAACTGCCAAAAATAACTTATTTTTGGCATTTTTCAATTTTTATTTTTGGCAGTTTTGGCATCGTCCGCTAAATAAATAGTTTCAGCCTCGAATTAGTCACAAAAACGCTTTATTTGGGCTAGTTTGTCAAAAGACACCACAAAATGTGCAGCATCCACGTATAATCAGTGCCAACAAACAATAAGAAGAAGAAAAACCTAACGATTTCATAGGTTAATAATATCAAACGAAACCACAAAATGTGTAGTATTCATCGGAATCGGTGCCAATAAGCAAAAAAAAGAAAGAAAAGCCCAGGGTTGTAATGACTCGAGTCATGACTCGACTCGAGTCAGACTCGAGTCACGATTTTTTTATGACTCGACTCGACTCGAGTCATTTTCTTGAAATGGGAAAATGACTCGACTCGACTCGAGTCAATATTTGGATTGACTCGACTTGTACTCGAGTCATTACGCATGACTCGACCCAAGTCATTGACTCGGCTTATTTTATATGACTTGAAGATGAAGAAATTTGCGAATCATAATGGCTAGATCAACGCATCCGACGAATTCTGCCGACATCGCTATTTGTCACCACTGCTTTCGTTGCACTTGTCTGATAGATCAGATATGCCGCCGTAAAAACAACAGAAAATGATACATAGTAGCAATGCATTGTACAAAATCGTCCAGTGACGAAGAGGTAATAGATCCTCCGCAATTAAAGTACTCAAGACTTTTCAATTATACAAGCAAACAATTGAATCAAAGTTTAATTAGAGCCAATGAAATGACTCAGATGGTGAAGAGACTGATAAGCTCATGTGTAGATTTGAAGGCGATGATCCTTTGCATTTTCGGGCGACTAGAAAGAATGAGTATTCAATGCTCTTCAGTGTGGTTCAAAAATGCTTGTCAATTCCTGCATCTATAGTGCACTAGTGGAACGTGTATTCAGTAGATGTGGATTCATTCTACGGCCATGCCGCTTTAACGTATTTGAGGATGTCCTTTCCACATTAGTATTTTTGAGGTGTAACTCATTGATTTGAGCTGCTGTCTGTGAAAACACACAATGCCCTTCGTCCATTTGACGTTTTGTTAGGTATGTGCATTGTGCACGTGAGTAATAATGAATGGCTAATGTTGTGTGATGTTTGTACAATATGGCTGTTCTAAAATAACTTCTTTTTTATTTTACAGGGTGGTTACATGATAAAATTGTTATGTTGCATAAAAGGAACACCGAATATGGCTTAATTTGAGAAAAGTGGAATGAATGATCTGAGAGGAGAATATTCTGGATTTGAAAATAAATGGAGTATTTTAGTGAGAAATTCTTTCATATAATATAATTACATAGTAGTAAGCCGACTATTTTTTCATATCCAAAACATTCTACTCTAATACCTTCACTTTTTCTAGTTGGAATTGAGTCAAATTTGCTATGAATCATATTTTTACACAATGTGACAATATCATGAGATAGCCGGTAAAATTCGAAAATCTCTATTTGTAATTAGTCTAAAATTTTCTTTCATAGCATTGCTTTCTACTGGTTGGAATTGAGCCAAATTTGATTTTCAGGCAATCTAGCAATTTTAAGAAGTAGCCAGAAAATTTGAAAAAATGTTTTTGAACAGCCCCATTGTACAATTATTTCTCCAATGCTGTAACTGCGATGTAGTCGGTAATGCAATTGGGAAAACCTTTAGTATAATCAAAAGGTATCTGTTCTGTTGTCACTGCACAATGCACATAGTTGCATGCACGCTTTTACAGCATGCTGGCCTGTTGTAAATACCTCTACATAAACATGCATCTACTGATTCTCTATCAACTAGTATCTTGACGTGAATTTGTTGGTTCTCTATCAGATAGTATGTAGACGTGAATTCGTTGGTTCTCTATCAGCTATTCGTGAGCTATCGTCGATGTGTTCATAATAAAAACTGAATGCTTGTATTGGTGATGTATCAGACTGACAAGAGAGATATTTGATTTTAAGTTCTAAGATTAGTAAAGTTATCTTTAGCATCGGTAAATGAGGCCAGGACCTGTCCGTTATCTGCCTAAATAAACACGTGCCAAGACTCTGATAGGGACAAAATGAGCATGTTTCGCAAACAGGGAATTCGATATCACCCAAGCAGGATTGAAAACATGAGTTGAACATGACTTCAATACTGTGACTTGGACTCGACTCGAGTCATAACACCATGACTCGGACTTGACCCTTTAAACGGTGACTTGGACTCGGACTCGAGTCTGTGATGAATTTAAAATGACTCGACTCGACTCGAGTCAAAACCACAAAAGTATGATTGACTCGTGACTCGGAACCATGTGACTTGGTTACAACCCTGGAAAAGCCTAACAAACACGCTCAACAGCTGATTGTTACAGCTGTTGAATAGACTTAAATCGTTTGCACTGTAACAGTGCTTCCAAACTTAGGTCAGTCAAGTTTCTCCTAAATTCTCTTCTCGCCCAGCGAATCTGGGAAATATCGGCTTCAACAGTAGCCGTTGAGGGAAAGAATGTTGCCAGTCATCCACAAAAGTTTTTCAGAGCTTCAAAATCTTTGGAGGGCCGAACCGGCTTCCATGCATCATGAAAAGAGATCACTTCACCAGTGCCATCGATCTCATCGCGGAAAGAATTTTCTTCCCGATCCTTTTCCAGGAGTTTCCTGTGTTGTCTCTCAACACATTCTATTTAGTAGCCCGATTATCATTTCTCCTTCAGTCCACTGATATAATTTCGGAGGACTTTTGTCACTTGGTGGCTTTAATATTACCAACTCGCATGGAAGAGTCCTGGGAAGGTTAGCTTGTTTAAAAACATTGACGCAACAAGACTGTCTGGCAAAACGAGACTATGCAGCTCAGAAATAGCCAGACAGTTTGTTGCGTCACAATGTTCAACTCGATCACGATGCAAAAATTGTGGTTGATTTTGGGGGTTCCAGTTCCATGAGCAGAATATAATTTAGATTTTAATAATCAGTACTGCGGCAGCTTCTCATTGATACCTGTTTTATCAAATTTAGTGCTCGACAAGCCGGTCAAAAATGGTTGTAAAATTGCCTTTGGACAAATGGAAAGTATGACGTAAACCAAATGCAGTCAGCCGTTCAATCTCGCTGTGCCCACGCCATTTAGGACACCATGCTTTCACCCCTAATGGGTGGGCTGGACCCAGATTAAGAAACCTGCCTTTCACAAACGCTCTTCTCGCTTGTAACGAGGTCCTGCTAACACAACACCATGAACGAAATACACTATTTGGCAGGCCGTGTTATTTTTGGCATATGCCAAAAATTGCTTATTTTTGGCATTTTCAAATTTTTATTTTTGGCAGTTTTGGCATCTGGCTCCTGAAATGCCAAAAATAACACGGTCTGCCCATTAGGAAACCCGATAACTCTGCTCATATCCTGTATAACAGGGATTCTCAACTTCCTTGACATAACGGGCCGCATTTTAACAGCAGAAGACGCTGTGGGCCGCAGAACATTTTTTATGTATTTGTGTGCTACTAATAAATTAAGACAACTAGAGCTTATTTACCAGTTGTATATACACGCATTTGGTACATCTTTATCCATTCTGTAGCATTAATGGACAGCGTTCGTAAGTTCGCAGTTGCTGTTTTTTTATAAGATCAGGCGATATGTAGAACTCCAGAAGAAATTGTCGGGGTATCATTTTAAGTTTCTACGCTTCGATACAACAACTGTTCTTCGACAAATATGGCGCATCGGTTTTACATAACAATACCGTGCCAGTATAGTAATTGCGTTCATAATGAAAGATGTCGCGGGCCGCAAAACAATCGCCTGCGGGCCGCGGGTTGAGAACCCCTGCTGTATAAGATGCAAACACTTTTTTGATATTACTATATGCGTCTGATCGAAGTGTAACGACTGGAGTAGACTATCACGTATCTCTCGCTCCTCGATGATCAACATTGACGCTACTATACATTGTTGACGCTACAACTATCAGAATTTCCTACTCTGATCATAGCCTGGTCAGGCTTAGAAAGGCTGTGTTTTGGTGATGACCTTCCACACCACGTCGATGCTCATTGCTCATTGCTCATACGGCGTCTTTACGGAAAAAAAGTTGAAAGAAAGACCAGGTGAAGGATGAGAACATGGCAACGCAAGTAAACAGAACAATGAAAGAAAGACAGCTGCAATATCAAGATCGAACACCGGTACAGGTGAATTTACTTGGTCGTGTCTATCAATGATATATAATATATATACATATACAATACATATACATATACATATGGGCCTAAATCATTGACTCGGCTGTTAGGTAGGGTTACCATATTTTGGACTTGGGAAAGGAGGACACTTTTTCAAAACTTTTAAACTTAGAATGCCGAAGGGAAATCCTAAAAAATGATAATTTTTTTTCTCAGTGCTAGGTTGGTTGATTAAAAAAAAGGTCGTCCTCGAAGGACATTTTCAAAAACCCTAAAAAGGAGGACAAATCCTCCTAGAGGAGAACGTATGGTAACCCTACTATTGGACCATCTCTAATTTCAGCTCTGGTGATTGCAAGGGATGGTACTCTCATTTGCTCTGCAAGAGACTTTGTCACGGGCTGGATGAAATCGTCTGGCGGGCATTATATGTTCATGCTGCTCTGAGACCCACCATAGGGCATACGACGCAACTTCTCTCCACCAACTTCTCTACATCAACTTCTCTCCACCTACGTGATCAGAGGTGAGGCGGCAAAGGTGATGACTTCGAATTTTCAATGAACTGTCATAACCCAGTGGTGGTCAGTAACGCAGTAATACTACTTTTCCGAATTACTCAAGTCGTTTTCCGATACTTGGTCAAGTAAATCTAATTTCTCGCTACTTCTATACTTCATAATATTTTGTAATCTCACTAATACTTACTTTTCGCTAATTTCAGTCTGTCAAGTAGAAGTGGTCAAATCCTCAAAGCAGAAAGATAGCCTGAGTAATTTCAGGGCTATTTATATACGGAGTAGGCTACAAACATTTAATTATCATAAAAGTTAAGTAAAGACCTGAATTTTCGTCACGCTTGGCGCATAGCAGATATGGAGTGACAAATGTTTTCACGGAAGTATCGGTGAATATATATCAGGCTTCGAGTTCTAATTAGTTTCAGTTATTTTGTCTGGAGAACATACATGTTGACGTATAAAAGCAAGTGCATGAGTAATGCCTCCATTTTCAAAAAATAAAGCCACACTATATTAGGGTTACCATATTTCTGTGAAGCAAATTCCGGACACTCTTTAGCGCCCACTAGCGGATTTTAAAATGAGATGTAACACATTGACCGTCAATATGACGTCACAATAGCAAACCATTGCCCATCGACTCTATACACTATAGTGGAGTGGAACATAGGTCATGAATCTGGCCATCTGTAATGTGAGCTCTGGTGATTGCTACTTGCTAGGGTCTACAATAGATTCCTCTACGGGCCGGATGATGTCATCTGGCGGGCCGTGTCTGGCCTGTCAGGATTGTGTTTGACAGCCCTGCTATACTGTTAGGTTGGTGCGGTTATCTGTTTATGTGTTTTAATCAGGTCCGAAAAAACTTTTTTTTTCTCCCCTCCCCCCTTCCGCCCAAAAAAGCACTGATCTTGGGGCCACCATTGGGTAGTCGATGTTACTTGTTGGGCACTTACTATATGCATTTGCCTGTTAAATTTTATGTATGAATTCTGTCAATAATATTGATTCTTCCATAGATTAGGCCACTATAAAATGCACCAACAGGTTGCACATCCGGTGATTTCCAGCCTTTCATGGTCGCGACCTCATTTCCCATCTGAAAATGTTTCGTGGCAAAGCTCAAAACTTGATAAGCTGATTACTAAAAAAATCAGCTTGCCCAAACTTATCTCACGGCCCAGGAAGCTGATTGCGTCCAACATCATCGCGATCCCCAGATAAAGGCGAATGACCCCAAAATTTCGAACCACTGTCTGTGACCGAAGTCCCCAATCGACCTTAACCAACTCTAGGAATATACCGTTATATCTTATAATTGCGGTTACTATCAGACTTATTTTAGTAAGTGATGGTTATTTATATTTATTTTGATTGCATTTTTTGGCGAGGGTAGTGCCAGGTGCCTATACTAATATCATCATACGTTGCATTAACTCCCGCGCAGCGCGAAGAACAATTTTGAATGGCATAAATCTGCTTGAAAATAATATTGTTTATGTTGATTTACGAAAAAATTTTGAGCATGCTTGAAGCCTTCAAAATTCCGGACATTTAGGCATATTTTAGAAATTCCTCCCGGACGCAGATTTTTCAGTGAAATTCCGGACATGTCCGGGAAATTCCGGACGTATGGCAACCCTACACTATATGGCATTTTTACGAGCCGCCATATTTTTCACGTATAGTATTCGCGCAAGGTGTCAACACCGTATCCAATACAACTTCTACATGTCGCTCCTCGACTAAACTAAGGTCCTTATAATATGGGGCGAGGAGCCCATGCCATGATAGTTTCTATAACAGAGTGATCGAGTAAATAATGGATTAGTATCGCGTTTCCATATCACAACTATCATTTGCATCTCATAATGCAACGAGTGCTTATTCTGTCGAAAGCATATCCGTCCTGGGATGCATCAAGCTCTCTACACCTTCCGCATAGCTCAATTTGCAGTTTTTGACAGTCCATGCGAACGAGTCACGACAGTTTTCACTATTAACTTGAGTAGATTTAAAGACAGGCGATTCTACTTCAAGTATCTTTAGGTTGCTTTTAAAAGTGCTACTTCCACTCGTACTTGAGTATATTTTTGCGTCGCCACTTCTACTTGAGTAGCTGTAATTGCTTAACTACCTCCGATCACACCTGACATGCAAACTGGACTGACGACTTCGTATCATATACATAATGATGATGAAACCACTGGTAGTGTACTACCTCAGCAATTGTCAGCTGTTTTTTTTATATTCATGGTGTTCCGACTACATTGGTCAATTGGTCATGTTACACCAGGCCGATGTTCTGTATTTACCGACTTTAGCACGGCCTACTTCTAGGCTTTCTTTATAAGCTGTGAATTAACGCCACCTCGCCATTCCACCCGACCATATTCTGCACTGCACAGTCTGTACACCCACAAGTCAGACACTTCCAAACAGTAGCAACTTATGAGATTTTATGTAACGGTTTTCCATAGACAGTATCACATAGACATTCGGAAATAGCCAGAAACACCCAAATAATCGATCTCTAACAACTATCAGCGTCAAAGCCAGATCCATAAAGGGGCATATATACTTCAAAACAAATTACAGATTTAGACGAAACATCACAACAAACTGCTTTCGGCTTCTACGTACACACTTCCGTCCTTAATTCCCCACAGCTCCTCGCATCAACATCCTCATCAGTCTCCATTGACCGAGACTTCGATTTATTCTGATCGCCGTTATCTGGCAATATTGCGTTGTCAGAGTCTTTTAAGACAGCCTTTACAGGTGTGCCGTCTGAACTAGTGGAAGCGGACTTTTTTGGAGCCTGGGAAGGAGCAACGTAAAGTGGATGTGGTACTTCTGGTCCGCCGTCGTAAATCGATACCAGGAATTCCCAGGCTCTCCTTGAGATCGGTGCATAGGATGAATCTGCAATGAGAAACCAAAGTTTACAGCTACATCCATCCACAGGGAAAAGCTGTATCCACTTTAAGTGCGTACTAGGACGATATGCAGAGATAGCAAAGAAAACGGATACATGCCAGTCTCAAATTGGGCAGTTTGAGCTGTCTGCTTGTACGACATATTTACATCCCTAAATGCGGCTCTACCACATCGGTCGGCTTATGCCAACAATCACTATCTTACTCTGTGGCCAAAGACTGGCAATGGACATAGACAGATATATGCATATAATAGGGCTACCACGTTTGATTAATGCAAAATCCCAGACAAAATTGTACTACTCAAGTACATGAAATGGCACACATTTTCTACTGAAGTAAGGTAGAGAGTTGAGTGCTACGCTAAACATAATTGAACTGACAGTAGATTATAAACGCTTTAATGAGTTCTCAACGAAATAATTAAATAAAAGGGTGCGAAGAATTAGTTCTAAATGTGACTGGCCTGAGAAACAAAACCACGTTAGAAATTAGTAACTAGTGCATGCATAAGGATTACGATATTTGATAATGCCCAACACCTTATAAAACCAACAACATTGTATTGTGCACCGCTAAAATGTTACAGGCAAGTATTGTCCCCAACGATTGAAAGAAAAACCGACCGGTATTTGAAGGTCAGATACAATGCAAGATTTCATATTAAAATTACGGAAGACACCAGGCTTGGCGAGGTTAATTTGATTATACGCAACTGATATTGACCGCGCTAGAACATGACAATAAATGCCCTGACACATGATTACCGATTTATTATAATTACCCAAGCACAGTGAGCAAGGTAAATTGCAAGCGAATGACTTCATAAGTGAGTTGCAGATAGATTTAAAGTGATACTCGGCACATATTTTTGACGAATGCAAAATGACCAATCCATTACTCTACAGATATTCGCAATTTTGGAAAATTTACCGATGTTGTTGTGACAATTTCATTCACAAAGCGACGCAAGCATAACCCAAAACCATTTTCTACTGTAAAAAATCCAAAGCATGATCGATAAGTGGATATGCCAAAAATCAGTCGATTAGAAGTAACAAGAAAACATAAGTTCAGTACTCACAAAAAGCCAAGTACCGTACTTCATTACTGAACAAGTCTTTATTCAACAGGCTAACTGCGCTCACTTTGTACAAAGTACAAAGATTTTATCCGTGTTTAATAGGGCTATTAAAAAAATTCAAATTTCACTGGCTACTTGATAAAATTGTTAGGTTGGCTAAAACAATGCTGCACACCAAATTTGGCTCGATTCCAACCAGTAGAAGCTAATTTGTTGCAGGAAAAAAATTTGCATTTGAATAAAATGGTATTTACGGTGGCTAACTCTTGCATTATTTATTATAGAATCGTAGAACAGCCCTACTGTACCAACTTCACACGTACTTCGTCGCAAAATATATTCCCCGTCCTTCTGAAAGCAAATGGGCCAGTTGTTGATATTTCCTGGCGGGTCCGGAAGCCGGCCCGTTATGAAATCCTCCCACTCGTGAAACCAGTCGAGGCTGATGTACACGGTGAACTGTTGCGCGTCCAAATTCGGCCTTTTCTTCAGCTGAAACAAAACTTGATCGATGAACCAGCTCGAAGTATACCAGCAATGATCATAATTTGGGTCTGGTATACCACCTCTGGACGCAACGCGTGCGACAGCGATATTCAGGTAAACAAAGTTTCAATGATAACGGCCTGAGTGAATTTTCGATTGCACGTTTTTTTAGGGTTACCATACGTCCGCCTTTTTCAGGAAATCGAAAATGTCTTCGAGGACGCCTACATGTCCACCTTTTTTGAAATTCGGCCTCCTTTACAGCTTCGACAGCGGTGCTAATGAACTAAAAAACAACTAAAAAACTGCATAAATGACGCGAAATATGTAACGCAGGCGTTCGAGCGACTCATTCAGAAGTAAGACTGAATGAAATGACATTTTTTCCGAGTCAACACAAGATTTCCAGGAAAGATTTGAAATCAGCCGTTTTTGATGATTTGTATAAAGTGTTCTCCTTTCCCGATTCCAAAATATGATAACCCTAACGCTGTTACTCTGGTAAACGATTTGCAGACTGGAATCGTACTAGTGATTTATTATTATGAAAGCGATGCATCAATATCGTATTGACAATAATTTTGATATCCGGCATGTTGAATACGACACTTGGTGCAGTTATCATTGGAAACGTAACAACTATTATTATTGATATGAAAGCAATGCTTCATTATTGTAGTAATAAAGAAGAAAATGAATGTCTCACTGAATATGTATTAAACGCCACTGAATATGTGATATACAGCACTCTGTTCAAATGTATTAACGTATTACGGTTACTGGTATGTTAGGATTAGGGGCCGTCATGTGCCGGATTCACTGGTAACCTTACCCAATGCCCATACCTCTCGAAAAGTTTCGTCCTCATGTCGTCTCCGCTGTTCTAGAACCTCCATCTCCCCGGAGCAGACTTCGCACGGCAAGAGTTGGGTGACGGCCGGTCCGCCGCCAAACCGTCCGTGTAACGACTCCCAGACCGACTTCGGGATGGTGGCGGCGCACTGATCGCGCTGAGGTCCGTCCAACTCGGGTCGGACGCCTGCACAAAAAATTTGAAAAACATGGAATCATAGTGTAGCGCAGTTAACTGAATTTGACCGGATAAGTCTTTTTGCGTTAGCTACCTAGTCCTCAGGACCGGAGATCATAACGTTGGATCGATTAAAGAGTCGATTATCGCATTCATCAGAATTTAACAACCCAGAGTAAAAAAAACTGGTTTAGCGAACCTGGACAAATTATACACTGCGCAAAATTCCTGTGACAAGTTGCATAGGTAATGGCTCGACTAACAATCGGACAATCGAAGAATTATGCGCATGCACGCATCATTGCAGAGCAATCTTATCAATATTCTATAATCCTTTGCATTGTTGAGCCATACTAATTGGACACGACTTTCATTTCAAGATGATGATGATTCTACCTGTTACAATCGCAGTAGGTTTTATCAGCAGCCTGCCGTTTCATTCATCAACCTGAAAACTGACAGCCAATTACGCGTTATCTTGCGGCAATGCATCAGATAACATCGCACATGATTAACAACTCGGGACATCTCGGGTAATCACCCCGATCAACAGTTTTCAATCAGACGATTACCATTCTCCCGAATCGGCCAACTTCATGATCTCCGCCCTCAGACAGGTTATTCAGAGCGGAATCGTGTCTTACAGTAACTAACAGCTCCACAAACACATTGACACAAAACAAAATTTCTTTCCTGCACGGAATTAACGAGTAATCATTATTTCACTCGTTTCTTGAGAATCAATCACGGCGCAAGACACGATGAAATCATACCAGAATGACGGCACAGAAAATCAGAGTTGTCAATCCGTCCCGGCTCCGCAAACGTGCAGAATTTCGTCCACCAGCGTCTGGAGATGGAGAAATGCAAGAGGTCGTCGGCGTCGCCGAGTTTGCGGATACAACGGTCGCGGAATCTCGAGGCTTCGACGCTGGATTTTCTGCGAATGAATATTCATCGACTGATGACAGGCCTTGGATTCGAAGTAGCAAAGTGACAACTGGTGATGAGCAGCGATCTTTCACTTCAAACTCGATTTAGTCTCAGCACGACGCAAGTCCCCAGCTAGCAACCAATATAAAGCGAACCGGGGCAACTGCCGCTAGGCACTCGTTACTCGATTGACAATAAATAGCAACTCAATCTGTACTTTAATCATCTTGCTAAGTGCAACGAGTGGCATGATTGGTGGTTTTAGTATTTTTATCATACCTCATGCTTTGAAAATCTGCGTTTGACTTGACTTGACTCACCTTCAAAAAGCGAGTGACTCGACTTGCTTCAAAAGTGCGACGAGTCGATATAGCAAATAAAAAGCGAACAGAGGAGTGTTAGGATGACTCAATTCACAATTAAAATAACGACTTGAATAATCGGCGGTTTTATCATTTTATCATGCCTTGCACTTTGAAAATTTGACTTGAGTCACCTCCAAAAACTGAGTGACTTGATTTGACTCGATGGAATCACTACAAAAAATCAAGTGACGGGGCTGAGTACAAATGTGCAATTAACTCAATATGAATTGCGACTCGAAGGTAGCCTCTTGACTCTTGTCCCCTCTCGTTTGGAGATACTTCCATTTCAAGTAAAATTCCTATTTTACTCGTGTTCGACTTCATGAGATCGAAACACTGGCTTCCTGGTTCGAGGATAAATAATAAATGGTAACTCTGCAATTTATCGATCGATATTAATACTTGAGAAAGATATCAATACGATTGTTGATACATATACAAGTTCTTTTGAAATCTCTTTTAGTGGCTGACAGCCGAAAATATATGTATTCAATTGTATATTGAAGTACTGTACCTCCAAGATTCACTTTAAATATTTCCGTATGTGGTACAATGAAAATCAGTTGCTCATCAGCAAGCAGCTGATAAAGACTCGGGGATGATGACAAACTGCAGTATCAACAACAACGTTTTTGAAGGCTTGTATCGCTTTGTAAGCATTTATTCAATCAACATGCCAATGACATCATGTTTGGTGATACTGTCGTTGATATACAATGTTCTTTCAGTTTTCTACTAGGCAGTGTCGATTACCCCTGGTCCTGATCAGCCGAAAATATTACGGTGTATTTCAATATGAATATCTTATTCAATTGTATATTGAAGTTCAGTACCTCAACGAGTATCTTTAGAAGGATATGCTATCAGTCGCGAGACCAGATACTCACTGATAAAAGAGAACGTATGCCTCCGCGTTAGCGACAACCGATTCCGGAACCTCGGTGACGTACTTGTCGTCAAACTCGTACCATTTTTTATTCAAGAAATTTTTTGCGTAAGCCGTGTAGTGACCGCCTAAAACGAAGCAGAAGGATTGGTGGCGTAAAATATTTGGTCGCCGCCAACAACAACCAACCAACCTCCGGCATTGCCATGATGAATGATCGCGGAACACAAGTCGTACGTGGAACACGACGACGGGCTGTCCTGGCCTAGAAACTGGCTCAAGTCGAGGCCCTGAAAACAAAATTTACATAGACACGGACCTCGCAACACACAAACTATTTGCATAAGATAGAAGTTAGACAAAAAAAGTACCGTGAAACCCAAAGCGGGTTCAACACTGCTGTGAATCAATCATGTGTTGAGGATTTTGAAAACATGCGGGCAATCGCTAATACTCACTGCGGTCGAAGGCCATTGAATTCTTTTTAGCCAACTACTGAACAGCACACGGGTGCGATGCGTAACAAAGCACTTCTAGTTATTTTATGTAATCATGTAGATTTTGTTTAATTCCACAACTTATGCAAGTAGTTTTGCTTTTAGACTACTCCCACTTCTGCTCGAACAGGATCACTTTTATGTGCGAGAAACCGTCGCAAGAACAGTGCAAAATAGCCAACATCGTGACTGCTGAATATAAGTTCGAAAATTGCACCCATTAGTGGCGTCATTAGACAAAACTGGGTGCAATTTCAAAACTAGCCACCATCGACAAACTAATAAAAGTATATGTATGCTCACCCAAATCTACTTTGCTATTTGAGTACTTTTTAGCCCTGACATTTTATGCTTCCACCATTTTGGAAATTACCACTTCTACTCGTAATGGAGTTGAAATTACTTCTACTAATACTCCAGTAGCAACGCTAACTACTTTGTTTGACTACCTCAAAATGGATGGGTTAAAAGTCATAGGAAAAATCAATATTTCCACGGGTTGCATTCATAAAACTAACCGTGTATAAACAACCGTACGCGGTTGCACAGAAAACAGTTAAAAGCCAAATTTCGAGCATGAAACCTCCCATTGCTTTTTCTCGAAATTCATCTTGTCCAATACATATCAGTTTCAACGAACACACTGACCTCGATTGGAAACGAGACCGGACCGGATATTTTTGAAGAATACGACATCTGATATTCGTGACGAAACCTCTTCAAGTGAATGCACAAAAGTTCCGGCAATTGCAGCAGTTTGCAATACTTGACACCGTTTCTCAACCTGCGCGGGCACACGTTTCAAGAATATTACGGCGCAAATTCAGT
The DNA here is from genome assembly GCF_051294905.1 of Botryllus schlosseri. Classification (NCBI taxonomy): domain Eukaryota; kingdom Metazoa; phylum Chordata; class Ascidiacea; order Stolidobranchia; family Styelidae; genus Botryllus; species Botryllus schlosseri. Next base: position 9,971,890 of record NC_137251.1, on the reverse strand, counting down.
GACACCAGAATACACTAACTTATTGCACTTGCTGCAGCTGTACATGTTGTCGCCTTTGAGCTCGTCAGCAGAGAAAAAAGCCGACAGGCAATCGTGTAGCGTCACTTCCGGCCCCCAAAACCAGCTGGAAAGAATGCGTCAAGTGATGAGCACATTCGGGATTCGACATAAATCGCTGCCGGAATGACACAATGTCAATCGTACAACGTGTCAACAAGAATTGACGTACTAGTATGTCAACTTTATTTTGATAATTTCGATATCTAGGGCAGTGGTTTTTACAGGATGAAAACCTCATGACTAGGGCGATTTTTTGACCTAAAAAATAAAAATTTTGACATTTTTTGACCTTAAAAATACAAACTTTGACCTAAAGTATGCAAATTTGGTGTTTTCCCACTTAATATTAGAATTGTAGTACTTATCTTCATTTCTGGTTGGAACTGTCTGTCTTTACGAAGTATAGTTTGGCCTGAAAAAACCTGTCTGACTTCGGACATCAATTCTCTCGAAAGGTGTCTGCTTATATTGAATACTCGCACACAGACATATGTGGCAGTACGATTTCCCCTGTATCTCGTGACCAAATTTCACACTATATTGAAATATGGTTGCGGCTTGTACATGGAAAGGCTTTTGATTCGAATGGTGTTACTACGGTGTTAACAACAAAGCTTACCCTTTAACCCATTCCCAGACATTCCAGGCGTAGTTGAGCAGGGGTATCTTCATACCGCTGGTCTCCTCGCACGGGCCGTTGAAGCCCGGATTGACGGCCAGCTCTCCGGAAAACAAAAACCCGGCTGACGTATGCAGTCTCGCCAAATCGTCTTTACCAGGAATGGGCAACGACAAGTCTTGGAATGTTTCTCTTGTGTGCGAGACCTGTCACAAGGAACAAATGCGTTTGGTGTACTGTACATTGGGCATTGTGAATGCAGGCAATAAACTGAATCCGTGCCGCGAATCAAATTCAGACTTCTCATCGCTTGCTCACTTGTTCCAAATGTTATCTTCATTTCTATACCTTTGCTTCATTATCGAGCCTACACATAATATATGACACTGTGGATCAGCAAGGCTCTATGCTAGCAACATTGTGATTTGCAAACAATGTAATCGGTTAAAATGCAACGGTCCAGTAGTCACAATTATGACTGCGCAATATCGAAAACCCGAGTGATTCGATTCCGAATAGAGTTTTAGGTTTCGAGTCGAGTGTCACTAACTATGACGTCAAAACAGTATGAAAGATGTAGAAAGTTCGAATGTGTACCTTTTATTTTATATGTCAGTTCCATATAAAAATAAAGATAATTTCGTATTACACAGATAGATCATTTTTCACTTAAGCGTGTATAGCTTTGTAGGCTTCGATACTACTAATCAAAATTTCATGGCTTCCATAGTGGCAAATACTATCGAATCAATAATTTTCATAGCAAAATTACAAGAAGCGTATAATTTCAGTAATCGCAAAAATCATAGCTCACTACTAGAGTCATTGTGCCTAGCACAAGTAATAACCACTAAAACAGGGGTGCTCAACCTGGGGTCTATGTACCCCTTGGGGTTCCGAAGACTAGGCCAATACGGAAACCAATACTAAAAATATACCTACATTGTCCTTATTTATAAGATCTGTACTTATTTTATTTACTTATGCCCATATTTTGTCAGAATCCAGACAGCTGGAATGTCTGTCCAATATATCACACCAAGTCTAATCATGAAAGTGTGTGCCTCATATTGCAAAAATTGTCCGAGACCACATCCAGCCACACACCTGGTCACACGTCAAGCATTGAACTGACGACCGCAGCCCTCCGTCGAATAATTCGGAAATCACGCTGCGGAAACGATAAGGTGGTCTTTTGTTATGTTGTTCTGAAAATAAAGAGAGATAGGATAGCACGGCAAAACAGACAAGTTATTATCAGAGCGATTTCAAAAATATATGAATCGACAATCGTGCAAGACAAGTAACTGCATCGCAATCTTTCAACAAAATATCAACGCGAATTGGAATTACTTGGGTATTGAGCGGGCGATGGTGATCTGGGTGATGAAACATCAGACTTCTCTGTGCCGTGAAGCTCCTGGAAGCAAACAGAGATTCTGTGATGCTGGTCTAATAAACCAACAATCAACAGACTGAACAATCAACTACTTACATTTTCCGACGACAATCGCTGCTTTTTCCGCATCGCGGCCGCCGATATTCCCGGCACGTCACTGTAAGTTAACGATCTTTCCAGTTCTCTCGAATTTACCAAATGACAAATATCGAGAGGGCTAAGTCACAACACAGAGTGCTTGAATGTCATCCGAACAATCATTGAAATGAATGATCACCCGTTCTTATCCAATCATTTTTGCCGCTTATCATATTTTTGTTGATAATAATTATCTATATTCGGTAAGCTGGCATCAAATAAATAAATTCAAACTTTATACCTAGATTAGGATGTCTGTTGTCTCAATTGAGACAACCTCTAGTCTTGACAGCCAATTCAGTCAATTTCCAAGTTTATGTTTCAATAGGCAATGCCCAATACTGATATACGTTCTGAGTGAATGGACTTACCGGGGAGGTATGAACGGACATGACTCCGCAGCATGATCAATCTCCTTTGCATTTCCGCTTGATACATCTTCCGTTTCGCTATCCTGAAACAGATCAACTATCAGCTAGCAAAATTTGATCAAAACTCCATGATTAATTGCTGGATTACCAACAGTGGCATGCATCAAGACCAAAAGGTCGGATTAGGAAGTAAGTAGTTTCGACATTTTGAGTCCTTTCTAAATTGTGGAAAAATTCATCGGTCAGTAGGCGCAGTTTCAAAATGAGTCGATCTTAAGCATCGCAGCCACATTTCATAATGATTTGTTGTTTAGAAGCATGGGAGACTGTCGCGTGATAAACGTAAGCTAACAAAACTGTCTGTCAAGTGATAGCTGTAAGACGGTAGGAGTGTAAAGGCGTTCTGCCTTCATATATCAAACTAAATAGGCGATACATCACATCGGTTGGATTCAGCCAGGTCTGTAGAACTGTGGCATGGAATTTTATGAGATCAGCGAGTCGGTGAGGATTACTGGTTACTGTTAATGACTCTTTGTAACAAAACCTGCTGAAAATTAAGACTTTTATGCTAGAATGCTACCACTGATGCCAGGTGCGACAATGCTTTTATACTTGAATATCATTCTTGTTCTTGCTTGCCGGCTCTTCACCCCTGCCGTTGCCAAGATCATCTTCGTAGGTCCACCTCGGCACGACCTCCTTTAGCTCTTCGTGCAGACAATCCATGAAACAACGCAAAAACTCTTGGGTGTCCTGACACAAAAATATGACGTAATCACGCACGTAGATCGAAGGTTATGCATTCAAAGTTTCGAGAGAAAATTTAGAAAAACATGGTTGTCATTGAACGACTGTCCGGCGTGGCAATGATATCACCAATAAAGTGTTGCGATCATTATTCACATATTTATATAATCGTTCAAGTATCAGCAGTGGTTTTGAACGCTAGCGATTCCTAGTACGATAGGGGTCTGCAGCTTTTCGGAACAGTGGAGTAGGACGGGTGGAACAATATGGTCAAACATAATTCATGTCCAATATACATCCAACAGCATAAACGAAAATCATATTTGGCAGACTATCCACTGCTACATGAAGAAAAATGATCATGTCACAGTCAACAAACCTAAAACTTGAAGAACGTTGCCTCCCCACTCGGAATACCCCTCCTCTACTTATCGTGCTTCAGCAGTGGCTCACTGATTATTATTACTCAGTAATTATAAAGTATAGTACACAAATCCACTGGCAACTAAAAGGCTCATTGCATATCACATTACAGGCAGCACCGAAGCGTAAAGAATACCTGCTGTTGATATCCTCTAAAAGAAGGGTTGATCGTTTTCAGAGACATATGTATCGCGGCAGGGTTGAGGTAAGGCGGTCTTTGGTACATATTTTTGTTCCAGAACTCTGTCAGCATCTGAATGTAAGCACGCATGCCGGGATAGAAAAACGGTAACATGTATCGAGTAATGTCGTACCTTGAAATACCCTAGTGACATTGAACCGCTTTTGTGGGATTTGTTCCGCTCCGCGTACTCAGATATGAAGTAGTAAGTCAACGGCGAACTAAACGGATGGCATTTCAGAAAACTTTGCTACAAACTACAGGTGTGTGACACGAAAAGGATTAGTTACAAGACACAGGCGTTCCGTTCGGCTAACAAGAATGAGTTGATGTTGTTCAGAAGATAATGCAATACATTAATTGAATGCAACACATTAATTGCATGCTGAAAACAGGGATCGCAGTCACTAGCTGTCAGTAGGATGTGTTTCATTTGTCAACAAGAGAATGAACCAAAAACTTCAGAACATAGCCTACGGTTCCAGTTTTAACACTGTGCAAGGATAAGATTATCTTCCATCCTAATAAGTACAAATGAGGCTTGTGAATTAAAAAAGTTGTATGGAAGGTGCTACATCTCTTGTTTACGTAGGCCTATATATAGATACGAACTACCACCAGTAGATTTTAATAAAACATGGTACAGAGGAGGGGCATAGGGTTAGCTTCCGGATGCGTTACTTACCAGTTTGAAAGCGCCTGCAGCGCTGCGTTCATATAACACGTATTCCCAAGGTTTTCCAGTCCGGTCAAACCAAGGGTAGAGGTCCTTGTGTTGCTTTCACAATCAACGTCCATTGTCCAAGGCACTGCACAAACGGACAAAATTGTTATTTACATGAATTTATCATAAACATCAACTAACTAAATTACCCTGTGCAGTGCTTGAATGTAGAGATAAAAAAAGTTTACGTTCTTCTTTCAAAGCTTTCTGTGATAGAGTAAGATATAAACATTCAAGAGTCGTTAGATTGTTATGTCATAGTCACAATATATTTGTATGTGTGTGGTTAATTGCTTTAAGCATTACTGAAATGAGTAGGAACTATCCCGTCTACTTCTTTAACTGAATTAGGAGACTTACAATTTCATCAGTATTAAAAAGCTTGATTTCAATTTCGCATATACAACACCAACACCGGAACGTCTGTAAATTCACCGCAACAGGGTGGCCTGTTTTCTGAAATGAAAAAAAGTCTTGATAAATTTCATCACATGGAACAAATTAAAGTTAAAACTACAAAATTGCTCACTCTAGCAAGATTGGCTAGACTTCGGTGAAGTGGCGCACGCGATCAAACTCTCTTTATTTGGTATTAACATACAGCCATAGTAATGACCAGATTTGTACAGAGGGTTTAAATATAGAATGTTAACAGCTTCATTCCGCTCCGCCAAGGCTTGAATACGAATTGCTTCGTAGCAGTGATTGTAGGATTTCTGGCAATCCAAAATTTTCATCCAGAGGGCAGAATTTACGGAATCTGGTCTTGATCAAAAGCTACTGTAGCACTGATTCCGAAAATATAAATTAAAATATGGTTAGGGCTCCGGAACTTGACTAAAAATCACCCTCAACATCTGAAATCTGCATTGTTCAGAATAATCGGATGGCTGCAAAACAATGACCTCAACAATAACCTGTTGCAGCTCTCCGGTTGTCCGGACGATGCCGATATTTCAGACTTGGAGGGCGCATGAGTCGGCATGACAATGTGCATAATGACATAATTTGGTGGTTGTATACTATAGCCTACTTCTATAAAATAGACTCGGTCGCTCCTGAAGTTGATACACTACCGCTTATACTTCACAGTGGGAAATATCCTGCCACCGACAGTAGTATATAATGCTCGACAAGAGAGAGGTATATAGGAGCAGGAGTATGATATTTTGCAGCTGTGAGAAATTCGACATTTGCTCCATATAAATTGTTGCAATAATTACAGAGTATTTTTAGCACGTTACCTTGTGATGTTCTGTGCTATGGTCTTTAGCTTTTTTTCCGCATCCATTAAAGTAACAGCTTTTCTGCAAGTGCAAGCAATGGATATCTGAGTCGGGTCAGCCGTCAGGCTAGTTTCAATAGAATGGTTAAGGTTAATGATGAATGGATATCCTTGTATCACTATATCAGTAGCTTTATATCAATAATAAATAGTTATTATTGATATTAATAGTTAATACTCACTTCAAGGCAAGCCCAGAGTCCTTTATCAGCTTTGCATATGCCGCACGGAATCTGTGGGAAACAGCGACATAAAGATGTTATATCTCACGCTAAATTAAGGTAACAGTAAACATACCCGACATTGACGCAATAGAGCCCTTTTATCTAGTTTGTAACCAGCGGGTATGTGCTTACAGTGCATAACTTTCAAGTCCACACCGAGAGTCTAAACCCCAATATAAATTTTCCATCACAAAACTTTCCGTAGTATCGTAGTATGGGGAAATGCATGTACAACATTTTTGTGCAGAATTCGAACCCTGCAAAACCGTGCGATACGGCTGATCTCATCTGTACCTTTACGTACCAATTTATCGCCTTACTACCGTAAGCATCGAATTTTGCGAGTTGATGAACTGTATCGCTTCGAAGTATCAAAAGTTGTTCACAAATATTTTTCCAATAATCTCCCTCCTGTGTTTGATGACTTTTTCATACCTGCTAAACATGTCCATTCCCATTACACGAGATCTTCGTCTAAAGGAAACGTCTACTTACCCCAACCCAATAGCAACCTAACTAAGAGATCTATCGACTACTCGGGACCTATCATCTGGAATGCATTACCATCACATATCCGTGAATTGCCTTATGATAGATTCAAAAAAGCCCTACTTGATCACCTCTTGTCGTTACACTAACACTGTTGCCCTACCCCGCCCAGACATTGCTTCATTGATCATTTGCTACCATTGTTTAATTTTTTTTCTATTTTCCTTTCCTAACTAAACACTTTTTTACAGCCAGACTGTTCTGAGTCAAGTGTACCTGTTTGATGCTGGTGTGATCAGACTAGATGACCTTCACGGTCTTATCGATCATTCCTATCTAATACCGAATACTGTGCACGCATATTTTCTGTACCACCATCACTGCCGTTTGTTATGTATTTTGGTTCGATGAAAATAAAGACTCTCTCTCTCTCTCTCTCTCTCTCTCTCCATCACAAATCTTCGAGGATATCAATTAAAGGTGATACGTCACGACCACAACGAACGTATCAGATTCAGTAGCAGTATCAGTATAGAAATTAAACATAATATCAGTTTATCAATAATTTTATCACATATAGCCCAGCGATCAAAAAAATGATGCGAAAAAATATAAATTATGTTGCGAAAACGATTCTTCATCCATTATTTGGTACTCACGTGAGATGAGGTTCACCTACAACTACATTCGTGCGAACCCTCCTGAAACAAAATTCACGAAGTTATATTCTCGGTTCTCGCAAAATCTATTCTGGCTCCATAGATCTCCACCATAGTGTCCTATATGGTGTCGACACAAGCAAATCTCACGCCTCAGTGAAATTGTATCACGTCACAATTTCCATTTGGCTACAGGCAATTTGACGGTCATTTTAGACCGGCTTGCCAAGCATTAAATTTGGTATAACGGGTATCAATCGAAAGCTGACTCTCCACTGATTACGAAAATATAAATTTTATTCCGCTCGTGGCCTTGGAACTCCCACAATCAGCCTCGAATTTTTCATTGTTATGGAGATTGGCATTGGAACGCAACAATGCTGTCTGGCGAAACAAGAGAGTAGCCCAGGACGTAACAATGCTGTCTAGCGAAACGAGAGAGTAGCTGCTGCGCCAGCCTATAGATGAAGCACATCTCAAACTCCATTCGTACCAAATTTCAGCGTAATGCCAATGCCATTTCTGATGCTCTATCACAGACTGATGATGCATTAAGGGGACCATAGAACCAGACCATGGCATATAAGTCCGCGATAGACCAGCAACTTTCAATTCAACGCTTCCAGAGCGTGAAAAATCTTATAATGATAATATCGACTTCAATTCTTGCCTCCTAGTTCACCCACTGAGCTCCCATTCACGCCATGTGTGGAAAATAACGAAAAGATGAAACAATGGCTTCTACTGCGATTTAGTTCGTCAACATTCAACAAGTGCAAACATCAAACGTTGCCTTCCATGTCTGGAACACCCATATCCATTCATGTTGATCCAGATGCAAAGCCAGCAGCAGTCCACACACCTTCTCAAGTGCCTATTCACTGGCGTGATGCAGTTAAGAAACAATTGGATGATGACGTGCGTCTTGGTGTCATTGAAAAAGTTGAACCCAATACGCCGACAAAGTGGTGTCATCGAGCAATATGGGTTCGTAAAAGCGATGGAAGTCCTCGCAGAGTAATCGACTTCCAATCCCTCAACCGCCATTGCTCCCGGGACACGCACCACATCGTTCCACCATTTCATCAGGCCCGTTCCATCCCACCCGATACTTTCAGATCGGTTACTGACGCCTGGAATGGGTACCATTCGGTACCCGTCAGAGAAGATGATCGCCACTTATACTCACGTTCATCACTGAATTTGGCAGATATAGATACCGAGTGGCCCACAAGGTTTCATAGCAAGCGGGGATGGATATACACTCATCGATATGATCGGATAATCGCTGATGTGCCTAGAAAGACAAAGTGCGTCGATGACACAGTGTTATGGGATGACAGTCTGTCTGAACATTGGTGGAGAATGATTCATTATCTCGAACTGATGGGACGCAATGGCATCATTCTTAACCCTTCGAAATTTCAATTTGCATGTAAGCATATTGAATTTGCAGGATTCGAGATTACGGCAGACGACGTACGTCCACTTCCAAAATATTTGGAATCCATCGCCTGTTTCCCAAGGCCACAGAAGCTGTCAGACATACGGTCGTGGTTTGGACTTGTGAACCAAGTCTCCCATTATGGCAAACTTACCGACATGATGGCACCATTCACGAGCTTACTTAGCTCGAAATCTTCTTTCACGTGGACCAATGAACTCGATGAGGCGTTTGCAGAGTCAAAAGCTGAGATTATTCAAGCAATCCAAAATGGGGTGCGCATTTTTGACCCGAAGCGAAAAACTTGCTTGAATCCCGACTGGTCGAAAACGGGCATTGGGTACTGGCTGCGTCAAAAATACTGCGAGTGCGAATCTACGACGCCTGATTGCTGTCCCAATGGCTGGAAAATTACTCTGGCAGGTTCCCGATTCTTACGTGATTCAGAAAGACGATACGCTCCGATTGAAGGTGAAGCCCTTGCTGTGGCATGGTCACTGGAGGATACCAAGTTCTTTACCCTTGGCTGTGATGACCTTGTTATCGCTACCTATCACAAACCGCTGATCAAAATCTTCGGGGACAAATCGTTGGACGATATTACAAACACTAGAATATTCCGCCTGAAGCAGCGTACGATGTCCTGGCGCTTTCGTATTTTTCATGTTCCAGGTAAATCCATACCGGCATCGGATGCGTTCTCGAGGCACCCCGCATCACTGGACACGAGTCACTGGTCCTCCCTGGACCCAGTCGATTGTGTGGCGGCAGGTCACGATGAAAACAACCAGCTAGAGACGTCTATTATTGCAGCTACAAGGGCATCTCTGAACGCCATTAAAGTCATTTCATGGGAGGATGTGCGAAAAGCTACCCTATGCGATGATACTCTCAGTAAGCTGAAGGAATGCATCGTCTCAGGATTCTCACGTGGATCGGATCAGTTGCCGTTTCAGGTCCTAGCATATTGGTGCTATCGTGGTAAGCTTTCTATTGTTGATGATGTCGTCATGTATGATGATCGAGTTGTTATACCGTCAATTCTGAGGAAACCAATATGTGACACCCTTCATTCTGCTCACCAAGGTATCAATGCCATGTCACAGAGAGCTCAAGCTGCTGTTTTCTGGCCCGGTATGTCGGCTTGCATTGCAAGAACGCGGGCACAATTACTTCGTTTCCATGCTCGGCCGATGGGCCCATTTTCGAGAGACTCGGCCGACGAACGAGAGAATTTTGTTGCGCATTTAAAGTGATGCACACCCACGTCGGCCGACTCGTCGGCCATCTAGTAAATCCTTCGGCTTAGCCCTTCGGCCATGCTTGCGCTGTGTCTTCGATTAGCTAATTGGTATTCGCTACTTACAATACACTTTTCGTATCAAATTAACCATGGCTGCACTCCGGACGGATCTTGGACGCCTTGAGAAACCAAGAATTATGATCGTAACGGAATTTAGTAGTACCGGTACTGCTACGAATTACCCGTAGGCTACCGAAATCTTCGCGATCTGATCACATACGCTGCTGCCACAATTCGAAGGTTTGCGTTCTATGGTGCATGGATACAATACAAACTATACCGCTTGACCACAAACTAGGTGAACTTATTCACATTCCCCTGGTAAGCAAATCATCGACAGGACACTGGACGTTCATGTCTGAATCATGACGACGAAACAGTAGTACCGGTAGACTACTGGAGAAGTTACTATTCTGTGCTCGAAATTATTGGACCACGATATCCCATATCTATATCCCCCACATACGAAGATATGCCACCAATTTTCATCTTTTATCCATCTTATTTTATCTTCTGTTAGTTTTAAGCAATTGGTTCATCGTGACCATTTTACATGTTGGATGCATTTCGTGTTCAAGGTCAAAGCGTGTTATTTGATTGAATGATCGCTACAAGTCTTTTCGACTCATTCCTACCGAGTCATTTATCGCAATCTTCTGATTATTTTGAAATTGTTACTGAGTAAGTAAGCCAAAAACGTCATCGCGATCGCTTCGCCCACCTAGTTCGGCCAAGTCACGGTTGGGTTACGTCTGCTCATGGAAACACGGCCGACATGTACAACGCATGCGTCATGGCCTTTCGGCCGACCGTCGGCCGAGCATGGAAACGAAGTAAATGTGATGCGTGTAGCAGGTCCGCACCGAGCCAGCCGCATTTGCCCCCTTGTGATCCTTACGTACCGACATACCCCTTTCAGGCTATTGCCGCAGATTACTGCGCTGTTGCAGGTCACCAGTATCTCGTAGCCATCGATCGTTTCAGCAATTGGCCTGAAATCTTTCATATTAAGCCTGGCACTCAAACCTCTGGTGCACTTGGACTGCAAGATGCTTTACGGAACTACTTCATGACATTCGGCGTTGTAGAAGAACTGAGCAGCGATGGCGGACCTGAATTCACCGCTCATAGTACGCAAGATTTCCTACGTCGATGGGGTGTTTGGCACAGACTGTCTTCAGCATACAATGCTCGATCAAATGGCCGGGCTGAAATTGCGGTCAAGTCAATTAAACGACTTATCACTGGAAATATATCACAGGATGGTGAGCTCCGAACCGACTCATTTGTACGAGCCGTGTTACGGGTAACCCTAAAAGGAGGGAACGCGGAAACTGCGGAAAACGCGGAACTCGCGGAAATGGCCCCTAAAACGCGGAAACTGCGGAAAAAGCGGGAAACCTCGATTCCTAAAGCGCTGAACACAGAGGAAAACGCGGAACGCGGAACAGTCGGTCATTGACCTCTATAGAGCACAAAGTAGGCACTAAAACGAGGAAACAGCGGAAAAGGCGGAACGCGGAACAGTCGGTCATCGACATTTGTAGATCTCATTGAAGGAACTCTAAAGTCTAAAACGAGGAAACTGCGGGACACCAATTTTAGAGTGAGGCGATTTAGGCCTCATAAATAGCAGAGAACTGTCGTAATAGTTGAAAATTGAAATTACTAGGTATCTGAGAGTCAGACAGTCGTTCACTAACAATTACACACCTGGCCTCGCGGAACATACCTTGAAAACGCGGGAGCTGCGAGACACCCTAATTTTCGAGTATAAGGCAGATTTAACCTCACAAACGACCGCAAACCGTCGTGATAGTTATAAATAGAACTTATGAAGTATCTGAGGGTTAAGCCTTCGGTCACTGACCCTAATAGACGCTGAACATAGCCTGGCGGAATATATATAGAAAACGCGGAAACTGCGAACACCTTAATTTTCGAATACAACGCAGATTTAACCTCACCACACCATCGGCCGCGAACTGTCGTGATAGTTAAAAATCGAACTTATGAAGTATCTGAGGGTCAAACATTCGGTCACTAACGATTATACACGCGCAGCGTGGCCTCGTGACAAACATCTAGAAACCGCGGGACACAAATGTTCAAGTATAAGGCAAATTATGCCTCAAATGGCAGAGGACTGTCGTATAAAGTTAAAAATTGAACTTATCAAGTATCTGCGGGTCAAACATTCGTTCACTAACGATTATACACGCCCAGCATATGGCCTCGTGGCAAATATCTAGAAACCGCTGGACACCCTACATTTCCAGTATTAGACGAGTTTGGCCTCACAAATGGCCGAAAACTGTCGTAATAGGTGAAAATTGAAATTATACGAGGTAGGCCTACCTGATGGTTAAACATTTGGTCACTTAGCCTTGTAAGCGCTGAACATGGCCTGGTGAAAAATATCTAAAAAAACCCGGAAACTGCGGAACACCCCAAATTTCGAGTATAACACGAATTTGGCCTCACAAATGGCCGAGAACTGCCGTAATAGTTAAAAATTGAGCTTATGAGTTATCTGATGGGTAAACATTGGGTCACTGACCCTAATAGACGGTAAACAGGGCAGTGTCGGGATGACTCGAGTCATGACTTGACTCAAGTCAGACTCCAGTCACCTTTTTCGTATGACTTGACTTGACTCGATTCTGCCAGCATGCCATTGTGGACAAATTCGCGTACTGTAATCATGGGATTATCACAGATAAATTTTCGAGTATTTTCGGTCCCAGTGTCTCGTTGGTACCACATCTTCCGTATGTATGGTAGCCCGACATATGAGCATGCAACAAAATCGAAAACGACAGTTGAACATAGGACACTTTAGCATGCATCATTTTAGCATGCTGTGACTTTATAGGACCTCCAAACTAACCCCAACCCGAAAAATATCCCTGAAAATAACCGTTATATATCCTAGCCTAGTGCCCGATGTCACAGTTCGTTTTCGCGCGCCTCTTTCTTGCTTTTTCCCTCCCTTGTGAGTGCGCTCTTTCACCGGGTCTGCGAAGCAATGAAGCACAGAATAAACTCCGACGCGGAATCGAACCCGGGTTCACGGCGTGAGGCACGATTCTCCGGTATACCGTGAGTCCCCCACTACAATAATTTACACTTGCATTCGAAAATCACGACATAATTGGCCCGGTGTTTGTTTGTTTGTTTTATTAACACAATTGGCGCATATTAACTCCTAGGTCATTTGCGCCCGGACAGTAATTTCATAAATTCGTGTCTTTTGAGATCTTTGCCGCATTCTTGCGTACTTTTTTCTGGTCTCTGCCGCCATCTTTCTTGAGTTCAGCTCTCTCTTCCCTTCTGGACATGTGACGGCGCTATATTAACTGCGGTATTGGCGATGAGGAGCCCAGATAAACCTCCAACACATCGAAACATGGCAAAGACGAGACTCGAAACCAAGGACGTAGCCATAAGAAATATTTGGGGGAGGGGGGGGGGCGAAAAATTCGATGAATGTTTTTGAATAAAAGAAAGAATTTGATGAATAATATTGGTGCGTGTATATGAGCAAGTGGATTACAGCAATTAGGCCTATTTCGTTGAAGCACGCGGTTATTTAGCAAACTCTGGTAAAAGTTAACGCTATGGCCTACTTTAAAGATTGGAATTGCTGTTACATACCAGACGTAATTAAAAAAAACTCCTTTGATCAGACTCGTGCGATTCCAAATTAGCACTTTTTAACGGGAGGTGTGCCAGTCGCATTTATGCCGGAGGGGTCTGATTGCAGGGACAGGATCATCAGGCGCCAGCTATTTAAGCACCCGAAAATCTATATAGTAGGCTTCGGAATGCAGCATGCGTCGGTTTTTTAGTTGTCAATCATTTTGACAGCGCACTGCGGAGTCTCATGTAGCCTACTTTAAATGTCTTCGTGTGTCCCGGTACGGAAATTGCCGTAACTAGCAATCCCCAACCCCCATATACTGAACTGACACCCCTAGACTCAATCAACCCAACGACCTTGGGATACTCTCGTATATCTATACTGGTACTGTTGTATTCTCATGTAAATGCAGCTAACTTCAATTATGGGTATTTGCGAAAGAATTTTTTTCGGGATACCGATAAGAAAATCAAGACGTGTATGTTGGACACTAAATCGCGCGAAGCGCGGACATATTTTTCAGGTTGTATTCATCTGCCCCAAAATACTGTTATATTTATTGAGATTACGAAAACTTTCCAGATATTTAGGGGGAGCGATCGCCCCTCTCTGGCTACACCAGTGCTGCAACCAGCAATCAGCGATCACTGCGCCACTCGCTTCCCCAACTGGCTCGGTGTATAATGTATTAGTGTTATGCTATTCTTCCTTCACAGCAGCGACCTATTAAGGGAGTTGAAGCCTAGATGAACTCTCGACGTTTCGGCACTCCAGAATGTCGTTCTGTCGAGGAATGAACTGACAACTCCCACCAACAAGCCAGCAAAGCCCTGAAGCCAGCCAACGAACCAACCAACCAATCGAGCAACCAACCAACCTTCGGCAGCGACTCTTCTCCAACTAGGGATGCATTTAAAATAAACGGTGTTAAAAAACACTTCGTTTAATACATGTTTTGAACAGTGTTTTAAACAAAAGTCTTTGAAAAAATTTGTGTTTTTCAAGTTGTAAAATTATGCCATAATTGAGTAAATACTAGGGATGGTGTGAACGTGAGGTTCACGTTCGCGTTCTGTGTGTGAACCTCGGAAATTTAGAGGTTCACGTTCACAACAGAACCTTGGTAGGTTCTGCACTGTGAACCTTTTTCATATATTACAATTTTCACTTCATTATAACATCTTTGGTTCATATTAATTGCATTTCAACTGCGGGCCACTCTATGCATGGCGCTGGCAGCATTAAAAATTAACACTATAAACGAGCATGCACCTTGACAATCTCAAAAGTTTTACTTGCTTTGTAACGAATGTTTGCTCGAAATATTCAGCTTTCCGTTTGTGAATATTTAGTGTCTCTCTGCTGTGAGTTTGACCTGCGATTACACAACATCACGAGCGAAATACGTAGTCAGCGAATGATGCTTATATTCAACCAATCAATGAGATTGATATCGTTTTCTGATGCAAAAAAGCTAGCAGGGGTACGGGGCAATCTTGACTTCATATCTTTACTGCATCACGAGAACCAAATCCTTGTGATTGAGATGTTGTCTACTGCTGTAAAACTTGTTAATGGGGTAATATCGGTAGCAAGTATAGAAACCAGTTTTACACTCTGCTCAATATCAATGTAGCGATAGGCTACTCAGACGCCAAATACATTATCCGGTCTGGCCTAGACCGTTAAGGCGTAAGCTTATATTCCCTGGTAAGTCCTCGTCGAAATTGTTGGCAAAGCGACGGAAGATAATGATTTTATAGGAGTATTATATCCTTTGATTGCCTCAGTTGAAACATTTAGTGACGTTTAAAACGCCAACATGTACTTCTGCATTGTGACATGATGTGGCCCGAGTCGTCGCTAGGTATCGTGTACGTTAATATAGGCTATCACTTCATTGAAAGATAGGGTTGGAACGGGGCCTACGATAACTTACGGCCTTATATGGCGCATTCCACTTGCAACATCGGGGAGGCCGACGTTCGCAAAACAGACATCAGCGATTGCTTACGATTTCGTTTCTCGCAACCAGATCCCTCCCTTAGGATAAGTCTAGCAAAGCCGTATAACAGACGAAATTAGTACTTTCCTAAAGTTACAATTGACAGCATCCAAGATACAATTATCCAGTATATCCCCTTATCCACTAATCACACAAATAGACTATATAGCGGTAAGGAATAAACTTGCTAATGATAAGTATTTTAATGCATGGTAAAATCAATTACAGCATGTAAAGAATAAATTGAAGTCATTTTCATAAGTTCATAAGTTCCGATCAGAGCTTTGAATGTTTGCTTGGACAGGCAATAATTTTGAGGGTTGTATCCGTTCCATTTGATCAGCCAATTAGAGAAATCTTGTAGGAAATTGATTTTACCATCATGTGAAATTACTGCATCAGACAATGGATTGGGTGAATATCTGTGACAGCTATTTACAATTGTCCACCAAGCATTAATTAGGCTCAAGAATGAAGCCATATCTTCCCTGTGAGGCAGGTAGCTTTTGCAAGCTGCAATAGTCGACTCGTGGAATGGAGCGAGAGCTAAATTAACATTTTGCTTGTTATTGCCCGGATGCAAAGAGGCATACGTCAATTTCGGCGCCTTGCGCAAATTCGCATCCAGCTTGTCGTCACATTCTCTGATCTTGTGAAGGTCGCTCCATGCAATGAATCCACCCGGAGATGATATTATTGAAGAATTTATGCAGAAGGAGAATGGTGGAAAAACAAATTTCTTGGCTCGGAGCAAGTTGTTTCGTATGTTCTTTACAAGATGAACATTATCAAAAAATAGATACGTTTTGTTCTTGCAGGATGTGTAATGAAAAGAGAAATCATCATTGCTAGGGCACTTTTCTCGCATTATTTCAAATGCTTTCACATTGGATGGATGATTATCTGATACAAGTCCTCGAACGCAAAATCCATTCTCATTGAGAGTGGCAATACAATCCCGTAATTCTTCTGCCAACCATCTTCCCGTAATTTCGGTTTCTGGCAGTGCCTTCACCACGATGGATGTTGATTTTTGAAGACCATGGACCATCATTACAACAATGCCTTTATATAAGTGTTTTCACAAGTAACTACTGCAAAAACGAACACCAAGCTTATGGTTATAAAGCTTCAACAACAAATTCGAGTAATCAAATGCATCAATGAAGCATATGCTGCTCAACTTCCGTTTTTTAAAGTCCTTCGCATCATATTTTCTCACAGAGGCAAGCAATTTGCAATTGCAATTTTTGAGGACATTTTTGTCAATGTACCCAGCAACATAGTAGGACACCTCCTCACTGTCAGGAGATATAAGTCATCGAGTAAGTTCAATTGCCACATATTTAAAACGATCCAAATGAGCTGAGCTTTACACACAAACTTAATGTCCCCAGAAATTAATGTCAATTTTCAGCATGGAACGGAGCAGTATTATCTTTTCAGAATTGGTAACTTCTGTTAAACCGACTAGAAACCGTCCCCCACTCATTTTCCTGTACTGCGAGAACTATCTTTCAATTGATAGTTTCTTGCAGGGTGTATTAACGAAAAGAGAACTCGTCATTGCTAAGGTATTTTTCTCGCAATATTTGAAATGCTTTCACAATGGATGGATGATTATCCCGAACAAAAACTCCATTCTCATTGAGAGTAGCAATACACTCTAGTAATTCTTCCGCCTACCATCTTCCCGTAATTTCGGTCTCTGGCAGTGCCTCCACCACGATTGAAGAAGATTTTTGAAGAGATCATCATTACAACAATGCCTTTATAAGTGACCGCTTTCATCTACTCCATAATATTTACCAGCGTGCTATTGAACACCTTTCTGTAAGTACATCTCATCTATACCATCAACATTATTTCAGTGGAGATCTCGCCCTCTTCTTTCATATCTCCATGGACTTTAAATGCGTCAACGCTCCATTTACTGTACCGAGACAACGTTGACGTTGAGGGAAATGGAAACCTTCTTGTATGAATTCTATAAGCTTGCGCAGATGTATACCGAAGTAGGAGCGCAAAACGAATCTATTTCGGATGAATACGCAATATGAGCAACACCGAGTCTTGTAATATAGTAGATTTGGAAGCTCTTCCAGTAAATTGTTGGCGGATTTTTCAGACATTTTCGAGATATTTCGCTAAATTAAGTAAAGCACCAAACTTAGTCAGAGTAGCACTTGTTCCTTGTGTGAACCAAGGAAGCAGAGGAACTTCAAATCATAAAATGTAAAGCGGAATGACGAAACCTTTTCCCAGTTGTCAGATATCCTGTCTTACAACCATAAACACAACATTTGTTGGCCATTATTATGCCTTAAGTCAAGCCTGAATTACTAAGTATATAGTCAGTCGAAATTCGCTGTCAGGAAGGCCGCATGAAATATCGCCATGAATTCTCGGCTGATAATAGTGGGCGCGCATAACGCCGCAATATAATGAGTTATTTACCAACTGAATAAAGGTAGCCTACCTCATAGTTATAAGCTAGTCAAAACGGCAGCTAAACGTAACTCAGTCGCCACCGCAATCGAACACAGTCGTTACTGTAGTTTTATAGCTAATCACGGCATGATTCCATAATCGATAATAATTCAAACGCACCGAATATATGGCTAAAAATCTTTCCCTTAAAATGAAAGCCGTCTGCTATACAGAGAACCACAATCGCAAATGCACAACGGTTAGCCGAGTAAAGGTAGCCTACCTCATAGTTATAAGCTAGTCAAAACGGCACCTAAACATAACTCAGTCGCGACTGCAATCGAACACATTCGTTATTGTAGTATCATAGCTAGTCACGGCATGATTCCATAATCCATAATAATTCAAATGCAGCTACTAGCTCGAAATCTTTGCCTCAAACTGTAAGCCGTCTGCTATACAGAGAAGCCCAATCGCAAATGCTCAACGGTAGCTGCGTAACGAATACTATGGCTTCAAAAGGGAGTCGTCTGGTAGAAATCGAAAACAATCGCCGATGTCTGTTTTGCGAGCGCCGGCCTCCTCGATCTTGCAAGTGTTTTGTACCAGATAAGGCCGTAAGTTATCGTAGGCCCCGGTTGGAATTAGCAATATGACGTCACGTGACGTCATGAGGTTCACGTTCGTGTTCACACAGAACCTTTCAAAAAGGTTCGCGTTCACACGAACCCGAACCTTTCAGAGGTTCACACCATCCCTAGTAAATACTTTCCAAAAAGCATGTTGTATGAGCTTACGGACAATTACCACCAGATATAGCCGACGTATATCGATATGGGATGGTTGGACCCCTCAGAAAAGTCGGTTCAACAGCAATAGTACATATATTTCGTCAAAGGAGCTATATTTAATCTCTATTTTCAATTACCAATGTGAATCCACTATGACATCACAATTGAATATTCGCGACGTCATGGCTTAAAAAACAATAAACAATAAAATACATGTTTCAACCAAAGGCCTTGTTTTAAACGTGTTTGTTTTAAATGCAACTCCGTCCATGCTATTCCTATTGAACGCTTAAATTAGATGTATCTAAGACTGGTAAAATGGCGAAAAATATTAATGCGCAAAGAGGTGAAACGAATTATTAAAGTAACCAAATCATCAACCGGTAGTATCATAAACGCAAAAAATAATTGAAGGTCAAGTAATAAAAAACATGCATGCATTCACCCACGCCCAGAACAGTAACACTGAGCGAAAAAAAAACGGACGTATGTCTAGATCTAGCACTATGAAATGACAAGGGCAACCACGAATGTAGAAATTCATCGAGAATTGATGCTCGATAATAACAACTTGTCAATGAAATTCGTGTTTTCTTCCGATTACAATACTTCCGTGGGTGTTATTCTATATGTATTCGGTAAAATTTGAGTCCCCTCAGTTTCCACGTTTTCTAGATCATATTTTCTACGAGGGCAGATGGTTCGTGAATGTATAATGGTCAGTGACCGAATGTTTGATCCTCAGATACTTCATAAGTGCAGTTTTTAACTTTTGTACGACAGTCCTCTGGTGTTTATGGGGCCTAATTCACCTTATACTCGAAATTTAGGGTGTTCCGCAGTTTCTAGATATTTTCCACCAGGCCATGTTCAGCGTTTACAAGGCTAAGTTCCCGAAGTTTAACCATCAGATAACTCATAAGCTCAATTTTTAACTGTTTTACGACAGTTCTCGGCCATTTGTGACGCCAAATTCGTCTTATACTCGAAATTTAGGGTGCTCCGCAGTTTCCGCGTTTTCTATATACTTTCCACCAGGTCATGTTCAGCGATTACAAGGCTAAGTGACCCAATGTTTAACCATCAGATACCTCATTAATTCAATTTTTACCTATTACGACAGTTCTCGGCCCTTTGTGAGGTCAAACTTGTCTTAAACTCGAAATTTCGGGTGTCCCGCGGTTTCTAGATATTTGCCACGAGGCCATATGCTGGGCGTGTATAATCGTTAGTGAACGAATGTTTGACCCGCAGATACTTGATAAGTTCAATTTTTAACTTTATACGACAGTCCTCTGCCATTTGAGGCATAATTTGCCTTATACTTGAACATTTGTGTCCCGCGGTTTCTAGATGTTTGTCACGAGGCCACGCTGCGCGTGTATAAGCGTTAGTGACCGAATGTTTAACCTTCAGATACTTCATAAGTTCGATTTTTAACTATCACGACAGTTCGCGGCCGATGGTGTGGTGAGGTTAAATCTGCGTTGTATTCGAAAATTAAGGTGTTAGCAGTTTCCGCGTTTTCTATATATATTCCGCCAGGCTATGTTCAGCGTCTATTAGCGTCGGTGACCGAAGGCTTAACCCTCAGATACTTCATAAGTTCGATTTATAACTATCACGACGGTTTGCGGTCGTTTGTGAGGTTAAATCTGCCTTATACTCGAAAATTAGGGTGCCTCGCAGCTCCCGCGTTTTCAAGGTATGTTCCGCGAGGCCAGGTGTATAATTGTTAGTGAACGACTGTCTGACTCTCAGATACCTAGTAATTTCAATTTTCAACTATTACGACAGTTCTCTGCTATTTATGAGGCCTAAATCGCCTCACTCTAAAATTGGTGTCCCGCAGTTTCCTCGTTTTAGACTTTAGAGTTCCTTCAATGAGATCTACAAATGTCGATGACCGACTGTCCCGCGTTCCGCCTTTTCCGCTGTTTCCTCGTTTTAGTGCCTACTTTGTGCTCTATAGAGGTCAATGACCGAGTGTTCCGCGTTCCGCGTTTTCCTTTGTTTTCAGCGCTTTAGGAATCGAGGTTTCCCGCTTTTTCCGCAGTTTCCGCGTTTTAGGGGCCATTTCCGCGAGTTCCGCGTTTTCCGCAGTTTCCGCGTTCCCTCCTTTTAGGGTTACCCCCGTGTTACAGTTCAGAAACTGTCCTGATCCAGACAATGGCCTGTCTCCAGCTCAAATCGTTTTTGGAAGACCTTTGAAAGACGCTCTGCCATTCAAGAAAGTAGGTTCAGTCTTCAACGGACATATCGTAAGACCGATGTGGACAAAGCTATGGCAAACAAGAGAACGTACATTACGTACCAGGTTCGCTAAGCAGCTCGAATCTTTGCGACCGCGCACTCATAATCTGGCACCCCTTGAAGTGGGGGACATATGTCGTGTACAAAATCAACATGGACGTTTCCCTCTTCGATGGGACAAGACCGGTATGATTGTTCAGTGTAACGGCAATGACCAGTATCTTGTTAAGATTGATGGGTCCGGGAGATTGACTTTGCGAAACAGAAAGTACCTTCGTAAAGTACAGCCATTCTGTCGATATGCTGAAAAGCGGCATGGTACGGAAACTTTATCACCCGTGCCGACACCTGAGTCACCGCATGTCGATGGTGCGAATCCCGCGCAGAGGATTCTCAATGACGCTCACGAGGAAGAAGACTGCAACGACCAGCCTGTGGATGATGTTGACGATGCGTACATGGATGATGACTCTCCTGGTACTTCACCATCAACCAGCGCTGATGGTGGCCGCAAGTCAAACCGTGTCAAAAATCCTCCACTTTGGCACAAAGACTATGTCCTGGGCGCGTTGTATTCATATTGATGCATGTTTATTGTTGCGCCTTTTTCTTTTTCACTCCTCAAGTTGTGCCTTTATCGGAGTTGTGGGGGGATGTATGGTTATGGCTCATACCGTCACACATGACTTGTGTTCATGCTAACAAAGACTTTTTGTGTCTACTCACTGGAGTTGAAGGTAGTGACAAGTGCAAGTTTCGGTTAAGTCTTTCGTTGCTTTATTTACAGCTTAATCATTTATTTGAGTATAAAACTCACTAATAAATGCATAATTGTACACGTAGATGTTGTATTTGTAACGGACGTTTTGGTCGTTGCCTAGCTCAAACGACAGTTCGTTATATTTACTTGATTAGAGTTTTGGCTGTGACAATTTTAGGCTTGTCGAGTAGCTTGCCAACTCGAATTGAGACTACCACCTCACTTTCTTTGCTTCCTACAATCCGAGCCTACCCCTGAGACCCGGTCAAATGTAACTCAAACAGTTACAGAATAGGATAGCAATTTACTACATAGAAAGATCACGTCAACGTCGAGGCAATAGTCACAATAGCGGTTAACAACAGTTAACTCTCTAGGCTCTAAACTTTCAATCTAAACAATAAAATACAATCACCTGAATGATGGCTTAAACTTATACAATACTTGAACATACAAATAATGCCCTATGGTACATTATATCCCCAAATTTAGCCTAACTTCAATCACTGATCCAATGATATTACAAGCAACAAAGCGACTCGACTTCAACAAGTGACTATCAAGACACGAGGGGACAATCCAACCACAGAGGGCACTACTGAGCTGCGAGGCTCACAATCACTTGACCATTTCTCGTGTTACATTCCCCCCCACAGATGTAGGAACCATGAGAATACATCGACTAAACCTAATAGCACGAGATATTAGCAAACCAAAGAAAAGGAATTCAAATAACCAATCAACTCATGCCACAATGTCACTATCAATATAGGTCAAATGTTCTTCAAAAGGTTTCTTCAAGTAACATTTTCGAACAACCATCTGTTTACTGGCTGTACAATCAACCAAGTACGAACAAAAAACTGGAACTCCATGAAGAAAGGTTCCACTCTTCTTCTTTGGGAGATATCGGAGTTCGATCCACATCGCACAATGGCATTCACCATACAATCGATCTTCTTCAAGGTCTCCAAAGCTGTTTCCGTTTGCACCTCCTTATAAAAGAAGGATAATGACAATATATCAGTGCCAATCCAAATGGCAGCCCACTCCAACATTGATTTGTCCATGCTACCAAACCGAGCCAGCTCTTGAAGACAAGCCCCATTATAAAGAGGTGCTTTTTCATCAAACTCAGTACTGTAAGAATACCCTTGTGGATCCTTCAACAATTTCGATTGGAAATTAGCACTCGCATTGCGAATCCCATCATCACCAGTTATGGAACGAGAGCATGCTTCAATCTTTGAATCCAATGCGCAATCCATTGACACCTGTGTCATCAACTTTTCAATATTGGCATCAAGAGAATATCGTTTCTCAAATGTGAATTGATCTCCTGTCACTTCTCTATGCACAAATTGCACAGGCATCTTTGCTACCTGACCATTACCAGTTGGATCAGGATGGCTTGACTTGTGAAGTATTGATACTTCATCATGCGCATTAGGTGATTCGGTTTCACCTTCAAACTTTGCATCACGAGAACAACCGGAGTGTTCCAACAACAATGTATGTTCCGGATTATGATTATCAACTCTGTTCACATGGAGAACGTCTTCCGGAATACATTTCAGCGCCTTTCCAATATCAGGAAATTTACAAGACCTAGCACTGTCGAATTTAACCATTGTGGTTTGAGAACATTCTGTGTCACAGTCCTCAACGTTGTCATAGTTTCCTTTCAAAATACCAAGGTCCTGAACACAAGTATTTGCCTTGATGCAATCTTCAATTGGGTGTGGCGCATTGACAGGATCGACGATAACATCGACTTCAGTGGAATTGAATACTGCAGCTTCAGAATTACTTGGACATTCCACATCCTGACCTTTCGCATCACATTTATCTTTGCTTGTCCCATTGACAAATACTTGTGCAGTGTTGCCAAGGCCTTTCACAACAAGTCCCACGGGGGCAGGAGAAACTGGATTCTCTGTATTTACACTGCTTTGCTTCAGAGCAGTACTTTGACAAACAGCCATTTCTTCAGTATTCTTCTGCGAGTATGAATGTAGCTTGTGCACGTTAGCTGAGGATTTCCAAATACTTGCTTCAACGCAAGCAAGTTCAAAGTCTTGCTTCAATCGTAATCGTGACGTTTTACGTTCAATCATTACTTTCTCATCTTCCAAAACTTCGCGATTGAACTGATGAGCCAATTTCAAATGAGCCATTTTCTTTTTGATTATTGCTTCTTTTCTCTTCACGTTTACACTATCATGTATGCTGGCAGAATAAGCATTTCCAAATCGCCGAGACATATGACGACTGCTTCCAATATAATTCAAACGTGTATGTTTCGATCTTTCTTGCATGCATCTCTCCAACTTAGTTTGGAATTCATGATAAATTCTCACTTGTTTATCATGATCTTCATGACATGCAATCATTTCTAGATCATCTTCGACTCCGAGGAGATATAAACTCCAGAGTGTAGAATATTCTTGAAACATACACTGTAGATCACTTTGATGTCTCAGAAGATTGATATTTACGTCTCGGGTCAAGATTTCGTGTTCAATGCTTTCATATCTTCTATGCAGTCCGGCCAACTTCTGAATCAATTCTTCTTCAGACACACACTTAATTCTTGCCATGGTCATTGTTGTTTTTCATCAGGTACGAATTGGAGAGACGTTGGAAACCTCAGTTGCACATTACCGTTTTGACTGACGTGAACTAACTATTTGCTTACCTAGGGCTGGGCCAATTAACAACTCCTGAACTTGCTTCTACTTTCAATTACAACGAGGACAATTTCATGTATGGAGGACACTAGCCTCATATGAGAACCTATATCTCATTCAAATGCAAAATACTTCTGCTGAGAACCCTTGGCTTAGCAGTCAAATTTTCTATTGGGAACACCAGCCTCAATAGTCTTACGAATTTGTATCAACTGCTACTAAAGCTGATTCTAACAATCAATTCAATGTCAGCTCTTCCAATACAATACTTCTACTAACAGTTGTCAAACGGTACAATACCGGTACTCCACTTACAGCAATTGATATTCAACAATGGCCAAGTCTATACAATAGGCTTGGATATATCAAACTGTGGACGACCGTTTCTACCAAAAATTGCCGTTTTGATAGTCTTCAAATAACTTCTGAGATTGTTGTTAACTTAAATGTAACGGACGTTTTGGTCGTTGCCTAGCTCAAACGACAGTTCGTTATATTTACTTGATTAGAGTTTTGGCTGTGACAATTTTAGGCTTGTCGAGTAGCTTGCCAACTCGAATTGAGACTACCACCTCACTTTCTTTGCTTCCTACAATCCGAGCCTACCCCTGAGACCCGGTCAAATGTAACTCAAACAGTTACAGAATAGGATAGCAATTTACTACATAGAAAGATCACGTCAACGTCGAGGCAATAGTCACAATAGCGGTTAACAACAGTTAACTCTCTAGGCTCTAAACTTTCAATCTAAACAATAAAATACAATCACCTGAATGATGGCTTAAACTTATACAATACTTGAACATACAAATAATGCCCTATGGTACATTATATCCCCAAATTTAGCCTAACTTCAATCACTGATCCAATGATATTACAAGCAACAAAGCGACTCGACTTCAACAAGTGACTATCAAGACACGAGGGGACAATCCAACCACAGAGGGCACTACTGAGCTGCGAGGCTCACAATCACTTGACCATTTCTCGTGTTACAGTATTGTCCATTTAATGTTCTCGAATCGACTATCATAAACTAGAAAACATTGTCTGTCGACAAAGGACCGCCTCTCTATCAATGTTCCCTCTAATTTTTCAAGAGCCTGCGCAAACACGCCAACTCACTGCGCAGGCCCTCGGACAACAGTGCGCAACCACTCTCCAATAGGGTGACAAAACCCCCCTAGGGCTCTAAGCTTTTCTGGTACTTATCTTCTACATTGGGTGCCCATTTAGTAGCACCGTCCCTAAACGCGCGAAGCGCGAAAAATTTACATAGTTCATGATTGCATCGGACAATATGATCGAGAATTGCATATATATTGCTATCAATTTTTATCCTCTCCCTGCTCATATAATCAGATTTACCGGTAGAGCTGATCCAGTGAGGTGTGTTGGAATAGATATGCCCTCTAAATAATAATAAAACATCTTTGGGCGTACCAATTGATATAATGACTTCGTTACATGATGCTATTTCGTGACCCCTATCTGCTATGTCAAAAGATGTTGAAATCGTCAAAACGTACTAAAGTAAAAGACGTACACGATTTCAAATTGGTATTTCTTAACTGGAAAATAATGTTCCCTCGATATGGCATTCGTCTTGTTGTGGGACTCGGATCGCCAGGACAGGAATATTCGGCGCCAGCCATTAAGGCGCCGATGGACATGGACAATCACACATATATTTGTATATATCGAAGTTTTCGGTCAGCACCGGGGCAGTCTTTTTCGCCCAAGGTTTTCTCACTGCTGATCGTTCTGGCACACTTCTTGGAGTCGCATGTTACATAGCCTTTAACTTCATATGTCTTGGCGCGTCATGGTGCGGTGATGGCCTACGCTTAACTGCCCATTTCTATAAATCATGCGTAATTTTTGTTGGGAAAGGGTACCCAATAATCAGATATCTGACAATAATAAAACGCGCGTAGAGCGAAAAAAAATTCCTGAAAAATTCCAAAAAAATACACCATGATTTATGTTAATTCTCGAAATAATTTTGGACCCCCATCGAGCTCGGCCCCTCCAATTGGGGGGTTTGTGTGCGAAATTTACGGACCTGAGTAAATCTTACGCAATGTTCATGCCACGCGGAGAAAACTATTCGTTAGTTTCTCGGAGATTAACTTCGAGCTAGCCCATTAATATTTATAACTTTGTTAAACCATGTTATTTCGCCATTCCCAGAAAATAATGCGCTATTGAAATGATATCAGTATCGCTCGCGCGTACGAGGCCATACTGAAAAAAATATCTTCCGTGAGGCGCACGTGATAGTGAATTCTTATTTCTTCACGTAGCGCAATAGTTACCTTTGTGGGGCGCACTTGTACCTCGATTTCAGACTTCAGTGATAACACTATTTGGCCCTGACAATGTTCCATCTTAATTTTCACGAATCTGCGCGCCTGCGTGGTCCATTGGACAACAGTGCGCAACAACTATAAAAAAAAACATCATTTCTGATTTTTTGTGCGCAGCGTAGATTTTCTGTGCGCAGAGACCGTTTCAGCACTGCGCATTTGCGCACGTGCGCAGCTTAGAGGGAACATTGCTCTCTATATAGGCTATACTCTCCGTCTCCGGACATTTTACTAGCGTTGTCTCCTCTGACTACATGATTAACACTCTCGTATTTTAAATTACATATTGTTTTTCTTCCATTCTTATGCCACAAAGTATATTTTTCATCCTTGAAATTCTGAAATCTGATCTCCGCATTTGCTAACGGTCGCTCTCGATGAGACTAAGGAAACTTGGAGCGAAAAAATGTAGGCATATGAAGTAGAGATGTAGGCTATATCAGGATTTCGGATTCTCCGAAACAGGACTGATCCGGATTGGCATTTTTGACCTAGTGCCGGATCCGGATAGGATTTTAAATTTCCATCGCATGACAGTAACTTTGTATTTCTCTACTACTAGTTTGTGCAGTGCACCACAATTTCAAAGAAACCCTTATCGCAAACTTCAATGTACTTCCGAAGGTAGAATTTGAAAAGTACCAGCTACCCTAGGTGGTTGGTCAAATTAGTCGTCGTTGGTACTCGTGTAGCAGTAGAAGTAACTTCGTCAATTTCTACTCAAATAGGCTACGGGTAGAAGTACCGATGTCCAAGTATGTAGGCCTAAATATATGAGTATTCTGGGCCTAATTCCGTCTTGAAAACAGAAAGCTGTTAAGTAGTCTAAAATCATGATCACATGAGTGAGCACTGCAAATGGGCAACTCCATCGGTATAAAATCCAAAGTGTAAAAGTAGCCTAAGTACTTTTGGATAAAAACATGAGTAGACGTGTACGCAGAATGTTAGTACTTAAGTATAAGTAGCGCAAGTAGGCGAAACCTATTGAGAACTCAGAAAAAGTAATACTCGGTTCGTCAATAAATGCTTGGTCATGCTCATTGCTCACCCTTAAGCAGGATATATTTGGATCCGGATTTTATCATTACACACAGAAACAGGATCCAGATAGGATCCAGATTACGCTTTATCGAACCGGATCGTATACGGATCCCGAAAAAAGATGATCTATTCATCTCTAACATGAGGGTATTGTTTGTTGTGATATTCAAATTCTTTGCCTCGAGGAACTTACATATATAAGTCATATATCATAGTATATCTTGGCTAACATATATGCACTCCGTTTTACCCCATTTATTATTGATGGGTAATCATAATCATACAGAACTACGCATTACAGTATTCTGTTTACACTGATGAAGCAGAAGGTATACTGCTTCTAATCTCAATCACTCGTCGTGACGTTGTTGATCCACGATATCATTGAAGTGACGTCACTATAAAACCCTGGGTAATAAAACTTTCGGAACTGATGGTGGGTGTGAAGTCCGCAGCCATATCCCCAGCTCACAATTCCGACTTGAACAAAGCAATTTTTCTTTTTGTACTGATCATGCACCTAAAACATTAAAGGTGGTAGCATGACATTTGACCTTAACTCATGCAATGTCATAAAATATTGAAATATGCTCTTTATGCCAACAGGTAAAGATGCGTATATGTTGACCAAATCGTGTATTGTCTTCATTGCTGTGACTTAATAATTCAGGCACATTCAATTCAACTGAGCTGGAGTCAGACCGTCTCGTCGCTTGTGGACCAAATAGCAAAGTGGTATGTTTCTTCACGTTTGCGCCGCTAGGAATACTACAACTGCGGACGAGTCAAGCTGGTTTAATATTATTATTATAAAAGTAGCATTTGCGACGCCATCAATTCCATAGATAATATGCTACCGTAGGTCATGGCTAACTGAAATCTCGGCGGTGAAGACCGTACGAGCTGAGGTATCCATGGACTGGACAGTATAGATATCCCTGACAATGTTCACCTCTTGGATGCAGTTTTAAAAAGATTATGTTATTTTGCCTATCATTCTTTGGAATTGTTACAAAAGCAGCAAGTTACCCAGAAAAACGGCTACATCACTTTGGGCGGATCGCTGATATAGCGCACTACTGTTGGGTTTGCAATTTTAAGAATATTGTTACCTCTCTAACCACCGGACCTCCGCTGTCGCCCTGGCATGTATCTGGCATTTTCCCACTGTTCCTGTCCGGTATACCGGTGGCGCATAGCATCTCTTTCGAAAACACACGGCGCGTCCGTTTCATTTGACCATTGATGAGGTCGACCGCCACCCTGCAACTAAACCCTGACCTTCGAGTTGTATATAGGAAGATAGATCCTATTAAATATTTGTGCCAGGCAATGTGCGCTAAGCTATATTTGCAGGGGTCGCCAACGTTTTTACATCGTGGGCTTATTCGAAAATATTGAAAAATCAATGCCCCCTATTTTTCCGGATGTGTGAAAAAATTAGGAAATGTTATTTTTAATTAATAGAAACTGGTTTATACAGCAATCACTAGAGTTAAAATGATAAACTGATATAAAAACAACGCACAAAACATGATAAAATATTTATGATATATTCAGTTAATGCCATGGCTGAGCTTGCTTTTGCTCCGGCAATTCTTGGTTTGGTGATGCTGAAAAGAGCCAGCCACATGGTATATTGAATAACAATAGGACATTGCATAGCTTAGTGTCTTCCGAAATAACATTATTGAAAACCCATATTCACAATGATATGTTGGGGGGAAGGGCAACAGCAATGGCATGACAATTGCTGTTTTGGCTATACTTAATTTATATTAGATTTTCATTTTTTTCTTTTGTTATAGTGCATGTAGTAGACTTGAAGATGATAAAGGAAGAACTGCTATATAGGATACTAAAATATGTGAGCTGTACGGAATCATGGTGATCTTACTGTTCTCTTTTTTCAATTTTCAAGGCGCCCAACTGTAGCGTTGTACTTGGCTTAATTCTGTCGTTGCGTCCACGCGTTTGGTTGTGTCCGAACCCCGAGGCAATAACAGGCGTTTCACCGTCGTTTTCAAGACCCAATAAGTAGTTATCTGAAATTGGTAACGGGTCACGGGCCAATAATACGAATACATTACATAAAATTAAGTTATCCAATCCAGTCGATCCATCTGCCTACACTTTATCCTTATATGGCAAGGAGTAGGCCTACAGTCGATAAAGGGTGTTATGTACTACATGTAAACGGGTGTTATTTACGACCATCCTAGATGAAACTGTACCTCGGATACCATGCAATATATGGTATCCGAGTTACAGTTTCATCTAGTACACTGTCTTTTCGGGTGCCCCGAGAACTCGCTGAGTATTGTATGACGCTCCGTAATAATAATAGGGAATTGGATTTGAAGATTTTGACCAGGCTTGAATACGCGTTTTTTTGCGAGACTACAATTGGACACGGATTTTCACATAATATTCAACTTTCCTGCCAATTTCGAATGCATTTTGAGTCAGTATCGGACCTATGGAGGAGTGCGTGATTCTGCGTCTGGACTCGGATCTTATTATGATATCCGTAACACAATATTGGTTTGAATCAATGCGCTATCCGCTTATCTATGGGAAAAGATGGTACTCCGTCCAGTGCGCTCTCGACGTTCACAAACTTACGCTCGATTTCGCATTGTCTTTCGGGGGTTTCATTTCCGGTTATCATGATATCGCCGTTGCTATCTTCCTTTCTCAATATTTCGTGAACGCAACTACTATTGCTGCAAGGTAGACAAACGGGTTTCACGTAAGGAGTGAAGTCAACGAATCCTCGATAGCCGACGTCTCCTGGTTTGAATTGGGGTTCAAAAATATAATCTCCGTCGATGACGTATTCCCCACCGAGTTTTATCTGTTATGAAAGTGCCTCTATATATTACCCGCAAACGTCGAGATTGAAACGGCTCATTGACAGCAAGATCGAGGAAGTTTAAAAGACCGCCTCCACGATACAAGAACTGCTGCACAGACTTTATTGAAGCTTTTGCCCATCGGAGGAGCCAGACAGAGGAAGTGAAAATTCGCCAGTCGCTACCACTTTCATTAAATTTCACAAATTTCATTTTTGTGGAGGAAACAACTTACCAAGGCGATATCGTGTCTAAAGGAGCGAACCATCAGCTTGCCTTCATCATCACGCTCATAAAGTTCGTGAGATACAATCTTTTCTGGACGAAATATTCTCACAGATCCGTCCAATCCGTCGCCGTACCTAGGCCTGCGAAAAATACCTTTGAACAAATATTGAGTTGAATTCAACTGAGAAACGGTTTATGTTTCCGTCTGGGACTCATGGGACAGGAATAGTAATTAAATAATAACCTGTTCTCGGGAGGATGATTTCCATTAGGTAGCGGATATTTATACTCTGAAAAATCCATGGGCTAATAGCCGTGGTGGTCAGTAACGAAGTACTTCTACTTTTTGGAAGTACTCAAGCAGTTTTCCTCTACTTCTGGTACTTATTCAAGTAATATCTGATTTTCTCTACTTCTACTTCTACTTCGTAATATTTTGTGATCTACTTACTTACTTTTCGCTATTTTCAGTTTGTCAAGTAGAAGTAATTTAATCCCCCAATACGAAACATAGCCTGAGGAATTTCGGGGCTGTTTTCACGGAGTACCAGCATTTAATATTCATAAAAGTCAAGAAACGCCCATAAATTTTGTTCCGCTTTGCGCACAGTAGTTATGGAGTGACAAATATGGTTTCACGAAAGTATCAGTATATATAATTTAGGTACCGGATTGCTTGGTTCCGCTCATACCGCATTGTCACCCATATCAAATATTTCATCACAGTAAATATGGCCCTCCATAACGTTTGAAACTATACCTTTTCGCAATCTAGCAATTGCATATCATATCGTAATCTAGCAGCCCATGACATGTCTAGCTAATCCGGAAAATCCGGCATTTTTGAACGTTACACCTGTTTTAGCCGATCACCTTTGAAGCTTTATGGACAAAAGACATGAAATACATTTTCCGCTATTTGGAAGTGGTATTTGTATTTCGCTTTCAATTCCTAGTTCTAATTACTTTCAGTTCTTTTGTCTGCAGAACATACATGCTGAAGCATAAAAGAAAGTGCAGCAATGCCTCTATTTTCCGAAAATAAAGCTACATCAAATATAAATTTTACGATCCACAATATTTGTTATTAACGTATATCAACGCGCAAAGTGTTGAAACTGCATCCGATTCAACTTCTCCGTATTGCTCTTCGCCTAAACATTTGGAGCCTTATAATATGGGGTATAGGGCACCATACCATGATATTCTTTAAAACGGGGTCTTCTAGTAAGCAAAGGGTTAGTATCGCATTTTCATATCAATACTATAATTTGCATCTCATGATGAGAAAGAATGCTTATTCTGTCGAAAATTGATACCTCCTGGGATGCATCAAGCTCTCCGTACTATCAGCATAGCTCAATTTGCAGCTCTTGACAGCCCAAGCGAACGAATTAAGACTGTTTTCAAAACTACTTACTTACTTGAGTAGATTTGAAGTCAATCAATTCTACTTCTACTTCAAGTAGTTTCAGGTTGCTTATGGAAAAAGCACTTCTACTCGTACTTGAATATATTTTCCGTCACTACTTCTACTTCTACTTGAGTAGCTTTCTTGGCTACTTTGACCACCTCTGGCTAATAGTAGGCTTAACTATTATTAAAATGAAAGAAATTAAAAAAAATGATTTAGCAGTGCTCCACTATGTCTGCGAATTCGCTGATGCGTCAGAAAGGGATGCGATCCTCGTTGTTGTAGCCTAATATATTGACGGAAGTCTACCCAAATGACACAATTTGCAGTTTGCAGGAAAAGTACATTTACTTCAAAGTGACTTAAATGTTGCGTAGGCTACACATGGGATCTTTCATGAATATCCAATGACAATTCATATATATATATAGATATATATTGTGAGTTATATATGAATTATAGTCTATAGTACTTCAGGTACCTTAGAAAATATAAAGACACGCATATCCAATGTCCAATTGTCCATACATATTCCATGATGGACGCGCGATGCATAGTTAACGTCGCAGAAGTATCGTTTAGATGTAACTAATCATCGGCACAAATGAAGTTATCCAATAAATGTGAGAAAACGTCTCACCCAAAGATACTGCAATAGTGTGTTCCCAATCCACGCCAACCTCCTTGGCGAACAGGTGAGCTGCAGTCAACACCCATTTGTTGTTTATTAAACTTCCACCACCCTTCAGGTTATCGTCACTAAACGTCTGTGGCAATATCACAATTTGAAAAAGGCAGTAGCCCAATTACAACAAAATGGCGATACGCCGATACAAACATTGTCAACTGTTTCTCCGAGTCTTGATATCAAAGCTTGCCAAGGCCACGCTCTGTCTAAAGTGCGCCCGGCAAGCACTTTACCCAACAAAGCTTCCTGCTTGATACTTCCCTTTTCCCCATCTTTTCCGCAAGTGTCATAATCTTAACAGTCATTTCTTTTATAAGTTCTATTGATAAGATGTTACGGTTTGAAATATAAGCTACATCTCGAGACTAGTTCATACCCTAAATTTAGCAAAGAGGATGGGATATAAGCCTATCATATGTCGTCTTATAGGAGGACTTGTCCTCTTATCTCAAGAAAATTGTATGGTCTTTCGAGGACGATCACAAATGACCAAGTGTTCTCTTTTTTTCATTTCGAGTTAGTTGCTTATAGTATTCACAAGACTTTTAGGCGAGACGTTGTATTTTCCGTCATGATGTAGCCATGGAAAATGCTGAATCACTGGTTTAGAAACGGTTTTCCAACAAATAGCAATGGGATTTGTTGATGTCAGATGCATCCTCATTGTACGATCATTGTGTTCCGTAGAGACTACTTAATGATGAATGAATGTACCAATTCATTTGCTGAATTCAAATTTCCTGATTGGATGCTTCTGTCTAACACCAGCGAGTGGGCTAACGTTTGCCATTTGTAAATTATCTGGGAGAGAAGAAACATTGACATCAGCGATGCTGAATTGTTCGCCCAGTACCAAGGGTTGTGCAAATTTGTGCAAAGGCGACATGTAGCCTAACTGATGCAACTGCATTTTCTAAAATGCTGGCACATGAAAAATGGTCAGAATATATCCAGCATTGCAGAACCGAAGAAATGTTTAGTGAACATACAGTGCATCGCGCTATTTTACTTTAGCAGCAGGCCTATGGCCCATAATGCCAATGTTGTGCGCACTTTTCTTTGATGCAACCACAATGATGCAAAGAAAGAGACAGCATTAGTTGGATCAATTTCGATCATCATATATTTTCAATGATATTTCGTGTAAACAATTTCACGATCTCGTTAGAAATGATTATTTCTTATGTGCAAAGGTTTAGTGAACCGCAAAGTATTCATGTGGACTGAATCTAAGAAATACTACATCTACTACAACGCGTGTCGATTACAGTCAAATCTGCATTGGGTCGTCTATTACGTAATAGAAAGTATGCGGTTTAGTTCAGAAAAAGCAACAACCGACCTCTATTTAAATTTGCTTACGTTGAAAAAGTTTCGGCATGGCACTTTTGGTCACTTCTTTTTAAATTTATATCGCCTAGGTCCTAGGTCTAGGTCGAGGACAACCTCCTGGGGAAGAGCGACTAAGTCCTAACAATGCGCTCCCGCTCCCGCTAAAACATCTGACCCTATTCTCCTGCTGCGCAGATGTAGCGGGTTGGTCATCAGATGATCTTGTCTCTATTTATATATTTTCCCTCACTTTTCTAGTTTCTTTATTTTAGTATTATGTCAATCGTTTATTCAATTTTATGCCACAGGTTCATTCAACTTTTGGTCTTTCTTACTGCGATTGTTGTTCTTTCGTTTTTCAACAACAACAACAACAACAACAACAACAACAACAGTATCATATATGAACGCTCAGCAATGACCCGAAATAGATATACCTTCCTTCACATCCGTAACCTGGTCGATATATTTATGCAGCTTGTAGAAGTCATCGACATACACGAAGTTTTCATTCTTTGAAGCTATCTCCTCTAACTTTTGTCGAGCCTCGGGGTCTTTGGTTTGTGCGGACGAGGTTATGCTGTAAAACTGGTCGTAGTATATGTCCTTAAACGTTATAGTATCGGTTTTATTAATAATTTCATTATTTCAAAATATCAGAAGACTGCGATACCAAGAAAAATAGATTTGATGTGCAATTGTGCATATCTTCAATATCCGCATTACGGATGGGTGTCTCAAGATTTCAACTCCGCGGCTATGACGTATTGCCTGTAGTCCGCACACCATCGTGGTGTTTGGTCAAAAAATCTCGTGCTATTTATAGTAGGGTTACCATATTTTGGAAATCTGAAAAGAGGACACTTTTTCAAAATTTTCAGAGACACAATACTGTAGTTAAGACCGGAAAAAATGGTAAATTTGTCACGACTTTGTGGTCGGTTGACTAAAAATAAAAACAAAATAAAATTTAAAAAGGTCATATTTCCGGCTCACAGCCAGAATTTACGGTTTTCTATAAATTTTTCCTTATGGCGACTAAAAAAAGGTCCACTTTCCGGCTCGACTCCCGAAATATCCGCCGGAACGTTACCTCAGTACTGATTTCCTATGTATTAGTCGAATTTTCACCTATATTTAACCAAAATCTTCAAAAAAGAGGACAAGTTCTCAAAAAAGAGGATATTCGGGTGTCCACCGAGGACACATTCAAAAAAGTCAAAAAAGAGGACAAATCCTCTTAAAAGAGGACGTATGGAAACCCTAATTTATAGGAATGCTTTTATTACGTCTATCTGAGTAATTGCACGACTATCGAAACGAATGGATAGTTGCATGGAGGCGTCGCATTCTTTATAATGTCACACCCATCAAAACGTTGACTCATGAAAAATGTTAATATTACCTCTGGAATGGCTGTCTCAAAAAATTCAAGCTCGATCATGAACTTCGCATTGACCGGCCTCGGACCCGCATTGTTGGCGCCTGTGTTTGAGAGAAGGTTTTGAGATGACACAAAATAACTAGTTATAGACCTAAAATGATTAAATCCAAAGATTGTGGGTCATATATTTCGTATTAAACGGTTTTGTTGTGTGCCGACGATTTGACATCATGGTATGCGGTATAAAGAATATGTTATAATATCAAGACATAGAAAACGTCTCACCATCAGTTAGGACGAAAATATGTCTTTTGACGTTGTCCTGGGGATGAATTTTGTACGAATCTGTCATGTGTTCTTTATAAAGATAGTCTAGAGCCCTGTAGATATCAGTTCCTCCTCCGTTTTTTTTCCGGATGTTCCCTTGTTAAAACACGATTCGGGTGTTGATACATTACCGATACGGTACCATTCCCAAAGATAATATCTTTCTTGAACAACATTTTTATAAAATCGTCTACTGATGAAAAGTGCAAAATTGATATCATCGTCTCTGTTTGCTTTCAACTGATATGTAATATCGTAAACTTCGTTTAATGCTTCTTTTCTGATATTAGATATTCATACGTGGAACTATTGGAGCTTCTGCAGCGCAAAACGAAGTTTGTTTAAGAGTCTCAGTAGCTTCCAGATATAACTTGTCCGCAACGAATTCGACGCTACTTTTAAACAGTTTCGTACAGCACTTGCATCGTTGTAACGTACACCCAAAGCGGAGTATCAACTGTCTATTTAACCTATTATGACACCATAGTGCAACATACGTTCCAAACAACTAAATCGATTTAAAATTTGATGATATATTTCTTTAATTACAGGGAGACCATTTGGAATTGAGTTATAAAATTATAATATATTCTGCAGACGGGCATGGCATTTGCCACACGGACCGGCGGTTGACAACCACTGATATGGTCTATAATATTGTATAAAGATGGACTATAGACCATATACCTTCTCATGGTTTGCCAATCAACTCACCTACGTGGAATATACTCCAACAATTTGTTCACTTACTGTAATCGAGTACTATTTCATCCAGTATGTCAATTACTTTTTTGGGAGTGGCGGGTGGTTCATCCATAATATTCAACTTAGTCGACGGCTTTGTAGCGAATACGACGATCCCAAATCTCAACCGATTGCCCGTATCGTTTCGGCTAATCTGGAGAAATGGAATTGACAATTTCCTGATGATAAGCACAGGAATAATAAAATTAGTAATGCATGTTCAGTTCATTGTTCACTAGCGTTCGTCTGTGAGTCTGCTCGTTGTTCGTCTGCGATGACGAAATGGCCACTATAAATACGGTTTGCAATCGTATAAAACAGATGATACTGATTTAATAAATAGCAATCATAGAGAGAGAGAGAGAGTCTTTATTTTTCATCCAATCAAAATACATAACAAACGGCAGTGATGGTGGTACAGAAAATATGCATGCATGTATTGTACACTGTACAGCAGGGGTGGGCAACATACGGCCCGCGGGCCGGATCCGGCCCGCGAAGGGATTTTGTCCGGCCCGCGGACAGTTTTCCGTTTTACGTGATAATGTGGCCCGCGGCCCTAGTCTGCCGAGATTTCCCACTACTTGCTTACGTCAAATTTTAGTGACTGCATAGTGCATGTTATTATATACGTATATGCGCAGCGTGCTAGAGTGGAGCTTACGCGTAATTTCGTCGAAGCGAGAAGACTTGCATTATCGGCATTTGCGACGTACTCAACCCTAATGTCGTTTGTGGTAATCATGGTGTTTGTCGACTACAATGGTCAATTACACCAGGCTGATATTTCTTATTTTTCATTCTGTAACCGCCGACTTGTAGCACGGCACACTTCTAGGCTTTTGTAAGACGAAAACACTGCTTATACCAGGGGTCGCCAACTCAAAACGGGTCGCGGGTCACTTTTCAAATTTCGTAGAGGTCGCGGACCGCATGAATTCATTATCGAGATTTCTCAGGCCACACAATTGAACAACGATGCTATCTCGTCACCTACTCAACCCTAACGAATATATGTGTTGGTAAATTAGGGGTACCGGGGTTATCGAACTCCTTGAAATCTTAATTGAGGATTGTACCGTGTGTTGATTGATCAGATAGAAGCAGACATGGCGGCGCCTGTATGACAATGCTATTCTCAAATCCACATTGTCTTCGTCATTATCGGCGAGAAATGGCTTTGAAGTGACATTACTGTCGTTAAAATGTATTCATTAAATGCGATTTATTCCTTGTATATGTGGAATGTGGATAAATGGGCGAATATTGTATCGATTCAGCAATCCGGCCCGCCAAGTACTTAATTTTCCTATATCCGGCCCGCCGACTCGAGAAGTTGCCCGCCCCTGCTGTACAGTATAGGCCTATTCGGTATTAGATGGGAATGATCGATAAGACCGTGAAGGTCATCTAGTCTGATCACATCAGCATCTAACAGGTACACTTGACTCTGAACAGTCTGGCTGTAAAAATGTTTTGTTAAAAAAGGAAAATAGAAGAAAAATTATACGATGGTAGCAAATGATCAATGAAGCAATGTCTGTCTGTCTGTCGCCACTTTCGCATAGGATGTTTCAAGAAAACGTTGTGAACGTAACATAAACGGTGACTGAAAATATTGCCGGTTCCTATAGGGAAAAGTGTGGATCATTCAGTTTCCTGAAGCATCGCAAACCTGTATTCAAGTCACTGGCATTGGGCATACCAACCCGTCTGCTGACATATATAGATATGTCTGAACTGCGCCATATTGTGAACGTAAATAGTAAACGTTTTCAATTCACGTGCTTTGGTTCGTGCAGTAATAGATTTGTTTCAGTGCGCCTTGGTATTCCCACCGTGTTGCTCAGTGTGATGCCATTACAATGTAAGGTTTCGAACTTTAGTGATTACGTCACAGGCTATTACAGATATCATGTAGTGCAAGCAACACTCAATGCGAACGATGAACACAGTTGATAATTGTTGATGACTCACCCTCTTAATCAGAGCCTTTGAAAAATCGATCAGATTTTGTATATGTTTGTCTTTCATGCTTTCGGATAAATCGATCACAAAGTATACTTCAATCCTGCCTCTAGTATTTATCATATTGACCGCTCTTCCTAGCTGGAGGAAATCGTACTCCTTTATGTTGGCGGTGCTTTCGGATAACTTTCTTATTATATCAGTAGAACGATCGCTATACCGAGGATCTAAAAGTATACATGTAATAAACTCATTAGTCGTCTGACATTGAATCCCGTTACACTATAGATCGGTTTACTGTTTATCACAGTGCTGTTTTCAACTTTCAGGCACGCAAAGCGGCTCATGTGCGAATACTATAGTGCAGTTCTTTTTAATCTGTGGGATGGTACGCACTTGTGCGAATGAAAACAATTGCAGTGCGGATGAAGGACGTGTGGCATATGGTGCGGATTGAAGTTCAGATGAGCGCGAAAATTCGAGTGCAGTGGCTCCCTAACTTTTGTAGTTGCGACGCAATTGTAAAAACTTGTTTGACTCTCGACGCACCACCACTTTGGAATAATTTTGTCTCTCACAAGCCGCAGTTAATTAATATTGTCGCACTATAATAATTACGTAATCAAAGGCCTGTTTCTAAAGCTGGTGTAGTTGCAGACATACAGTGCATCAGCACGTCCGAGCCTGAGACAGGCGGGAAGAATGACGTCAAATTGACTTTCTGCTTTCTTTAGCAGTACAATCATCATATTTTGTAATAACAGTTCGATTAGCGCGAGGCACGAGGATAGTGGTAAGTAGGGTTGGGCACAATGATTCGAGTACTCGAATCTGAATCGAGTACTCGAATCTGAATCGAGTAATAATTTTAATGATTCGAGTCGAGTAGTAAATTACTATTTTTTCGAGTACGAAAATAATACGCTCTTCGCAGCTGAAATTCAATTTATCAACGAGAATCAAAGTTACGATACCATTTTCCACTGTGGTAGCCTTGAAACCTTAATTGGCCGTATCGCAGCGTACAAAACATATTAAAAAGCTTAGAAGGTTGCTAGAAACAACACATTTCCGAAGTCATGATCGTCCCACATCATTATCTCAAAGTGTGATGGAATCGGTA
The DNA here is from genome assembly GCF_051294905.1 of Botryllus schlosseri. Lineage (NCBI taxonomy): Eukaryota > Metazoa > Chordata > Ascidiacea > Stolidobranchia > Styelidae > Botryllus > Botryllus schlosseri. The sequence continues at coordinate 9,931,773 of NC_137251.1, read as the reverse complement.
TGGTCGAAAAATACCTAAGTATCTCCACTCTCCAGTGTGATGGATAACAGGCATTATATTGTTCTTGGTCGCATAAAAAGTACATATTTGAACTTTGACAAAATGAATTTTGTTATGACGTCATAATGAGTGATACTCGAATACTCGACTCGACTCGAAGGAAAAATACGTGATTCAGAATCGAATCACTCGGGTACTCGAATTTGCCCAGCCCTAGTAGTAAGTACCATCATTACAGTCTCACATTTGCCAGTTACTGTAACGCACATGTTCGCCCTTTAAAGTATGGGTCGCAAACGGCATAATTTTGGGTCGACACATTGCCAGAGCTATCTGTTAATATGTGTGTAATATATGTTGAATTTATTGCAAAAAAAATCATGCTGGTATAGTTTTAACATCCAGGTCACTGTGTTGGGTAACATAGCAAATAAGCGAGACTCGCAGAAATATGGCTTGATCATGAGAATGTGCCGACCTTTGGTTTGAATTCATGATACGATTTGCCCGACTGGTCGAAGACCGTTTTGATGAACCATTGTGGGGTGTGCAACGAGCGAGTTCGAGCCTATGAGACACATTCATTTCGAGGCCAACCCCTTCTTCGTCGGGACACATGAAGACGTCAATACGTCAAGTTTTGGCTAACATATACCTGCGATAAAATGCGTTGCCAATAACATCAACCGCGACAAAACCTTGGTCAAAAATGACCGTCGCTGGTTGTTCAAAACTTTCGATAAGAATATGCTCCATTGTCGAAATGGTCGGCAGTCGGCACCGAATAGTGCCGCTCTTGCAATCTGGGAAGACACAGGTAAAAATGCGATGCGCAGAGAAATTTAATCACCCTAATTTGAAATCGCGTGCGTCGGACATGTTTCGTATAGAGCTGTGTTGGGTACAATTGGGGTTAGCGCGTTCTCTATGTATGTCTGTACGCCGAACACACGGTATCGTGACTTTCTTTGATCTTTTCATTTACTCGCGGAACGGAAAATGGGAAATTAAAAAATATACAGAACATAAGTTGGAGCAACGTATCATAAGGTAACAAGCTCTAAGGTGCCTAGTCTCCTTGATCGTTTTGGAGTCTATTACCAAACCATCAGACAAAAGCCTCAACAGTCAACACAAACATGCTGGTTTTCACCCTGTCGACGAACTGAGCCTCCGGGACCTTTGTGTCATCTACGATTTCTGTCAGGGGAATTTTTCGTTCGCGGAAAATATCCTACGCTGTACTTTGGATGGGAGTGCTGAACAGTTCCTAAGACCTTGCCATCCAAGCACTATCGTAGACGTTCTTGTGCAAAACCCAACAACTTATTTGGCCGGGAATGATTGTAGTGCATTGTAGTTTAAATCAAAATGAGGGAAAGCAGTGGCCTTTTTATTGATTGCCTTTTTTGTATTGCTGAACAGAATATTGTTAAGATATCTTCATCTTCTTTTTGTACAACAATTTTCGGTTGGTTTGTGCAGATGAAATATATTTTGCAAAAAAGGTGCGAATGGAGCTCTAAAAGGTTGAAAAGCACTGCTAGTGGGATCAAAACGATTAACGAAAGAGTAGTAATTTTGCGACATGCTCAGTGCCACAAAAATACAGTTCAATTTCCTACTAATTACTGACAATTACCCCTGTCGAGTACCAACTGAGAATATTCGGGTGTGTATATTGAAGTTCTGCACCTCCAGCAAGAGTCGATTGAGAACTAATACAAGAAACACGCCGGTCTCTGCCGTTGCTTGACGCATCAGCTACATGTCTATTGTCTATAGGTGACAAGGGAAACAAAAGAATTTTGTGCTTATATCAGAGAATTGCACCATACCTGGATTAGAAGAAAAGTCGCTTTAAATAATTTTTGGCACAATATGGGCATTTTATTACACAATACTAACTACCTCTAAATCCACCATCAATGCGAAACTTCGTTATATCTTTCAGTCAGCTAACTTGCACGTTGTCATGTTTTGGGAAGATATTTTGGTTATATCACCGACAAGATATAGTGATGGTGAAGCGTCCGACTTATTGATCGGTAGGTTGTGGGTTCAATACCCGGCCGGGCCATACCAAAGACCTGATTAGTAACATTGGTATCCATGACTTCCCCGCTTGGCGCTCATGCATCACTGGGATCGCATGGAGGGGGTGGTGCAAGACGTAGAAAGCCGTTCAAGACTATATCTGCACCTCCCCTGTCCTGCGGCATATGCACATCATCATGCACTCATGGTAAGCATGTGCACGGATTGTGTGTATATTGTATATATCATGAGTCGGTGTGTATGCCGCAAAAAACATCAAGGACAAAAATAAAGCAGGCTACGCTCCTTCCTTCCTTCCTTCCTTCCTTCCTTCCGCAATGTAATGTAATGCAGCGCAGTGAAATTATTATATAAGGCTTGCCAATATATATACTGTACTCTTAGCGAGATAGGGTAAGGATAGGTATGTTAAATATACGATCCACAACAAAAGAGAAATCAATATAGAAATGTATAGCATACCAACGCAACTTGGAGCACCGTTTCCTGTCCATTGCCTGTTGAAGAGGCATTCCTGCAGGTTTTTGCCAACCATCACCAATCCCTTATTGCATGCAAATACTATTTCTTTTCCAATCATAAATTCTTCGTCTTTGCCCTGCCCCAACAAGCTTCCGCCTATTGGTACGCCCGGATGAGGACACCTCTTAACGGGACCTGTTTGTGAGAGTCAAACCATCTTGAGCATTTTTCATCCAGTAGCTCTATAGAGCTATGGTGTAATGGACTGTTATAAATTATTCATTTTTATAACTCGGACTTCTCGGAATGATAGCGAATTGTGTTTTAAGGGCAGAGCTGGTCAAAATAGTCAGCGTTCCTATCCATTTCTACCAACGACAGGTAAAAGTAGCAATTTTCAAGGCCTGTCATTAACTACTTCAATTGAGAGTAAAAAATGAAATTTCGAAACAGTACTCCAGATTTGCTCGACGGTTCGGAGGTTCTCGTTACCTTTAGCAGATAATAATCGAAGTTGGCGATACTTCCAAAAGTGCAAAGATGCATGTTCGGTTCGCAACTAACGCACAACGACGAACATCACTACAAAAAGCTACAATAAGATCACTATTAAAAAAATAAAATATTGAAAATATGCTATTTCACGAGGTTCTTAATTTTACTCTTGCAAGTGATGCAAACAAGTAGAAGAGGTAGTCTAAGACATAGGCGCCCATGACACATTTGTGGGGTGGCGGCCACCCCATACAATAAGATTAAACGCCCACTTAACGAGTAATAGCGCGTAAATGCCAAATATTTACCATTAACCAATACGCGCGCGAATAATTTAATACGCAGCTTCGTTGGCGACGATGAACTAGTGCTAATAAATTGTAATCCGTGATTAGTAATCAGACAGTCGAGGCAACCTCGTTTACGACGTCGATTTCGACACGCTTTCGCTGAGAAACACCATCTTCTCTCTCGACCAGACGAGCGAATTCACGTTAGTTAAATTGTATATTATATATATATAGTATATTATATATTGTTATATTCCCTTACGAAATAATTCTTGAGTTCGTTCCGTGATAGTCTCTTTTAATTGGAGGCTTGGAGCGCGAAATAGGACGGTGTGTTTGTGTATGCCTGCGAATTGAAAGTCATTCCATAGCGCAAAGTGCGCATATTCATTACTCTAACAAGGCTTTGCCAACTTATATCACTTTCTCGTTTGCTATCATCTGTAGGCCACAATAATTCTTGTCTGCTATATACACTCGCATTCCCTCTGTGTCACTTGTCAGTGTTTGATTTGTTATTAATACTGCGCATTGTGCAGTGCACGGCGTTGAATAATGTTGTCAAAATTGATGCAACACGAGATTCTCGGTGGCGTGAATAGCGAATTTATTCGATTAGTTTGAACGGGAACCTTCTATGTTCCAATAAACTTCATTGCTGGACGGACTCAATCGAGCGCAACCATATCGCTGATCGAATTTCAAACCTTTGGGATATGTATTTCTATTGATAAGGTCGCGGCATGCGCCCATATTGCTCTCACTGCGATTACACGTGGATAATTACAAGCGCACCATTTTACGATCGAATTCGACTCGCTGATCGGGGCCTACGGGCTGATATCAACCAGCGCGTTGTCGGCATAAAAACCCCAGGTGCGTAGCCAGGAAGTTTCTGATTTATAACTAGAAATCCCGTCCTTTTGAAATGCCAATTCACTAATTCCTATTATCGATGCTGCGGACTGCAAATTTGCGAGAATCATTTGCATGCGAAATGGGTCATCGATATCTCATGTGCACTATCGTCGGTGGTTTGATTTAGCGCGTCCGCATGCAGGCCTGCTACCGTCCGCAGAATCACCTTCGCGAAACAGTAACAATCTCTGAGTGTAACATTGTTTGTGCTTATGTATCTTTTTGATTAATACTTATGCCCGCATGTTAACAAATTGTGTTCGTTGCCATTGCCGAATCTGGGTATATAGTGCACCCTGTAATTGTAATTATTGCAGGTTTGCGGCATGTCTGCAGTTTCGTTATCAGCGCAACTTTGCCGGCCGATTGTACAGTCCGATAAAAATTGATCACTATTATGTATTTCGCACAGCGTACTGATGCTGATTTAAGCAAACTAACGATCCTTATTAGATGTACAAATTCGACGTCGTCGTTAGAAACGTAGATTTCATCGCGAACTCTGAGAAACACCATCTCCTATCGCGATTTGCCGACCAAATATGCGTCCACCTTCTACAAATTAAAGTGCATTATTTGCATCGATGAGGACCGCAAGCCTCGTTTAAAATATTTTGTGAACCATTTTTTGTGATAAATATTCTCGGAGCCCAAAGTTGAACAGTGTTTTATTGTGTGTGCCTGCAAGTTGGAATTTATTGCAGTGCCCAATGCCCATAATATTAATCCAATTATACTTTGCGAACGCAAATCGGGAAATGCAGCAATGCAGTCGAAATCGATGTTTTAATCAACAACCAATAGTCGTGATGCGAGCAACTCAAAACTAAGTGAAAACCCATTGTGTCGGCGGTAAGGGATAAATACTGATTGACCGCGCGCGTTTGTAATCATAATTCTTGTCTGTCTTTCGTGTTCCAGAATTGTCGCGCCGTGTTACTGCTCAGTCCAGCGACGAATGCTGAGTGCGCGGCAATCAATGACCTAATTCTGCAATCTTCTCAGCGGGAGATCGCGTCGCGTTGCATTGTGCGATGGGATATGCGTGCACAGACGAATCTCGCTAATTGGTCGCGATCCCGCGTAACACTGATAATACGACTTGTTGAATTGCAACTAAATATTAGAGTCAGAATGGTCATTTCAAAAGGACGTGGTTTTGCGTTAAAAAATGAGGGGGTTTCGACACCCGCTGGCTACGCGCCTGCCGCCACCCCATGCAAAAATAAAAGTCGGTGCCTATGGTCTAACTCTAAGACATAATCACCTGAGTAACTAGTACAAGTAGGCAAAACCCACTGGAATACTCCAAAAAAGTATAACTATATCATACTTCATTACGGAGCACCTCTGTTTTTTTATAATGAATTGATTCTGTACTTTCAACATTTGATGCGGAATGTGTATCGTGGTTTAGTATCGAGATTATGTATATTGTAGAGTTACCATACGTCCTTCTCTAGGAGGATTTGTCCTCCTTTTTCAGGTTTTTGAAAATGTCCTCCGAGGACGCCAAAATATAAAAATTGACCATTTCTTCAAGATTTTCCTCCTGTATTCGAAGTTTGAAATTTTTTAAAAAGTGTCCCCCTTTCCCGATTCCAAAATATGATAACCCTGGTTTATTGCATATCAAACGCCATGAGTGGACGTATTATGTAAAGGTAACCCAAAGCAACTCAATCTCTGCCCCGTTTCACATGTATAAATAACTAACGAAATTAGCGCAGGTGAATTTTTTGGTGATAACTAGGGTAGGGTTACCATATTTCAGCAACCCAAATTCCGGACACTCTTTAGCGCCCACTAGTGGATTTGAATGAATTATGACGTCACACTAACAAAGCTTTGCTCATAGACCAGAGGTGGTCACGATCCGGTTCAGGAGTACGTGGCTGTGTGGTTATGTAACCGGGACCGAAAGCACATGTTTTCAGCCCCCTCCCGCCCAAATAGCCCACACTATAGGGTAATCGATGCAACTTCTGGGGCAGGGGGGTGCTTGCTATATGAATCTGGTTTCTATATGCATCTGGTATTTGAATGGATTCTGTCAATAATATTGGTCGTTCCATATATTACTATATAGATAGGCCTACTACTCTCCGCCCACATGACAAGAGTTAGCGGTAGAGCTGGTGGAGGATGATGAGTTCAAAAATACAGGGAGCGTAATTGTACATCGTTAAGTCATGTTCATGTCCTACCGATAACATTGTTTATCAGCATTATGCGGGTGCGCACCACGGAGCTTTATAAACACCCCACATCCTGTGGTTTCCAACCTTTTATGGTCGCGACTCCATCTCCAATTTGAAAATGTTCCTTGTCCCATATCAAAATTTGACGAACTGATTACTGAAAGAAGTCAGCACCTTTGCCTAGACTTACGGGCTATTTTGGAAGCTGATTACGTTCAACATATTCGCAAATCCCAGAATAAAGGCAAACGACGACCCCCCGTTTGGAACCACTATCATTGAATAAAGCATTTAAACGGCCTCTAGAAATATACGGTTCTCCTATAATTGCGATTACAATTAAGCTTATTCCAGTAAATGAAGGTTGTTTTTATTTATATTTTATTGCAGTTTTTTCGAGGGTGGTAGTCTCCATATTAAAATCAATAAATGTGATAGGAAGTCGCACACGGCGCGAAGAAAAATATCATGCATTAGCATAAATATTCCCAAAATATATTGTTTTATGCTGATTTACGAAAAAATTACGAGCCTACGTCAAACCTTCAAAATTCCGGACATTTGGCATATTTTGGAAATTCCTCCGAGACGCTAGTTTGAACAGTGAAATTCGGGACATGTCCGGGAAATTCCGGACGTATGGCAACCCTGAACTAGGGCAAGTTTTTGCAACTTTTTTTTATTATCGGGGAACTTCCTAAATACTAAGAAGATATGTCGCATGATGTTTTACGCTGTTTGGAGGAAGTTTATAGTGCAACTTTTTGCAATATTTTCCATTTTTTCGTGCAACCTTTTAGTGCAACTTTTTGCGCAAAATGTAATGGATTGATTAAAAAAACTCGCGACAAAACTATTTCCCGCATGGATCTCTCTTTGATTTGCTAAACAAAGAGCTCTGTTATGGATTAACTGATGCAGCTCAATATTATCTATGACGCAAAGGCTTGTAAGGTGGAAGTGCAACAAACCCAGCCAAGCACGACAGTGCATGAACTATATCTAAATCACTCGAGCGATTGATTCACTGTCGTTCAAATTTGAGGTCCTATCCTATTTCACGGACGTCCATGCGAGACCGCCGAAAATTACATTTTCACTGGGTCACTTTTTCAGGCTATTGATTAGGTAAAGTAGCTAACAATGAGTTTTGCTGTAATGCCTTCGGCCAAGTTTGCAGGCCTAGGAAGTTTGGGTCATGGCACTTGACTTTTCATGGACTAACTAAATTATGTCCACATTGCGTTATTTTCTTGCTGCGTACCGGAAAAAGTAATTTTAGGTGATCTCGCCAGACTGTCCGTGATATGGGGAAGTACCAAATTTTCACAGTTCTGTGGGAGCTGACGGCGAAATGCTGTCATGCAGGTTTGAGACCTAAAGAACATAATAGTGTATGCATAATCGATTTTTCGATTGAATAGCGAAGAATGAATATCCTGAAGTCTTAAACTGTTGGGTTATACAGCGGGACCTTTCGAGTAGGCTATCTCATTGCCTGATAATTCTAAAGAATTATTATCTAAATGAAACTTTTGTTAAAATTAAGTGCAGCTTTCTCACGATTTTAGTGCAACAAAAACTTGCCCATAGTGATAACACATTGATGGCGTCGCCAATGATCGACCGGTGCAAGATTCTCTGCTTAAACATTTCATGACCAATCAAGTATATTTAGCCCGTCGTCTTGGTAGCAATTGTGAAACCAACCATATCAAGTATCACATCACAACGACGTTGCACCAATGTAGTACTGTCACACTCACTTTCATTGTCACAAACCGTATCCACTCCGCTCCATGTACCGTCCGAAAGACAGGTTCGCTGTTTCGATCCAAGAAGACGTTGTCCCGGGCCACATGCGAATTTTACAACCGAGTTATAATAATAGGGCGCGGTGCTCTCCGTAACTAAAAAGCCACCCATCGAATTTATTGCAGGGCCTGGATCCAGACACACCACACCTATACAAAAAGTTCTGGGTGTATATTTTGAAAGCCCGACAGATTACGTGATACGCAACTGACGTTCGCAACGCGGAGACCGTCCTTCCCACTGACCCGTACCAGAACATTTCTTGAACACATCTCCTTCGGTGATATACATGCCTTCGTCACAAAGGTAGTGCGCTACTTTGTCGCGTCCTGAACCAGTGTATTCGATGGTAGCGTGAGGAATTGATGGCGCGTCACCACACGATATACCTTCGGTAAACGGAAAGCTTATCAATTTGAACACTTTTTACGCAGCCCTAAATAGAGCTATTAGTTTACGTTTTTTCAAGCAGGATCTACCACATGCTCCGTCACACCAACATATTTTCGATCCGGGGCAGTCTTTTGAGGTAAGGCAACTAGCTCCGCATTGTAGTGCATATTCTTTTATAGCTTGTTCGTCCCTCTGGGCGCAGGTAGCTGATTATGTAATATTGATTCAAGTGCATTTTTATGTTATATTGCAGACGACAAATAAATCGATTTGTCTACAACAGTGGTTCTTAACCTTGCCTCCGGCGCCCCCAAAGGGGCGCTGGCGATTTCGAAGGGTGCGCAAACGCTCAGAGGGCGAAATGGGGGGGGGGGGGGCGCTGGGCATAGGGGGGCGATAAGGGGGCGCTGAAGAAAATGGCTTCGCCGTAGATAATGTGGTAGTAGGACATATCCTTAATGAGTAGCCTATTCAGAACAAATTAACATTCCACAAAACCTGTCCAATCCCGAAAATTTTGGTCGCGATTCGCGACTATGTTTGCTAGGCCTGCATATGTTTTCCTAAATGTAGTGGGTTATTATAATTCTTATAAAACGAATTGCGCGTACCTTTAGATCGCCAATTTTTTTTTTCAACAAAATGTTTCGAATTAGGTATTATATCGCGCAGCGCACAGCGTGTGAAAATCGAAGAATGTGAGGCACTGTATATCACGTTTGATTGAGAGTGAGAGCCCCTTGTACATACAATAAGTTTTGAAGCATTTTGCATGAAATGAATAACTAAATATACTTGTATTTGAGAGCTACAAAATTAAATCATCTGAATATTTCTTTGAACATCTCATCATAAAGGATGACACTATCTCGTGTTGTGGTTCACAACCTCACATGAACGTTGTAGGCCTATAATATGAGTTGCTTTGTTTGGAATACATTCATGTTAAAATAAATAACTGGGTACAGTACTAAATTCAATATGAGCACTGAGCAGGTATATGCACCCCATTCTCAGTTGACTTACTTATAGTTACACCAAGCACTAAGACAAAAATCCAATTCCATTAATTCCCTCGTATTGCCAGTCGCCGATGTGAATTCGGGAGGGTTCGAACCACTGGGTATGAGGAAACCGTACCCGATTGTTGTTATAACAACCTTGATTTGACCCCGAATATACCACACACAATTGATACATGGTTTATTATAGTCGAATGGTCCTCGAGCGCGATTAAAGCTCGAAATATTTCCAATACCAAAGTTTCAAAAAGACCGACTGAACTTTGACATCTTACCAAGACCGAAACTGCAACCCAAACCCGCAATCGGTTAGCTCAAAAGGTGCCCTAAATTATTTCGGTGAATGAACATAAATTGAACATCATGTTTTGACGACTCCTTCACGGAAGAATACGCATAATTATGGAATATAGAAACAGGCATTTTGGCGGTGGCCATTACCACGCCACGATGCACGAAGACATATGAAGTTACGGTGAATATGGGACTCCGAGAAGTGTGTCAAAAAGATCGTCAGCGAGAAAACCTTATGGCTTGATAGAGGATTGCCCTTATGTTGAGCGTAAACTTCGATGTATATAAGTCTAATTGTCCATAGATACTGAATGGCTCGTGTCGAATTATCATGTCGTCGCAATCTGCACCTCCACAGGACGAATAACATCCATCAGAGAATATTATTTGTCAGGGAAAAAATACCAATTTCGAATCGTGTGCTTACTTTAGTTTAATACGTTTATGCGTTTCAATAGCTTTTGACTATATAGCGGATAGGAGGTAACAAAATAACATGTAACGATTTAATTGTACCAACGGGCACGCCCGAATATGTTCAATTATTAATTACGTGGCTTTCCTTTTCCATTACAACAGCTCACTCAGCGCTACTGGTAAATCTGATTACGTGGGCTGAGAGAATAAAAAGTTTATAGTGACATATATATGCAATTACAACATATTTCATTCATGCATGATAGAAAATATTGGCTCCTAGGACGACCATGCCATATAAACGTTGCTGGCCATCGAAATCACGCGACGGGTTCTTGGGGGAGAGGCCTTCATGAGTTTGGTTTATCACGCTATGGGTGCCCAAGACAATCGTTTTTTAGGGGGCTGACGAAGTGCTGTAACGGTCATCCCTCTCACCCATTGTCTTAATTACAGTCATTACAATAAGAGGTGGGGCGCTGGAGCACGATAATTTTTGAAAGGGGGCGCTAGAAGAAAAAAGGTTAAGAACCACTGGTCTACAACATCATATTCAATGTATCGATAAACACCTAATTTCATTACGAATAAGTTTCGACGTAAAAAGTCGACAAAAACATACCATAAAACAGTAAATATTTGTCGCTAATAGGCAAATAAAACTCATGTTCTTGCCGATTTCGGTTTTTTGATTTGATCGTCATTACATCTGAAGTGCCTCGATCAATATCGATAAGTGTTGCTGTATAAAGAAAATTCAACTCACGTGTACACACCACGGGCCTGGTCCACGCTCCCTCGCCCACACCTCCCCTCCCGTGACAAAATCGTAAATCAGTGGGATAAGGTTCGTATCCCGGCTTACATTTGTGATATGCACGGGTGTCATACCAAAACGGCTCACTTGCGTCTTCAGGAAGGTGTGTCGAGCGGTTCACACGGACATATCTTATTGAGCGTAGATTGTCGAAATGAGACAAGGAAGGGCATGTTTTCGCTGTCAGAATAGACATTTGGCATTACAGGCAAACATGTCTAAAGAAAATGGCCACGGGCGAATTACGAATCTCCACTATCTCGATATTCGTACTCAACAATGAAGCACAAATCCTCAAATGACATAACTTATATGCATATCGGACAATGGTGCAGGTCTGGGGCGGCCAACCTGTGGCCCACGAGAAGGTTTTGAGTGACCCGCGAGGTATTATCGAAATTAGTTATGTTATCAGAGAAATAGGGAAAGTTATTGTGAACTTGCAAGGCCAATCGACAATTTGATTAACCTGACCGCGAAATGTGGAACATTGATGACTAAAACACCAGTTCCGACGCATTGGCGTAGCCAAGGGCCAACCACATACTTCGTAGATCTTCGTATATGACCATATAAAGTAGAATATGTTGTGGCAGCTTTATTTGATTTTTTTTTCAGTATTGGTGCTTCCCTCCTGAAAATCAAAACTTGAAAATATTCCCAATTTGCAGAATTGAGTCTAACTATATTCGCAATTATGAGAGAACGTGTCTTCCAACATGCGACTTCGCGTTTGCCCGCGCAGAAATATCGTCAGCCATGAAGCATTTGCACAAAACGATAGACGCATATTCTCCTAAATCTTCGATATTGCAATGTCCAAGTGCCGATTAATCATATCCTTGCCAGATTAGCCCAGCGTCATACAGAGGTAACCCGCAATTTATGCAAGCAGGACTATTTTTGACCAAATTCATTCATTACATTTGAAGAAATTTAGCGCTTCGCGCGGCTAGGACATGGATGCACGCCAAGTTTTCATGTCATAATTATTATCGATTGTAATGCGTAGCAATATAAATCTTGATTTCACCGTTACCTAATCCGGTTCGCTCCTTTCGGACGACTAAATAATGGTCGTCAACATTCAAGTGGCCCGCGCAATGATTCGTAAACCTCATGTGGCCCTTCAGCCGCCCCTGGTGTAACCTGTCATCTAAACTGCGATATGTGTTCTAGAGGAAGTCAATAAAATGTGATAAAGGCAATGTGTGGTGGGCCTATCGTCCCAAACACAAAAATCATCGCTATCTTGAAAGGAACAAACACTTGTAAAGCCGTGATTCCTACATTTCGTCTCGCGAGTGAAGCAAGGGCCAAATGAGTGCCGAGATTAAGACATTGGTGAGATACAGACACTCACTTCGTAAAGAAGATTATAAGTATTTTCATATCCTATCCTTCAAATGTGCGACGACTGTAAAATTACGCTCAAGATTTTCTAATGGTTGTGATATCACGTAATTGGTTGCGAAACCGTTTTCCTAACGCGATTCTCGCGTCCGATGAAACCATCAGCGCTTGAGAAATATAGCACCTTTCTTGCCATAGTCTATACCTATACAAACAAAGGCAAGGAAATCCATGCATGAATCAATGCAGAAATTGTTCAAGATGACATCTCATCCCAACGCTATTTATAGTATACTGCTGTAACCGCGGCCACTCACTAATAGGAACGCATGACATCCCACATTCATAGTCGCAGAGGCAGACTTTCTTCTGGATCTTCTTTTCTGCGCACTCCCACGGCAAACGACATTTTTGCTTCTTTTTTCTACAGTCGGAATTTTTCTTACATCGATTCTTGCAATTTCGTCTTCCAGCTGCTATGGCAGCAGCGGCATCTTTCTTACATTGCTTTTTACCTAAATGTATTAGCACCATACAATATCGAGAATTTTTATTGTAACAGACTTGTGCAACTTTTTCTGTAGCTGGTTCAATTGAGAGATATGACTGGTGATTATTTTATCATCTAAAATGTAAAACACCACTGCTCGTATAACATAGGTTACTGAGGAACGATTGTACACACAGATCATCATATGTGCATGTGCATGCTTACAATTTGCGAATTCGTAAGATTCATCCTCTCCGTTATAACAGTCTTTGTATCCATCGCACATGGCATCGCGATCGATGCAGTGAAAACCACCTGGGTTGCTGTGGCAATGAAATTTACCGGAACAATTTTTGCCTGAAACAGCGATCTTTTAGCCGTCTGAACCAACAATCATATAGAAGCGGGGAAAGATGCGAAAGGCAACAGAATATGTTGATAACATGGGGCAGTGTATATGCCGAGACATGATAACCATTTGGAAATGATTTGTGTACAACAAAAATTCAAGACTATCACCACCGCCCCAAACGTGCATTTGTCACACCTTAATCACCAATCACAAATCGCAAATGTACAAAATAAAGTGGTATAACGGCATATGCCGATTAAGTTGCGATAGCCTTCATGGAATCTGATCGTGATTCCATTTGACGAGAACACTCATGGCCGTGAAAGGTTACATATTTACCAAATTTGGATAATTCGTGTAGGGAGAGAAGGATAAAGTAGATACTCGGTTCCGAATTTGATTTCAGTTAAGAATGATGATGTTGAAATTCGACCAAACGAGTTTTTTTATAATCCCATGAAGTATCCAGCACAATCTTACATCCGGCGAACCATTCAGTCTCATCTTCCCCCTTGCTGCAATGTTGCTCTCCGTCGCACTTCAAACGATTTGAAATACACTGGCCGTCCCAAAAGCAGCGAAATTCCTTTGACTCGTCACACTCCCTGCCTTGACAACAAATACAGAAGGCACAATACACAAATTGCAGCTGAAAGTTGGGCAGAATTGGTATTTTGTGCCTTCTATTAGTTGTATGATATTATGGAATAGAAGAGACGTGTATGCTACACGACGGGCAACTAGTTAACAGATTACTAAAACTATCTTACTTTTACATCCGTTGATCGATAATGCCACCACAAACACGCATAACACAAGCCGCGCCATTCTAAAGATGTACGTTAGATCTCCGTCTTTAATACTTAAGTTTTTGCATAGAAAATCGTCCTGTTTTCAAATATGCATCACTGAAACATGATAATAACTTAAATCTACGCCCGATTGTGAATTAGTAACTGTAAACAGCTTAATTATTGTACGCGCTCTTGGTTGCGATTTTAATCAGCAATGGCTAATTCTATACTGCGGGCTGAAACTACTAATTCTTTATCTGCCAATTCATCTGCAAAATATTTTACTTCGTAATCCAAAAATCAAATTTCATAATTATACTGTACTCGTGCTACCATCATTGAATTCTCTTGCAATTTTCAAAATTAGTTTGAAATATGGATAACTATAGTGCAATATCGCCTGGAACGTATTGAATATCTCGCTAAATCGTTGACCAAATCCATTAGACAAGTATCTGAAAATACCTTTATATCCACATTTAATTATATATGGCTAGTAATAATCATATAAATGCAAGAAGAATGTGGCTGAAACTTCTGTTACGACTTTTCCACGATTCCCAGCCTACGGATGTATTTCGCGACATTCAAGTATAGCTTTCAATGAGACTGACTTCTCTATTATGAGCTTGTTTTTGTAAACAACAGTTGAACATTGCCTCGGGACTTTACAGAAATTCGGCATCGTTACCTTGAAAATGCATGAGATTGTTCATCATTTTCAGTTAATGTAAGAATCATTGTAAACAGACAGGCTATTTCAGAACTTTACGTTGGGAATCGATGAATAGAAAATCGTCCAATACGCATGAGGTCAATCCGTCGTGATGAAGTCGCGGATATTTATTTATGCTCTTTTGGCTATCATTTGTCTTCAAAAGGTTTTGGCAGCGAAAAAAGGTAACGACACAATTTTAGCATAAACTATCATCTTGCCTTTAGACGATATGCATCCACAATAATAAAGATTCGTAAAGCTATAGATATACGGATTGAATGATTTCTGAAAGTTAACAGACGAGAGCGATGAAGTAGAATCGATGAATGATTGAATATCTGTGCGCCCAGGGTTTATGTTCTAATAAAAACGAGAGAATTCAAACATATGCAAATGCTGTAGGCAGAAATTCCAAGATTGTTGCAATTTATCTCGTACCATGTATTAATATGATTATGAGGTAAATTGCAATGCGCTCGCCAGTTGATTCATTGCAGACTGATGTCGCCATGAGCAGATAAAGTCAGTTGGTATTTCGCTCTCTCACGTCATTTCGTTTATAGGCTCAAAGAATTGCAAGAGAAAACTGCAACTGGTAGAAGAGGGTAGAAAATGCAAGAAAGCATGTAGAAATAGGAAAGACTGCGGCGGGAAGTCAAAGCGATGCCTATGCGATGACGTCTGTGGGAAGAGCTGCATTAACAAAGGTGAGTGACGTTGCCGAACTTGAAATTGTCTCGTTCTTGGTCTACGATGCCACCAAAAATACGGATGGATGCTACGTTGCAGAGACTGTATGCCCGGAGCCAGAGGAAGTTATCAACGGAAGATTAAAATGGAACACTACCACTTACGGTTCTGTTCTCGAATATATTTGCGATGATACCTATCTGCTTGAAGGGTCATCAACGAGAGTCTGTCGATCCGACCGAAAATGGAGCGGTAGCTCTCCGAAATGCTCTGGTAACTATTTCATTTGACACCATTGCAGAAGGTTTATCTAGCAGGGGTGGGCAACCTGCGGCCGTAGAAGGAGATTTGTGTTGCCGTTGACACGTAATTCAATTAGTATGTGTTGGCGGCCGTCGACATGACAATTGAATTTACGAATTGACTCCCGAATTTTTGAGAAATTAATTTATCTTGAGAGATGTAATTGATCTTGAATTTTTTTTGTGCTACGCGCGATTCAATGCGAATTCATTTTCGATTGTAATATAATAGTGCCCTTTGCAATCTGAGCCCCAGAGTACAGATGCGAACAGAGGAGGAAAGCTACGCACCCCATATAGAAATACCAATTTGGAATCGTGTGCTTCTCACGAAAGAAATTTGTTTCTGGTACGTTTGCGAGATTCCAATATCTTACCAATATACCGACAATGTGATGGGAGGTCAAGAAATCACAGCATGCAACAAAGTGACTAATAACAATTGGCATATGTGCATCATCATTTATAACTTGCCCTAATTTTTCGAAAACACCCCTTTCGTCAACTCTACCGGTTAATCTGATCACATGGGCTGAGAAAGGATAAGTAGGCTATTTTAAAGTAATATGTGAAACTACCGATATAAATGATGAAATTCATTCGTGAATCTGAAAAAAACTTTGGTCTCAGTAATTATTCATTACATGACCATTGGCAAAAAGTAGATTAGTGCTACGTTCACCGGAAACGGACATGGACTGTATATATAACATGGGTATTTGATGTCCAATTAGTTCATTGCGACTATGTCCTGGAATGCGGCGGTAGGCTACAGAAGTAATCGAAATGCGGCCGTGAACAGCAAAAACGTTGCCCACCCCTGAATTCTAGACCAGTGTTTCCCAAAGTTTTCCGTGCTCCCTCCCCCTTGGACAACGAATTAACTATCAGCGCCCCCAGTCCCCACACCACGCCTAAATAATAAAATAGAAGTTGCTCTGCATTTATTACAACTAATAATGAGTTAGATGAATCTGGTGTAATGTCATCGTTCTCATGTATTGGGTTTGCGTTTTGATACAAGCAAAATCTCTAAGTCAAGTCGGCTTCTGCTCTGAGTCAGAAGCTTTGTTACGAGTGTCACGACACTATAAAAACAGATTCTATCTAATATTAGCCTGGAATGGCAATGAGGAAAAACTACAATGTATTAGCTGCTCACTCATCTCATGCTCGGAAACTACGCAGCGGTTTGCTTTTAAGCCTACATGTCCTCCGTTTTCTCTCTGCGCCCCCTTACTGCCACATTTATAGTCAGCTTCTGTCCCCAATCGCCCATTCATTGCGAGCGCCTATTTCATGTTTGCCAACGCCCACAGGGGACGCTGGCGCCCACTTTGAGAACCACTGATCTAGGCTTATCTAAGTTTATCTAGGCCCCTTCTCGCCATCAGATCGTCGCAAGCAGCGTCTTATAAAGGCGTATAAATGGGCCGTGGTATACTAAAAGAGGGCAAATATGCAATCATAATCCAGAATATCGGCCTGGTGTATATGAGCATTGTAGGTAAAAGCACCATGAATACCACAGACAGCATTGCGGAACGGCCACGAGGATGGAAACCTTTGTTGCTTATTGAATTTACGATTGGATCGAGAACAAACATAACAATATTTCCGACCTGAGGCTCGTGGCCCCGTGATATTTTATTGGATATTTGTCTCTGCGTAGAATAATCTTTTGCAACAAAACTCTGTGGAATGTATTGGTCGATATCAAACAATTAGCTTCCAACTTGATTACGCCAATGATATTTAGCATTCTTAATATAAAAACGTTCTTTTCAT
Source organism: Botryllus schlosseri (assembly GCF_051294905.1). Lineage (NCBI taxonomy): Eukaryota > Metazoa > Chordata > Ascidiacea > Stolidobranchia > Styelidae > Botryllus > Botryllus schlosseri. The sequence goes on along the minus strand of NC_137251.1, from coordinate 9,914,104 downwards.
CAGCTGGATGCTCTCGTCCTCCGAGACTGGGCGTTTCCTACGCAATAACAGAAGGAGATCTGTTAAGAGTTGGATCGACTGTGACTTACAGATGCAGATTTGGTATTTGACATTGTTATTGGTAACGCACTGCCTGAGAAAATCCCTATGCGTTTTGAAGGATATACTATCACCGGGGATGCAGTATCTGAATGCTTGATTAATCGAACGTGGTCGCAACCGAAGCATTTATGTGTGTTACGTAATTGCGGTGATCCGGGAAGTCCAGTCAACGGTTATATTGAAGGCAATGAGTTTAATTTCGGGGATTGGATTACTTACCGCTGCAACCAAGGTAACGATTTGCGGTAACGTGGTAGATTTTCTGGTGCGGTAGCAGATGCCAGTGGCGCATCACCCGCATGCTTGGAGCTCTATAGTAAATTGATGTATTGCAGGATATGTTATTGATGATACACGAGCGATAAAACGATACTGCTCCTCATCAGGACAATGGTCTGGGGAGCCTCGCACATGTTCAAGTAAGAATTTGAGCGTGATAGCGATCCGCTTCCAAATATGACATTGAGAAACATTCGTTCTTATTTCTCGATTGTCAATGTAGATATTTAGGGATAGCCGGCAGGACTCCATGGCTATTCAGTGTCGGACAGCAAATACTTTACATATGGTCGGTAAATAGCAAGTATAGATCTTCCCACTAGACAGTTTGCTCTGCTTGTGGTTGGTATCAGTTGCAAACGCGAATGCAACGATTATACTGTGCATGTAGCATGTAAATTCCACATATTATGTCAGATATGGATAGATGTTATTGCTCGTATCAAATTTTTCCTCAATCCAGAGCTGAAATGCGAAGAACCAAAGGACCCTGTTAATGGCTACGTGGAGAAATCTGGAATATCTCTGGAATTCCAAAGTGTGATACGGTACAGATGTAATCAGGGCTATCGCATTGTGGGGAGGGCTCAAGGAGAGTGCAATGCGAATGGAAATTGGGGTATAATGCCCAAATGTATGGGTGAGTCTTTCCCCTATATTTTCGCTATATTGCAGATATATATCGGCAGCTGTGCTCCAGCAACCTACACTGAGACATCCCTGGGCCAAGAAATGTATTATGCAGCTCAGTGACCCCGAGATGTCATAAAAACCAGAATTATATTACGTGTAATGAATAATACGGAGTGATAACATGAGTAGGACATAATGAAATATCATGGCATGCAAAATCGACCCCATGGCAATAATGTTGATTAAACGATACTATACAGCCCAATCCGCACCGTGGTTTTCCAATGTAATGTCATTATAGCTAGAGTTCATGGGGTTGGTTGACTATTGCGCTAAGGGATTCGCGTATATTTCGCAGCTAAGATTAAAACGTGGTGACATATCACTACGAGATATCACCACCAAATTTGGTGCAGGTTTTACCGTCGTATACTCAGGTTATCTATATAGTCAGGTTATCTAACATATAAATTATATTACCAGTTGACGTGAATTGCAATTTTGATTCTGGTTCATACTCTATGTGCGGATACGAAAACGTCGGAGCAAACCTGTGGGAGCGAAATTTACTCCAGCGAAATACACGCTCGGGAAATCCCAGTAAGTGCAGCAGAATGTTGTTTCCCAATGTTACGCAGATCTGAATATATGAAATGAATATGCCTTTCAAATAAAAATTAGGGTGATGGGCACATGAGAAAAATATTGACATAACATAACGTTGCGCGATAATGTGTGTCGCTTTCATCCGACATAGCATCCGATTGATATGGACATATCAGCCTATGGCAATATCGAAGTCAATATATCTTCATGATATGCATCCCGAGCTTCATCGATCCAGGAGAATTAATTTTATCGAGCTGTAAACTGCTTATATATATTAAGATAATGCAGTAGAAATATTTTATGATATATAAATATGTTGATTGTGAAGGTTATGAAATTCTACTCTTATATACACTAACAGCTTTCAGTTACATTCCTTAAGTAGCTAATCGAAGAAATGTGTAATGAAAGTCGCATGTGTCTGCCATACCTCTTCTGTCAGAGCTCTACTGTACAGATTGTGATTTACATCTATGAACTGAAATACAGAGTAGCAGGAATGGCAGGGATCCACTGTTGCTCCCCAAACCCTCCTATCGGAGGGGAAAATCCCGGTTGGGAGATATATCAGACATGATCCTGTCATACCGTACCGACTGCTATTGATGATGTGATAGAAAATCATTTTTCAAATTGATAGAATTATATAGCCTAAAAATTATCGATGCCAGATTCCTATTTTCAATTCAGTTGGTAAGCATTCCACCAGGTTACATCATTCGAGCCGCAGGCGCGCAAGCGATACTTCGTTCACCAGAGATAATATCGGAAGAGTCCCACTGTTTCAAGTTCCACTATCTCATCAGACGGATTAGAAACAAAGAAAGCGTGACCATAACATCCAAAAATGGGTAATCCAAAGCTTGATTTGTACCATAGATACACGACATATTAATTGCGAGTAGCTTGATCTAAAATTGCGGAAATGTATACTTCTGCCTTGGTCGAATACCGATGATTTGTAAATTGCGCAACCAGACTAACGGCGAACCACGTCCATAAACAGTGAGCGCGTTATCGGACGACTATGGCCTGGAGAATACAGACATCAATGGACCAGTCAGCAACTTACTATTAGTCCTGATCGCGGAGTCGTGCAGTACGAAGTAAGAATGAACGATGATCGGGCAGATGTCGATGTGGATGATATTTCTCTTGAAACAGGATCATGCGGTAAGTTTAGCGCCCAACGAAGCAATGATAGCTTAATATTAATTGATGTAAGCCACGACACATGGAGAAGAGACGATATAGGTAGGGGTATAGTCAGTAACGACGTACTTTTTGTGGTGAGATACCGTATAGTGCTGGTGTGGGTCCGTGGACATATGAGCATGCGACATTACAGCATGCGAGATTGCGAGACTTCGGCATGCGACAATTTGGCATGCGACACATGAGCATGTGGGTTAAATTACGGGTTAGGGGTAGGTTAGGGTTGGATTGATGGTTGGGTTAGGGTTAGGCTTTAGGTTAGGTTAGGCTAGGTTAGGTTAGGTTAGGCTATGTTTCGGGTTAGGGTGAGTTTTTGGGTTATACAGTCGGATGCTGAAGTGACGCATGCTGATGTGTTCCATGCTGAACTGTCGTTTTCCATTGTGTCGCATGCTCATATGTCGGGCAACCGCCGGTGTGGTATCATCCACATCCACACTCCACAGCTGCAACGCCAATATAGGTTGCTAGTTCTAGTCTGACCGGGGTCGACTCCAGAATCCCTTCCCAAGTGTTGGGGATTTATCTAGGCTCCTGCTAGGCATCGTATCCGCATGAGAGGTGTATTAAACGTCGAAATTACCTCAATATACGTTTATACCGTAAGGATGTGTAGCCGGTTGTGTATTGAATCAACTCAATTTATTTCACCTTTCTTATGTATACTATTCTACCATATTTTACTCTAATTATATAAACTGATTATGCAGTTCCATGTATATGCTAGCGATATAACGCTCTCTTGAAATAGGCTAATAATTATATGTAAATTTGTTGCTTAGTCTGTTCATCAATCATCTTGCAAAATGCGATGCACTCGACTCAAATAGAACTCGTATTTTGAAATCCGACTTTACCTGACTTGACTCGAGTCAAAATGAGCAATGACTCGAGGTCATATGTTTATATCTATCGTCTGCTATATCGGCACAACAACTTATTCGATACGATTTGTGACTCGAAGGTATAGTCATTTGTTCCCGAAACTGCTATACACCCTCGCGGTTTCCACGCTTATATACGACTAAAATCGTATCCTTTTTGTTATTACAGAAAGTAATTGCAATCCAGAACCCTGCATGAATGAAGGTGTTTGCATCGACAGGGTCCGGAATTTCACTTGCTTATGCAACCGGTTCTACCGGGGGCCACTTTGTGAAGTTGGTTAGTATGCAATACGCGTGGTATTCTATGCAAACATCATTAACTGCCAATATGGCTTCTATAGGACACCCCACAAACAAAAAAATTATCCTCGTGTGAAGATTCTCGGATTATGGATATAATATAAGACCTTGATGGCTTCCACACCCTGTTTAACGTCCACTTGTATGAATATAACTTTATTATAGTTACACGAGCTTTCGGAGCTCTGCTCCTTCATCAGGTGATAAAGCGAAAGTAACGCAAAAAGAGCAACGCAAAAAGATTTTGAATTTGAACATATACATATTATGACATCATAGTGGGTGAGAACTTTTCAGATTCCAAAATCGTGTACTTTATGACATCATAGGCACAAAGATGTAGTATATATTTATAGATTACTAACCTACGGAGGTTTGTAATCTATAATATATTAAAAACGCATGAAGTAAGCTGTGCTCCTAAAATTGGTTACGATATAAGGTGTTTGTAGTATAATACACGTGCAGAAAAGTGTCAATTAAAGTATTACATGGTGCAGTGAGACATGCACCATCTATATTCAGTCCTTGTCGGAATGTATCAAATTTGTCGATATATTTTTGTTCAGTAGCCTTGCGTAGAGTAGAGTCTTCAATGTTCCCGACCAATACGTTGATTATCATGTCGCTCTCCGAGTGTCCAGCCGAAGAAAAATGTTCACCGACAGGCTTGCATTTGTTGCCTTTCGATATATCATGTCGATGTCCATTTACTCTCTTGTGGAGAGGTTGACTGTTCTCTCCAACGTACCATGCATTGGTACATCCTTTTCGGCAGCGAATCAAGTATATCAAATGACTTGATTTGCGAGTGAAATGGCCTTTGGTGTTGTGCTTGGCATGTCCTCTTGTAATCACGCTATTATTATTGAGAATAGCACACGTCTTGCATGACGATTTTCCGCAATTTTCCACGCCGTTTTTTTGTCTTGACCGGGGTAGTCTGCTATTCACTAAAATGTTACGCAAGCTGCGTGGTTGTCGTATGGCTAAAATAGGCCTCCTCGGGAATACTTCATTGCATTTTGGATCATTATTAAGTATTCGCTGATATTTTCGCAAAATCTTGCGGATCCTTTCTGCTCCCGGAAAATAAGTCGTGACCAGAGGCACTCTGCGATCTCGTGCTTCCTCATTGTTATTCCGACTGCAATCAAGGAGTTCTTCACGTGGTACATTGAGAGCCTTCTTTATTTGAGTCTTTATTAGCTGTTGGTCGTAGCCAGATTTGGTTAGTTCATTTCTCAAAACTTCCAGTGATCATTTTTGTCCTCTTCCTTTGAGCAGATTTTTTGTATTCGAAGGGCTTTGCTACATTATTGCTTTTTTTGCAGTGTAACGGATGGAAACTATGGTAATTTAAAATCTTACCGAAGTCAGTTGGGTTGCGGTAGAGTGACGTGAAAACACGGCCTTCTTCGATGTTGACGAGCGTGTCGAGGAAGGGAACTGCAATCATTGAGTTTTCCATAGTTAGGCGAATATTAGGGTGGAAATGGTTTATGGCCTCGTGAAACGTTTGTAGAGACCGTTCGCCATGGGTCCATATCATAAATATGTCGTCGATGTACCGCGTGTAAAATATAGGCCACAATGTTTGAGTCTCCATGAAATCCTTCTCAAAATGGTGCATGAAAAGGTTCGCGTATTGCTTAGCAAATTTCGTGTCCATTGCCGTGCCTTGAAGCTGTAGAAAGATGTCTTGGTTAAATTTGAACGTGTTGTGCGTCAGGGTGAAGCCGATTAGTTCCATGATGATGTTTTTCAAGGGATGTCCACTTTCTACAAGAGATCTTTCGACAGCTTCCATGCCATCTTTATGCGGAATACTCGTATATACTGGGATGATACGTCCATGGTGACTAACATCGTTCCTGATTTCAAGTGATTGACGTTCTTGAGTTTGTTTAAGAAGTCCGTGGTGTCACGACAAAAACTTGTGTATTTTTCACCAGCGGTTTAAGATGTTTCTCCGCGTATCCGGATATGTTTTCCGTTAGGGTTTTGTTGCACGACACGATGGGACATCCAGGCAGATTTGGTTTGTGTAATTTCGGTAGGAGATAGAAGCGGCCGAGAGAAGGATCAGAAGGGAAATTGATCTTCGATTTTTCATCTTCCTTCATATCCAAAGATTTTATAATTTCTTTCAACTGTTTTGTATGTTCCTTCGTCGGATCGTTACATAATTTTTGATATGAATTGGAGTCGTTCAGCTGTCTGTAACCTTCTGCTACATAATCTTTCAAGTCCATAACGACCACCTTCCCTCCTTTATCGGCTGGCTTGATTACGATGTTGTCATCGTGTTTAAGTTCTGCGATAGCCCTTTTCTGCCCCTTCGCAAGATTGTCGTTGTAGTTGCTATTCAGATGTTTAGACTTACTGATGAATGTAGCGTTAATTTGATTATGGAAACTTTCTAGATATCCGTCCAAATTATTGTTTTCACCGTGAGGTGCCCTCCATTTTATGTTTTTACTGGGCTTCTTGCTAATTTGTTCAATTGTTTCGTCCCCATTCTGAGATACTTCATTTTTGGAATTGATGTCATAAAAATGGAACTCGTTTCTCATTCTCCTGTCAAATTCATCGGCATCTCCGGCTAGTACGTAAGGATCGAGTTTTTGGGTAGGGCAGAATTTCAAATTAATACTAAGAACATCGATTTGAGTTTTACTAGACAGATTAGCAACGGCTGTACCCGATTCATTGCTTCTAGCTGTTGCGCCCGGTGGCAGTGAAATTTCGGATTTCTTTCTTTCCAGTACCAATTACGTTATTTTTTTTCCTCCTTGTGGAGTATCATATTTTTGGCTTCGTTTGTCGAAATTTCTTTCACCAATTCACGCAAATCTCGTTGTGACTGGTGATCGGTAACTAAATTTATGGTACATTCAATCTCGTACCTGAACTTTTCCCTGCTCCTATAATGAATTTCAGTCAGATGTGACATTAATTTCTTCGACATTCGCCGAGCCAAGTTTTCCGAGTACGTTGTCTTGAAAGTGTTGCGCAAAGGATTATGAATTCGTAGACCCTTTGGAATGAGGTCGCGCTTTTTGCATTCGGGTGCAAGTCTCACTACACCATGTAATACTTTAATTGACACTTTTCTGTACGTGTATTATACTACAAACACTTTATATCGTATCTAATTTTAGGAGCACAGCTTACTTCATGGTGTCTAATATATACTACATCTTTGTGCCTATGACGTCATAAAGTACACGATTCTGGAATCTGGAAAGTTCTCACTCACTATGATGTCATAATATGTATATGTTCAAATTCAAAATCTTTTTGCGTTGCTCTTTTTGCGTTACTTTCGCTTGATCACCTGATGAAGGAGCAGAGCTCCGAAAGCTCGTGTAACTATAATAAAGTTATATTCATACCAGTGGACGTTAAACAGGGTGTGGAAGCCATCAAGGTGTTATGTTTATATATACCGTCTGCTATCGGCACAACAACTGATATAATGGAGACAAATAAGAAGCAGTTCTGTCAATGCGACTATCTCCGTGTTTGATAGCTGTAGAGTCTCTTTTCATTTTCAGAGATTTTATGTCCCCCACTCACACAATTGCAGCATGGAAGAATTTCTGTAACTCCGAAAACTGAAAAATTCCGGCCGGGTACTTTGGTGCGGTTTGAGTGCAACAAAAACTATCGGCTTAAATCTGGTCCTAGGGATGTAAAATGCAATGAAGACGGCGCATGGTCGGATTCCAGGAAACCACGATGCACAGGTTTTGCAAACGTTATGGAATTTTTGAAATATGTTGGTGAACTATACCCTGGTCCAGCTGTCCTAGGATGACGTATCAGAATCTTCTATTCGGGGCTATGCATGCGTCCCTATAGTACACTTATGATTGCAGTTGTAGCCTACGTGTAGCCTACATAGTCGAGACTCACATATGATGAATAGGATCAGCGATTCACCTGCTCTGCAGTATTAGTAACGTCATTGTGATTAATTCGTTAAGCGGAAACGTGTTATTTATGTCTCATTGTATAACTTCATTGCTACTACAATATTTTAGTCGCATGCAATTTAGTTTCATGTTGGGAGTGATCGAATCGATATTGAATAACTGCTACTTTTATTTTCAGAGATTTTATGCCCCTCCTTCACACCGATACAGAATGGACATATCGACATGGCTCCAAATTCCAGGAAATTATGGCCAGGGACTGTGGCGCGATTTACGTGCGACAAAAACTATCGTCTCGTCGAAGGACCCGAGGAGATAACGTGCAATAGCGTCGGCGCATGGTCGGATCACAGGAAACCACGTTGCAAAGGTTGTGCTCAGTTTAGTAATTTGAAATGTCGTAGTGGGTGGTGATATAGAAGTAGAATATATAAAATCCTCGAATATAAATAATGTTTTGATTTTATAATTCGAATAACCTCTGGGATAATCATGTTTGCAATATTAACATTTCCGTAACCACGATGTAGCCTACCCAAGTAATGACACAAATCGAGATTGATTAAAATCTATTATTTGAGCGGACATGCATGTTTTACAATGAACATTGAACACGGACGACGCAGGCCATACTTCGCAGAATATCAATATTGCGTCATCATCGCGATTATTTTGGAAAGGATTAGGCGTTCATTATCGTGACAACTGTATCGAATCTTACAGATCCCACTCATATCGCGTTAAGGGTCAGTTTAAGTCAGGGGTGGGCAATTATTTTCTTCTGTGGGCAAAATGAGAAGTAGAAAATACGTTGCTGGGCCGATTGAAAATTTGTAGCCATATTCTCCAGCGTCTTTCAATTTTATTTCTAAATTACATTGTTAATAAATGCTGCTGAGTGAATGTGTTGGTGTTAAGTAATGAGAAAGCGGCGGTGGATTAAAAAAATATCTATTTGCCGTCATGATTCGAAATAATGTCAAACATGATACATTTTTAGCTTTCTTTAGAACCCTATCCACGTTCTTCTATTAAGATACTAAAACAGTGGGTCTCAAACTTATTTTTAGACACGCCCTCCTTTATGATAGTGAAAAATTTCGCGCCCACCCCTTTTTATGGTATCACAACATATTAAAAAGAGCAACCAGCATGCCATCGATTCCGACGGATAGTTTGATGGCATGGAAGGTTATGGTTGTTGATGAGAGAATTCTGTAATATCAAAGTCGGACAATAAACTATAAGCCAGGGTTAAATCGCGCGAAGCGCGAAAAAGCTTTTCATTTAACTTCAGCTTCGCGCCTCTCTTCAGATGCATTCACGCCCCTCGGTTCGAGAACCACTGCACTGAAATGTATATGGGATAGTACAAAACTTGTCTTGGTTGCTGCATTCCGAACAGTGTGCAGCTCAAATAGGCTTGATGTTTAGCGAAGTTTGCAGTTTTTCTCAAATTAGCCCTCCCTTGACCGAGTGTTTCGGGCTCGGCAAAAACTAAAAGGACGGGTTTACCCCCAACTCCTGTACACAAATATATAGTGCTCTCTAAACCTTCTTTGAGTTTCAGCTTTCGTCTTTCTCTTTTTGACATGTCCGTTCATCCTTTATGGGTGATAGATATGATGAGTCATATAGTAATCACGAGCACCGATTGACTTGTTTTTCGAATTAGGGATTTGGAAACACCTCACGTAACAATTTAAAACACGTATAGCCTACCCGTATAATGCGTAATGTGGCAATGACAACAAAGAAGGTTCGACCTAAACTATATGGAAATAGTGATTTTTTGTGAATATAATTGTTACTAATACTTTGCAACATTGCCTTTATTTTGAATCTGGATTAGGCATGGAAGGTAGGCAGGAGCTAGGCTTGAGACGTGACATATTGATGAAGTCAATATCCTACAGAGTGATGCAGTCAAAATCCTATATTCGCCAGGACACTTCAATGACCAGAGTCTTTATGTCAAAGCCAAATGAATATTAATTTGATATAATAACATTGATCAGAGGTTTGAGATATTCTGGCATTACAGAAATACTTTGCGATGACGTCGAAGCACCTACTGGAGGAGAAAGGACATTCTCGAATAGAAAATCGAGATTATCGATCGGGACTGTCGTTACCTTCAAATGTCCTACCTGGATGCATATTAATGGTGGTCCAAAAATTATGGTGTGCAAAAACAGCGGTGGCGTCGGTATGTGGTCGAGCGATCGAAGACCAATATGCAAAAGTAAGAAATAATACAGAGTCGTACAAGCGAAATTTTTGTCGTCATTACATATGTGCAAGTGGGCCGTGTATACGTAAAGCAATTATAGCATTGGCATCATATGCGAGTCCTACCAATTCTCATAGAACTGCTGTTCTTTATTCAGAAAAATACACCCCAAGAAGCACTACCGAGTGTCCTAAAAAGTTTACACTTTTTAACACCACGTGTTATAGAGTGTTTGCTGTTACGAAGCAGTTTGAAGATGCGGCATCGATGTGCGCCGCTCATGACACGAACTTGGCAATAATTAGAAGCGAGCAAGAGCGAAGTCGGGTCGATCGGCTCATATCAACTAGAAAGTTTTATTATGTCGGTGCTACCGACGCTGGAAGTAAACAGATCATGTGGTCAAACGCGGAGAAATTGGTTAAAATTTCCAGCGAGACTTACGTGGGAGTTAAAAAACGAAACGACATCAGCACTCTTTCACGATGCGTCGCAATGGTTCGACATAAGCAAGACAAACAGAAACGAATCTTATTCCAGTCGTTGGAATGCGGTCTTCCGTTGTCATTCATATGTCAGACCTTTGCACTTCGAGTACAACCAGTCACACTGAATGTACAGCCACCGACCCGACTATCAGTTGATGGTGTTTACCGACCACTCGCTGGCGTTACATATTCCGGCAGTCCTGTGTATGAAAAAAGTCCTTCTGGACGACATCTGTATCGCACAACTGAAGGTAACGTACAGATCGTCTTTTCGTTTCCTACGTATTTATCACTCCAGGTTGATCGCAAAGACTTAATTCACAGGGTGGGAGATTGGAAGCTTCAATGTGAAATATACTACTCACAATCCCGAAAAAACTATCTTACAAACGACAACGAATGCAAGTTTACCCCATGAAATCACAGAGCCTTGGCTCGCTGGGGCTGGGCTAAAAAGGCATTTTTCGGACAAAACAACAGTTAATATTACCGTATTCGGTGAGTTTGCGCGCAAGTCACATATCCGACTTGCTAGGTCGCCATCTACGACAAAACAGCAATGATTTTTACACATTTCGATTCAGATCGTTGGGGTGAATGGAACAATTGGAGCCGATGTTCGACAACTTGTGGAAGCGGCAGTCGATCAAGATCCAGAAAATGCCTGGAAGGCGTGCGGTCGAATGGATTCGGTGATTGCCCGGGGAGCCATGAACAACAGGAGACTTGCAACGCGAAAGTCTGCATCAAAAGTATGCTAGAGGCGACTTGATTTACCAATCAATCTAAGTAACTATATTATTGCTTCTGCGTACTTCGGTTAGCGGAATGGGGAGAATGGACTTCGTGGGGGGAATGCAGTCGAACCTGTGGAGGCGGAGAACGATCGAAATCTCGCGTGTGCGTCAGAGACATTGACGGAGAGGAATTTTGTGAAGGAAAGGAACAAATGAAAGAGACATGTTCCGTGCAGGATTGTAATTCAGGTTAACAACTCATGCCCTACACTAGATCAAATCATTGACTAGAGCTAGCAGCTATTGTTAGGAATACATTGTAACGGGGCGCCACCGATAGAGAGTGGTGACGTGATGCATATAGACAAATCTTGTTCTTGTTGTCAAGTAGGGATGGCAAAATCGAGTACTTTAGTGATTCGATTCTGAATAGAGATTCGATTTCGAGTCGAGTATTCAGGTATCACTTATTACGACGCTAGAACAGAATAAATGACTTGGAAAGTTCAAATATGAGCATTCTATGCGACGACGATAAATATAATGCCAATACTACATCACATTAAAGATAATTTGGTATTTTCCGAATACATACCTATATTTAGTTACACACTGTGACAAAGATGTCGGTTGATCACGACTTCACAGATATGTCATTCTCACAAACGTGCGCAAATTTTTACTACACGTGGGCTACACATACTTACTAGCCCCCTACTCAGTACTCATATGCATCGATACCACCAATTGGGGTTCAAGGCTTCCACAATGGATAAAATACCTCTTGGTGACAATGAGCGTATATCAATTTGGTGCTCTAGAAATAGCATCTCACTACTCGACTCGAATCATTGGGTTTAATACTAGATTCAGATTCGATTTCTCGAATCATTGAGTCCAGCCCTGTTGAAGAGTTCAGTCTCTAGGAGGTACGGTCTACGGCTAAGGTGGGCAAACTACATCTCGCGGGCCGCGAAAGGCTCAATAATCGTATTTAAAATATTTGAAAAAATGCGCAGTAAAAATCTAATTGCTGCAATGACTCGATTAAACTCTTTCACATTATAATTGACCATGGTAATTTAAGTTATATTCTAACTACAGTATATTTTTATTTTATTTCTGGTTCGATAGCCCGACCTCAAGGCCCACGCATTTTAAAAGGTTTCAATTGCTAAACATCACAGAAATTCAAAACGGAAATGACATGACTCAGTCCACGAGTGCTTTTCTTTACAAACTGGTTACTGAGGACGGTCCACTTATATATTATCTCCATATTTCTTCGGTCACTATATGACATTGGTTCTCAAACTGGTGGGCGTGGAAGAATCTGAAAGTAGGCGCGAAGCTGCAGTGAACTGAAAAATTTTTGCCTCCAATTCGCGGTTATTGCTATGTCTAATGTCCGAATTTCATATTAGATAATTCTCTCGTCTACAGTCAAAACCGTTGGGATTACTAGCATTCTGATTTCTCTCTTGGTTATTCTGTGATATCACGATAAAGGGGGCGCGAAATTATCCACGATCATAAGGGCGGCGTATCTAATAAAGTTCGTAAACCACTATGCTATATGATTAAATAACAATATTGCCTTTTGGCTAAGAATCTCAATTTAATACAGTGCGGCCCGCGAGCTCAAAAGTTTGCCCACCACTGGTATACGGGATGGACTTTGTGTGGTCGAGTGGTCGTGTAGCTGTGCTGCGATCCTAGTATATTGAAGAGTTAAGTACTAATACTAACACGGACACAGCATGAGCAGTGAGCACCGAGCAGTGGCTTAAACTAAGGGCAACATTTTCTTTCTTTGCTCCTTGCTGGTTTTTAAAATTATGACTTTATTTGTCGCCCCTCGTCGCTCGCACGTTTTCATCATGTCTACGCCTACGGGCAAAGCAGTGATTCCCAAACTGTGTGCCGCGGCACATTATAGTGTGCGGCCAGAGATTCTCAGGTGGGCCGAAAATCTTTTTGGAATCTGGGAGAAGAACTGTATATTATTATTTAAAATAAGACATACCAGCACATGCTACTCATCAGCGCATCAACTGTTTCAATAGCTGATGACTGTTTACGTGCGACCATACCTATTAAACCATTCATGACATTACCGATAGTAGAGTAATTGACAAGGCATAATTGGGCTGCTTTGTCTCGAAGGAAGTTTTTGATTCGTTTCGTGCTTTTGATGAATCAACTCAAAAATAAAAAGTCGTCCAGCAAATCACGAGCACATTGCATGCTCTCCAACTTACACTGTAAAATTACTTCGTAGTATTTGCTGTTATCAACTTTTGATAGGCATTTAATCCACAAAAGGATGAGTTTTGGCTGTATCTTGTCAAATCCTATTCCATGATATGTGAAAAAGCAATTGAAAAAATGATCATTTGCATCTTCATGCACCTACATATCATTTCTGCTTTGACTGAAATTAAAAGCTGTAAGCGAGAGAAACTATAGGAATTGACAATGAAATGTGGGTATATTTGTCGACAATGCAAAGCCAATTTAGTCATGCATATGCTCGTAGAATCAGGAGGTATGCATCCTATCATAAACGCGAGGAAATATGCAACTTTTATGTACACGTGCCACGAGCATTTTATAAATTTCCAAGTGAGCCACGAGCCGTAAAAGTTTAGGAACCACTGGGGTAGAGTGTTAAAAATTAAAAGCATTAAAATCAGATTTTTAAAACATGTGCCGCGTTTAAAACATGTTTTATTGTGTTTTTATGTTTGTTCCAACTATCATCAGCAGGCCATTTTTTGACATGTCAGAATAAGTCAAAATTTTGTCAAAATTGTAGCGTTAGGTCAAAAAATTGTCAAAACTGTTTGCAAAGTCAACATTTGTTTGCCACCTGCATTTCGTTCGTATCGCAGATGTGTGCACTGTCGATAAAACATAGCCGATATACAGGCTATGGATGAACTTATCATTTGACATTTTACAGCTTGTAGCCTACTTTACAGCCTTGCGGATGTAGACGGCCTATTGTCTGCTCATTGTGAATCATAAACGTTCAAATGAGACAAATAGGTTGGCATGGTGTTATGCTCAACGCACAGCAATATCCCAACTGAAGCAAGACTGCGTGTGCATTGGTTCTTATATCAAGAAGTGCATGATGAAAAATTGTGATATAGACAACATTGTTAGAATGAAGCAAGACGGAGTGTCACCAGCCGTTGTTGAGTGTTGCCAGCACAACAACGGTTGAGTGTTCTTTCTTCATTCTTGGCAAGCTACTCAGTAGGGACAGACACTTTCTACCCGATAATGTGGGAAAGTATCGTTAGTTGTACTACAACAAATTTTAATTATTTATAACATATGCGGGATGTAACTACTGGAATTCTTCATAGGTCTTCTTCGTCATTCTTCGTTAAAATACAGCTTTTTCTTGTAAAAATTTGTCAGTTTTCAAGTCAAAAAAATATTTCCAGACCAAACTACTTCGTATACGGACTGACAGTTCCAACCAGAAATGAAGATAAGTAGTACAATTCTAACATCATGTTGGAAAACACGTAATTTACAGACATGATGATCTTAATACAGGTCTTATAGCATCATCGTCGTCGAAGCATCTCCGTCGTCAAAGCATCTCGATGGTGCAGGCGAAAAAGAATATCAGCTCTCGCTCTCCCTATAATCCCCACCAAAAGGAGCTCGGTCAGCGTGAACTGTTAATCTGGAATTATTCATATCCCTGTATGAGTGTATATCCAATGATATCCATGACCGGATACCGGAAGACGCGTCCCAAAATTAGCCCAAAACAATAACATGAAATCAAACAAAAATTTCATCAGGTTTTGTTACCTAGTCTATCAGTGATCGTCATGGTGCATTGTGCGCTATTGCAGTAAATTCATTCATAAGTTTGTGATCGCGCTCGGTGATAATGTATGTAGGATTCGATATACCGCGTGCAAGACACATCTATTGCGCATGCTATTCCCAATTCCACATATTAGGCTTATGGGCCAACAACTGCTATTGTTAAAATGCGACCCTGGCTGTGGGAGTGAGATGTTCTCTTTTTATGTTATTTTATCAAATATCTCATTTTCATATGTATTTCTCCTTTTTCAATCGCTGCTGTAATGCTATTTTTCAGCAATTTACAATTGGACAAGACTGCCATCATCGCAGTATGAATATACAGTGTTTTATTCGCCTGAAACTGAACGAAATTGGCAAATTGAATGCGGAAACGAAAATGGAGTCTTAGCAAGCATCGCTACGAGCGCAGAAGTTGAATTTCTTCGCCAGATGCTCGGTGACGTACACTGTAACAGCGATTCAGCTTATGCGGAATGGAAAATAAGATTCGAATTCGAAAATACGAACAATGGAAGTTCGAAAAATACCGAAAACGGATTTACGAATGAAGATACTCAATCCCATAATGCCAGTGACAACAGCAGTAAAGGCTACAAGAACGTACAATGTTATTATATACACCATTCCTGCGACAACAAAACGCTCTCCCACTCCATAGCAAATTGCTCGGAGAACTTGTCAAATGGATTTCTTTGTCAAAGAGGTTAGTGTGGCCTACAGTCACTCTTGACATGTGGGATTGGATGTACCCAGAGGTGGTCAAAATAGCCAAGAAAGCTACTCAAGTAGAAGTAGAAGTACCGACGCAACAATCTACTCAAGTACAAGCAGAAGTAGAAATTTTGATAGCAACCTAAAACTACTTGAAGTACAAGTAGAATTTGCTGAATTTAAATCTAGTCTAGTAGGTAAGTAAGCAAATAAGTAAGTAAGTAGTTTTGTAAACGGTCATAATACGTTCGCATGGACCTTCAAAAGCTGCAAATTGAGCTATGAGTAAGGTGCACAAAGCTTCATGCCAATGCACATTGAAGCGTCCCTGAAGGTATAAATTTCCGACAGCATGAGAATTCGACCGCATCATGAGATGCAAATGATATTTTTGCTACAGAAATGAGATACTGATTTTTTGTTTACTCGAACATCCCGATTTAGAAAATGTTATGGCCTGTTTTCTCACCCATATTACGGCCTTTAGTTTAGTCCAAGAGCAATACGGGGAAGTTGTATGGATAAGATGTTAACACTTTGCGCGATTCATATACGATGATAAAAAATATGGCGTAACGTAAAAATGCCATATCGTGTAATTGTATTTTCCGAAAATAGGTGGCGATGCTACGCTCGCTTTTAAACTTGAACATGCATGTTCTCCAGACAAAGGTACTGAAACTAATTAGAACTCTAAGTAATGATACTGCGAATTGAATGAGAAATATCAATACTACTTCAGAACAGCGAAAAATATATTTCATGTCTTTTGTCGAGACAATTTTAACGGTGGTCTGCGAAAACAGGTCTGACGCCTAAAAAAGTCAAAGCCAGCTTTTGCAGATTTGGGCTGCTAGAATACGATATGATGGGTAAATGCTAGATTGCGAAGCGGTAGTTTCAGAAGTCATGATGGGCCATATTTACTGTGATGGAATATGTCATATGGGTGACAATGCGGTGTGGAGGGAACCACGCAACCTGCTACCTAAATAATATTCCTTTTCGTGAAAACATATTTGCAACTCCATATCTACTTTGTGTGAATCGTGACGGAAATTCTGGGTTTGACTTAAATTTTCATAAAACTGAAAGTTAGCACTCCGTGAAAATAGCCGGAGAATTCCCCAGTTTCTCTTTCTAATTGGAGGGTTACACTGCTTCTACTTGACAAACTGAAAATAGCGAGAAGTAAGTAAATAGATCACAAAATATTACGAAGTAGAAGCAGCGAAAATTCCATCTATTTAAGTAAGTACCAGATAGAGGACTCCGCTACTGACCATCTCTGGACGTACCGTGTGCTACACACGGCATATTCAACACTCTCGCACGTACAAAGAAAAGTCGTATAGATGAGCAGTTCTTAGCCTTTCGTGCTCATAACTCCAGGAGCTGCGAAATGTTCTCATTGGAGATGTGAGAAGGCTCGCTATTTGATAACGTTTGCAAAATCGATAAATTAATATTATGATTCGGGTATTGAAATTATACGCGCCTTGCCACTGAGAGCAATACTGTCAACGTAGACTATTGCTTCGACACTACATTACCGCCTTGGAATCCTTGAAATCTAGATTAGTCGTAACATATCATCCGAAACATGCTGCACAGAAGTACTTAAGCGACTTATTTCTTAATATTTAGGCGCCATATGGAACGGAATTACGTGATGCGTATATGACCCTACATAAAACGGCTTTGAAGCAGGCTTAAATGTTGAATTGCTCTAGCTACTGGGCCTTCTTTTATCATACATTATCAAATCATAAACGAAGTGACCCCGTTAACAATAGCTGATGTCTTCATGTGGAAGATGTATGGCATGTAACGTTAAATAATAGATTAGCTATACTACTGCTGCAAGCTAGATAGACCATGCACAATAATCGGGAAAGCTATCGGCTGACATTAGTAATATGCCAGGATTGCCAGCACACCAAGTCAAGGTTTGAGCCAGGCATTGGATTACGCCATGTCTATTATTGTATCCGTATGGTTGCCAGGATAGACTACATTAAAACTGAGTAGGCTACCTCTACCGCATGCAAAGACTTGGTGATTATCGGGATATGGGACTTTTCTAACAAATGCAGAGATTTGATGATTGACCCATCTGTACGGAATCATCATTGGTACACAGATTTCCATGTTTATTCCCTATAATCCTTGAAAAAAAAACGCTTAAACCTAAAAAGGGGACCCTTCGACCAGGGGGGTGTGATACCACCCACCTCACCCACTCCAAAAGCCATACCAGTTACCACTGCATCCACGTATACTCGGTTTTGCTGAGATTTATTTATGACGGGATAAGTCGCCACTCTGATCGATGATTCTTTAGTTACCGACGGAATTTGCATTCAGTTATTTGTTTGCGTTGAAATACTTACAGGTTAGAATGGGCGAGATGTGGTGTTGTCTATGTTGACGTAAAACGACTGAAGGGAAATAAATGGACCAAATTAGGTGTGAAAGAATTTGTAATATACAGTTACCTGCCTTGTTTTAAAATCATTCCCCACCACCACAAATTATCTGACGACGACATAATGACGTCTATTCGCTAGTGCCGTGATAGTATTTGTAGCAGGATGGCTAAGTTCCAAAAACTTTCGAAACTCATCTATACAGATATTCAGTGTCCACCTGTTGATCCGCCCAGCTATGGTTTGATGACCAAAAGTCCGCCTAATCGTTTTTTTGGGCCAAGATCGGTGGTAACGTTTTCATGTGGAGAAGGTTTCTTTCTGCAGTCAGGACCGAGTTCAGTAACATGCGAACAAGACGGTCAATGGAGCAGCACGGAAAGACCCGTCTGTGTAGGTGTGTGAGCGTTACTACAATTGGGTGGTACTAGTACTAGCGTCTGGTTTTTGCATATACAACTATTTCAGGTGAATTTAGTCCATGGACGTCGTGGAGTAGCTGCTCTGCTACCTGCAACGGGGTTAGAACAAAAACCAGAAAATGTTTACGAGAAAACAACGCAACGATCCAAATTAATCGTGGTTGCGATGGCCCGGTAATATTCTTCGGACAATGTGGGGAGAGAGAATGCCCTACAGGTGAGAGTAGAACAAAGCGCATTGCAATAGGTATTGCCTTAAAATATCACCATATCTAATGTGGTCTATATCTGGCATTATGGTTCATTATGGTTACCTAAAACCATGTTCTAGTTTTACGTATACTCCTATAACGACATTATGTTGGCCCCAAGAAATCTTGGCTCGACGCCCGATATTCGATTTGGAATTGAATGACCCTGTTGCACCATGTTAAGAATTGGTTCATTGGAATCTCTACTTTGCTCTCTTTGCCGGTATCCTGACACCACTGAACATTTTTTGATCCGCTGCCCAAAATATGAGTTCCATCGTAGTTTCCTTGTTGCGAAATGTGGTGAATTGAATGTTAATTTCTGTATTGTGTATTCTGTATTCTGTATTATCCTTACCGAGGACAAATTCTCCCATTCACCATCGAATTCGTGTTGTCCTGCAACCAGCATTTGTGAATGGCCGTGACTGTTCTATTTTTCCACCGTTCCGAAATTTCGTTTTCTGGCCTGGATAGTTTTTCGCGGGTCTGAAATGCTATTTTACAATATTATGCCTTCTATAAAGGCCTATTACGTACGACATCATTGACTGCTTTTCATTTCTTCGTACGTAATTTATGACCGTGATGAAAAAGACCAACAGGATATAAGCAACAACAACAACCCTGTTATACCCGATTTTTGTCCAGTCCACTTTCTGAGGTGATAGTCCGTTACTCTGATCGATGATTCTTTTGTTACCTACGAAATTTGCACTCAGGAATTTGTTTGCGACGAAATAGTGACAGACGAGAATGACCACGAGTAATGCGACCCGAATTGACTCTGCTTTCCAATAACAGCCTTCTAATCGGATATGACTCTAAGGCCGGATTATTGGGGATTTTGATAGGGGAATTGTACACCAGTGAATTGGAGGTGTCTCCTTTCAAAATTGCAAGATGAATCTTCGTGACTAACTCAGAATGACTAATGACTAGGACAATTTTTGCAACTTCATTCAATTTTCCATTTAAGCATTTTATCAAGTATAGCGCAAAATGTGAACAACACGCTATAAAACTATTTCTAGTATGCTGGTTCTATTCTTTTTGATTTGCACAACAAAAGGCTATGTAATGTCTGCATCTCAGCATTGTCTATGACGCAACTGTTAGCTTGCCAGATAGAAGTTCAACAACCCCAGCTACGCACAATAGGGCTCGAACTAAACTTGAAGTGGAAGTATGACTTGGGTTTCGACCAAGCCCGCGCGACCGGAAACAGGTTGATAAATGACCAAGCAACTTCATGCTCTGTGGAACGAGGTTTTAGCATGCTACGCATACTGTTGGCAACGATCGTGATTTATTCCCAGACATTGTGGGGGAACATTTGGACTATATGCAAAATGATCGATTAATTAATTCACTGTCGTTTGAGTTTGATGTCTTTTCCCAATACACCACCAGTCGAGGCAGCCCAAAATTACACTTTCACTGGGTCACCTTTTTCCGGCTACTGAATTTGTTTGCTGCAATGCCTTGGATGAAGTTTGCAGACCTCTGGGCTTTTAGTGTGGTATTTGACCTATTTTGGGGGATGGGAGGGGTGGATTGTCGCTTTGCTGCTGGGCTTTTTTCGAAAACTGAGTCCCGCATTGCGTTATTTTCTTGCTGCGTAACGGCAAAAAAATGTAATTTTCGGAGGTCTTGTCACGCCGACTGTGAAATGAGAAAGTATCAAATTTGACAACTCTGCAGGAGCTGACAGCGATATACTGTCATGAAGGTTTCAAACTAAGAAACAAACATGAAAATGTATGCATGTTCGACGGAATAGCCAAGAAAGAAACGGAACAAGCAGACACCATGCAATTCTTTAACTGTTGGGTTATACAACGGAACCTTTCGACTATCTCATACCTAAATAATTTAAAGAACTTGTGCAAAATGCAACTTTTTACTGCAACTTTTGTTGAAATTAAGAGTATAACTTTCTCTAGATTTTAGTGCAACAAAGTTTGATTTACTAACGACCCTATCCATAGGCATACAATCTTGGAAACACTTATTATAAAGTCGCGATGATACAGGGTCTATTTCAAGCGGTTCTCATAATAATTGCAGTCACAAATGTAATGCAATATCAACGCGAAACTACCTTACCGTATACACTTTGTGTTTGTAAACTAAGGTAGTTTTGTGACGCAAAGTGGAAAAGGTAAGTAGTTTTGAAAACAAACTGTTTAACTTGAAATGGAAGTAGTCTAAAAGCATAACCATAAAACGAAGTTTAATTGGTCAGTAAACGAGAAGGGGATATATAAATTTTGTCATAAAACGGCTGAATGGGGATAAGTGGGACAATTTGAGTGCATAAGAATAGAATATACATTTATCGGCCTTGTTATAAAATCGTACCCCTGCAGATCACTTGGAGACGCCGACATAGTGACGTAATTGTAATCATAGCATGAGGACCAATTTACGGAAAAACTCATAACTCAATTCCATTTAGATATTCAGTGTCCACCTGTCGGTCCGCTTAGCAACGGCGTGATGACCAAAACTCCGCCTACTCCTTCTTTTGCTCCAGAGTCAGTGGTAGAGCTCTCCTGCAACAAAGGCTTCTTTCTGCAGTCGGGGCCGAGCTCAATAACGTGTGAACAAAACGGCCAATGGAGCAGCTCGGAAAAAACCGTTTGTGCATGTGAGTAAGCATTACGGCATTGTGAACTGTAGGCTATAGCCTACTTGTGTTCACGTCTGTACTTGTCGATGCATGATTTGCACTTTAGCTGTATACACATCTACATCAGATGAATTCAGTCCATGGACGTCGTGGAGTAGGTGCACTGCTACTTGCGACGGGGTTAGAACCAAAACCAGAAAATGTTTACGAGAAAACGACGCAAGAATCGAAATTAACCTTGGCTGCATTGGCCCGGTAATGTTGACCGAAAAATGTGAGAAGAACGTATGTCCCACAGGTGAGAGTAGAATGTACTGTTGAGTGAGATAGACACCGAGCGAGATAGTGTAATGGTTATGCGTCCGGCTTCTCGAGCGGTAGGTCGTGGGTTCGATCCCCGGCCGGGTCATACCAAAGACTCGAAAATTGGTATCCGCAGCTATCCTGCTAGGCGCTCAGCAATTATGGATAGCATGGAGGAGAAAAAAACGGGGACGCAGACTAGATGACCTCATGGGGCCGTATCGCAACTCCGTCGTCAAAGCATCTCGATGGTGCAGGCGAAAAAGAATATCATATCTCTCTCTCTCTCTCTCTCTCACGTTAAGCCGCTGCGTGTTGACTCGAACGTCTGAATTTGGCCGAATCGAGAAACCTATACATTCCAAACTCGAAGATATCTTGTTTGAAGTAATAATAATCGGTATAGTTTTGATAGGACAACCAATAAATGAGCGTAATCTAACCGCCCAACTTCGAACCTCGGAAGAAGCCTATACTTCTTTGTCAATGATTATTGCATTTACTGAAAGTGCTAAATCCGATTCGCTCGAAAAGCCATATATTAGTACTTTCGTGCATCTTCCGTGGTGTAGTTATACGCAGACGCTAAAACTTGAATTTCACGTATTTCTTTTTTAGAAACGGGATGCCTAGCTGGGAATCTATGCATACCAAGGGATATCAACTTCCCTACAGTTTCAGAAGCATTGCAATCCTTAAGTCACCTGTTTGGAAAGCGGAGATAGGGACACTCAATCATACGCAACGAGGCTACGCTAATGTTATTGCATCCTGTTGATTACGATCATGAATCTAATGTAGTTTGGTTTGCTCTGGTGAAAATTGTTTTCTTATGTGTGACTTTACTACCGTTGTATATATGTAACGTTAGGATTACCATACGTCCTCTTTAAAGAGGATTTGTCCTCTTTTTTTACTTGTTTGAAACTGTCCTCGGAGGACGCCCTTTTGTCATCTTTTTTGAGAATTTTGGTCAAATTTACGGCCAAATTCGACTGAGATGCCGTAAATCAGCACCGAAGTAACGCTCCGACGGGTATATCGGGGACCGAGCCGGAAAGTTGACCTTCTTTTAGTCAACCATGGTGCCCCTGATAATGTAAATGAAAAAATCATTTTGGGCGCTGAGCGAGAAAGTTGACACTGTTTTTAGTCAACCGACCACGAAGTGGAAAGATTTACCATTGTTTCAGGATTTTCTTCCTAATTTGCAACTTTTAAAATTTGGAAAAAGTGTCTTCTTTTCAGATTTCCAAAATATGGTAACCCTATATGTAACGTGTAAAGAGCATAGAGATTCTTTGCTTGACAGTGATTTACCAAGGGATAGGATCTAGTAATCGGGAACTAATATGAACAGCAAGGCACATATAACTCCTTTGATGGAGGCAGTTATCCGTCAGTAGCCTAGGCCTATAGCACAATCATCACAAATCAAGATCCTAAATCTCGTGCACCTCTGCGCTAATAAATGCCAGTTACACCACTATAATTTTCGAGGCAAAGTCATTTTCTGGCACGTTCACTTTCTGTGTGTGTGAACCCCAGAAATTTAGAGGTTCACGTTCACTAACGAACCTTGATAGGTTCTATACTGTGAACTTTTTTCGTGTATTATAATTTTTCACGTCATAACACCTTTGATTGAAATTTTTTGCATTTCAACTTCGGACCCACTCTATGCATGGCGTTAGCAGCATAAAAAATCCAACTCTAAACGAGCATGCACTTTGTCAATCGCAATAATTTTACATGCTATGTTATAAAAGTTTGCTCGAAATAATCAGCTTTGCGTTTAAGAATATTAGACTCTATGCTGGGAGCTTGACCCACTATCACGCACCATCATGAACGAAATACACTACATGTAGGTAGTCAGCGATTCATGCTTATTCAACCAATCAATGAAATTGATACAAAGAATACATCGTTGTCTAAGGTAAAAAATCTAGCAAGCGTACGAGATCCATCTTAATTTGATATGTTTATTGTGTCATAAAAACCAAATCCATGCGATTTGGGTGTTGGCTATTATACTGTAGGGAGGGTGTGAACGTGAGGTTCACGTTCGCGTTCTGTGTGTGAACCTCAGAAATTTAGAGGTTCACGTTCACAAACAAACCTTGGTAGGTTCTGCACTCTGAAACTTATTCATATACTACAATTTTCACTTCATTATAACATCTTTGGTTGGAATTTATTGCATGGCGCTAGCAGCGTAAAAAAAAATCAACACTAAACGAGCATGCATCTTAGCAATCTCAAAAATTTTACTTGCTTTGTTACAAAAGTCTGCTTGAAACATGCAGCGTCCATTTGTGAATATTTAGTGACTCGTTTCAGTCGTGAGCTTGACCCGCAATCACATAACGCCAAGATCGAAATACACCACATTTAGGTAGTCAGCAAATGAGTGGTATTCAATCAATCAATGAAATTGATATCGTTGTCTGATGTAAAAAAATCTAGCAGGCGTACGTGGTCAATCTTGAGGTCATATTTTTACTGTATCTGTATCATAAAACCACATCTGTGCGATTGGGGTGTTGCGGGGCCTACGACACTAAGTATCGTAGGCCCCGGGTGTTGGCTACTGCTGTATAACTCGTTAATGGGGTAATATCGGTACCAAGTATAGAAACCCGTTATACACTCTGCTCAATATCAACATAACAATACTCAGACGCCGAATACATTGTCCGGTCTGGCCTACACCGTTAATGCGTAAGCTTATATTCCCGTGCAAGTCCTCGTCGAAACTGTTGGAAAAGCGATGGAAGATATTGATTTGATGGGATTATTATATCATTTGATTGCCCCAGTTGATACATTTCACGACGTTTAAAACGTCAATATGTACTTCGGCATTGTGGCATTGTGGCCCGAGTTGTCGGTAGGCATCGTGTACTACTGTGCGTGTACTGTACATAAATATAGGCTATCACTTCATTGAAATATAGGGTTGGAATTAGCAATATGACGTCACGTGACGTCATGAGGTTCGCGTTCGCACAGAACCTTTCAAACAGGTTCACGTCCACACGAACCTGAACCTCTCAGAGGTTCACACCATCCCTACTGTATAACTTGTTTATGAGGTAACAGCGGTAGCAAGTATAGAAACTCGTTTTACACTCTGCTTAAAATCAATGTAGCAATAGTCAGACGCCGAAAGGCGGGAGCTCATATTCCCTTGCAAGTCCTCGTCAAATGAAATTGCTGGCAAAGCGACGGAAGATATTGATTTTATGGTATTGTTATAAATTGATTGCTTCAGTTGATACATTTGGTGACGTTTAAAAAGTCGGCATGTACTTCAGCATTGTGGCATAATAATGTGGCCTGAGTCGTCGTTAGGTATCATGTAGGTACTACTGTACATCACTTCACTGAAATGTAGGGTAGGAATTGGCGATATGACGTCACGTGACGTCATAGGTTCACGTTTGCCGTCACACAGAACCTTTCAAAAAGATTCGCTTTCACGCGAACCGCACCATCCCTAATGTTATTGTAAAGTCGCATCAAGCAGTGTCGAAAAATGTGTGCGGAGCCTTTTTCTCTTCCATTCCACTTACAGTTGTGATTTGTGAACTAGGTTTTTCACTTCCAATAACAGACTCCCCCACGAAGTAGCATCAAGCTCAACTGTCGCAGTGAAATGATGATTGAAAGTGCAAATAGATAGTCGGTGGTGATTTGTCTTTCAATTGCTCACATTTTATATAACATTGCTTCTAAGGGGTGCGCCATACATGCAGACAATTCGTAATTGATACGTATTAGAAAAGCGTTTAGGAACCCCTCGGTTAGGTATAGCGTACTACCGCTACCAGCAGGTCCGTCACCATTCGCTCACGGACTAAAGGTGGATTCACACATACCCGGTTAGTACGGTATATTAGGCCATCGCGCACGTGCCGCCAGTTCAAATTCACGACTCTCGATCAGGGCCCTTCAACCAGAGTGTGTCGTACACCCTGGGGTGTACCAAAATTATAAAAGGGCGTACCACTCAGACGGGGTGTACTGGGGTGTACCAGACCCGCACTGAAATGGACCAAAGACTAGGCCTGGGCATAACGATTCGAGTACTCGGATCTGAATCGAGTAATAATTTTAATGATCCGAGTCGAGTATAGTAGAAGACGATTTTTTCGAGTACTGAAATGATTGCCACAAAGTGCAATGATATCGGTATGGTCAAAAAAATACCAAACTATCTTTAAAGTGATGAATAACAGGCGTTATATTCTTTCGGGTGACATGAAAGGTACATGTTTGAACGTTGACATCTTCCATTCTGGTATAACGTTATAATGAGTGATACTCGAATACTCGACTCGACTCGATGCATATTACGTGATTCAGAATCGAATCAGCACTCAGGTACTCGATTTTGCCCAGCCCTACCAATGACTATAGCCATCACAATAAATAGGCAAGTTTATTTTATGCCTCGTTGGCGGATTGTGCAATATAATACAATGTTCAAATCAGCTGTACACAGCATGTAAATGATATTCCTTTTGTGATGTCATAAGCAAATGCTTATCCTCGTCTTTGGTTCATCATTAATTGATAAATGTATCGAGTTTGAGAAACACTGTGTTAGGTGGTGGTGGTTGTGGTGGTCCGCTAACCCGGAGCCCTGATTAGTATTTAACATTTCCAATACGTTGCAGCCTTGTTCATCCATACTTCAACAGGCAAGAGGTGGAAACCTGCAGGGGTACGGTCGCATTCAACCGTTAAACGATAATTATGATGCCTTCAACGCATAATTAAATTAGCGTGTGTTGACGGCTGTCGATACGCAATTTGAATTATCCAATTGGTTCCTAAATCTTTGAGAGATTTTTAATTAAACTTGAAAATCTTATTCACGCTTGGTGTGATTCAGAGTGATTTTTCGTATTTAATATAATAGTGTAATCTGCGCCACATCGTTCATAAGCGAACCGCAGAGGAAAATGATGCACCCCAGAAAGAAATACAAGTCAGAATCGTTTGCGTTTCACGAATGAAGGTTTTTCTGCTACGTTCGGACGATTCCAATATATATTTTCACTATGTCTACAATCCTGATATGACGTCAGAAATAACAACATGCAGCAAAGTGATTAATAAAAACCGGAGGATGCATCATCATTAATTCTGTGCCCAAAATCTTCACGTGGGAAAAATATGGATAAATATTTGACAGGATCATATGAAACAACCAATAGTATCGACGAAATTAATTTCAAGGTAGAAAATAAATCCAGATAACATTCCCTAGCATTTGAACTCCCGATTTTGGTGCATAGATATAGTAATCCTCCGGCACAGTTTCAAAACTTTTGTACGCAAGGGCTATCCGCGGTGCCAAGTTTCCAGTAGCTAATTTATCGTGAGTATATGACGTCGAGATGCCATGGCGGTTGAATGCTATATATCTAATCGAAAACGGCCGTGAATAGCGAAAAGGTTGAATACCCCTGGATTAGACTTACTACGAAATCAGCGTGTTATGTGGTCAGGGCTGTACGAGTTTCGAATAAAAGTTAAAAGAGTGTACCTGTCCTAGACGAAAAGGGTTGACGAGCAATGCTCTAGATCAGTGGTTCTTAACCTTGCCTCCAGCGCCCCCCAAGGGGCGCTGCCGATTTTGGAGGGGGCGGAAACGCTCAGGGGGCGATATGGGGGGCGCTGGGCTCAGGGGGCGGTATGGAGGGCGCTGGAGAAAAATGGCCTTGCAGTAGACGATGTGGTGGTAGGACATATCCCTAATGAGTATTCAGAGTAAATTAACACCGAAAACTTCGTTATATATAGCCTACAAAAGACATATAGACTGCGCACGTGCGCAGCTTAGAGGGAACATTGCACCTCACTCAGCTCCACCGGTAAATCTGGTAACGTGAGCAGAGAGGACAAGATATTGATAGCAATATATAAGCAATTCCCGATCTTACTGACCGATTTTATTATGAATTATCAAAAGTTTTCGCGCTTCGCACTGGCTCGCTAAACAGTACAGCTAATTCCTGGCAAAAGCGAACGACGTGATTGGGGGCGGTCGGTTTATCACCCTTTGGGATCCCAAGACCCAAGTTTTTTCGGGGGCCTGACGAAGTGCCGTTTCGTTCCTGCCAACGGGTATACGCCCGAAGATGTATAATTATTATTGAGAGGTCCTACCTTTTCAATCACACATCACTCAACTTTACCGGTAAATCTGTTTACGCGAGCAGAGAGAGGATAAAAATTGATCTCAATATACATGCAATTCCCGATCATATCGACCAATTCAATCATTAATTAGTGAAATTTTTCGCGCTTCGCGCGTCTAGGCGAGAATAGCTGCCTAAGTAAATGGACACCCAATGTAGATGACTAGTTTCAGCAAATAGCAGACAGCCGAAGGTGTGTCTGGGGGCGAAGCCCCCCGGAAGTTTGATTTATCATCCGATGGGGGCCCAAGACCAACGTTTTTTTGAAGGGGGGCTGACGAAGTGCTGTTACGTCCCTGGTAACGAATTAATTGTACCTACGGGCACGCCCGAATATCTTAAATTATTAATTACGTGCCCTTTATTTTCCCATACAACATCTTACTCAGCGCTACTGGTAAATCTGATTTCGTGGGCTGAGAGGATAAAAAGTTTATAGCGGCTTATATATGTAACTACCACCTATTCATTCATGCTCAAATTTATTAACTTGTTTTGTTGTGTACTATAAACTAAGCTACAGAGAGCCAATGAAGAATGTTTCGTCGCGACCTTCAAGAATAAAATAGATTATATCAACTCAAATGCTGGCATAAAATCATGTTCTGATTTACGCCTAAACATACAAAATAAATGCCACATACATATTACCCGCAAATCGACATTTTGACTTTCAAATACCTCGAAATAGCGATAAAACACTACGTATAACTATGATTTACAGCCTATATATATGTAGACGAGTTTCTGTTGTTAAGTGATTAGTTGGTCCATCTATTTTGCTTGATTTGGCTATGGTACCATAGGTCCCCCGCCCCATTAATATTGTAATTGTCTTGAAAAAAGTCCACTTGGGGATGGTGTTGATTCAAAAAAGATGTGCCATTATATACCCTGATACAAGCCCTATACTTCACATCAAAAATTATGGCGGGTTTGTTAGTCTGAAAGGTGATATTGAAAAATGCAAATGTCGATCCAAATTTACTTTACACCCCCTAAAACGTAAATCATTCGTCACAGACCCCATACCTCACGCAGGTCGAATTTTTTTGCATGTGAGGAAAGATTCTGTCAGCATGTAATTGTAGACAAATTCACGGAGTGTAATCATGGAATTATCACGGAGAATTTTTCAAGTATTTTCGGTCCCAGTGATCCATCGGTACCACATCTCCCCTATATTGCAAGCTTAACACATGCCAACTCCTCCCTGGTCTACTCCAAATGTAACCAATAACTAATAAATCGAATACCAAAGGTTAAACGATGAGGAGAAACATTTGCTTATGGCGCCACAAAAGAAATGTAATATAGAAGCTGCATACAATTGATATGAACATTGTACGATCTGCACATCCTGTCGGTTAACCTGTTCTAAAGCATATACTGCCGTAGCTATTATGATAGATAGCCATCGGTTCATTCCAATTCGTATCTGGTACACCCCACCAATCCGGTACACTCTTTAAAAATCATGGTATATACACCCTGGGGTGTATGATACACTCGGCTGAAGAGCCCTGCTGCAATAGCCTATGAGGATATATATATATATACACGTACTCGGTGGCGTAGCAGCCACTTGGCGGTTCTGGCTCTGCGCCAGGGGCGACAGGCTCCAGGGGTGCGGCAAAATGAGGCTGTACAGTGTGTGTGTGTGTGTGTGAGAGAGAGAGAGAGAGATATGGTATTCTTTTTCGTCTCCACCATCGAGATGCTTTGACAACTGATATGCGATACGGACTTTAGAGTGAGGTCATCCAGTCTGCACCCCCGTTTTTTTCTCCTCCGTGATTGCTGAGCGCCTAGTGGGATAACCGCGGATACCAGTTCCCGAGTCTCTGGTCTGATCCGGCCGGGGATCGAACCCAGGACCTACCGGACGCATCACCATTACACTATCTCGCTCGGCACAGTGTACAGTGTACACAGTTGGCTAAAATATGCGTAATTGGTAGTCCTATAGCTGGCGTCCCGTGAGCTAAAATTTAATCAAACAGATCTCCAATTCGTATCTGGTACACCCCACCAGTGCGGTACACTCTTTAAAAATCATGGTATATACACCCTGGGGTGTATGATACACTCGGCTGAAGAGCCCTGCTGCAATAGCCTATGAGGATATATATATATACAGCGAGTCTGGCGTATGCCGCGTCTCAGCCTCGCCGTCTCAACGTTAATAAGGCCAAAAATAATAAAGACAAGAAATAGCGAACGAATGTATTGTGCAAATAGAAAATCGATAGCCGCCTCAAAGCAAAATCAGCGATAATATCCCCAAATTCAAGTTTATGAACGTAGTCTCTTTTTATAGACAGAATGGATAGAGCTGATAACCGATCATCATTCATCGTAGAACTTAAATAAGACTTAATCAGTTTGAGCTTTGAGGAGCTCCTCACACAGCTCGCAATTGAAACACCAATGGTCGGATAAAGTTTCAGGCACGAGCATAAATATGGAGTCGAATCAAGTAGCTTTGCATTACTAACCACTGTGAAACATCAAACGTGGTTTCACTGCTCCGCACCAGCCTCTTCACCCTTAAATCTCAAGTTGAACAACTTCATATGATCATATCTTAATTTGTGTACGTCCCAGAGGCCTCATATTGGTTCGTACGAAAAGCTAGCAATCTTCTGATCTATGTGATCCCAAATTCGAAGGTCTAAGGCATGACAATTTTCGCAGCCAACTCCAAAAAGTCCACCTCGTCGTCATATAAGTGCTTCTAAAAGCGCTGGTGAACAAATTGTGACTTTCGCTTTGCATCAGCGCGTGGGAATCAAAAAATCCAAACATATCATTCAAGTGATGTATGCCGTTAAACCTAGTTTCAGCTTCAAGTTTAAATCTGTCCAAAGCTTGAAACATGCATCGTCTACCTTCTTCAATAACACTGAGGCCAGCATCTTCTGATTGTTCGGCAGACATTCTCCTTTCTCTGCGAACTCTCCGAACAATAGACCTTTACGGCTATTTCGGAGTGGTTCCATTGCCATGTTAACATATTAATTCGTGTTTTCGGAATCAGCGAGACACTAGCTTTCGATTGAGATCTGTTTGATTAAATTTTAGCTCACGGGACGCCAGCTATAGGACTACCAATTACGCATATTTTAGCCAACTGTGTACACTGTACACTGTGCCGAGCGAGATAGTGTAATGGTGATGCGTCCGGTAGGTCCTGGGTTCGATCCCCGGCCGGATCAGACCAGAGACTCGGGAACTGGTATCCGCGGTTATCCCACTAGGCGCTCAGCAATCACGGAGGAGAAAAAAACGGGGGTGCAGACTGGATGACCTCACTCTAAAGTCCGTATCGCATATCAGTTGTCAAAGCATCTCGATGGTGGAGACGAAAAAGAA
Organism: Botryllus schlosseri; assembly: GCF_051294905.1. Lineage (NCBI taxonomy): Eukaryota > Metazoa > Chordata > Ascidiacea > Stolidobranchia > Styelidae > Botryllus > Botryllus schlosseri. Next base: position 9,882,478 of record NC_137251.1, on the reverse strand, counting down.
TACCATATCTCTCTCTCTCTCTCACACACACACACACACACTGTACAGCCTCATTTTGCCGCACCCCTGGAGCCTGTCGCCCCTGGCGCAGAGCCAGAACCGCCAAGTGGCTGCTACGCCACCGAGTACGTGGTCTACGGATAGCGGCCTACAAATATACTGAACTGGCAGTATAGCTGAGACGAAAAATACATTGAACTACGGTTCCATTACGGTGGATTTTTAAGAAAATGGCTGCGGCCATTAAAGTATTCCCAATTTTATCTTCAACTTAAGACCACATCATATATAGAGCGCAGTGCCACTTTAATTGAAATTTTTTGTTACTCTCGGCATGCGCTGACTGACTCCAGTCCACCATAAATAGTAAACATCAGCCAAATCGCCTATCCCTATAGAAATCACCGCCAAACATATGACTCCATGCGCTCTTTACATGTTGCATTCATACACACGTGCACTCGTACAGCGGTAATAAAAGGCCGATAATAGAAATGTCATTGCAGCAAATGACTTCACGCTTGATCTATGTACAGGATGTATTAACCGTTACATAGCGTTCGGCCAGCTTCAGCACTTAAGTTTTTGATCATCGCTATCGCCGCTTTCCAAACAGCTGATTCAGCAACTGTGAGGCTTGTGAAACTAGGGTTTCTCTGTCAACATTGATATCCCCTTGAAGACATAAATTCCCAGCTGTACATCCTGATTCTAAAAAAAATACTTGAAATTCAAGTGCTCGGGTTTGTGTAACTATAGTGTAACTACACACCAGTGTTTCAGATAGATTTACCCATTTGGTTTCGATTTCAAAACTGTATCGATTGTTGCACAACCGGCGGACTCTCTCCTCTTACCTGCGGGGCATTCGCTGTTCCCACATTTACTGTATATTATTACCAGACCGTCACAACCAAGAATTCTGGTTATTAGGTCAGTTTCGCGTAAACATTTTCTGGTTTTAGTTCTCGCCCCGCCGCAAGTAGCAGAGCAGCTACTCCACGAAGTCCATTGACTAAATTCATCTGGAATAGTTGTGAGATAGTGTAAGCGCAATGCATATATCGAAAAGTACATACACGCAGTTCCGTTGACATTGCGGTAAATCTCACTCACTTGCACAGACAGGTTTTTCCGCGCTGTTCCATTGGCCGTCCTGTCCACACGTTATTAAATCCGGTCCCGACTGCAGAAAGAAGCCTTTGCTGCAGGAGAACTTTACCATCGATCTTGGTTCAAAGAAAGGAGTAGGCGGATTTTTGGTCATCATACCGTACTTGGGTGGATTGACAGGTGGGCACTGAACATCTGTATGAAATTGTGTTTATAGCCTTATTCCGTTCGTAACTTGCCACCATGCTACAAATACAACACATCACGAGCGAATCGTCATCAATATATCGATGTCGCCAAATGATCTGCAGGGCTAAGATTTCATAACAAGGCCGATAAATGTTCTTATATATTCTAATAAAAACAACTTGCCGCACCTCGCATTTTCAATCAAATGAAAACGAGTTTACTTTCGCAACCTACAATGACAGTCCTGGTACGACTATTGATACTCCTTGCCAATCCTAAGGTATAGCGACAAATTGCCTTTCATAGACAACTTTGGGACACAAATCAATCCTTGTAAAGTTGTATAGTATATTGTAGAGCACGACCGAAATCGGATTTTTGAGCTGATACCGATAACACCGATATCTCGCAAGTTTCCCGATAATCCCGATATTAAAAATGTGAAATCTTACAGAGCGTTTATGAGAGCACTCAGATAGATTTTGCTTACTTTCACATTCATATACTCAAATAGCAATGATTTTAGAATACTTCTTCTTAACGAAGCCTAGAATATCGACCTCTCTAGTTACTTGGAAGTCGCCCCTTCTACTTGAGTACAAATGTATGACGTTACTTCTAGTTCTACTCGAGTACCAACGATGACTACTTCGATCACTTCTATTTCTAGGCTATATGAAATCTGTCAATAATCCCAGTCTAGCAGTCGCAGAGTACAGTTACGACTCCGTAACACCGCGAACCGATAATCGGTCGAGCTCTATAGGATATAGCACGGGTTCCAGACCTGTGAATCACGGTCCCCTACGCACAAGATATCACGCAGACGCAATACATTTAGATTCCAAGTATGAACTGGTAAGTCACAATCGTGGCTCCTCTAGCCTTTTCGTCGCAGTGGAATCAAAGTGACTTATGTCCAGTTTTCAAAATTTGAAGGTCCATTTTTAAAACTTGAAAAACATCAAGTTTTTGAAGAATTTTCAATTTTTTTCTGCCACATCTTGACCATGGTTATGTCTGTCTCATTAATTCAAAGGTAATCTGGGCCAATATGTGGCTGAAAGAAGAGGAAAACTTTACGTAAAGTCAATTTTCTCAAAATGTGTAAAATGGACATAAGTCACTTTGATTCCACTGCGACCTTATGTCCAGGTGAGATAACAGTGCTGCTCAAAATATATTTTACTGACAGAGGCACATTCGCGACCTCAACGTTGGGTGAGTCGAATAAGCAACAACGGTAATAATTATTGGACGTAATCATCAACAAGCAACAAAGGGTTTATTCATCCCCGCTTAATTAACAGGTCTCTGGTGTTTTAGAAGCACCTAGAGGCGGGGAAGCTCTTAAGGACCACAGAGTATTCTGTGATACGACTACTTTGCAGGAAACGTGGCTAATGTTCGGTGGCTATCGACTGTTCAGTAGGGTTACCATACGTCCTCTTTTAAGAGGATTTGTCCTCTTTTTTGACTTTTTTGAAAGTGTCCTCGGAGGACGCCTTTTTGTCCTCTTTTTTGAGATTTTGTCCTCTTTTTTGAAAATTTAGGCCAGATTTAGAGCAAATTGCGAGTGACATGCCGTAAATTAGCACAGAAGTGACGCTCCGGCGGGTAATTCGGAGTGAAAAACGGTGATTTTAGCTCTGAGCGAAAAGATGACTTTTTTTTAGTCAACCGATCACAAAGTGGGAAAAATTCACCGGATTTTGAGAATTCTTCTCTGGTTTTGCAAGTCTCAAATTTCTGAAAAAGTGTCCTCTTTTTAGATTTCCAAAATATGCTAAGCCTACTGTTCAGTGTTCATCCTCGGGCATGGACGCACAAGTCAAATGGCCTAAATATGCCACACAATTCGGTAGTTTGCATTCAAGGCTTACCAGGTGGACATTGAGCCGTATTGCAATCACCCGATTCGCTATTGGTGCCCTTGCAATTTTTTGTGGCGCATTGCCTTCTCCTCTGCCGCGATCCTCCCCCGCAACTTTCAGAACACTTTGTCCATGATTCCCAATTTTTCCATGTCCCTATGTGAGATTACATAGAACGGCAGTCATTAAACCTGTGCCTTAGACCGGTCCACGTGCGACAAGTCTTCAGGGCACATCGAGGGGGCAGAATCGAAAAAGATCTCACACCAACAACGAATATCAAGTGAGTACAATTAGCTAATTAATCGATCTCACAATGAATGAGAACCTCGTTCCCACTTCTCTGCAAAAAGACGGCCTACACCGGGGTTTATAGTATAGATCAGTGGTTCTTAACCTTTTTTCTTCCAGCGCCCCCTTTCAAAAATTATCGTGCTTCAGCGCCCCCCCCCAACCTCATATTGTAAGGAATGTAATAAAGACAATGAGTAAGAGAGAGGGCCGTAACAGCATTTCGTCAACCCCATAAAAACGATTGCCTTGCGCACCCATAGCGTGATAAACCACACTTCTGAGGGCTTCGCCCCCAAGAACCCCGTAGCGTGATTTTGATGGTCAGCAAAGTCTGTGTGGCCTGGTCGCCCTAGGTACCAAAATTTTCTATAATGCATGAATGAATAGGTGGTAGTTACATATATAAGCCACTACAAACTTTTTATCCTCTCAGCCCACGAAATCAGATTTACCAGTAGCGCTGATGTTGTATGGGAAAATAAAGGGCACGTAATTAATACTTAAAGATATTCAGGCGTGCCCGTAGGTACAATTAATTCGTTACCAGGGACGTAACAGCACTTCGTCAGCCCCCCTTCAAAAAAACGTTGGTCTTGGGCCCCCATCGGATGGTTGGCAGGAACGAAACGGCACTTCGTCAGGCCCACCGAAAAAACTTGGGTCTTGGGCTCCCATAGAGTGATAAACCGACCGCCCCCCATCACGTTGTTCGCTTTTGCCACGAAATCAGCTGTAATGTTTAGCGAGCCAGTGCGAAGCGCGAAAACTTTCGATAATTCATGATAAAATCGGTCAGTACGATCGGGAATTACATATATATTGCTATCAATTCCTTGTCCTCTCTGCTCACGTTACCATATTTACCGGTAGAGCTGAGCGAGGTGCAATGTTCCCTCTAAGCTGCGCACGTGCGCAGTGCTGACACGGTCTCTGCGCACAGAAAATCTACGTTGCGCACAACAAATCCGAAGTTATGACCTTTTTCTAGTCGCTACGCACTGTTGTCCAAGGGTCTGCGCAGTGAGTTGTTGAGTGTGCGCAGACTCATCAAAACGCAGAGCGAACATTTTGAGGTGTCTTGGAAACTGTAGGGCCCGTAACTGATAATCAAACATATTCGGGCGGGCGAACCGGTTGGTATGACTTCGTTGCATGATGTTATTTCGTGACCTCCTGTCAGCTACATCAAAAAATATAGAATCGCCCAACAGGGATATCGCCCAACAGGAATATCTAGATTTGGATATCCCTGTCGCCCAATCGTACTAAACTAAAAGACGCACACGATTTCAAATTGGTATTTCTTCACTGGCCTATCATTTTTCCCCGCCAGATGGAATTCCTCTTCTGGGGTTCAGATTGCCAGGAAAGGGACATTCGGTGCCAGTCATTTAGGCGCCCATGGACAATTAAACCTATATGTCTTTTGTAGGCTATATATAACGAAGTTTTCGGTGTTAATTTGCTCTGAATACTCATTAAGGATATGTCCTACCACCACATCATCTACTGCGAAGCCATTTTCTCCAGCGCTCCCTATACCGCCCCCCTCAGCCCAGCGTCCCCCATTTCGCCCCCTGAGCGTTTGCGCCCCCTTCAAATTCGCCAGCGCCCCTAGGGGGGCGCTGGAGGCAAGGTTAAGAACCACTGGTATAGATAATGGCACTATAAGTAGCCTATCTCAAGTCCTGTTCATGTCGTTGTTCCATTGTTGTGACTTTGGACAAGTTTGCATCATACTACAGATTTCGGGTCAATCCTTGTTCAAGTGTAAAATCATTTACAATTTCAGAGTTTTGAAATCTGGTTTCTCATGATACCATCTGGAAGCCAGCTAAACTGTCGCTTTGATTTGGATGGTATGTTCACTCGTACGCTCGGCCAACAATTTATCGTAACAGATCAATACACAATAAATTAATTCTCCACTTACCAATTCTAGTGTCATCTAGAATTTGCCAAACCCAACTCATGATCGAAGAGACGGATGTGTAGAAGCCAGGATGCTCGCCTCCACATCCCCAGCCCCAGCTCACAACGCCGATTTGCATCCAAAACTTTGTGTGTGCATTTAATTTGATCTGAAATCACCGCATGGAAGGGTTGTTGAATTTCGAAATCTCGATTGACCACTGACCATATAGTATATTCACTGCCATTTGCAATCTACAATGTTTGCACGTGGAATATGCACAGACGCCTGTATGAAGTAGGCTAACTCACAGTTGACTATATCATATGTGGAAAAGTATGTGGAAAATGCTAGGATCTTCCCATGCATATAGCGAAGGCCTGCGGAGTTACCACATTCGGTCTTGCCAACATCACAAATAATCTAAGTTACTACACTTCGTCACTGTAACCCTACTAAGACCGATAGTGGTAATGGCTATTCGCTACCACTCACCCTTTTTACGATAGGGCCCCCGCTGTCTCCTTGGCATGAGTCTACATTCGCGGTTTCTACGGCGCTCGTTGCACAGAACATCCGGCTGGTGAATCTTGCCTTGGGTGCATGACGTTGGATATCTTTGGCGCTATCGGCGCACCTTGAAACAGTTCATTTAGTGAGTTATAGATATTGCAATTGCGTGGCTCAAAGTAGGTTGCCAATGACTACGCAGTACGCAACATTCAAGGATTGCGCCCATGTGCCATCGGAAACGTAGCACCTCAAATAAATAGGCCGAAGCTTCCTCTATAAAATTCCACTAGCCTGAGCCCACCCAGTACTTCCCAAATACTCTCTAAATGCGATTGGTTGACGGATAGGAGATAAGAGTACTTTTGTAACAAACAAGCACGAACTGACAGGTTGACAATTTTGCAATTCCTAGCCTCATTCGTGACTACAACCAGGCCTGATAGGATGCAAGCAAAACAGCCACATGTACAAAATCGTAATCAAGCAGCTAATGAATTCGGTGATTAATAGATAGTTTCGAGATTGAAATCACAATGTAAAGCACTCCACTGACGTCTCGGCGGTAGATATCATTACGTCACAGCGGGTGATTACACTTCTTGCTTGCTTGCTGATATTCATGGTGTTTCGACTACATTGGTCATGTTCCACCAGGTTTGTAACCAAGTCACAAGGTTCCGAGTCACAAGTCAATTACAGTTTTATAGTTTTAACTCGAATCAAGTCGAGTCATTTTCACTTCAGTACCGAGTCAAGTCCAAGTCCAAGTCACGGAGTAGAGTGTCGAGTCCGAGTCATAGTGTTTTGACTCAAGTCCGAGTCCAAGTCATTGTGTTGACTATTCTGTTTCCAGAGTCTTGTTAAACCCACTTTTTATTGCTCTGTTTGGTGATATCGAATGGTTCGCATTTATAATATGCTAATTTTCCTCACTTATAACAGTTTCTGGCAGCATTTTCAAGTATTAGTACTGATAGACAAAATAATTATAATGTGATAACTTTGCTATTCTTCGAAATTACAATGAAATGCCTGTCTTGGCAGACCCAGTCTCGAGTCATATGACTTGGCCTGAGTCATGCGCAATGACTCGAGTACAAGTCGAGTCAATACACAAATTGACTCGAGTCAAGTCGAGTCACCAAAAAATCGTGACTCGAGTCTGACTCGAGTCGAGTCATTACAACCCTGTGTTCCACCAGGCCTAAATTCTTTATTTTTTGATTCCGTTTTTACCGACTTGTAGCTCGGCCCACTTCTAGGTAGTAGGAATTCTGCAGTCGACCTCGGTCGGACTCGAACCCGCAACCCATTAGTGTTGTTGCTGTGGATTATACCACTACGCCATCTCGCCACCGGTGATTTCACTTGTTGTGTCAAAACCATTGTGTTATCATCGTCAGAATAGCGTTGGAATAAAACCACATAGTCGCAGATAAGGTTGCATTTAAAAGAATTGGTGTTTTAAACAGTGTTTTAAAAAAAGTAATTTTTTTTTTCAAAAGTTGTATAATTATGTAAATACTTTCGAATAAACATGTAGCATGAGCCTAGGGACGATTTATACCAAATATAGTCGACGTATACCATATGGAATAGTTATAATCCTCGAAATCGTCATCGGTTCAACAGTTATCGCACGTAGATATAAGATACGGAATGAATGTTCTGATGATGATGACCTCCGACCGTAAAAATTCTACACAACGACATAGTCCTGGTTAAATTATTTTTGGTACGGTTATGACGGGTCGTCTAAGGCAGTGGTTCTCAACCGCTGGTCCGCGGACCGGTGCCGGTCCGCGACGACATTCCTGCCGGTCCGCCAGGTAGCCTATATTACAATTTTATACCTTAAATTCAAGAGGCGATGTAAAAGGCCTACCATTGATCAAATAAATAAAACTTCAAATTTTAAACTGATTCAGAACTTCATGAGGTAACGCTAGGGCTGGAAATATGTTCGATTTGACTTAAAGTTCAAGACGTGTCATTCGACGACATGCAAGCGACAAGTACAGAACAGCTACGAGCTGACTCATCGCTAAACAGCGCAGTTTGCGCGAGCATTCGTCTTCGATTCCTTCATTTTGTGCAGGACCGTAACCGGGGCACCCCAAACCGCCCAATTGGAGAACGGCCGAGATTGAAAAGAACCCGAAATTATTTTGCAAATGAACAATGATGGGTTGTAACCAAGTCACAACGTTCCGAGTCACAAATCAAACTCACTTTTTTTGTTTTGACTCGAGTCATGTCGAGTCATTTTCAATTCACCTTCATAATATCCTCATTTTCCACACTTTTAACAGTTTCGGGTATAGCATTTTCAAGTACCGGTATTGGTAGACGAAATAATATCAGCGTGATAACTTTACTATTATTCGAAATTGCAATGAAATAGTTGTATTGGTAGACCCAGTCTCGAGTCATATTACTTGGTCCGAGTCATGCGCAATGACTCGAGTACAAGTCGAGTCCATACACAAATCGACTTGAGTCATTACAACCATGATAAACATAAATCATAGCGTATTTATTGAAACTTTTCCCAACATTTTTCAATTTATTTTCGCTCTTTGCGCGATTTAGTGTCACTAAATGTCTTGCATATTAGGTGTCCTTCTCCGAGAACTACGCATGATTTATAGAAATAGGCATTTGGGCGTCAGCCATTACCGCGCCGTGACGTAGGCTACCAACACATAACAATGAAGATTAGGCTAACATGGGACTCCAGAAGGCGTGCCAAAAATACGGCAGCGAGAAAACCGATTCTGTCATGAATGATGGAAAATTTTCGCTATTGGCTCGAATAATCTACTTAAACTCTTTGCTTATAGTGAGTAGAATGAATATGCTCACAAGCACAGGTGAAAACATCCGCCCAACTGTGGCTTTATCGACCTGTGGGGCACAAGATCAACGCTTTTGGGGGGTGGGCTGACGAAGTGCTTTTTCGGCACGGATTGCCGGTATAGTTGCTGTAAGGTGTTTTCCTGCGTCACGCATTGTATTCATAGTAGAGTAGCCTATGCGTCCGGTGGCAGTGGGCAATAAGAAAAGTTGCACGACGGTGCTGGTCCGCGAGGTGAAAAAGGTTGAGAACCACTGGTCTAAGGAACCATATTGACCCTTTATTTTCAATTGTCAATTTCAATCCACGGTGACGTCACAATTAAAGATTCGTGACGTCATGGCTAAAAAACAACAACAATAAAACACGTTTTGAACAAGGGCCATGTTTTAATCATGTTTGTTTTATATTGATTTTTGTTTTGAATGCATCCCTAGTCGCAGACGTATCGCGGTACAGGCATAGATGTGTAGGAGACAAAAAATATTTGGGATCGGACGATTTCATCCAATTCACCCGACAGATATACTCTATCATTCCTACTAAATTCGAATTGTCACTACACAAATATACTAATTAGTATCCACTTATCCACCGTACACAGCGAACGCGTGATACCGGGGCATTAGTGATCCCCAGAGAAATATAGAAGCTATATAAAATATTTGAAAAATGTTTCCCTAAATACGCAATTTCGTTGGATGATTAAAGGTGCGGTTACATCCCCTCTTCTACACCTATGCGTGTACCACTGGTCTGAAACTAATCTATTCTCACGTCAGATCGTCGACAATCTTCAACAGCCCCTGTTGAAGAACGCTCGGAAAATACCGAAAGTCCTCGCTGTGATCTCTTTTTTCACCGAACCCAGTGACCATCACGTGAGAGCCGACGGCAGCAAGAACGGGCATGATCGATTTGCCTGCAATCGTTTGGAAGTTTGATCAAACTCACAGACGAATGAGCCAATACGATGTATCGGCGTTTTTATGATATTCAAGAGAAATATTGTAAAAATATGATGACCTGGTTTCAGCAAACATAACATTTTATTTTTTGACTATGCTAGACAGATACACCACAGAATCTATACCCCGACTTCAGTATAGATCGTTACAAAAGAGAATAGGGAAGAAGTATCTTCGAGAGTTCACTTCTATGACTGTCTTGTTGAGATTTCACTTTCATAACAAAGCAGCGGCGGAGGTCGGTGTCTTCACAGGTGCCCGGAATCAAAATGATTAGACTTATTGGAGTGCTCAAGTAAGTTAGAACACGCACACCAGGCCTTTCTTCAGATATCACGTACGTTCATATAGTTATGTCACTGACCTCTTGGATTGCATTTCTCCTTATCAAAATTCTTCCACAAGTCGACAGGGTCGAGTGGACCACTCTTCATGCATGGGAGGCACACGGGTCGAATGTATTGTGAGAATAGGAATCTACCATCTGGAGCGTCGCGATCTGTTGTGAACCTATCGTTTTTTCCGCGGATCAATTTTTTCCCGATGCGGATCTAATGACAATGGAATCTTATCATCAGAAATATTCGTAATGATCAATCAATTACACACTCTTTATGACCTCAAAACTAGCTCATCTTTTTACAGATTGAAAATAATGACACAGGTTAATCGCCACAACTAAGATAAAATCCAAAATTGTCCTATATTTTCACTCATGTACCAGCGGAAATGTAGTTCTGCTGCTATTAACCAACATATGTAAAATTCCTGATAATAAAATTATTCCTAGGCTCCGTTTTTAACGACTAGGTTTCATCATACTCAAGTTTTTCATCTCAGATCTGTTCATGATATGTCCAGATTCATACGGAAATGCAAATAGAATGTTATAAGTAATTGGTCCGATAGAAACAATTACCCGTGAACATATCATTGATAACGAATATATTGGGCGTCAGCTCACGCATATGTCCACAACAACATCACGCAGATTTTAACCTGTTGACGTGTACGATTTGTTACTTCGGATCAGATAATAATTATCGCATTAGGAAAATCTATAGACTACTTGGTTACAATTATGAAGTACATGACACTCTTACCAACGCGGCGTCATAGTCGAAATTGTCTTCGTTGAAGTTAGGATGGGAGTACACAGCTGCCGGCTCAAATATGTGCAGATGCCCTGGCATCGCGTGCCCGATGCTAGGAAAAGTTGTCATCCCTGAAATACCATATAGGATACCATAAATAATGGCTATATGTACGATCGAATACTGCGAGATAAGATATATTTAGTAGGGATGGTGTGAACGTGAGGTTCACGTTCGCGTTCTGTGTGTGAACCTCGGAAATTTAGAGGTTCGCGTTCACAACAGAACCTTGGTAGGTTCTGCACTGTGAACCTTTTTCATATATTGCACTTTTCACTTCATTATAACATCATTGGTTCAAATTTATTGCATTTCAACTGCGGGCCACTCCATGCATGGCGCTGGCAGCATTCAAAATCAACACTAAACGAGCATGCACCTTGACAATCTCAAATGTTTTGCTTGCTTTGTTACAAAAGTTTGCTCGAATTATCCAGTTTTCCGTTTGTGAATATTTAGTGACTCTCTGCTGTGAGTTTGACCCGCAATCACACAACATCACGAGCGAAATACGTAGTCAGCGAAGGATACTTATTCAACCAATCAATAAGATTGATATCGTTTTCTGATGTAAAAATTCGAGAAGGCGTATGGGGTCACTCTGGACTTCATATCTTTACTGTATCATTAAAACCAAATCTGTGCGATTGAGGAGTTGGCTACTGTTGTAAAACTTCTTAATGAGGTAATATCGGTAGCAAATATAGAAACCCATTTTACACTCTGATCAATATCAATGTAGCAATACTCAAACACTGAATACATTGTCCGGTCTGGCCTAGACCGATAAGTGATAAGCGTATATTCCCTGGTAAGTCCTCGTCGAAATTGTTGGCAAAGCGACGAAAGATATTGATTTTATGGTAGCATTATATCCTTTGATTGCCTCAGTTGATACATTTAGCGACGTTTAAAACACCAATATGTACTTCAGAATTGTTGCATTATGTGGCCCAAGTCGTCGCTAGGTATCGTGTACATCAATATATTATAGGCAATCACTTCATTGAAAGATAGGGTTGGAATTAGCAATATGACGTCACGTGAGTAGTTATATAGATCGCTCGTGACGGGCTATGGGGTTCTTATGGGTGCACCCGACCGGTGCCTCGAAACTCGTCCTGAACCGGTGACCCTTTCAGACCCCCCTTCCACCCGACCGGTGCCTGGGTTGGTATAGGCATCTCTCGACCGGTAACCCTTTTCGGTATAGGGATCACTCAACCGGTGCCTCGAAACTCGTCTTGAACCGGTAACCCTTTTCGGTATAGGGATCACTCAACCGGTGCCTCGAAACTCGTCTTGAACCGGTGACCATTTTCGGTATAGGGATCGCTCAACCGGTGTCGTAGTGGTAATTTGTACTTTCGGGTATAGTCAACTCTCGCACTGTGTTGAATAGGTATCAGGAATAGTAAATAGTCACGTGATTGATTCTTAGTTAATGTGTATATTACAAATTATTATATATGACCGATTCGAGTTAATCCCAACGTTTACGGTGAGTACGACAATGATATATCGTTATTCTTATGGACGCGGCGATGATTCGTACTTTCGTTGATAGAATGCTAGCGGCATGTCGTACTTTCACCAAAAAGGGTGTGAAATAGTTTGCTAAATCTAGGAATCAGTCGCTTGGTAATTAGTTTACCACGGAGCCGGCGTAGACGGCGATTCGAATAGCAACAATAACCGCGTTCACAAACTAACACTCCAAAAAGGTGTGAAATATTGGTAAAATCCCGCGATCGCTCACAAGATAATACCTAAGACATAACCATCGCTCGCGACTCGCTGTTACATACATACCGATCGTGGACAATGTAATATTTTGGTAATTAGTTTACCACAGAACCCGCGTAGACGGCGATACCAACAATAGCCGCGTTCACAAACTAACACTTCAAAAAGGTGCGAAATAGGTTGCAAATCCCACGATCACTCACGAGATAACACCTAAGACATAGCCAGCCCTCACCAACTTGTTGTTACATACATTCCAATCGCCACAATGTAATATTTTGATAATCGGTATGTCACAGGAACCGGATTTCACTGGTAAAATTTAATAAGTAACGGATAACAGAGCCGTCACAGACGATGATTCGAATACCGACAAATTCTCACTTATTTCTGATCCCACCCTAATCCTTTGCGAAGTTGACGCTTATTCGAAAAGGTGTGAAATAATTGTAAAACCCTACGTCGCTGACGCGATAATGCATCAGACATAGCGATCTAGTTATAGCATGGGTCGGAATCCATTCGCGGGATGTACTAGGTAAATTGAGATAATCCAAAACCGAATATTTTGACTTCGGCGTAGTGTGAATTGAAATAGGATTGACAAACATGGCTATCAACTTTCCCACAGTCCCATATTGATATTATACACACATTGATTCGAAACAAGTAATGAAACATTGCAACTCTATTCGCGATCCGACTTTTCGTTTGTCAAAGAGATATTTTAACATCTTACCATACTCAAAAGAATTATTTACAACATTAACAAGTGTTCAAAATCTAGTTTTCACTTACTTGATTATATCACTGCAACCCACAAATTTGAATTAATTCATTCTGGTTGTATTCATGTGATCGGTCTTTTTTATTCAATTGTAAAGGTCGTTACTATTCTGAAGACAAAGTAAGCTATTTACTAATCGACACATAAATGACTTGACATAAACATATTATATTTTGAGTATACGAGATTTGAATGTCTGAACAATAACTGAGAAATAATTTATCACAATAAAATACGTATATTACAGCGTAAAAGATGTTTGAATGTCAGCAACTCTGTACGGTCATAGTTACTACCACTAATTTACCCGACCAACTCGTCATGATCATTCCTGAAATCAACACAAATATGACCACTGACTTGAGTTAACCACAAAACAGCATCAAGTTTTAAATCCACTTGTAGCTTACGGATTATTTGAATGCTGGTTATGTTTTGTTGTAATTGAGTTCACGGAAATAGTATTACGTCTCGATATCTGACCATCTTACCATATTCAAAGAATCAACCACGAAAACATTGTCAAGTAAATCCGTTAACCGACCAACTCAACAGTATCAATATGAAAAACAGCCAAACATACACGAATCCAAACAAGCACTAAAACCTAAAATCCATAACAAGTCTGGTTGTATTCATATCCCTACATGTCTTTTTTATTCAACTTGAAAAGTCGTTACTATTCTGTAAGACAAAGAAATTACTATGCGGTATATTTTGTAAGATAAAAGTAATTACTTCTCGGTGCCCGCGACTTGAGATTAACATAATATGTTTGAGTATGCGAGATTTGAAAGTCTGCCCAACATGTTGAGAATTCATTTCTTACAATCGAACGCAGGTGTTATATTGAAAATTATCATGATGTAAACATAAGGATTGACACATTGATTTGACATATGTAATAGTTGATCATGGCTTGACTATTAAATTATTTGCGTTAATTAGACCCGGCGTTGTGGTAAAGATTATTGTGACAGCAACAAACTTTTCAGTACCATTGTTATTAACATATTGAGTTGTAAACTGTGTGTGTCTAAAATCTTCTCGATTGGAAAATTATTCAACCTTGGTACAAACCACGCAGAGTATTGTGGATATCAGGAAATATTTTACAAATGTCTGCATTAAACAAGACTAAAGATGAAACAACAATTTCCTTTGTTGAACAATAACCGGGGCAATACTTTATTGTCGGTGAGAATTGAAACACTTTCGCGCATTACCTGGTGTCAAGATATCACACTAGGTGAATTGACATACCACCATTTGATTAATGCTTAATCCGTTCGCATCATTTCACACTCACTTTGATCATTACAAAAGTAAATTGGAATATGTTTGCTAGGCACCACCTATTCAACTATACTTGAGTAATACAGAAACCTCTCAGCATTAATAAAATCGAAATGTGCGCTACACTGAAATCTACAAAAATGTGTTTGTATTGCTGTTCGTAGTAGCGATATCGATTTGAACCTCCATCATCTAACCAAACTACTGAGAGTCGTTGTCAATTTACATGACGTTCACTGATTACATACTAGAACTATTTGTGCAGCGCACACGATCAGAGAAATTAGACATTTTTCCATTGCCATTCGTCAAAGTAAATGTAGTCACAATAATCAGTCACTAAAAGACCGTATACTTGTATGTGATTGAATCGCCGACAATTAACTCGGTAAATCAAACCCCTGAGAAATTTCACTCAGTCATTGGATAGGAAACAGCGTCGCTTAATCGGTGTGAGTCGTTTTTTCTAAATACTAATCATATCTGTCCAGCCAAGAACAATTTTCACTCACTTGGGTAACGAAACCAGTGTCCAATATCAATACAAGATATTTTCGTCACACAAAAATAATCAACTTCACTCGATATTCCCGTACTACGAAACTGTACAAAGGTTACATGCTTTTGTATGACATGGAATCAATACCGATCGAAGTAACCGTATTGGAGATAACTTTTAAACAAACACACTCTACGTGGTTAACATTCTCGTCGATTCTATTGTGATTAATGTATACTTCATGTGATCTGGATTCATTTCGATATGGCTAAACATTCAACCTCGACGGATACGAATTGTCACACACTCAAGTAATATCATACCAAATAGTTATTTACAAGACACAGAAATTTGTTTTGGTCGTTTCGACTTTATTACTGGAGATACTCATCACTTCGCTTAATACAATCTAGATTTAAACTCCATCGAACCTTTGGTGTCTATCGTTTTGCTGGATACGAATTATGTTAGTCTAAGAGTACACAATTTTCACTATCTTGGGTTATGAACTCAGTGTGTTAGCGATCATTCAATATTTTGTAGTATCAACTAGCTACTTCGTAGGATACGAATGATCATCCTCACAACTCTTACAAAAGTACGAAGGATATTTACATCACACAAAGTAATCGACTTTACTCGATATCCTCACACTACGAAACTGAATGGTTATGGTTTGACTCTACAAACTGTTCTGATGTCACAAGAACTTTTTCATACGAATGGTTACGTATCTAAATATTCAAATAATCCAACACACGACTATAGCACTTACAGAAATATCATAGTTCTTGTAACAAAGTTGTATAAGTATAATGTTTATCGTAAGTCCTACATAGCCATGATATCCGTCCGAGTTTGACTTTTAGAAAACATTATACCGACATCGTGACATCTTTCAAAATTAAAACCACGGTGACTGCTTCAGAGACCTACCAATGAAATTGCAGTATTACAGTTACTTCCCCAAAAGAGTATGCATTCGACTTACTTACCACAAATCTAACGCACAAAACAATTTACTTTACTAACGAGAAGCACCGAGCCTCACATCAAAACAACTAGAAAGTGGAACTATATTAAAAAACGTCGCTAACCTTTGTGCACCAGCTGTAAATCACACAAGCAACATGTTTCAAGATTCTGGTTATTGAAAAACGTTAAAGTGTTTCTCCTGCACCAAGTCGTTATGTTGACGAAAGCGTATATTGTAATACCATGATCGATTTGCATTCGTTGGTCACAAACTGTCACTACTCCAAAAAATGATTTTTCACTCAAACACAAAAGCATACTTGTCGCCAATCGTTTTCATCAAGCACGAGTTCAAGAAACCTGCTACGACATGAATTGTTATTTTGATGTTGTGTAAATAGGTAATAATTTATTTTAGTAACACTACATCAACATCATCGAGTTGTGCGAATAGATTTACATGTGGTTTTAATCGAAGTACACAGCACGGTCTAATGTAGATTCATCTCTATTGTACAGCAACTCGGTAATCGAAATGCATTAACATTTAAACAACGATCTTGGTTCGTCACGCGAAAAATATCTTTACTGTCGCAACACTCTGATACTCTGCACAAGATGTGTAAATCCTTTTCACACTCATAATAATACACTAACGGGATACCGATGTCAAGCAACAACGTTTAACAACATCACTGACACTGAACATACGATACCTACCCAAGTAAAAATATCATTTTCACCAGGAGGTCAGTCGTTACTTGTGTACAATTACCATTTTCCCTTGGGAGTTTAGCGTTACCCGAGTAACAAAACCATTTTCACTTGGAAATATATGTTTTCCCTCAACAACAAACGTTTTTCACTTGGAAATATATTTTTTCCCTGGGTAACAAACCCCTTTTCACTTGGAAAACTATCATTTACCTAGTACCAATACCATTTTCGTTTTGAAAACTGACAACTACACCGGTCAATTTGATATTTTTTTGTATATTGTTACAGCAGACAGTGACAAAATATACACCAACAACGACTCCGATACATTTGTGTAATCAAATATTCACTTGCTCTGATGCATCCCATCAAAATCATTGGTTACTCACATACAATAACAATGTGCTGTTGTACATCGACATGTATGTTTTCGGAATTGGCGAATAAAGGGGTTTCTGATATGTCCGTGATGTCCGGGTTCGTGCTTTGGATTTTCCAGAGTCAAAATGTCTGAATAAAACACCTCCTTGACGATGGTTGGTATGTGGATAACGGTGTTCGGAAAACGGTTGGATTTATGTCACCCATCGCGATAACAACTCCAGGTCGAGTTTTCCTCCCGCATGTTTACTATATTGTGTCTTTATTGGTCAATGTATGTCTCGACATTCAGTTTGAAATCGGAAACCCTGATAAAGTACGTAACCGGATCCGGATATCAACTGTGAATCGATAAACCAATGAACAATATTCAAAGTAAACATGTTACACCCTGTGTTTCCACGAAAAAATACCATCCAGACATACGTCGCGCTTGTTTGCCCACACCAGTATCCGCGCAAATGGAGGTGTGTGACATTGCATGCAATGTGTTGGTATACAAACATCGATCCACAGACATTATCATAGCCGGTAGTTTTGATGTAGATCGAATGTCACCCGATAACAATGTCATACCAATAAGCCACATTGCAATGACTCTGAGTCAATCTGAAGCATGACATACAGACACACAAACATAGAAACCGTAACATGGGTATTCGCACGACTACCTTTGACAGTGAAAGTGAACTGTACAGTATATACCAATATTGTGATCACAGTCAAATATGTGAACCGTGCACAATCATATACCCAGGTTTTTGTTGGATATGTACGAAACCGATAAATCGATACATTTCTTTTCCCTGGACATCAATAATACAATCGCCATTCAAATATATCGCTCGAATGAGAGGTTCGTCTGGTGTAAAATCCATATCAAATAACACCAAAGTGTGCCTTCCGTGTTTTATCATTTCCACCGACGCTTCTTGTCTGTGTCGTAACACTATGGTGCTGGGACTTGAAAAACGACAGATTGTGAAACGGATTGACATGACCAACTGAATCGATGTGAATAACCTCGCGGTGATGACAGTGTCAAAATGCTACCGATATGACGAGACCAACCCGATCTCTTGTAGCGATGACCGTTTCGAAATGTCACCGGACGAAATGGACCCTTACGATGATGTGTTTTATGATTGTGTGTGAAATCACGAGGTAGTGTTCTATTGTGGTGTACGATTGCAGTCTGCACAGAAACACACCTTATTGGATCCCAGTATCAGCCCGAGATTTTCAGAATCACTGTTCGCGATATTTATCTGGAGTCGTTATGTGGGAGTAGCGACATCGATGCATCGTGACTGAAAGACTGATCGCAATCATTTCGAGCACCCATACTTCGATAGTTCACATTGGTCAAACGCTGCAGCAGAAAACTTCGGTGTCGACAACGCGACGGATATTGACCGATGTATCCAATTGGTCTGGGTGGTCTGTCCGGAGATAGGGTCATGACTACCTTGTAATGTTACAACGCGATGAAACCATCGAGTAAATCAGTGAACGGTGTCGAAATATCGATGTAATAGCGCGGAGTCATTGCAATGTGAGTTATTGGTATTGTTATCGGGTGACATTCGATCTACATCAAAACTACCGGCTATGATAATGTCTGTGGATCGATGTTTGTATACCAACACATTGCATGCAATGTCACACACCTCCATTTGCGCGGATACTGGTGTGGGCAAACAAGCGCGACGTATGTCTGGATGGTATTTTTTCGTGGAAACACAGGGTGTAACATGTTTACTTTGAATATTGTTCATTGGTTTATCGATTCACAGTTGATATCCGGATCCGGTTACGTACTTTATCAGGGTTTCCGATTTCAAACTGAATGTCGAGACATACATTGACCAATAAAGACACAATATAGTAAACATGCGGGAGGAAAACTCGACCTGGAGTTGTTATCGCGATGGGTGACATAAATCCAACCGTTTTCCGAACACCGTTATCCACATACCAACCATCGTCAAGGAGGTGTTTTATTCAGACATTTTGACTCTGGAAAATCCAAAGCACGAACCCGGACATCACGGACATATCAGAAACCCCTTTATTCGCCAATTCCGAAAACATACATGTCGATGTACAACAGCACATTGTTATTGTATGTGAGTAACCAATGATTTTGATGGGATGCATCAGAGCAAGTGAATATTTGATTACACAAATGTATCGGAGTCGTTGTTGGTGTATATTTTGTCACTGTCTGCTGTAACAATATACAAAAAAATATCAAATTGACCGGTGTAGTTGTCAGTTTTCAAAACGAAAATGGTATTGGTACTAGGTAAATGATAGTTTTCCAAGTGAAAAGGGGTTTGTTACCCAGGGAAAAAATATATTTCCAAGTGAAAAACGTTTGTTGTTGAGGGAAAACATATATTTCCAAGTGAAAATGGTTTTGTTACTCGGGTAACGCTAAACTCCCAAGGGAAAATGGTAATTGTACACAAGTAACGACTGACCTCCTGGTGAAAATGATATTTTTACTTGGGTAGGTATCGTATGTTCAGTGTCAGTGATGTTGTTAAACGTTGTTGCTTGACATCGGTATCCCGTTAGTGTATTATTATGAGTGTGAAAAGGATTTACACATCTTGTGCAGAGTATCAGAGTGTTGCGACAGTAAAGATATTTTTCGCGTGACGAACCAAGATCGTTGTTTAAATGTTAATGCATTTCGATTACCGAGTTGCTGTACAATAGAGATGAATCTACATTAGACCGTGCTGTGTACTTCGATTAAAACCACATGTAAATCTATTCGCACAACTCGATGATGTTGATGTAGTGTTACTAAAATAAATTATTACCTATTTACACAACATCAAAATAACAATTCATGTCGTAGCAGGTTTCTTGAACTCGTGCTTGATGAAAACGATTGGCGACAAGTATGCTTTTGTGTTTGAGTGAAAAATCATTTTTTGGAGTAGTGACAGTTTGTGACCAACGAATGCAAATCGATCATGGTATTACAATATACGCTTTCGTCAACATAACGACTTGGTGCAGGAGAAACACTTTAACGTTTTTCAATAACCAGAATCTTGAAACATGTTGCTTGTGTGATTTACAGCTGGTGCACAAAGGTTAGCGACGTTTTTTAATATAGTTCCACTTTCTAGTTGTTTTGATGTGAGGCTCGGTGCTTCTCGTTAGTAAAGTAAATTGTTTTGTGCGTTAGATTTGTGGTAAGTAAGTCGAATGCATACTCTTTTGGGGAAGTAACTGTAATACTGCAATTTCATTGGTAGGTCTCTGAAGCAGTCACCGTGGTTTTAATTTTGAAAGATGTCACGATGTCGGTATAATGTTTTCTAAAAGTCAAACTCGGACGGATATCATGGCTATGTAGGACTTACGATAAACATTATACTTATACAACTTTGTTACAAGAACTATGATATTTCTGTAAGTGCTATAGTCGTGTGTTGGATTATTTGAATATTTAGATACGTAACCATTCGTATGAAAAAGTTCTTGTGACATCAGAACAGTTTGTAGAGTCAAACCATAACCATTCAGTTTCGTAGTGTGAGGATATCGAGTAAAGTCGATTACTTTGTGTGATGTAAATATCCTTCGTACTTTTGTAAGAGTTGTGAGGATGATCATTCGTATCCTACGAAGTAGCTAGTTGATACTACAAAATATTGAATGATCGCTAACACACTGAGTTCATAACCCAAGATAGTGAAAATTGTGTACTCTTAGACTAACATAATTCGTATCCAGCAAAACGATAGACACCAAAGGTTCGATGGAGTTTAAATCTAGATTGTATTAAGCGAAGTGATGAGTATCTCCAGTAATAAAGTCGAAACGACCAAAACAAATTTCTGTGTCTTGTAAATAACTATTTGGTATGATATTACTTGAGTGTGTGACAATTCGTATCCGTCGAGGTTGAATGTTTAGCCATATCGAAATGAATCCAGATCACATGAAGTATACATTAATCACAATAGAATCGACGAGAATGTTAACCACGTAGAGTGTGTTTGTTTAAAAGTTATCTCCAATACGGTTACTTCGATCGGTATTGATTCCATGTCATACAAAAGCATGTAACCTTTGTACAGTTTCGTAGTACGGGAATATCGAGTGAAGTTGATTATTTTTGTGTGACGAAAATATCTTGTATTGATATTGGACACTGGTTTCGTTACCCAAGTGAGTGAAAATTGTTCTTGGCTGGACAGATATGATTAGTATTTAGAAAAAACGACTCACACCGATTAAGCGACGCTGTTTCCTATCCAATGACTGAGTGAAATTTCTCAGGGGTTTGATTTACCGAGTTAATTGTCGGCGATTCAATCACATACAAGTATACGGTCTTTTAGTGACTGATTATTGTGACGACATTTACTTTGACGAATGGCAATGGAAAAATGTCTAATTTCTCTGATCGTGTGCGCTGCACAAATAGTTCTAGTATGTAATCAGTGAACGTCATGTAAATTGACAACGACTCTCAGTAGTTTGGTTAGATGATGGAGGTTCAAATCGATATCGCTACTACGAACAGCAATACAAACACATTTTTGTAGATTTCAGTGTAGCGCACATTTCGATTTTATTAATGCTGAGAGGTTTCTGTATTACTCAAGTATAGTTGAATAGGTGGTGCCTAGCAAACATATTCCAATTTACTTTTGTAATGATCAAAGTGAGTGTGAAATGATGCGAACGGATTAAGCATTAATCAAATGGTGGTATGTCAATTCACCTAGTGTGATATCTTGACACCAGGTAATGCGCGAAAGTGTTTCAATTCTCACCGACAATAAAGTATTGCCCCGGTTATTGTTCAACAAAGGAAATTGTTGTTTCATCTTTAGTCTTGTTTAATGCAGACATTTGTAAAATATTTCCTGATATCCACAATACTCTGCGTGGTTTGTACCAAGGTTGAATAATTTTCCAATCGAGAAGATTTTAGACACACACAGTTTACAACTCAATATGTTAATAACAATGGTACTGAAAAGTTTGTTGCTGTCACAATAATCTTTACCACAACGCCGGGTCTAATTAACGCAAATAATTTAATAGTCAAGTCATGATCAACTATTACATATGTCAAATCAATGTGTCAATCCTTATGTTTACATCATGATAATTTTCAATATAACACCTGCGTTCGATTGTAAGAAATGAATTCTCAACATGTTGGGCAGACTTTCAAATCTCGCATACTCAAACATATTATGTTAATCTCAAGTCGCGGGCACCGAGAAGTAATTACTTTTATCTTACAAAATATACCGCATAGTAATTTCTTTGTCTTACAGAATAGTAACGACTTTTCAAGTTGAATAAAAAAGACATGTAGGGATATGAATACAACCAGACTTGTTATGGATTTTAGGTTTTAGTGCTTGTTTGGATTCGTGTATGTTTGGCTGTTTTTCATATTGATACTGTTGAGTTGGTCGGTTAACGGATTTACTTGACAATGTTTTCGTGGTTGATTCTTTGAATATGGTAAGATGGTCAGATATCGAGACGTAATACTATTTCCGTGAACTCAATTACAACAAAACATAACCAGCATTCAAATAATCCGTAAGCTACAAGTGGATTTAAAACTTGATGCTGTTTTGTGGTTAACTCAAGTCAGTGGTCATATTTGTGTTGATTTCAGGAATGATCATGACGAGTTGGTCGGGTAAATTAGTGGTAGTAACTATGACCGTACAGAGTTGCTGACATTCAAACATCTTTTACGCTGTAATATACGTATTTTATTGTGATAAATTATTTCTCAGTTATTGTTCAGACATTCAAATCTCGTATACTCAAAATATAATATGTTTATGTCAAGTCATTTATGTGTCGATTAGTAAATAGCTTACTTTGTCTTCAGAATAGTAACGACCTTTACAATTGAATAAAAAAGACCGATCACATGAATACAACCAGAATGAATTAATTCAAATTTGTGGGTTGCAGTGATATAATCAAGTAAGTGAAAACTAGATTTTGAACACTTGTTAATGTTGTAAATAATTCTTTTGAGTATGGTAAGATGTTAAAATATCTCTTTGACAAACGAAAAGTCGGATCGCGAATAGAGTTGCAATGTTCCATTACTTGTTTCGAATCAATGTGTGTATAATATCAATATGGGACTGTGGGAAAGTTGATAGCCATGTTTGTCAATCCTATTTCAATTCACACTACGCCGAAGTCAAAATATTCGGTTTTGGATTATCTCAATTTACCTAGTACATCCCGCGAATGGATTCCGACCCATGCTATAACTAGATCGCTATGTCTGATGCATTATCGCGTCAGCGACGTAGGGTTTTACAATTATTTCACACCTTTTCGAATAAGCGTCAACTTCGCAAAGGATTAGGGTGGGATCAGAAATAAGTGAGAATTTGTCGGTATTCGAATCATCGTCTGTGACGGCTCTGTTATCCGTTACTTATTAAATTTTACCAGTGAAATCCGGTTCCTGTGACATACCGATTATCAAAATATTACATTGTGGCGATTGGAATGTATGTAACAACAAGTTGGTGAGGGCTGGCTATGTCTTAGGTGTTATCTCGTGAGTGATCGTGGGATTTGCAACCTATTTCGCACCTTTTTGAAGTGTTAGTTTGTGAACGCGGCTATTGTTGGTATCGCCGTCTACGCGGGTTCTGTGGTAAACTAATTACCAAAATATTACATTGTCCACGATCGGTATGTATGTAACAGCGAGTCGCGAGCGATGGTTATGTCTTAGGTATTATCTTGTGAGCGATCGCGGGATTTTACCAATATTTCACACCTTTTTGGAGTGTTAGTTTGTGAACGCGGTTATTGTTGCTATTCGAATCGCCGTCTACGCCGGCTCCGTGGTAAACTAATTACCAAGCGACTGATTCCTAGATTTAGCAAACTATTTCACACCCTTTTTGGTGAAAGTACGACATGCCGCTAGCATTCTATCAACGAAAGTACGAATCATCGCCGCGTCCATAAGAATAACGATATATCATTGTCGTACTCACCGTAAACGTTGGGATTAACTCGAATCGGTCATATATAATAATTTGTAATATACACATTAACTAAGAATCAATCACGTGACTATTTACTATTCCTGATACCTATTCAACACAGTGCGAGAGTTGACTATACCCGAAAGTACAAATTACCACTACGACACCGGTTGAGCGATCCCTATACCGAAAATGGTCACCGGTTCAAGACGAGTTTCGAGGCACCGGTTGAGTGATCCCTATACCGAAAAGGGTTACCGGTTCAAGACGAGTTTCGAGGCACCGGTTGAGTGATCCCTATACCGAAAAGGGTTACCGGTCGAGAGATGCCTATACCAACCCAGGCACCGGTCGGGTGGAAGGGGGGTCTGAAAGGGTCACCGGTTCAGGACGAGTTTCGAGGCACCGGTCGGGTGCACCCATAAGAACCCCATAGCCCGTCACGAGCGATCTATATAACTACTCACGTGACGTCATGAGGTTCACGTTCGTGTTCACACAGAACCTTTTAAAAAGGTTCGCGTTCACACGAACCTGAACCTTTGAAGGGTTCACACCATCCCTAATATTTAGCTATATTTTAGTTATTCTTCCGGTCTACCGATCGATGGTCGTTTGCATCCATCGCTGCTGTGGGTTGCCATTTTTAGCTCTAATTGTTGGCGGTTGAAGTTGGCAACTAAATATTTTCGGAATTACATATGGCTATTTATAATAACGCTTATATACACGATAGAGAAATATATCGTTCCACAGAACGCATGGATATCGAAGACTTTTACTAGCAGTAAGACAAAGCAAAGATTGCAATGGTCTAAATCAGTGATTCCCAACCGCGGCCCCCAGCTAGCCTTTATGCGGCCCCCACAAAAATATTGAGAAATCGATTTATGAAGAAAAAAAAAATTATAAAATACTCTTGCTTGGCTTGGAGTCTGGAGTTTTCAATTAGGATTGCAGGAAAGTTGTGAGTACACTGCTGCTAAGTTTACGTCACTACTGTTTCAATGCAATGCGCCCTAACTTTCCAGTTGAACGAGCAGTACCTATAGATATAGGTATAGATTATAGGTATTGACAGGACCGTAACTGCCACACCCCAAGTCCCCCAATTGGGGGGAACGAACTCGAAAGGGGCCCAAAATTAGTTAGTGAATTAACATGAACTATAGAGTATTTTATGAAATTTTATGCAACTTTTTCAAAAAATTTTCGCGTTGCGCGCGATTTCAATTTTCCAAGTACCTTCACTATTGGATACTTTTCCACCAAGATAATATACGCAAGATTTATAGAAGTGGGCATATCGACGTTGGCCATTACCGCGTCACGACGCACGAAGACATATAAAGTTTTAGGCCATATAACATGCGACTCCAAGAAGTGTGCCAGAACGATCGACAGCGAGAAAACCTTGGCCGAAAAGGACTGCCCTTACGCTGACCGGAAACTTCGTTATGTATATACAAAATACATATAGGTATAATTGGGCATAGGCTCCTAAATGACTGGCGCCGAATATTCCTGTCTTGGCAATCTGAACTTCACGAGACAAATAAGCTACCATCCCGCAGGGAAGAATTATATGCCAGTGAAGAATTACCAATTTGAAATCGTGTGCATCTTTTAGTTTAGTACGTTTGGGCGATTCTATATTTTTTGATATAGCAGACTGGAGGTCACAAAATAACATCATGTAACGAAGTCGTACCAACGGGCCCGCCCGTCCGAATATGTTTAATTATTATTTACGGGCCCTACAGTTTCCAAGACACCTCACTCAGCTCTGTACCGGTAAATCTAATTACGTGAGCAGAGAGGACAAGTAGTTGATAGCAATATATATATGCAATTCCCGATCTTATTGACCTATTTTATTTTGAATTATCGAAAATTTTCGCGCTCCACGCTAGCTCACTAAACGGTGATCCTGATTTCGCGGCAGAAGCGAACAACGTGACGGGGGGTCGGTTTATCACCCTATGGGAGCTCAAGACCTACGTGTTTTGAGGGGCCTGACGAAGTGCTGTTTCGTTCCTGCCAACGGGTACACGCCCGAAGATGTTTAATTATTTTTGAGTGGTCCTACCTTTTCAAACACAACTCACTCGACTCAACCGGTCATTTTGATTACGTGAGGAGAGAGAGGATAAAAATTGATACCAATATATTTTCAATTCCCGATTATATTGACCGATTCAATCATGAATTATAGAAATTTTTCGCGCTTCGCGCGATTGGTCGAGTGAAGTTGCCTAAAACGGACACCCGATTTAGATGATAAATATCGGTAAGTTGCCATCTAGCATGGAGCAACGTTTGGGGGGGGCTGACGAAGTGCTGTTACGGCCCTGGGTATTGATAACAAATATACGGATAAATGTGCAACAAGTGACTCCCGATTAAATACGCCGAGATGGGTACTGCTTAGCCGGCAAAAAACAACATAATTTGCAGTCCTATAGCTCGCGACCCAAGCGTCCGAATAATTTGATATGACGGTGTTTATCGAAAGGAGGCGTCGCACTGATTCCAAAGATACGAATTGAAATCTCGCCAGAGCAACAAAACGACTCCGAAATGGCCAGCAAAGGTTGATTGTTCTGAACAACGGGAGCGCGGCAACACAATGACCGATGTCGTCAAGCGAATAATCGGAACAATGCGAATTTTCATATTTTGGTGACTATTTTGGGTTCCTTTCATTGCCTTGGTATTCGTGCGGCCCCGACCGTACTCTTAAATTCTAAATTTGGCCCTGCCACCGAAAAAGGTTGGGAACCACTGGTCTAAATGGTCTACTATCTGTTCGTTATACCGCATTGTACCTTGTGTGTATCTTGAGCGGTTGAAAATATATAATCTGGCGATTAATGACTCATTATGTTTTGCGAATCGACTGAGTGTAATTTTAATTTCTCGAAAGTTTCCGGAGCCCTAGGCGCTGCTTTCAAGAGATATCACTTTGCATCGGTGTTGGGATAAAGTCACTACCTTTGAGACATGACTCATGACTGATCTCGTCCTTGTACGTCTTGACTCGAGTCAAGTCATGTCAATCGATTTTCGAAGGTGACTCGAGTCAAGTCAAATCACCCGTTTTCAGAGGTAAGTCAAGTCAGGTCAAGTCAAGTCAAGTCACAATTCAAGTCAAATTGAATTTTCGAAGAATGGGTGATGATTCAAAGTCATTACCTTGTGCTAGATGTCTTACAGACAGATTAATTGGTCATATATCTTCAATCAAATAACGAATATAAAGTTAAATATACAGTCAAGTCAAGTCAAGTCAAGTCAAGCCAAGTCAAGTCAAGTCACAATTCAAGTCAAATTGAATTTTCGAAGAATGGGTGATGATTCAAAGTCATTACCTTTTGCTAAATGTCTTACAGACAGATTAATTGGTCATATATATCTTCAATCAAATAACGAATATAAAGTTAAATATACAGACAAAAATGCGTTGTATCGCTCACGCACACGTAGGGTGCCTAATAAAATACGTGAGTCAAAATAGAGGATCGAAAACGAAGCGCCGAGAAGTTGAAACAAATTGATATTGTACAATACACCACCGATCTACACATCCGTGAGATTATAAACGCATAAACTATATTCGTTTGATTCAAATTATTTCTGATGTAGCAATGGAGGATCAGTGAAAGGCGCAATCAGTGAACGACTTGTTGCTCTCACAAGTCACACTGGCGTATCGCGATCAATCCGAACATAAACAAGATACAGAGATTTATTCGACACCGTCTACTTGATGACTTGAAATGGACTCGTAAATTTTGCTCCGAGTCACGAGTCAATCCACATTTCTGAAGCGCCCAGTCAAGTCACGTCAAGTCATTTTTGCAAAGTGACTCGAGTCAAGTCAAGTCATACGACTCGTGACTCGAGTCATCCCAACACTGCTCTGCATGGATGAATTGAAATATATTACTATATTTCACAGCGCATATTCGGAGAGGTGGTCAAAGTAGTCACCGTCGCTACTCAAATAGAAATAGGAGTAACGCTGGAATTTCTACTCAAGTAGAAGTAGGAGTGGTGGTTCACAAGTAAATAAGTAAGTAGGTATTTTAGGCTTATATTGCCTACAAAACTGAAAACTGTCAAGTAGAAGTACAAGTAGTCTAAAATCATAACAACTCAAAAAGTTGTGCGAGTAGGCAAAATCTACTTCAAGTACTTCAAAAAGTAGAAGTACTCCGTTACTAACCACCTCTGCATATTCGTCGTGTTTCTGCTCTCTATAAATTGATCATTTGGAATGGTGCCGGACAATATCTATTAGATTACACACCACTCGGATTCCAATATAGACCTCATCTAGAGGTTTCTGCCAACCGTGCAATGAAATTTGCATCTTTGTGAGTTGTTGAGCAAGAGTGACTCTGTAAGTCTGACAGACTAACACCCATACCAGCTGCAATCAGAAATTTCTGTTTCCAATTTTTCGTCCTTTTCGCGTTAGGGAATTGATTGAAGACATGTGCAGCAGTCAATATCCATTCTTCATTTATGATAGTACCCCCACCGAATCCAGATCTGGTATTGTATATCTGCGGAAGGAGACAGTGGACAATGGACACGGAAAAACCATTAGTTCGAATTAATGCCCTGCTGCACAGAATTCGGAATGTCTGCATTCATGGCGCTGGTTCACAGACCGCTTTATGACTAATTATATTCAGGTAGGCGTAATATTACAAACTACGGAATTGGTAGCTGGACTTATGTTTAATTTTGCCATTTCACGTAAAATATCAATATAAACAGTATTTATTAATGATAGAATTTCATAAAACGGCATTTTTGAATGGTCCCCCACCTGGTTAACGGAGTAGTCGAGATTATGGAAAAGTAGCGTTTGCCAAGGCCATTCGCCTTCTTCTGCGTTGGTTCCCTCAATTACCTTTGGAGTCAGTTTGTTTTGAGATTCCTTTCCGGGCAGTCCGCATGTGCTGTAAGCTAAATCGCCGATCTCCATTACTTCACAATGAAAATCAATCGCGATCATAAGCAAACTGAAATTACTTCAATCAAAATACGGGAGAGAGACAGCAGATGAGGCATGATCAGGTCCTCATTAGCTACACTCAACCACCACCAACACAACTACAGACACCACAATATCAGGTGTGCAAAGTGCACTGATTAATGAAACGATTGGACAGAGAGCCAAAAGTTTTTATTTCCAAAAATTAAAATAGAATATTTCAGTGAACTGCTAATAAGCGATATGACCATTAGGCAGAGGTGGTCGAATAAGATAGTCACCGTCGGTACTCAAGTAGTAGAAGTACGACTCAAGTAGAAGTAGAGGCTATTTAGTAGGGATTGTGCGAACCCCTGAAAGGTTCTGTGTGAACGCGAACATGAACCGATGACGTCGCGTGACGTCATATTGCTAATTCCAACCCTACATTTCAGTGAAGTGATGTACAATACCCAGCGACGACTCAAGCCGCATTATGCCACAATGCTGAAGTCAGGGCTTTGGAGCCGGAGCCGGAGCCCGGAGCCGGAGCCCCGGAGCCGTGCATTTTTACCGGAGCTGGAGCCGGAGCCGGAGCTCTATATAAAATTCAGCCGGAGCCGGAGCCGGAGCTGGAGCCAGGTATTTGAGGGGTAGCTCCGGCTCCGACGTATTTCTTAAGATGCTATTATATATGCAACAACCATATCTGCTGAGTTCACCGAATTCAACAGCAGGCCTTCGCGATATTAAGAATCTTTTCCTCTTTGGCGCTACATTTTCCGACTAACCATGTTCCTGGGGGTTCAACAGCAGAGCAGTCGTATGTTCAATGTTCAATTTTCATACATGAGTGCCGAACCTCGGTATGCGACATATGCCTGTGAATATTGTGGGTATTCGGCATACCCGCAATTTCATCATCAGCACAACCTTGTTGGCCAATTGTATACGGCTCGAAAATAATGATCACTATGTATTACGAGAAATGTGAGAGATGTTAAAAACGTGATTTCGTTGCACATGCCGATATGACGAGCACGAGCCGAGAAATTCCGTCTCATCATTGCTATGAATCGGATAAGCAAATACTCGTTTTTTCGTGATAGTTCTTCAGTCGGGCCGCGAAAGTGGACAGTGTTATTGCGAGTATGCAATTATGCATGCTAATTGTAATTCATTACTGCGCGTCATTGTCATCTCCAGTAAGGATTTTTGAGCTTAATATGGGATGGCAGAAGAGTAGGCAAAAACCCCATAGTATTCTATGTTGGAGACAAACTACTGATCTGATACGCGATTTCCAATTTGTAATCATCTGTTTCGTAAACTTGTAAATGTGCAATGTGCATACTGCATTGTTTAATTCGTTATGGGCATGGCGCAATGTGCACGGCACGGTGTTTATTTCGATTATTCGATTCATTTCAACGGGAAAATATTATTCCGATAAACTTGATCGACACCGGATGGACTGGTAACGAGTGCACCAATATCGAACGTCAAACCATTGGCCATTTGGTACAAATCGAATTTCTATTGATCACGTCGTTATATCCGCCCATTTTGCCCTTACTACAGTTAAAGTTGAATAATAATCGCACATTTAAAGATTGAATTAAGCTGTATGGTAATGGTAATGGCCTATGGTAATGAGTACAGTGCCAGTGTTAAAACACCGCATCAGAATTTTAATGCTGTGGCACGGAGTAAAGTGCTTTTTTAGTTTATTGTAATATACGACGATTTACTAAGATGTGACTGGACCCTGGATCTGCCAATGCGTCGAAACTGGTATTTTAGTCCAGTCATCAATAACACCCCAAGTGCCGCGGCTAGACTAATCATATTTTAGGTTGGCCTAGCGAGTTCACAATCTGAGCAATTCAATTTCGATAATATAACAGAATTTCGATAATATAATGTGAAATTAGCTCCGGGCCATACTCAAAGCCTTCTCGCGGGCCACATATGGCCCGCAGGCCGCGGGTTGCTCATCCCTGATACAGACAGACACCTTCGATGGTTTTCAGAGCCGGAGCCGGAGCTGGAGCCGGAGCAGTGGTAATAATGCTGCTCCGGAGCTGGAGCCGGAGCTGATGTATGATAGAAGAAAGCTCCGGAGCCGGAGCTGGAGCAATGCAAATTTACGGCTGCTCCGAAGCCCTGGCTGAAGTACATGCTGACTTTTTAAACATCACTAAATGTATCAACTGGAGCAACCAAATTCTATAATAATCCCATAAAATCAATATCTTCCGTCGCTTTGCCAACAATTTCGACGAGGACTTACAAGAGAATATAAGCTTACGCCTTAACGGTCCAGGTCAGACCGGACAATGTATTCCGAGTCTGACTATTGCTACATTGATATTGAGCAAAGTGTAAACGGGTTTCTATACTTGCTACCGATATTATCCTATAAACAAGTTATACAGTACCCAACACCCCAATCGCATGGATTTGGGTTTTATGCTAGAATAATCATATCAAGTCAAGATGGATCCCGTACGCCTGCAACATTTTTTACCTTAGACAACGATGTATTCTTTATATAAATTGAACTGATTGGTTGAATAAGCATCATTCGCTGACTACCTACATATACTGTATTTCATTCTTGATGTGTGATTGCGGACGGATCAAGCTCACAGCAGAGAGTTGCTAAATATTCGCGAACAGAAAGCTGAATATTTCAATCAAACGTTTGCAACAAAGCAAGTAAATTTTTTTTTAAGGTTGTCAAGGTGCATGTTCGTTTAATGTTGATTTTTGTATGTTACCAGTGCCATGCATAGAGTGGTCCTATAGTTGAAATGCAAAGAATATTAACCAAAGATGTAATAATTACGTGAAAAATTGTAATATATAAAAAAAGGTTCACAGTGCAGAACCTACCAAGGTTCGTTTGTGAACGTGAACCTCTAAATTTCTGAGGTTCACACACAGAACGCGAACATGAATCTCACGTTCACACCATCTCTACTATTTACTAGTAAGTAGAAACGTATATGTATTCCAGACCAATAGCTTTGCCTAAAAAACTGAAAACTGTCAAGTAGAATCAAATCAAAATCATTAACACTCGAGCAATGTTCCCTCTAATTTTTGACGAGTCTGCGCACACTCATCAACTCAATGCGCAGACCCTGTGTCAACAGTGAGTAATGACTAAAAATAAAATTATAAAAAAGGTCATCACTTCGGATTTTTTGTGCGCAACTTTGATTTTCTGTGCGCAGAGACCGTCTCAGCACTGCGCATTTGCGCACGTGCGTAGCTTAGAGGGAACATTGCACTCGAGGAAGTAATGCGTGTAGGCAAAATCTACTCCAAATACTTCTAAAAGTAGAAGTACTTCGTTACTGACCACGTCAGCCGTTAGTGTTAGGTCATCAGGTCAGCTAATCGCACACTGTCATATATAGGTTTATATGTTATAAATATAGCCTACGCCGTAAAATATAGCGCAATATTAAAACGGTCACTCACGAACACACAAGGGAGCGAATCCAGTCCATTTCTTATCAGAGCGACATCTCCTCGTAGAAGGACCGGTCAACGTAAATCCTCCACTGCAACCGTACGTAACCGTGTGGCCGTATGAGCGTCCGCTTTCAAGAATATACCCATTTACTGGATCTCGTAGTTTAGGGCAATCAGCACCTGTATTGATGGCGTGTGTAGAATCAATCTGGGTTGAAGCATATGCTTTGTAGAGTTCGGGTGTGCTGATAATGCTGGCGTGCAACGTAATGTAGACAAAAAAGTGTTACGGGCATGCGGTGTTGTAGAGCAGTGCTCTTCTACCGGTGTGTACGGTTAACCCCGGGTGCATGAAACTCTACATGGGATGCACCAGTACAAATTGGTGCGCGTGGGTGCAGCTGGTGCACAGGGGTGTGCCACACTGGTGCACATGGGTACAAGAGAAACATTGAAATCGGTGGTTTTTATGCAGGTGAAACTCGTGACCTGGCCATCCAAGCACTAGGAGTTTTTGTACAAAAACCCACAACTTATATCGCTGAAACGTACTTTAGCGCATTAATTGAGGTCAATACGAGAAAAAGTATAGTTGTCTTCTTGATCGGACACGTGGTGAAATAATGAGGGCAGCTTTGAAGAAAGAAGTTTTGCCTTAACTGCTCTGAAATTATTTCTCGAAACATTTAGCAGCAACCGAGTCATTGATAAACTGGTTCTTAGACATTTGAATAAAGTTATTCTTAACTCTCTTCATTCTAATATTGTATAATAATTTCGGTTGATTTGTGAGGCTAAAACTTTTGCAAAAATAATAGTGTGGATGGTTCTCAAAACGATTTGAAAATCACTGGCATACTGTAATAGCATACTGATTGAAAGTCAATGCAAGACATCATGCCCAAGGCTTATATCAGTCACGATATTTTATGAATTATTATATGTAAACATTCGATGAATAAGATGAGTATCGCTGCATGCACCCCAGTTTAGCCATCGACAGATATCATGTATCGGGGCCGATCTAAACGTTTACGTTACGTGTTTGCGTAGTAGGTCGGTGTCATCTAAAAATATCTGGTTTAAATTACGTTCCGATTGCGTGGCTTGATGATAAATGTACAATTTAGTAAAACCTCCCACTCTCGTTACGACATTGATTCTATTGATAACTAAATGTTAAGCAAATCACGGAACGAAATTGACGGCGACCGGTTTTGTTCACGGTATAGACGCGAAATTTCAACAGAATCGTATAGCTCAGGGGCGGGCAACATACGGCCCGCGAAGGGATTTTGTCCGGCCCGCGGACAGTTTTCTGTCTTATATGATAGTTTGGCCCGCGGCCCCAGTCTTCGGATATTCTCCACTACTTGCTTACATACGTCAAATTTTAGTGACTGTATGTCATTAAACACATGTATGCGCAGTGCGCACTTGCGCAGCGAGCGAGGGTGGAGCTTACGCGTAAATTCGTCTAAGCGAGAAGACTTATTGCATTATCGGCATTTCCGATGTACTCAACCCTATAATGTCATTTGTGGTAATCATGATGGTGTTTGTCGACTACAATGGTCATTTACACCAGGTCGATATTTCTTATCTTTGATTCCGTAACCGTCGACTTGTAGCACGGCACTCTTCTAGGCATCTGTAAGACATCGCTTATGCCAGGGGTCGCCAACTCAAAACGGGTCGGGGGCCACTTTCAAATTTAGTGGAGGCCGCGGGCCACATGAATTCAATATCGAGATAAAATAGGCCACATAGCTGAACAACCACGCTATCTCGTCATCTACTTAACCCTAAAGAATTGATATCTTGGTAAACTTGGGGTACCGGGCTTATCGAACGCCTTGACATCTTAATCAAGAATTACATCGTGTGTTGATTGATCAAAGAGAAGCAGACATGGTGGTGCCTGTACGAAAATGCTGTTCTCAAATCTACATTGTCTTCGTCATTACTGGCGGGAAATGGCTTTGAAATTACATTGCTGTCGTTAAAATGCATTAATTAACTACGCTTTATTTCTTGTATATGTGGATAAATGGGCGAATAATGTATCGATTCAGCAATCCGGCCCGCCAAGTTTTTAATTTTCCTATATCCGGCCCGCCGACTGGAGAAGTTGCCCGCCCCTGGAAAAGCTCTATACTACTTCATTAGTCGTTCGCACACAGCATATATAATCAGTATCTTTCTGCAGCTACCATGTTCAATGCTCATGAAAATGCGTCCATTGCATCGATGATTCACGATTATCCAACACAATCACGAACATATGAAATCAGTAAACGGACAGTCGGACGTATTCCGGTGCAGGCTTAATGCCATTACCATAGACTGTATAACCATTAATTCGGATCTGCTCATGTCTTGGATGATGTAATTATTTTAATGATATCATTCGTGGTTTGATTACCGAAGTATAACATCTGTCTCTCTCTCTCTCTCCTTGATATTCAACAACTGGAACTTTATTACGCTATTTTTTTTTGTCTTTAGATTTTTTCTAGAAACAAGTCGCTTTGTAATCGCTACCACTTGCAGGACTCCTTACTTGGGTTGTAACATGACTTTCCACACCAATCGTCACATTCACACTTATTGAATACGCCCTTGCAATCTGCGTCTTTTTTGCATTTCTTTCGGCATTTTCGACCTTTTTCAACTTTCTTCAATCTTCTCTTGCAGTTATATGCTGAAGCAGATCGTAAACGCGGAATGAATAATAAATATCTGTCTGCACGTAAGTGTAAAATTAGTGGGCATTCATTCGTTCACCTTACCGCGCGAACAAATATATGATACAGACTATTATAAAGACAAGCAGGCCAATCATCCTTTTTGTATGCCAAATACTCCTGAATAATTTTTCCTTGTATCATGTACGTGAAAATATATATATATTTAACAGCGGAATATGATTCCGGACATTCATAACGTTTAAAATCGTATGAGGAAAGTCAGTAAAGGTTATAGCTTGCAACATAAATCATCTCTTTAACGCTACCTTCTTAACAATTAGCGAAATCGACCGTTTCGTACAAACGCTGTTCAAATTTGGCAAACTCAACGAGCCTAGCGAGCTGGCTCCAATTTTCGTTGGTCGTTATTTACTATTGTTCAATGAAAACATGAATAAGAAATGTGGCCTTTACCTGTACAGTACGGACTCGATCCGGACCATCTTCCATTCTCCAGGCATGTGATGCTGGACTTCCCTATACCTTTAAATCCGACATCACAGGTGAAGTTCGCAACCGTGCCTACCTTATATGGAGAGGTCGTAGATGTAGTGATGTCTGCATACTGTATTGGCTCGATATCTGGACAGGTAACTCCTGAAGAGACCGACGAACATGGAATTAATGATCAGCGATATTATAGGGTCAACATCAACATATATAATATGCTTATTAACGTACTGCATTTCTTTATAACATTGCGAAGTATTTACCATACCTAATATATATAACCATGCTTCCTTATTGTATATATATATATATGTGTAAATTCCTAACAGTGCAGACTGTATCTTAACACGATGCTGGCTATATAGTCGTGCACAACGTAAGAAGCCGCGAATTCCTTACCCGACGCATGATTAGGATTGCCGAACACGAGTAACACGAAGCAAATATATTCTACTATCATGTTGATTGAAAGATCAGATATATTGCGCTATCCACCCAACGTTGCAAACTTGTGCTTCTATGGCAAGCGCGAGTGGTTCAAATAACGACAGCATACGAATTTTGATTGCCTGGAGCTAATTACTGTTCATAACTACCGAGTAGCACTTTAATCCGGGATAGCCCAAGAGCCAAAACTATATATCTAAGATATACAGTATACAGTATTCCATTGAGGTTTCCTATACGTAATTATTAGTTTTTGTTGGCACGCATGCTTTTTTTATGCAGGGTTTCAACATTGCACTGCAGGAATTGTCTTCCTAAGGACACGGAATTTTGTGAGTACATTAATTTGAAACACACGA
Organism: Botryllus schlosseri; assembly: GCF_051294905.1. NCBI lineage: Eukaryota > Metazoa > Chordata > Ascidiacea > Stolidobranchia > Styelidae > Botryllus > Botryllus schlosseri. The sequence continues at coordinate 9,845,696 of NC_137251.1, read as the reverse complement.
AAATTCCCGAAATATGCGTCCCACAGAACTTTTCCGAATCCAATTACTGCACGCTACGCTGTGCAGAGAAGGTAGACCAAGTATACGAAGGCGTCAGAAATTACCTCAAGCTCTCTCAATTAACAAAATACCATCACCGTCAAACACCATTTACAGTTGAGACCTGCTCAGCGCGATCACAGCAGTAATCAATTGAGCAAACACCAGTGGTTGCAAACCGTTTTACAGTTGCGACTCAATTTCAGATTTACCACGGCACATCCATAAATTTGGTAAGCCAGTTACTAAAATAGGTCAACATCTTCGCTAAGGCCTTTTATTTGGGGATCTGATTACTAGATAAAGACACCTTCGCCCAGACTCACGGCGTATTTAGAAATCTGATTGCTAAAGTCTCTCCTACTCACCTATTAGGGAAGCCTGATCCTAGAAAAGGTGGCCGGCCCTTCGTGAACCCCAGAAAAGGGGCAAACGACTCCACTGGCCCGCGACCAGTGATATACACAATACACTAATAGGTAACACTACCGTTAAGTAAATTCTCATGTTTGCTACAGTGCTACACGGTAGTTGAACAAGCCTTCAAAACAATAATATAAACAATTAAACATGTAAACAATGATAGGCTTATTGGTGACTAACATATAGGATTTTACTTATTTTTCGCAATCTTTAAAGCAAATGCGGGTATTTCCATGGCATCAGGCTATTCACTACCCATTTATATTATTTCGCACAGAATGATTCAACATATCACTTTCAAAACAACTATATGATTGAGGCTAATTCCCGAGAACTTACTGAGAAGCCTAAGGCTAAATCTCTGTTTGGATGCACTTTGCACATGAAGTGGGAAATTTAGATTGAGGTGAAATATTATTTATGGTGTTTATTTGTAGACGACTCGTATTGTGAACTTACGCAAACGTCTCATAGATGGAATTGAGAGAATTCACGATATTCCTCGGGATATTGATCACTGTTATATCAACAGGTATGGAGTATTGGTCGAAGGATGTTGTAACTAAGTTGCTTTCCTGTTTAAAAGCACATTTGTTGTATAGGGGAATCTCAAAAAAGCGGGAATTGTCAGCAGCGCCGAAATAATATTCCATCTGACCGTTCGTGTAAGAAAGCTTGTGAGACGAAGAAAGAATGTAATAAGGGTTCGAAGACATCGAAACGATGCATCTGCGATGACATTTGCGGATTATCCTGTGTCAACGTCGGTAAGTGAGTGACAATACGTCCGTCTATTAATTTGACACCGACGAAAAAATGTCTATTTATGGCTATGGTACCTTTCGCGAGACAGGAATAGACAGATACTCGTTATTCTAAAACAAATATAAATCAGGGGTGTCAAACTTAACTGGGGTCGCAGGCTGGATTCAAACCTTTTGGGCGCTCGCGGGCCGGACTAGTCAAATAATTCTTAACTTTTATCTGTAAATCCATGCACGTCGGGGCTCTATTCTAAAAGCACCTTTTTTCGCAATTCGGAATTGGAAGAATTCCGTTGGTTATCCGATTGAATACAGTTATCTACCGCTAAATCGGTGGTTCTAGCGGCGATAGAAGTTGGTATATTTCTATGCTCCCTTCTTTGTGAACGCGTTCCGCGTAAAACCCGCGTATAATGGTTTCGCATTGGAGCTTTCGCTTCTGTGAATCCATGCGAGTCCATTAGTTCATAAAACTCTGAACTCAGTGCTCCCGTTTTTCCCGCGCGTAATTCGATGGTAATCCCACCGACTTGTTCCTAATGATAACCAGAATGAAACTGCAAAACTGCCGCTGCATAGGGCCTATGGATATGTTCGACATTTGTTGTTTGTAAGATTATTTAATGATAGTATTTCTCAACATTTGTTAGAAATGTGCTGCATAATACAAACATTTTCCCATATACTTAGAATTGCTTTGCGGGCCGGATGAAATCGTCTGGCGGGCCGTATGTTTGACACCCCTGATTTAAATCATGCACATTGTCAAATGATCTAAATATTTACATCGTGTATGTCAGTGATTCCCAACCGCGGCCCTGAGGGCCGCATGCGGCCCGCAGATAGCCTTCTTGCGGCCCCCGCACAAAATATTAAGAAATCCAGTATTGACCCAAAATAAAATTTTACATTTATGAAATGCACGTACTTGGCTTGGAGTCTGAAGTTTTTAATTAGGATTGCAGGATAGTCGTAAGTAGACTACTAACGTTACGTCGCTGCTGTTTCACTGCAATGTGCCCTAACTTTCCAGTTGAACGAGCAGTCGCTATAGATATAGGTATAGACAGGACCATAACTGCGGCACGACACACCCTCCAATTGGGGGGGGGGGCGAGCTCGAAGGGGGCTCAAAATTATTTCGTGAATAAGTATAAATTATAGAGTATTTTTTGAAAATTTGTGCATCTTTTTACTCTAGGCGTGATTCCATGCTGCCAAATATCTTGACTTTTGGGTACTCATCCCACCAAAAAATATATTTATCGAAATGGTCGTATCGGCGTTTGTCATTACCGCGCCACGACGCACCAAGACATATTAAGTTTTACGCCATGTAACATGCGACTCCAAGAAGTGTGTCAGAACGATTGGCAGCGAGAAAACCTTGGCCAAAAAGGAGTGCCCTTATGCTGACCGAAGCTTCGTTATATATACAAAATACTGTCTTGGAAATCTGAGCCACACAAGACACATATCATGCCGCAGAGAAAAATTATATTCCAGTGAAGAAATACCAATTTGAAATAGTGTGCGCCTCTTAGTTTAGTAGCATACGTTTGGGCTATTCTATATTTTTTTATATAGCAGACAGCAGGTTACGAATTAACATCATGTTACGGGGTCATACCAACGGGTTCTGCAGTGTCCAAGACTTAGCTCTACCGGTAAATATGATTACGTGAGCAGCGAGGACAAGAAATTTATAGCGATATGCAATTCCCAATAATATTGATCGATTTTATCATAAATTATCGAAAATTTCGCGCCTCGCGCTTGCTCACTTAACGGTACCGCTAATTTTGTGGTAAAAGCGAACAAGGTGGTAGGGGTAGGTTTTTTACCCTATGGGAGCCCGAGACCAAAGTTTTTTTGGGGGAGGGAGGCTCACGAAGTGCCTTTTTGTTCCTGCCAACGGATATACGCCCGGAGATGTTTAATTATTATTGAGGGGTCCTACCTTTTCAAACACACCTCCATCGGCTCTACCTGTAAAACTGATTACGTGAGCAGAGAGAAGATAAAACTTGATTGCAATATACATGCGATTCCCGATCATGTTGACCGATTCAATTATGAATCACAGAAAATTTTCGCGCTTCGCGCGTTTAGGCAATAAAAGCTGACTCACTAAACGGCCCCGAAAGCAGCATAATTGGTAGTCCTACAGCTCACGATCGGAGTGTCCGAATAATTTGAAAGCTACAGTCGTACTGATTCTAAAAATACGAATTGAAATCTCGCCAGGGCAATAAAACTGCTCCAAATAGCCACCAAAGGTCGATTGTTCTGAACTATGGGAGCGAAGCAACACAAAGACCATAACAATGGCCAAGGGCTTCGAGCGATTGAAAGGAACAATGCCAATTTCCATATTTTGATGACTATTTTGGGTCCGTTTCATTGCCCTGGTATTCGTGCGGCCCCGACCGTACTCTGGAATTCTAAATTTGGCCCCGACATCGAAAAAGGTTGGGAACCACTGGTGTATGTTAATCAACGCAAATATCTATGGCGATAGTTTTCATTGGTTACACTCTAGAATAGATAGCGGAATCATCACCAGAGGTGGTCAAAGTAGTCTAGAAAGCTACTCAAGTAGAAGTAGAAGTAGCGACGGAAAAATCTACTCAAGTACGAGTAGAAGTACTTTTTCCATAAGCAACCCGAATCTACTTGAAGTAGAATTGACTGACTTTAAATCTACTCAAGTAAGTAAGTAGTTGTGTAAACGATCGTAATTCGTTCGCATGGATGGTCAAAAGCTGCAAATTTAGCTATGCGAAAGGTGCAGACGTTGATTCATATTGATGCATACCAGGAGGTATCCAATTTTCGACAGAATAAGCGTTCGTCCGTATGATGGGATGAAAATGATAGTATTTATATGGAAATGCGATACTAATCCTCTGTTTACTCGAACAGTACGTTTTAGAAAATATCCTGGTATGGCACCCTCCCCCATGTTATAAGGCCAGTAATTTAGTCGAAGAGGAATACGGAGACGTTGTATCGGATACGGTGTAAACACTTTGCGCGATTAGTAAACGTTAATAAAAACTATGGCGGATCGTAAAAATGCCATATTTTGTAGCTTTATTTCCGGAAATTAAAGGCATTGCTACAATTACTTTTATACTTCAACATGTATGTTCTCCAGACAAAAGAATTGATACAAATTAGAAATCGAAGTATGATACTGGGAATTGAAAGTGAAATATAAATAGGCCTACTACTTCTAAAAGCGGAAAATGTATTTCATGTCTTCAGTCCAGAAAGTTTCAAAGGTTGTATGCTAAAACAGGTCTAAAGCTGAAAAAGTCAGAGCCCACTGTTCCAGATTAGGACACACCATGGACTGCTAAACTACGATATGATAAGTAAATGCTAGATTGCGAAACATCAGTTTCAAACATTATGACCCACCATATATACTGTGATGAAGTATTTCATATGGGCGACAATGCGGTGTGAACGGAACCACGCAACCCGCTACCTAATTGTATTCACCGATACTTTCGTGAAATCATATCGGTCACTCCATATCCACTGTGCTCGAAGCGCGACGAAAATGCTGGGCTTTACTCAACTTTTCTGAAAATTAAATGTTGATGCTCCGTGAAAACAGCCCCGAAATTCATCAGGCCATCTTCCTGATTGGAGAATTAAACTACTTCTACTTGACAAACTGAAAATAGCGAAAAGTAAGTAAGTAGATCACAAAATATTATGAAGTAGAAGTAGAAGTAGCTAAAATTAGTTCTACTTGGGTAAGTACTAGAAGTAGAGGAAAACTACTTGAGTACTTCAAAAAAGTAGAAGTACTTCGTTACTGACCACCTCTGATCATCACACAATTGAAATTAAGTTTTTATGTCATTAAATGATGAAAATTTAATACATATAATGATTGACTGTAGTTTTCAACACAACATCCATTGTAGTAGAAAATTTATCAAACTCGAAGACTTTCCGGGTGCCTCTTTTCAAGAGTTACCGGCACACTAAAGGGATTTAAACAGATTTAAAAGCAGAATCAAAAAGTAAAGGTGTTTGAGCGTATAAAGCAGCATATCCCCAAATTGATCCGGTCAAAAATAGGCGCAAATGACCGCACAGAGCTCGCACGGCCACGCAAATTAGCTGCAAAAACAGATTGTTATGACGATTACCAAACATATGCTTCGTCGATTGGTCAACATTTGAGTGAAAACCGCGCATGTGCGCAACAGTATAATGACAATATGTTCACTGTCATTGCGCGAGGCAGATCTTTGTTTCATTTAAAAGTGTTGGAGTCCACCATTTTTCAATTGACCAAACCTGTTTTAAGTAGACATAAAAAGATTTTCTCTATAACTTCTCATTTCTCATTAGTTTGTTCTGTTCGTGTTTGTACTGTAACTGTTTATTTACAAATTGCATACGTTGCTACTATAGTACCGTACCGTATACCAGAGATTAGCATGGATTAGGAATAGGTTTTGAAAAAACAGGATTTGTGAAATTTTGTCGGATTTGGATTGGATTTGGATTAAACATTTTTTTCAGAACGGATTAGGATTGGATTTACCTATTTTCTGGGAGATTGAAATGTCGCGTGGCGAATGGAGACCAACTTCATTCAGATCAGTTATTAATGTACTTATGGTTACTAGGTTATCTTGAATCAAGTGAATCGTTGGTTGTGAAAGAAAATTTTCGAATCCCTCTATTGCATAAATTAGTTTTTTTTTCTGAATTTCCAGTTGGAATCGGATTAGGATTGGACATGGACTTGAATATGAAAAAGTTATGGATTAGGATTTGGATTTGAAGGTTCGGATTTGGATTGGATTAGGACATAGAAATTTCAAATCCGCTCATCTCTGCCGTATACTTCAAAGTTTGTTATTGTTGCCATCGTTACAATGCGAATCTTATGGTCTGTGCGATCTTGATTGATGCGTCATACCTTACCCATTTAATTCTGCTTTTAAATCTGTTTAAATCCCTTTAGTGTGCCATACTGTGTTGTATTGATTTTCGGTTATTTTACATTCTCCTCGTTTTCCGTAAAGCGTATATTGTCAATTGCCATTAACGACTCTATTTACATGTTACGATTAGGCCTATGTCACAGCGAAAAAAATCTTTCTGCATTTAGAGGTCGAGCTGAACGTGAGTAGCTACCAAAATAAGACGCTATATGCGCCCTGTACGCGCGTACGATTTACGCAAATGTGCACTACGCTTCACGCGAGCAACTCTGGACTAAGGTGCTGACCTTTTTATAGTAAATCAGCTTATAAAATTTTGAGGTCTGCCACGGAACATTTTCAAATTGGAAACAGAGTCGTGACCATACAGTGGTTGGGAAGCACTGGTCCAAGGAAGGGTATACGACCGTCGACCGTGTATAATATAGTGATTAAATGCAACGTAGGAGAAAAGGCGAACTGGATGAGTCGCAGGCCCCCGACACTCTCTCGTTTCGTCAGACAGCATTGCTGCGTCTCAATGCCAATCACCATAACAATGAAAAATTCGAGGCTGATTGCGGGGGCTCCAAGGCCGCGAGCGGAATAAAATATATATTTTCGTAATCCGTGCAGAGTCAGCTTTCGATTGATACCCGTTTCACCAAATTTAATGCTCGGCAAGCCGGTCAAAAATGACCGTCAAATTGCCTGCAGCCAAATGGAAATTGTGACGTAAATCAATGTCACTATGAGCCGTGAGATTTGCTTGTGTCGACACCATATAGGACACTATGATGCAACGGTGTATTGCAACTAACTTTATTTAGTCACTTATGAACTATACGTCCTTCTTTTTCAGGAAATTGAAACTGTCCACCGAGGACGCCTAAATGTATTCCTTTGTGGCAATTCGTTCTCCTTTACAGCTGTTAAAGCTAGGCTAATGGACAGGGTCATCTGAAAGAAGGCATACCTGACACTAAATAGGTAATGCGGACGGCATTCGAGCGAGTCATTCGAGGAGTCGAGTCAAAGTGATGATCTTTTTTTTAGTCAACACCACATGAGTATAGTAAAAAGTGGGTAATTCGTCGGGAGTCAAGTCAAAGTGTTTACCTTTTTTAATAATCAACTCAACAAGATTTCTAGTAAATATTTCTAAATCAACTATTTTCAATTTCGATGAACTGACTATTGTGATTTTTAAAAAAGTGTCTTTATTCCGGATTCCAAAATAATATGGTAACCCTATCTTACATACGACGTGATGATCTTGAACTCTTACATTCTTTGTAGGTGCCAAATGTTCTCCTCCGGAAGATATCGAGAATGGGAATACGAATTACGAGGACATCACATATAACTCTACGGTATCGTACTCCTGCAAACAGAAGTTCAAATTGAAAGGCGACAGAAAGAGGACCTGCCGTTCGGACAAGATGTGGTCTGGAAATAAACCGGAATGTATCGCAGTCGCAGGTATCGCTATTCATTCATTTGTTCATTCATTTAACAATATTTCCATTGGGTCAAATGACCTCAAGATTACGATAAAATGAAAATATAGGAAGGAGTCTAAACGACTTGAGCAGTCTTCCAATCACACACCCATCTTAGCCCAGGACATGTCTAAATAAAATGCATGCACACTGAACGAGATGTAACAGGACATATCATAAAAGGATAACTGATGAATATGTAGTGAAATTTGGCGATTGGCGATGTCGATGTATCAGATCCCGATCCACAATCATGAGCGAAGACCGGTATGCATTCAAAAGAATCTACGGATAGATGCGTAACGCGTCTCTCACGGCTGAGTACCCAGACGAAGCTACCGACTCGCAGATTCGTACTTTATTACCACTAGAGTCTAAACAATCGCAGCGACGCATCACAATGACCATAACAATGGCTCTTGCGTGGTTGCGATTGTTCAGAACATGCTGATTTTCAGACTTTGAGGTGTATTTCAATTGGGTTACATTGCCTTGATTAGATTTTAATGTATATTTTCGGAATCAGTGCGACAGTAGCTTTCAAATAAGATCAACTTTATTCAATTTAAGCACGCGGGTCGTCAGCTATGAGATTAGCAATTATGTTGCGTTCAGATCGCTGAGTAGTAATTTCCTCCGGGCAAGCACGCGTGACGACGGGTGTCGCGTATCTATCCGTAGGTTAGTTATCTTATATCTATAATTCGAGATATTGCCTAACCTGAAAGGTCAACAAGTTCAGACACATACGTCATTGTTATCTCATAGATTGGGCCTGCCATATTGAATCCAACACATCATTTTGAAGAAGCTTTCAAGAACTAAAACGAAAGCAGCCTCGAAATTTCGGTCTCGGAACAATATAGGAACTTTTGGCCTTACTGGAGACTGTGACGGAACACAAACGGCTTACTGTCTAGAAGTCTGCTGCGAAATCGTCATTGGAAAATATATACCAAATAAATACGTGAATGAAAGCAGTAAACTCATGACCCATTTCGGTATGCTACACTGTCGGAATTTATACGAACACACCGACGCCGAATTTTGCGTAAAATACACTGAGGAAAAGACTGATCAAGTGATCAGCTGTTAGCCGTCATCGAAAACGAACGAGCTATCGCGCTTGACAGGGGGTTGTAAGCAAATGGCTTGAAGGCCACAATTTCAGGTTGAAATTGACATTGGAGAATATCAAATAAAAGTAAATATTTGAATACAATCCGAGAATCTTAGTAAACTCTTTCATCTCATCACCTATCTCAGTATTGAACACAGTTAACGTTCTCACAGACACACCGGCTTTTGCGTGAAAGCCGCAATGCCAGGGGCGGGCAACATACGGCCCGCGAAGGGATTTTGTCCGGCCCACGGACAGTTTTCCGCCATACTTGATAATGTGGCCCGCAGCCCCAGTCTGCCGAGATTCCCCACTAATACTTGCTTATACGTCAAATTTTAGTGACTGTATGCGTGTATCTGCAGAGTGCGAGAGTGGAGCTTACGCCTAAGTTCGTCGAAGCGTGAAGACTTGCATTAATTATTGGCATTAACGATGTACTCGACCCTAATGTCGTTTGTGGTAATCATGGTGTTTGTCGACTACAATGATCATTTGCACCAAGCTGATATATCTTATTTCTGAATCCGTAACAGCCGACTTGTATAGCACGGCACACTTCTAGGCTTTCGTAAGACATCGCTTATGCCAGGAGTCGCCAACTCAAAACGGGTTGCGGGCCACTCATCAAATTTCGTGGAGGACGCGGGCGCATGAATTCAATATCGAGATTAATTAGGCCACACAGTTGAACAACGACGCTATCTCGTCACCTACTCAACCCTTATAAACTGACATCTTGGTAAATCTGCGGTACCGGGCTTATCGAACGCCTTGAAATCTTGATTAAGGATTGAGCCGTCTTTTCAACTGTTCCTTGATCAGCTGGAAGCAGACATGACGGCGCCTGTATGACAAGCTATTCTCAAATCCACATGGTTTCGCCATAATCGGCGAGAAATGGCTTTGAAGTGACATTGCTGTCGTTAAAGTATATTCATTAAATACGATTTATTCCTTGTAGACGTGTTACGTGGATAAATGGGCGAATAATGTATCGAATTCAGCAATCCGGCCCGCCTATTACTTAATTTTCCTATATCTGGCATACAATATCTGTCTGCGAAGCGTCCGGTATCCAGAGGCGGTCGAAGTAGTCAAGAAATCTACTCAAGTAGAAGTAGAAGTAGCGACGAGAAAATCTACTCAAGTACGAGTAGAAGTACTTCTTCTTTAAGTAGCCTAAAACTACTTGAAGTAGAAGTAGAATTTAGTGACTTTCAAAGTACTCAAGTAAGTAAGTAGTTGTGAAAACGATCCTAATTCTTTCACATGGATTGTAAAAAGGTGCAAATTGAGCTATGCGATAGGTGACGAGCTTGATTCATATTTATGCATACCAGCAGGTATCCAATTTTCGATAGCATAAGCATTCGTCCACATCATGGGATGAAAATGATAGTATTGATATGGAAATGCGATGCTAATCCTCTGTTTTCTCGAATGGCACGTTTTAGAAAATAGCATGGTATAGCGCCATTCCCCGTATTATGAGGCCCGTAGTTTAGTCCGGAACAATACGGAGAAGTTGTATAGGATACGGTGTAAACACTTTGCGCGAGTAGTAAACGTTAATAAAAATTACGGTGGACCATAAAAATGCCATATTGTGTAGCTTTATTTCCAGAAATTAGAGGCATAGACTTGCTTTTATACTTCAACATGTATGTTATCCAGACAAGAGAACTGATATTAATTATAACTCAAAGTATATGATATTGGGAATTGAAATGGAAATATAAATACTACTTCTAAAAGCCGAACATGTATTTCATGTTTTTAGTCCAGAAAGTTTCAAAGGTGGTATGCTAAAACAGCTATAAAACATGAAAAAAGTCAGAATCCACTTTTCCAGATTTGGACACGCCATGGACATGCTAGATTACGATATGACAAGTAAATGCTAGATTGCGAATCATCAGTTTCAAACGTTATGATGAGCCATATATACTGTGATGAATTATTTGATATGGGCGAAGGGCGACAATGTGGTGTCAACGGAACCACGCCAACCCTCTACCTAAATTATATTCACCGATACTTTCGTGAAATCATACTGGCCACCCTGTATCTACTGCGCGCGAAGCGCGACGAAAATTCTGGGCTTTACTAAAATTTTACGAAAATGTAATGTTGATACTCCGTGAAAACAGCCCCGAAATTCCTCATATTATCTTCCTGATTGGAAGATTGAACTACTTCTACTTGACAAACTGAAAATGGCGAAAAGTAAGTAAGTAGATCACAAAATATTACGAAGTAGAAGTAGAAGTAGCGAAAATCAGATATATTTGATTAAGTGCCAGAAGTAGAGGAAAACTACTTGAGTACTTCGAAAAAGTAGAAGTACTTCGTTACTGACCACCTCTGCCGGTATCTCCCAGTCAACAAAAGTGAGTAATACTCACTCACTCACTCACTCACTCACTCACTCACTAATAATCAGATTATATTCAATGCTGAACCAGGCGAAGACAGTGCAGGAGAGAAGTGAGCGCAACCGTTCTGACACTACAGTGAGGCTATAGAAATTAAACATGGAACGGCAACGACCGATTTTCCAGCTTCGTTTCGCTTCGCCGAGGCTGGAGTGGAGAATTGTTTTGCGTAAGTGACTGTAGGATTTCTGGCAATCCAAAAGCTATCTTCCCGAGCGCAGAAATTACTGAATCTGGTCTTGATCGAAAGCTACTGTTGCACCGATTCCGAAAATACAAATTAAAATAATGATCAGGCACTGATCCACCTAGAATCTGTCCTCCAAGTCTGAAATATCGGCATTGTTCAGAACAATCGGGTAATGGCCATAACAATTACCCGTTGCGACTCTCCGATTGTTCGAACAATGCCGATATTTCAGACTTGGAAGACGGATTCTAAGAGGATCAGTGCCTGATCATTATTTTAATTTATATTTTCGGAATCGCTGCAACAGTAGCTTTCGATCAAGACCAGATTCAATAATTTCTGCGCTCGGGAAGATAGCTTTTGGATTGCCAGAAATCCTGCAGTCGTTTACGCAAAACAATTCTCCACTCCAGCCTCGGCGAAGCGGAACGAAGCTGCAATATCGGTCGTTGCCGTGCCATGTTTAATTTCTATAGTGAGGCGGCGCCTTTGATGTACAAAAACTATTCGCTCTCGAATTCAGAGGATCGATTGTTCTCTTTACCATTGGTCGGCCAGAGAGATTGGTGTCAGCGTTATTAACTAATCAAATTGCGCTTGATTATCACGCGGCTTCACCCAGGGATATCTAGATATCCCTGGGCTTCACCGTGACGTTTCTTCTGCCCAGCTTTGCCAGGTTCGTGAGCACTTGAGCGTGGAGTGATTGTGATGTCATAAGTCATCGGACGTTGTTTACCGCTGCACACTTGAAGTTTGAATTATCGTCCGTACCGGCGAATTGTATTTCCGAGACTATTACAGCGATGGAAGGGAATATGAATTATGAATGAAGTTCTTCGTTGAGATAAGTTGAGCAAGAGATAGTTCGGGCTATTGATGAAATTTTGTACATGCTTGCTTAGATGTGTATTGGTAGACAAATGGTGTTTCGAATAGCAGATCAGTCATATTAATTGCTTGTTTGCGTTAGGCTTGTAAAATAGGACTTGATATAAATGCTGACTTTGATTTTTCCGTGGCCTGAAATGTCTGGTTGATGGCAGTGAACAACGTGATTCTTGTCAAGTGCTCTGAACGTAACGCGTACTACCGTCTTCTTGATATATTATTGCTAAGCCTCGGAAGAGTGTCGTTACCCCTCGCCGAATCTTGACGTGTTGTGTTTATGGCTTTGACATCATTTGTTAGTGCATTCATTAATGTAGGCTATGTATATTACCGAAACATGGGATATGCTCAAGAGCTCAACCATCTATTATCTCTGCAATATCTGTGACTGAATTTACAATCGTTACAACGGTTGGCATTTGAACTGTTCAGCCAAATACTATATCTTGTAATAATTTCGGATTAAAATTTGTGATACTCATTTCAGTTAATCTACGAGTTATTTCGTTGCTATATTTAGCCTTTATTTTACGATGGAGACTGAAGTCATGAAGTGATTGCGATATGCCCAAATATCCGTATACGTCATTCATGATTGAGTCGGTATATTGCTATCAATTTTTATGCTCTCTCTGCTCATGTAATCAGATTTACCGGTTGAACAGATCGAATCAGGTGTGTTGGAAAAGGTAGGACTCCTAAATAATAATTAAACGTCTTCGGGCGTACCTAGTTTTGTCTTCCGTTTGTTCATACTCCGACAACCAGTCCATGTTAAACGGACCGCACTTCTTTGTTAATTTGGCTTGGTGAGGGGATGAGCATGAGAAAGTACCCATTCGTTTTGCCTTCATTAAAAGCGATCAGTATGAACAGTGTGTCTAATGCCGTGGATAACAATACTTTATTAGTTATCATTAGTTATCATTGATAACAAAAACAATAGCTTAGTGACTGTGAAGTGGCTGCCGCGTTGTGTAATCGACACGCGGTGTGAGTCATCTTACGCAAACCGCAACACGCACGCTCAAATCGCATGTACTTTTGAGTTCATTACTAGAGAACTACATAAGGTAAAGACGTGACTCAGGACTCTTTCGATAGATGATATAGCTGAGAATTCGGTCAAGCGATCACTATAACATAATAAGGATTAGAAATGGCGTCACGGCCAAATGAAGAATCAGCGAGTATTCACTCAACATTGGCCACACAGGCAAGCTGCTAGCCTAGGGTTGCCATATGTCCGGAATTTCCCGGACATGTCCGGAATTTCACTGTTTAAACTGCGACCGGGAGGAACTTCTAAAATATGTCCAAATGTCCGGAATTTTTGAGGCTTGAAGTAATAAAAGCTCATATTATTTTCGTAAATCAACACAATATTAATTTTGGGAAGATTTTTGAGCAAATTTTTCATCGCGCTGCGCGCGATATAGTATCATATAAATTGGCTTTAACATGGGTACTACTACCCTCGCAAAAAATTGCGATCAAAAATATATAAAAATAACATTCATTTACCAAAATAAGTCTAATTGTAATGGCAATTACAAGATAGCGGTATATTCATAGAGTCGGTTTACCCCGTTTGGAAGCTATTCAAAGATAGTGATTCTAAACCAGGGGTTAGTTTGCCTATATATTTTGGAGTTGCGAAGAAGTTGAACGTAATCACTAATCAGCTTCAAAAATAGGCCGTGAGTAAGTTTGGGCAAATGTGCCGTTGGGCGGGAGGGGACTGAAAAAATGTGACTTCGGGGCTGGTTACAACTCATAACACACAACCACATACTCCTGAACCGGATCGTGACCTGGTGACCACCTTTAGTCGATAGACAAAGCTTTGCTGGGGTGACGTCATATTGATCGATAATGTGCTCATAGCTCATTTTGAAACCCGCTAGTGGGCGTCCGGAATTTGTCCCACTAAAATATGGTAACCCTAAGCTAGCCAAACACTTGTAGCGAGTAGCTACTAGCGACACAAATGGACGCTTGTAACCGCAAGTACTATAGACGGTGAATCGTAATTTTGTGCGACCATCTGTGACGTCACAATAAATGGTGACATATAGATTACTAGTTATAGACGTAGCCTACACGAACGAGAACGCACTTCAAATCAATACATGCGATCGATGTAGGCCTACCGCATTAAAACACTGATGTGACGTCTTAATACCGGCAATGCACTCATTATTGTCAAGACAAACAGTCATATATAATTATACGAATATTCAAGTCTGGCTGAAGTAAGAACAATATTAGCGTATGACCTCATCGACAGAAGATTCCCGTTCAAACGAATCGAATAAAATCAAAATTTGTGCTGCTGGGAAGCTGATGTAATTAAAAGCCCTACAGTGCGCAGTTGAAGCATTTCTTGATCAACGTTTGCAAGGGGATGAATTTTTTAAACAATATTGGTCCTTGTACAATAAACAGTAGTGCAGTGCTTTTCAACCTGTGGAATGTTATGCACTTGTGGTCTCGTGCGAATGAGAAAATTTGCAGTGCGGATGACGTAGGTGGCACAAATGGAAATCAGGATGAGTGCGGATGAAAGTTGTAAATAATTGTTAATTGTTTTGACGTGGACTAATTCAAATAAACCTAATAGGAAATTCAAGTGCAGTCGCTCCCTAGATTTTGTTGCTGTGACGCAATTGTAAAAACTTGTTTGACTTACCACTCACAACTAATCGTAGCTTTAACAATAAGTTTGTCTATCACAAGCCGTAGTGATTTAATATTTGCGCACTATAATTATTGTGTAGTCAGAATCCCGGCTCGACAGCGGGTGTAGAAGGAGACATTGTATAAGCCCGTCTGAGTGGTGACAGGCTGAAAAAATGACGTCCAATGACTTTCTGCTTTCTTTCGCTTAACAATCATCGTATTTTCGTAATACCAGTATGATTAGTACGAGGCACGAGCATAGTAGTGAATACCCATCACCGGCCATCATTACGGACTCAAATTTGTAAGTTACTGTAATGCAGATTTTCACCCCTTTAAGTATTGGTCACGAAGGGTATCATTTTGGGTCGACACGGTGCCAGAGCGACCTGTTAATATGTATTGTATATATATAACATTTGTTGAATTTATCGCAAAATAACCCTGCGATATTTTTTACATATTAAAGGTAACTGTGTTGAACACTATATCGCCAATAAGCGAGACATGCATAAAATATAATTGTCCAAGAAACTCATTGATTTCTATGCCAACCTCTTGTGCGTCGGGCACATGAAGGCGTCAAGTTTTGGCCAGCATACCGCTGATACATACAATGCGATGACAAAATATTAGCGGCTACAAAACCTTGGCCTGAGACGTCGAGTCAAGTCAAGTCATTTTTGCGAAGTCACTCGAGTCAAGTCAAGTCATGCTATAAAAATGACTCTAGACATCCCAAGACTTGCAGTTAGTTGGCTGTCCACTAACTAGATTGGTGGTTTGCACAAGTCCAGTTTTGATGCGAGAATTAGCAACATGCCTGTCCAATATATTACGAGACTGTTTTTGTTTTCAAATCCTAATGTAAATAAATAGAGAATATTCCTCATTATTGCAGTTCAACAACATATCTCTTAGATAGTGGTTCTCAACCTGGGGGGTCGCCCCCTTGGAGGGCGCGAAGATGCGGTAAATTGAAAAAAATTTTGCGCATTGCGCGATTCACCTCCACTTCACGCGTGTTTCTCTATATATAGACTTATTTTCATATTTTCGAATTCTCTCATCAACAGTCATAACCGTCTATGCCATCAAACAATCTATTGGGGTTGCTAGCATATCGGTTGGATTTTGTGATTTGACGATGAGGGGGCACAAAATATTTCACTATCATAAATGGGGGCGTGTCTAGAAAAAGGTTGAGAACCACTGTCTTAGATGAAACATATAACATTCTGTCGGAATGCTCATCAAAAATGTTCAGACACCGTACACACAACAGATGCTCTTTTCAAATCACCTGGTGTGTGACTACAGTTGTGCTGTGAATCTGTGATGCACATGAATTTTCTTCCGTTGAGGTTGATTAAATCGTTGAAGAATTGTCAGATGTTTATGAAAACGGTCATGTCTAGCGGCAACTTGAGCTGCGAACCGGGAAAATTCAAACACACAATGACTGTGACTCCTAATATTTTTCTAATGAATTCTGTCTCAAAGCTAATACTTTCTTTACTGCACTTGGACATTCTTACACATTTAGTTCAAAAATCATATGCCACAGTCATTTCATTGTGACGCATTCCAAAACATTCACTATGCAGTGTGCCATAAACATAGACAATAAAATCTTACATATACATATGCAATATTCATTGAAACATAATTTATACCCCACCCTGCAGATAACTAGTAAAATGTACAGGGGAAGCAACTGCTATGTGGTTCTTGAAAATAAGTCTGCAATACGGCTAACAACAACATTGAGGCACACTACACTACAAATGACAAGCATTATTGAACTAAGATTACGAGCACTCAACTGATAGCTGCTGAAAGTTATGTCAGCTTCAGGATCTTTAAACAGATGCTGGAGGTACTGGTATCACTGACAGTCTATACCAGTGGTTCCCAACCTTTTTCGACCCCTGACCCCTTTTCAAGCTCAACACCAATCATCGCCCCCCAAATTTTGTGTACCGAAAAATGGGCATACAAACTGTAATCACCGGCGGGTTGACTAGAAAAAAATAAGGTCAGCCGTTTTGACTCGTCATCGCCCCTTTCGCTATTTTCGCCCCCTGTTGCCCCTTTTATCTATTTCCGCCCCACTATCGCCCCCTTTGTCATTTTCGCCCCCATAGACCGCCAAAACGCCCCCTGGGGGGCGATGTCGCCCACATTGGGGACCACTGGTCTATACTGTAATTGTCTATACAGTGTTTCTGCACTTGTATATGTTAAGGTTATGAATTGCCAATAATATACCATTTTTTATGATGATAACAGTATCGCCAATAGTTATTTCTTTACGGTTTACAAATCCTGTTTTATTTATTACCACTCTTTATTGACATTTGTGAGAGTTTGGCCTGATTTAGAAGTAACTCCGAAGACCATTACAAAATTTCTTTGACTCAAACTTCATAGGGTCAGAAATGGCCGTCATAAAGCATAGGGATTTTACATGGATGTAGTACCGTAATTTTCCATGTATAATGCGCAAAATTTTACCGATTTTTTGCCCTAAAATAGGGGGGTGCGTATTATACATAGGTACAGCAAGCCTTGAAAAAAAATCCTTCGATCAAAAACTTGAAATCACACCTTTCTTCGTGCTTGTTTAAATCGCGCATCACCTCTAGCCATTGGGCCCCGTAATTCGTATTATAGAGAGAGTGCCAATTAATGGAAGCGTGTTTCTAATTAACGCGAGTCGTCTGCAAAGCACGCGATCTCTTGCTGAGTTGGTTTGCCGTTTGTAAGCGAGCGAAATTAGGTCGCTGATTGCTACCAGCGTGCGCGGCAATCCTTGTTGATTCATCGCGTCAACGCCAGGCCTCAACAATCTCATACACAAGAGGCCATGTGCGCCACATATAATCGCTTGCGTAATCAGTCGCATCTCCAACAGGACTGGTGCGCCCGACATAACCGTTGGCCTGAGCAATCGCATCTGTAATAGTAATAGGCCACGTGCGCAAGATGTTGTGTGTCGCTAGCCTGAGCTATCGCGTCGCCAACCTCACAGGCTTTGGCTACTATCTACTCTCGTTTAGAGACAATGCCGTCAATTGTATTGTGATTAGCGATCATTATGTCATGATTGTTCGACAGTGACATCGCAAAACAGAACAACATCGAATACTAAACCGCAACTATTCATGTACTCATGTACTGCGAATGCAGGATGCGTACTATACATGGGTACAGGCTAGGGTTGTTCAGAATTGAC
This sequence comes from Botryllus schlosseri, assembly GCF_051294905.1. Classification (NCBI taxonomy): domain Eukaryota; kingdom Metazoa; phylum Chordata; class Ascidiacea; order Stolidobranchia; family Styelidae; genus Botryllus; species Botryllus schlosseri. The sequence continues at coordinate 9,827,451 of NC_137251.1, read as the reverse complement.
CGACTTTCAAAAAGTCCAGGTTTTCAGTCCGATTCCCATGCCTTATACCTTAAAAACATATTCTGGCTATTTTTTTTTGTAACTCGTCCCCTGCATCCGTGTGCACATTGAGCTGAAGAATAGCAGCTGAAAATAGGGGATTCCCCTAAAATCTGAGTGTCGCGATTTTACCTAGCCTAGTTACAGTGACATATAACATGGATTTATGCAGCTGATGCGGTTTGGAGTGCTACAAAACCCCACTACATAAGGCATTCCTAGTTCAGGATATCATTTCCATGTCCCACACTGCCTTAGAACTGCTCAAAACTACCTAAAACTGATAGTCATTTTGTTGGATCACATATCCTACACCGCTCAAACCTACCCGGCACTGTTCATCAATTTCCTGGATCCCCATGTGCAAGAATACAACTGCAAATGTAACATCCACTCACAGCCACATAGTAAACATCACAGGAAACGAAAAAATAAGGCAAAGAAAGAGATCAACTTGGCAAAATATTACATAAATTAGGTGGATGAAATGATTGATTTTGAGAAATCTGCATATCTGTTGCGGTGATCTTCCACAGCTTGTAGGAGGCTCGCTCGCTGTTTTTTGTCATCCGTTATGAACGCAGCATAGTCGATATTCAATTTTACCATACGCTCTGCTGCATCATTAAAGTGCTACAGGAAAAGCACAAGTCAATGCATCATTTGAACTGCTGGAACTTGGGAATTTAACAAAATCTGTTAGGGCTCTTGTGTTTGACACAACATCCTCAAACACTGGTAAAAACAATGGTGCGGTTCCGTTACTTGAAGAATTGATTAACAGGAAAGTTTTCTACAATGCCTGTCGCCATCATATTTATGAACTGGTCATTCGAGAGGTTTGGAAGTGTTTGTTTGGATCGACAACCACAGGTCCTGAAAACACGGATTTTAATACCTTCAAGAAGAAGTGGAAACATATTGATAAATTAAGAAGCTATAAAACGCTGAAGTTCATTGAAGGAAGCTGGTTGGCGATGAAAGCTGATGAAGCAAAGCAAGATATAATTCCACTGATAAAACCCAATGATGGAAAGCAGAAAGAAGTCTTGATAAGAGATGACTACAGAGAATGTGCAACAGGCACCTTGGCGATTTTGGATGACAAATATGTTGATCATCGTTTTCGCAAGCCTGGTGCTACTCATAGCGCTAGATGGATGAGTCAGGTCCTGTACTGTCAAAAAATGTTCATGTGGAGTGAGCAAATGAACTATTCTGAAGAGTTCATTGAAAAGTTGGAACGAATCAATACATTCATTGCTTTGTTTTATGTTCCAGCTTGGTTGAAAACTGGTATTGCATGTGACGCACCTTGGAATGATCTCAAATTCCTTCATGACATGAAAAACTTTTCATTATGCGATCTCACTGTTGCTGATGTGGCATACAAGAAATTTCGAAAACATCATTGGTATCTAACGGAGGAAATGGTGGTATTTACCATATTCTCGGCTAATCCAAAGATTCCTGACAAACTGAAGGAAGCGATGGCTGCTAAATTGCTGAAAATGCCAATCCCTGAAAAATTTCGCAGAGGTATGCCTCTCAGTCTGATCTCTGACTCTGTCTCTGAGTCAATGAGTATGGTCGATTTGATTGGGCCAGAATCGTGGTTTCTATTTGATGCTATGCATGTGGAACATGATTGGTTGAGTCTTCCAGTTTCGGAATGGCATACTGATCCAGATTTCATGACTGCTCAAGAATTTGTGAATACTGTTGAAGTAGTTAATGATGCAGCAGGGCGTATGGTAAAATTGAATACCGACTATGCTGCGTTCATAACGGGTGACAAAAAACAGCGAGCGAGCCTCCTACAAGCTGTGGAAGATCATCGGAACAGATATGCAGATTTCTCGATATCAACCATTTCATCCACCTGACTTATGTAATATTTTGAAAAGTTGATCTCTTTCTTTGCCTTATTTTTTCGTTTCCTGTGATGTTTATTATGTGGCTGTGAGTGGATGTTACATTTACAGTTGTATTCTTGCACATGGGGATCCAGGAAATTGATGAACAGTGCCGGGTAGGTTTGAGGGGTGTAGGATATGTGATCTAACAAAATGACTATCAGTTTTAGGTAGTTTTGAGCAGTTCTAAGGCAGTGTGGGACATGGAAATGATATCCTGAACTAGGAATGCCTTATATAGTGGGGTTCTGTAGCACTCCAAACCGCAACAGCTGCATAAATCCATGTTATATGTCACTTTAACTAGGCTAGGTAAAATCGTGACACTCAGATTTTAGGGGAATCCCCTATTTTCAGCTGCTATTTTCCAGCTCAATGTGCACACGGATGCAGGGGACGAGTTACAAAAAAAAGTAGCCAGAATATGTTTTTAAGGTATAAGGCATGGGAATCGGACTGAAAACCTGGACTTTTTGAAAGTCGGTCAATTCTGAACAACCCTAGTACAGGCGTTTTCCCAGAATATACACGTCATTTCAAGGGTGCGTATTATACATGGGGGCGCACTATATTCGAAAAATTACGGTATATCACTTCGGAAAACTTCTAAACGATGTATAATATGGTTTATATATATCAGTGGTCGGGAACCTTTTTTGTCCGAAGAGCCATATTGACCCTATTTTTTCCATCTCAACCCCCAAAGAGCCATACATGTCAATCAACTGTTACGTCACAATTGAAAACTCGTGACGTCATGGTAGCACTAATTCGAACTCGCTACATGTCATTATTCGTGTGCGACATAGATCAGGAAAACAATGTGTATTTTAAAACTGCGTTTCGAAATGGGCGTCGCCATGTCTGCTATGCTCTTTGATTAATTAACGTATCGCACAATTCAGGATTTCGAGTCGGGTACATAGAATTCGCGAGTGATATTGGCCGCCGGCGTGACAGTAACTTGAATTTGATGATTTTGAATAGAGGGGGTCCAAGCTCATAAACCTGAAGACGGCATTGTCTTTACCTCTCAAAGACATGTTTATACTGCAACGAGAATAATTCTTCTGGCCGTGATGAAAATTTCCAACAAGTCTCTGCAATATTGATCATTTCAGTCCAAAAATAAATATTTGGCAAAGAGCCATTTATTATACCCAAAAGAGTCACATATGGCTCGCGAGCCATAGGTTCCTGACCACTGATATATATCATAATTTTGCATTTCAGATGGCTGTCCACATCCTACTAGATTAGATGAAGCATTTCCAAGCTTTGATCTTGACAAAGTCACTTTCAACGTGAAGGATCATGTCACCTATAAGTGCAGATTTGGTAAGTTATACATTGGCATTGGATGGTGTCTCGTGTTTCTGAGACCACGGGTTACATACATATAACTAAATCCAAATTGATATATTATTCACAAGGTTACAACCTGAATGGTAACCCTAATATCACATGTCAGCCTGACATGACCTGGTCATCTGCGACGTTCTTTTGTGTGAAAAGGGATTGTGGCCAGCCTGAAGCAATTGAAAATGGATATTTTGAAGCAAAGGACACCAAATTTGGTGCATGGGCAGTATACAAATGCAATGAAGGTGAACAGTGTCGTTAGTCTATTTAGGAGTATATTCCTGTTTCATTTTGTAGCAATTTATCAGCAGCTTCCTCGCTTTTGCTCAGCATTTCCAGGATAACATGGAGGGGTGATGCAAGACTTAGAAAGCATTACTAGGCTATTTCTACACTTTCCTTGTGCAGCTGCATATTTAGGCCTACATTGTACATCATGCACGCATGGTGTGCATATGCATTTACATTGCACATGTTGTGTGTATCTGTTTCATGGTGTTACTAGGCTACATGAGTCGGTGTAGATGCCGCAAAAACATCAAGTATAAAATTACAAATGTTCTATTCCTATCTCCACTGGTCATATAAATACAACTGTCAATTATAGTGGCTAGTTGCCTGGCATTTGAGCATGTGACACAATGAAACACGGCAGTTGAGCATGCGAAACTTGAGCAATGAGCATTTGACTATATAATAGGGTTACAATAGTCCTCTTTTAAGAGGATTTGTCCTCTTTTTTGATTTTTTTTTGAAAGTGTCATCAGAGGACACGCCCAAATGTCCTCTTTTTTGATAAATTTAATAAAATATAGGTTGAAATTCGCTTTGATTTTCAAAATACAGTAACCCTACTAATTAAGCCGAAATCTAGCCCTAACCCAGGGGCCGGCAATGATTTGACGCACACGACATATTAGGCCTATAACCATGTTAGTTGCAAAAAGTGAAACAGAAGTTCTCAAAATGGAACAAGCTCGTAGGGGACCCAAATTATTTCATAAATTACCATAAAATAGAGTCTTCGGGGGCAGATTTTATTTATCTAAGAAAATTCACCGCTTCCCGCGATTTACTGGGACCAGATTTTTAATTATAATGTGGGAGCCCCACTAAAGATATATAGATAAACAATTGCAAAAATATGCATAGTGTACAGAAATGAGTCCAACCGTATTCGAAATTATGAAAGAAAGACAGCTTAATATCGTATGAAACCGTTTAGAACTTTATATGCTTCACTCTTTGAGTGTGCACTGTGCACTCCGTGCGTTGCAGGCTGTGGTATCGCGACTATTACATGGACCGGCATTTCGGCGCTGGGCATATTACGCTAGGAGGCATGACCTAGACATTTAGTTGCGATGCCAGAATGATTGGCGGTGATAAAACTTTGAAACAAAATAACCGCGCCGCATTTGGCCAAAACGTTCCACATTGATTGATATGTCAATTGTCCACAGTCCAGGCGCCGAATAGTCTGGAGCCGGCAGCTTGAGCTGCAAGTATCAAATATAACCTAGTGGAGGAACATAATGACCCCCGTGTCGAAATGCGGATTTGGAATCATGTTCGTCTCATGAAAGGAGATTTTCTTTTAGTTTTGTCTATGGTACGTGATTTCAACCTATCTTGAGTAATGAAAACCTTCACCGCGATCTTTGGAGCTTGGCAGACAAGTCTAGTGTCAAACCAACCTTAATGTGACATTAAACCGACTTGTATGTTACACGAATGGGCACAGTTTTCGTCTTCAGGCCATATCATCGTAATGGCTATAATGGCATGTCACTTGTACGATATGTTAACGGACAGAGTGGACTTGAAAACGACAAAAACAATCGTAGAAGGTCGATCATTGCACAACTAAAAGTATTGATGTAAATGTTACGTACTAGGGTGGAGTGAAAAAAAGAAAAATTTGAATTTCAAAAAGTGCCTTTGATATTTGGTCCCAAATCTCAAATGAATTATTTCTATCATGATTTCAGGTTCTTGCACCCTCTAGTGGCCGTGCAATTTTACCAAACGAGCCGAAAATAGCTAATTTGGCCATATCTGGATAACCGCTTATGCTAGAAAGCTAATATTGGGCTTAAAAGCTGCGGAAGCAACATGTTTCTATCTCACTTCCACAGAACTTTGTCTTGAAAATGTACAGAAAAAAAGTTACGAGCAAATTATTGATTTTTAGACCGCCATTATAATGTAGGTTGGTTTTACTTAGTTTGCATTGCTAATTTGCATGTTACATTTTGTTACATTGCTGTTTTAACAACAACATCTGCTGTTTTAACAACAAAATCTTGTTTGGTGGACCAATGAGTTGATTTTTATACCAACCTAGCATAATTTTGATCAGTAGAGAGAATGATTGAACTTTCATCATATTACATCATCACAAGCCTTTATGTCATGATCTCGGTGGAATAGGTATCTTCCGTTTAACTCTACAACAAGCGATAGGCTTACATTGTTCAAACTGTGAATCAGTTACAGTAAATCAGCTATATAATTTATATATACCTCATACCTGTATGTTTTGTGGAAAATGATGATTTTCCGTAACACTCGAGACATTGTTAACTGTTTTATATATTATACATATTGTGCAAGCTTCTGTACTCGTCTTTGGAATACTCTGGAACTTTGATAGTCAACCTCAAGTCTGACAGTAGGAGTGTTGATAACTCATTTTAAAAGTGTTCTGGTGTATCGTGGAGTTGATCATATAATTATCTGGTATATCTGCGTTATAACTGACTCCTCCTTGGGCACTGTGTAGTGTCATAGGCCGCTCGCTGAATGAACAGAACAGGTTGCTGTAATATACTTTGCTATGTGTTTGAATTGAACTGATATTGTCTAGTATAAGTACAGATTCAGAATTTCATCCTGTTCTACTTATAGCAGATTGTGGTTTATCATATGTACAAGTACTACAAGTAATTGACATAATGTTAACAAGAAAAACATCCAATCTGCTGTTGCTTGCAAGAAGTGGCACTGTGGAGAAACTTTTCGAAGTGTTGATGGTTTTCCGTCTTGAATACTCCCAACTAAAGGACACGTGAATGAGAGTATGCTCAACTTTGATCACTTTAGTTGTGATCAAACAACTGTCTTTAGTTGGAAGTATTCCAGAAGAAAACCATCAGCACTTGGAAAAGTTTCTCCACAGTGCAACTTCTTGCAAGCAACAGCAGACTTGGATCTTTATCCTGATAACAATATGTCAATTACTTGTAGTACTTGTACATATGATAAACCACAATCTGCTATAAGTAGAACATTATGAAACTCTGAATCTGTACTTATACTAGACAATGTAAGTTCAATTCACAGACATAGCAAAGTATATTACAGAGACCTTTTCATACAGGCAGCAGCCTATGATACTACACATGGAGGAGTCAGTTTTAACACCAGTATACCAGAGTATTATATGATAAACTCCAAAACAGACAGAAACCAGAACACTTTCAAAATGAGTTATCATCACTTCTACTGGGAGACTTGAGGTTGACTATGAAAGTTCCAGAATATTCCAAAGATGAGTACAGCAGCTTGAACAATATGTATAATATATAAAACAGTTTAAAAATGTCTCAAGTGATATGAATATCATCATTTTCAACAAAACATACATCAATATATAAATTATATAGCTGATTCACTTTTTGAACAATCTTAGCCTAACGTTTGTTGTAGAGTTGAACAGGAAGATAGCCTTTTCACCAACTTCATATCATAAAGGCTTGTGATCATGAAATATGATGAAAGTTCAATCATTCTCTCTACTGACCAAAATTATGCTAGGTTGGTATGAAAATCAACTCATTAGTCCACCAAACAAGATTTAGTTGTTAAAACAGCAATGTAACAAATTGTAACATGCAAATTGGCATTGCAAACTAGGTAAAACCAACCAACATTTTAATGGCAGTCTAAAAATCAATAATTTGCTCGTAACTTTTTTTCTGTACATTTTCAAGACAAAGTTCTATGGAAGGGAGATAGAAACATGTTGCTTCCGCAGCTTTTAAGCCCAATATTAGCTTTCTAGCATAAGCGGTTATCTAGATATGGCAAAATTAGCTATTTTCGGCTCGTTTGGTAAAATTGCACGGCCACTAGAGGGTGCAAGAACCTGAAATCATGATAGAAATAATTCATTTGAGATTTGGGACCAAATATCAAAGGCACTTTTTGAAATTCAAATTTTTCTTTTTAAATAATTTATCAGGGTTGTAAACAAGTCACAAGGCTCTGAGTCACAAGTCAATCTCACTTTTATAATTGTGACTCGAGTCAAGTCTGAGTCCAAGTCAGTGAGAAGAGGGCCGAGTCCGAATGACTCGAGTCCGAGTCCAGGTCATTCTGTTGACTGCTCAGTTTCCAGTTAAGGTCTTGTTAAACCCACTTTTTATCACTGTGTATGGTGATATCGAATGGTTCGCATTTATAATATGCTCATTTTCCTCACTTTTAGTAGTTTCTGGTCGCATTTTTAAGTACCAGCACCAATAGCCAAGATCCCAATAGTGTGATTACTTTTACTATTCTTCGAAATTACAATAAAATTTTGGCCTTGACCGTCTGAGTTTCGAGTCATAGAGTCATAGAGAACAAGTCGAGTCAATATACAGATTGACTCGAGTCGGGTCATCTCCTTATTGTTAGAAAATGACTCAAGTCAAGTCGAGTCATCGGAAAATCGTGACTCGAGTCGAGTCATGACTTGGGTCATTACAACCCTGGAATTTATACCCTTCGCGACAAATACTTTACGAATCACTGGTGTCACCTGTGCCATTGGCAGCTACAAATAAGCGGTTTGTGGGATACGCTAAATATAACATAATGTTTGGCACGACAGTTGGTAATATCTTGAAATTTTATGACACTTTTGCACGCTGCATACCAAATGTTGCCGACCCGTGCCCTAACCCCAACCCCAACCCTAACTGACCCACAGCTGATCTCTAACCCTAACTTTGACCCTCATGCTCAACTGTCGCATGCCCATCGCCCAATTGTTGCATGCTCAGATTGCTCACTCACCGACCATAGGGAAAAGCAACAGCACATTGAGTATGTGGTGCACCTATAGTTTTAGCCTGACTTCGATATTTAAGTGCAAAATTTTCGCGCTCATGTGAATTTTCTACCGGAATGAATCATTCATGATTGTCGATCATGTGGCTCGGCTCTATTATGCATCACTACTGCTTGAATTCGTTAATTTTGGGAGTTTGTTGTCTGAAATCAGTACAGTGTCTTTAAATTCTTATACTATTTCAGGATATAATCTTGAAAATCCGCTCGTGACAAGACGATATTGCTCATCCTCAGGGTCATGGTCGGGCAGAGTGCCGAAATGCAATAGTATGTAAACTGTTGCAATTTTTCAAGGACCTTTTTCATTGTAATTTCCCTGCATTTTCCAGTCAAAAGCTGTCCGCCGCCCATCGGCCCAAGAAATGGTAAAGTCAGCACTGACGGTTATGAATTCAACAGCATAGCAACATATTCCTGCAATACCGGATACCGGCTCAATGGCACCAAGGAGAGTCGTTGCAATGATGAGGAGTCTTGGGGAGAGGTCCCAATATGTGAAGGTACCGAACTCATCATTTATCAACTTTGTATAAAATCCGTCAATGATATCATTCCTGCGAAGTCTTTCAAAGTTTTACCACATCACTTTTATACTTATAGCCAGAATGTTTTAGAAAATTACTCTCTTTGTTATTTCAGCATGAGTACATAGAAATTCACTGAGACCAGTGCACATTTACAATGTGATGGCTGTTGCACCGTCATTTTTCCAAGTAGGCCTACGTGTATTTCCAGTCCTATACCTTTATTGAGACATGAGACATATGTAAGACGTTCGGTATAGGTGCGCTCTTCTTGATGTGGCGCTTTGACGTATGCACAATGCATATGGTCAGGTCAATGGCAATGTCTTGAATCGTGTTCAAATTTTATCACAGTGGATATACAGTGCTCATTTGAAGATCCCTCAAGACCCATGTGTGGTTATTCAAATGGGGGTGTGATAAAATGGGCCAGAGAAGTTATTCAAGAAAATAGAGACGCACTGCCAAGTATGTGATAATTTTTTACTTCGCCTAATTGAATCTAGTAAGCAGATATAATGGTGACATCATACCTATTTCAGGTAGCGTGCTGAAATATGAAGGAGGCAGGGACTCCGCCATATTGAAATCACCTGTCATCCCTGACAGCAAACCCCATTGCATTCAATTTTATTTCAAACCTTTGGATGGTTTACAATCTAGAAACGATCTGTCTGTCGAAATCAATGGAGCAATGTAAGATGGTTACACTTACCAGTTACAATAGCATAATGATTCATTTTTATGTTTGATATGTGACATGTAACGATAAGGTAATTGTCAATTGTGACGCTTTCTTGTTATAAAGTGACCCAAGATATAGATTTCCGGACACCAGGTTGCACTTATCAAATATGAATTGATATGCAATTTGAGTATGACACAGTTCACAGTATCTCGTGTCATGGAGTGGATGTTTACTCAATGATTTTCACAAAACCTGTATCTCTTTGCAACATGGACGTGGATCAAATGTTTTTGTTTTGTTTGAATAAATCCAGGCCGAATATTATCTGACATCTGTAGAATTGACTTTGCAAAAACTGATTTTCAACAGAATTAAAGCTGCAGCACCTGAAGGTGTTACCGTACCGCCAAATAGATGGATTGGACTCCAAGCAACTATGGAAACTCAAAAAACTTCTTTCCAATATGAAATTATTGCTAAAGGGAATACAGTAATTTTACTTGATGATATTACCGTTGTCAAAGCAAAATGCAGTAAGTATACGATTTTAAAGATCGTACTTTTTATGGTCTAACTACCTAAATATTATTAATGATAGCCTATTTTCAAAATATTTACAGTACCTTTCTATAATGGTATATTATTCCTAATCAACATAAAAGGTGTCACGATGTATCAACATATGGGGATTAGTCGTTATTATTCATGATTTGCTGTGCAGGTATTGACATTCTCCTCACGTAGTAGGCTCTGCAAGCAACCCAGGATTCTGCTATGAAAGGTTTTAAAAACCTCTTTCATTGCTTATGATGCTGTTTTGTGCAAGTGTCTTTTTCTTTTGAAAACTTCCTGTTTCTAGAAATCGAACAAATAACAATAGTAAGACCATCTCTTTGTACTGTAAATGTTAGACAGCCCGTTTGTTGTATCCCTTGCTTCGATAAATTGGACCCTTATTTCGATTCAAAACTAATCACTTTAATTGTTTCTTGCAGAATCTCCATGTAAGTCATTAAACCGTTGCAAGAATGAAGCAATCTGTGTTGACGAGATTAAAACCAGTTATTGTGTTTGTAAGAGAGGATTCGGTGGAAAATATTGCCAAAAAGGTGCGACTCTCTTGATATACCTACAGTACACGTACATTTAGTCATAATGTATACGTATATTCGTGTGGGAAGTCTGATTTTACTTTCATTACCCGCGATTGTAGATCAGGAATGGCAAATCACTCAAGAGCCGGAGGAGAGCCGCATTTATAATTTTGTTGTCTTGCATATTGGCACTGGAAATATAAAATCATCTTCTCCTCTTACTACATTCACTCGGCAGTACTGCGATGAATTGAGTCAGACGCCAGTCTCTTTTATTGTATAACATTACTTGACTCGGCGTTTCAGAAATATGGATTGACTCGTGACGCTATGTACCAAAAATATTTATTGTCCTTGGAGAATAATTGTCGTATTATGTTTGCTTATGCTAAAATAACCTGAAATAGCTCAGGGCAATTCCCTGCACAGACAACCGATGTTCCCACCACTACCTCTCCAAATCTCCTGAAATTTGGTACACGCACAGATGAGCTAATTCCAAACAGGATGAACTTTATTTTATGAAAATTGGACTTGGGGGTCAAAAGTTACGTCACTTTGAAAATTGACAATTTTCTGCTCATTTCGGGTCTGCACTTTCAGGTTTCATCAATGCAATATTCAAGAAGGTGTAGCTAGATGTTAGACGACAGTTGAGATACGGCACTTGGATTTATCTGAAGCTTGTCTGATCGTCTATATTTCCAAGTAAAATTTAATGCCCTGTAGGTTAGGGCCAAAGGTTAAATTGAGGGGGAATTTGGTCAATGGTCTAAAATCAGTCAGGCGTTACACGGTTTGGACTGCGGATTGCTCAAAAACATTATTTATTAAAATAATATGGAATATAGGATTTATTAAAATATTTTGGAAAATAGGATCTTAAATGAAAGTTTGCTTCAAGGAGACTTCGTTCATAGCTGTTTGATTTTGGCTATTAGACTGTAAAGTGATGAAATTGCAGTTTCAAGAGCACACTTCATTTGCACATGGAAATGCAGTAGTAGTAGGGTGCGTTCGGGCATCGAGTCTGGGGTGTGTGTGGACAACTGGACATCATGTCTGGGATGTGTTCCGACATCATGTCTTGGGTGTGTTCGGACTGTGTTGCCATTGAAACGTAGTGTCTGGGGTGAGTTCGGACTGTTTTGCCCCTCGGACATCGTGTCTGGGGTGGGTTCGGACAGTTTTGCAACTCGGACATCGGGCCGAGGGTGTGTTCGGAATGTGTTGCCATTCGGACATCGTGTCTAGGGCGTGTTCGGACATCATGTCAGGGGTGTGTTGGGACTGTGTTGCCACTCGGGCATCGTGTGTGGGCGGGGGAGGGGGGGTTCAGACATCATGCCTGGAGTAGTGTTAGGATTGTGTTGTCAATCGGACATGGTGTCTGGGATATGTTTGTGCTGTGCCAGACATGCCTCAGACCTGATATCTGCGCACTATTTTTATTCAGACGTGCTCCGGAGATGATGCCTGCGCACTAGATACCTTCAGGCATTGTCCGAAACGGATATCTGGACACAGACATGCGTCAGACGTGATGCCCGCGTCCTAAACGACGCGTTTTTGCTGATATCTGCGATAGCTAGGTATATCCACAGTAGTGGTAGCTGAGTATATCCAAATTTACAGTAGTGATAGCTGAGTATATCCAAATTTACAGTAGTGATAGCTGAGTACATCCACAGCTATCACTACTGTGGATATACTCAGCTATCACTGCTGTAGATATACCCAGCAATCGCAGATATCAGCAAAAACCGCAAATATAGAGGTCATATATTGGTCAAATGTCGTTTAGGACGCGGGTATCACGTCTGACGCATGTATGTGTCCCTTAAGCCCGCAGATATCAGATTCGGAATATGCCTGGGGGTATTTGGTGCGCAGGTAAGAGCTACGACGCATGTCCACTGTCCAGATTAAAATAGTGGCAGATATCAGGTCTGAACACACCCAAGACATAATATCTGAACACCCCCAAGACACGATGTCCGAGTTGCAAAACAATCCGAACACCTCAGACCTGATATCTGCGCACTATTTTTATCCGGACATGCTCCGGAGCTGATACCTGTGTGCTAAATACCCCCAGGCATGGTCCGAACCGGATATCTGCGCACTTAATAGACATAGACATGCGTCCGACGTGATGCCCGCGTCCTAAACGACGTTTGACCTATGACCTCTATATTTGCGGTTTTTGTTGATATCTGCGATAGCTGAGTATATCCACTGTAGCGATAGCTGAGTATTTCCACATCCGCAGTAGTGATATCTGTGATAGTTGAGGTGAGTATATCCAGAGTAGTGATAGCTGTGGATATACTCAGCTATCACTACTGTGGATGTGGATATACTCAGCTATCACTACTGTGAATATACCCAGCTCTCGCAGATATAAGCGAAAACCGCAAATAAAGAGGTCATATATAGGTCACGCGTCGTTTAGTACGCGGGTATCACGTCTGACGTATGTCTGTGTCCACTAAGTGAGCAGATATCCGTTTCAAACAATGCCTGAAGGTATTTAGTACGCAGGCATCAGCTCCGGAGCATGTCTGGATAAGAATTGTGCGCAGATATCAGGTCTGAGGCATATCTGGCGCAGCACAAAAATATCCAGACACGATGTCCAATTGACAACACAATCCTAACACACTCCAGACATGATGTCCGAGCCCCCCCCCCAGACACGATGCCCGAGTAGCAACACACCCCTGACATGATGTCCGAACACGCCCTAGACACGATGTCCGAATGGCAACACATTCCGAACACACCCTCGGCCCGATGTCCGAGTTGCAAAACTGTCCGATCCCACCCCAGACACTATGTCCGAGGGGCAAAACAGTCCGAACTCACCCCAGACACTACGTTTCAATGGCAACACAGTCCGAACACACCCAAGACATGATGTCGGAACACATCCCAGACATGATGTCCACACACACCCCAGACTCGATGCCCGAACGCACCCTACTACTACTGCATTTCCATGTGCAAATGAAGTGTGCTCTTGAAACTGCAATTACATCACTTTAAAGTCTAATAGCCAAAATCAAACAGCTATGAACGAAGTCTCCTTGAAGCAAACTTTCATTTAAGATCCTATTTTCTAAAATATTTTAATATGTTTTTGAGCAATCCGCAGTCTAAATCGTGTAACGCCTGACTGATTTTAGACCATTGACCAAATTCCCCCTCAATTTAACCTTTGGCCCTAACCTACAGGGCATTAAATTTTACTTGGAAATATAGACGATCAGACAAGCTTCAGATAAATCCAAGTACCGTATCTCAACTGTCGTCTAACATCTAGCTACACCTTCTTGATTATTGCATTGATAAAACCTGAAAGTGCAGACCCGAAATGAGCAGAAAATTGTCAATTTTCAAAGTGACGTAACTTTTGACCCCCAAGTCCAATTTTCATAAAATATAGTTCATCCTGTTTGAAATAAGCTCATCTGTGAGTGTACCAAATTTCAGGAGATTTGGAGAGGTAGTGGTGGGAACATCGGTTGTCTGTGCAGGGAATTGCCCCTCAGTTATACCACCATAACTTCGGGTGCATGTTAATGAGGGTACTTTGAATCAATGTTATAGAGTGATTCTATGTCTAATAAGTGGGGCGTTTTTCTATCTAAAAAAGGAAGATTTTCACTTGAAAAATCGAAATTTTGAATTTTTTGACCAAAAAACTGAATTTTGATCTCACGTATGCAAATTAGGTGTTTTCGCACATAATGTTAATATTGCACTACTTATCTTTATTTCTGGTTGGAAATATCTGTCCTAACAAAGTACTTTGGCCTTGAAAAACGTTTTCGGCTTCTGACAATATTGTCTACATCACAATTTTTCATCACACGCTTCTTGCCATAAGAACCATGCAATGCCCAAGTAGCCTTGCTTTAGTTATGATATTGTGGTACATTGACCATAACTTCTTGTCGGCCTATTAGTTTCATTTGACCGTTTATGATTCACAATGAGCAGACAATGGGTCGTTTACAACGGTAGACCTATAAAGTAGGCTACATAGCTGTAAAATATCAAATGATAGGCTCACCGACAGTGCAAAATCTACTATACAAACGAAATGCAGAAGTCAAAAAAATTTGGACTCTATAAACAATTTTGAAAAGTTTGACGTAACACTACAATTTTGACATGTAAAAAAAATCGCCCTACTAATAAGTAATACCGTAAACCGGGGTAACTTTGGACACTAAGCAGTAAAAGATTTGAATGGTTATTGATGGAAAAGCGTTGCCGCTGGATGTCCAATTCTTTTTCATGAGGCAACAGTACCACAAATAGTCTCAATAAAAGGTGGATTCATTTCACTACCAGACAAACTTGACAACATTGATGAATTATTGGCAGGGGTCAATTTCATCGAAAGTGATGGCTGTTAAAATTCTTATAACCAAACATAGATAGCATGCGAGTCATGGATTCAAAACTTGGCAGCAGATACATCTAAGTAGTCTTAATCCATAGCAAAAATCTCAGTGCGCTCAACCCTTGAATCAATATGAGAAAATGTAATGTCCAAAGTTACCCCCTCAAATGTTATCAGAACGGGGTAACTTTGGACAGTGGAAAATGTGATATTTAGAGCTCTGGAAAGTGGCTGCTTCATCTGTGTCAAAGTGTATCGTCAACTATATTCGTTATGACCCCGTGATGGCTTTTGAAAATGGAATGAGAAGGTTATTAAATTAGGAGTTTGCCAAAATACGAAAAAAAAATATGTAGGCAATAAACCAACAGCCAAGAGATTGTAATCTGGTGTAAGCTACTGTAAGTACTTATCGCATACTCTTGAAGATGTGCCTGCTTAATACGGCATACTGTAAATTACGACAAAATATACCCATCAAAGGAGACATAAAAGGGAAGGTGCATCATTTAAAGAACAGTAAAATATTAAAAATCAGCAATAAATCACGGTAACATGCATAATGTTTGCTGTCGATTGCTGACGCCGACAGTGGGATACCCCCTTATCATCATATGTTATTGATAAGTCCAAATTGTGGAAGACATCAGGGAAAATTGAGATAAGGGAGCATTAGCCTACATAAACTACAACATTTTTAAAATTTTTCTAGGGGGGGGGGGGGCGGGATTAGGAAAACATCATGCAATAGGCTAGACCAGTGGTTCCCAACCTTTTTCATCCTGTGCCTCCCTTGGCCGAAATTTAAGTCAAAATTCCCCCCTTAGGATAAATCAACCCGATGATTAAAAAAGGTCAGTTTCACCGCGCAAACACCTGTTGACTGAGAGAATAAGACGGGTGGCACCGAGTGTTAGTTTCTAGCAGTGCTGTAATAACACTTTGTAAACCTCCGAAAACAATGGTCTCGGTCCCAATCAAACAAATTCTGGAAGGCTTGACTCAACAGAACCCCACACTTCCATTTGTGTTTTCGGCTTACCATGCACCAATGGCTAACATAACTGCTGTGACAAATCAATATCCATTAATATATTGGTCTCGCGATTTTTTTCTCAAGTTTGCGTATGCATTTGGCCAATAATATTGGTACTTTCATATATAGCAGGGTTGACCAGACTCGAGTCTGACTCGAGTCACCATTCTTTAATGACTCGACTTGACTCGAGTCATTTTCTCAAAATACGGAATCGACTCGACTCAACTCAAGACAATCAGACTATTGACTCGACTTGGACTAGAGTCATTGTGCATGACTCGAACCAAGCCATATGACTCGAGACTGTAAAACGAGACCGACATTTCATTGTAATTTTGAAGAACAGTAAAGTGACCACCCAGTTGGAATTTCGTCTATTGATACTGGTACTTGACAATGCGACAAGAAACTGCTCAAGGGGAGGAAAATTAGTATATCATAAATCCAAATCATTCAATATCACCAAACAATGTTGACTTGAGTGTGACTTGGACTCGAAATCGAGTCATAATACCATGACTCGGACTCGACCCTCTGCTAGGTGACTTGGACTTGGACTTGACTCAGTGGTGAATTGAAAATAACTCGATTTGACTCGAGTCAAAACTATGAAAGTGAAATTGACTTGTGACTAGGAAACTCACGACTTGGTCACAGCCCTGATACATAACATACACGTGATAAGATTCCCTGCCGGAGCTCATTGAAATCTAGGACACCCATTACGTTTCGGCAACATTGCACCAAGTTTAACATGTCTTTTTTTCGGGTAGCTGTTTACTAATAATAAAGCAAGGCTAGCGATCTCTTTAACTTGAATCTATGACGTTGGAATATTTTGTCACTGTCCGAAAACGTTGACTTGAAAATAGGGGGATTTGTATGTGAAAATAGATTTCAAATAACATTTGAACATACTTTCAGCAAACCAAAACGAGCCATAAGGAGCATGCGTTCGGATATAACTGGTTGACTACATGACAGTTCGGATATGAACAATTCGTGAAATCCGTTTTAATTCTGAAGTGGAATTCCTCCCTAAAAATTGCAAAATTCCCCCCAAAGGGGGGAATTCCTCCCCGGTTGGGAACCCCTGGGCTAGACATATACAATATTGTTTCAGTTTTAGCCACTGCTCTTATCAAATAAGCCTCATTTGGGAGATTTCATAAAAAATAGAGTGCGAAGACATCCAAAAAACTACATTGTCCAAAGTTACCCCTCATGCCGGCGTAATTTTGGACACGGATAATTTACAAAAATAGGGTACTTATTTATGACCATGAAGATTTTGGATCAGTTAATTCTAATCTTTGCTCCATGACCAGGCCTGTTTATTTTTGGATATTGGGTTTAATTTCCAAAAATAAGGTTTGAAAACATCCAAAAATAAGCTTTTTTTTTGATGACCTTTGTTTTCAAGTTTTGTAGTGAAATAAACAAGTTAGGGCTGTGTAAATACTCTTGAAACAGCCAGGAAACTTCCAAAACACACACACAAAAAGAAAACAGCATTTGTGTGATGGAGGGGGTATCGAAACGTTCAAAGTAGTGCTAGTGTGGTGATCGCTGCACCACTCGACCCTGTGCCGCAGGCCAATTACCGCCAACTCTACAACAATAACTTCGTCGACACGATGCTGGGACTGAATGGCAACCTCAGACGCCAACAGAACTTCATCCAGGAGATAAAAGTACGTGCCCCAAGTTTTTTGACCCCTTGACACCCGTTGGTTGTCAATGAATTAGGTGAACACTTGGTTGATCAGACATTGTACCAAAGTCCGGCATGTGCACCATCGCCGCAATGGTGGATCCAACTGATCGTCCTCGATCGCATGGCTACAGAGCTGAGCACCACCGTCACAAAGCTTCAGGGACTTGGTCTTCTGATCGTGGCGCAGCAGGAGGAGCTTCATTGCATGGTCGAACGCCTTAAAGCTCTGTGCCCAGCTCAGGGCTGGGTCAATGACACGCGCGACAAGGAAGGTTTTCAGAGGGTACTGGGCTATCAGGTTCAATTAGGCACGCAACTTCGTGGAAGATCAAGGGAGATTGGAGAGCTTGAAGCCATCCGACAGTTATTCGGACCCTGATAGGCCCGATGTTTCCCACTACTGCAATGGTCGAGTCCGATTTCTCGAAAATCAAGGGGGAGAAGGGTCTTGACCCGGCGTCTCTCACTGATATTTTCTTTGGGGGGCATTTTCCAGGCCAAAGACTTTCTGACGAAAGTATTGGAAAGTTGGATCAAGATCACAGATGATGTTGATGTGCTGAAGGACATGAATATACATGAAAATAACATACTTTCGGTGACGTTTTCTATTAGTATTATGACTAAAAACACCCCCATTTTTTATTTTTAGAGATTCTTCAAAAATAAAATTTGAAAACATCCAAAACTAAGCTATTTTTGTTATTTTTGGAGAATTCCAAAAATAAACGGCTGTCCATGACCCATGAAAAACACAAAACTCACCTTCCCTACACTCTAGCATTTCCAAGGTATAAAGCGAAATTGTTGAAAATTGTCCAAAGTTACCCCGGTTTACAGTAACCTAAAAAATAGATTTGATCTCCAAGTTCTAAATTTTGCTGAAAATTGTTTTAAAACATTGTGAAGTCTATCGAAGCAAATGTAAATTTATTCACAATGAATTACCAAAGTATGATAAAACAAACATTTTTTGCTCACTCAACAGTGAAATTTGGAGATTTTGGGGCAAATTTCAAATGGTCTTCAAATGTTATTTTGACTTTGAAAAATTTTGTTGTATAAATGGATCTATTATATCATCCAGATGACAATTTATGATTTTTGGTTCAGGTTAAAGGTGTACCTTTAACTTTAAATCCAATCATTCGACAATATTCAAGTCTCCCTCTCATTTCATGAGACAGCCCCATCCTACCTATTCCATCATTCTTATGGTTTAAGAAAAGATCACTTACTTAGCATTATCATGATTCTTTATATATTGAGCTCATTCGACGAGCATGTCCACTAGGGTTGTCCAAAATTTGAAAAATTTCGAAAATGCTGCGTTGTAATGTCTTATTCTATAGATTATTGATTAAAAACATCAACAAGCCTGAAAGAAGCTCTCAGGAACGTCGTTAAGATTTCTTACAAAGCGTTTGAAAGTAGCTGCCAAAGAGTGGGCGGGCCACCGACGGCGAAATTGCAACTAGGCGGGCAATGACGAAACCACGATTCTTGATTGGGTAATCGGTTATGCTTCAATGATGACGGCGGCTGTCAGCTCTGATTTGGGTGCTTCACCGTGTTTGACAGAAGGAGTAGGTTTTGCTGCTGCTGAGTCTGTTGGTGACGGCTGTAATACTGTAAAAGCGTGTTGTGGTTTGATGAGTCAATAGTAGTAATGTAACAGTGGTTCTTCGAATGTATCAGTTGTAGCAGTAGTTTCTGTTTTGCGGAGGTCGAGTCTGTTAGTAGAGACGGGAATTTGTAAAGCGCATTGTGGGTTGATGCATCAATAGTTGTAATGCAACACTTGTTCCTTGCTCAATGTTTTAGTTGCAGCAGCATTTTCTGTTCTGATGAGGTCGATTTTGTTAGTAGTGGTTGTGGTTATGTACAAGGGCATTGTGGGTTGATGAGTTAATAGTCGTAATGTAACACTTGTTACTTAAATGTTTTAGGCGTAGCTGTAATTTATGATAGAAGGCAAAAATATTACTGTCATGGCAGAGGCAAAACGGCGGAAGACTGTGCACTTGCCACAGAGAAGAACAAGATCTCGATCTGAGCATTACTTGGTCGGATATGCTTGCGATTACATCTGTGGCTCGAGATTACCAACCTTGCGAGAAGTAATGAGTTACTTTCTGCATCTGAAAGACCATTGCCCTCAGTCAACCCCTACTCGTGAGCTATGTAATGTGGTGGTTCATGATGTCATGACAGTGTGGCAAATGGCGAGAATTGCCACAATACTTAAAGGAAATGCGGTGAAATTACTTGAAAAACTGAACAAAAAATATATTTTTCTGAAGGCGACCATGAAACGGGAAAGTGATCCCAAGGGTAAGAGGAAAAAATTCACGGAAGATTTGGACAAGTTGTGGGATATTGGAAGTACAGATGCGATAGCAATAATACAAAATGACATTTATCTATCACATGATAGAAAGCTCGAAGACATTGCATTCTATGAAGATCAACAGCAATCTCGCAAATGCATAATGTTGGGAAGAGACAAGATTCTCGCTAAAGACATCGAAAAGAAAACAGCAACCATGGCGGATAGAACTGTTAAAAACATTCAAGTGATGACTATGTTGTTTTAGCATCTTCTTCATCTTCAAAAGAGGGTGATAGTTTGAGTTCAAGTTCTGATTATGATGCTGATGTTGGTCTTGGCACCTCGACAGCCATTAAGCTGATGGCACCTAAAAATATTATGAATAATACCCATGTGTCCCAAGCTCTGGATCGATTGCAAATAACAGACAACAAGGCAACAATGCTGATCGGAGCATTTATTACGGCTTGTGGCGGTGACATAGCAATGTTCTCTCTGTCAAGATCTTCGACAAAGAGAGCCAGGGAAACAAATCGTCTTGAAATTTCCAAGGATATTTCAGAGAAATTTGCAGAAAATAAACCTCAACATGTTGCTATTCATTGGGATGGAAAGCTCACAGAGGATAGATTAGGAAATCGGTATGAGGCTCTGTCAATTGTCCTATCTTGTCATCCTCAATACTCAGAAGGAAAACTACTTGGCATTCAAAAGATGCAAAATGCTGCAGGTCAGACGCAAGCAGAAACCACTTTCAACATAATTGAAAGTTGGAATATAAAAGATGCTGTAACAGCTTTGGTTTTTGACACTACAGCAAGCAACAGCGGCTGGAAGAAGGGTGCGGCAAAGATTCTTGAAGACCTTCTAGGAAGGAAGGTGTTCTACCATGCATGTCGGCACCATGTGTATGAGCTGGTAGTGAAAGACGTTTGGAAATCTTTATTTGGAAAGGCCACAACTGGACCAGAGAATGCATGGTTTGCCCACCTTAAAAGGAACTGGAGCAGTCTTGACAGGGAACAGCAATTCAAGACTCTGACTATTCCTCTATGTTTTGCTGAACGAGCTGCAATGATAGTTGATAAGTTCAAGCTACTGTTGAACAGAAAAGATTTTTTCACACGGGATGACTACAAGCAATGTGTGACTAATGCTCTTGCTCTTCTCGGTGCAGATGAAGATATACGTCATCACAAACCTGGTGCAGCACACCATGCGAGATGGATGGGTACAATTCTGTATGCTCAAAAGATGTTCATGTGGGCCGACCAATTAGATTACAAATCTGAAGAAGTTGAACTGCTGCGCCGCTTCAATTTATTTTTGGTTCTCTTTTATATCCCTGCGTGGGTGGATTCAAGCATTGGTCGTGATGCAGCTGGTAATGACTTGAGATTCGTTCAGCACATGTTGAGTTATAAGGAATATGATGAGCAAGTTTCCACAGCTGCTTCACGAAAGCTTTTGAAGCACGACTGGTATATTGTTGAGGAAACCGCTGTATACGCCTTGTTTTCACCGACGGAAAGCAAGGAAACCCTGGAAAATATGGCAAAGGCGCTCCTGCAAGTAGAGCGAACTTCCAGTTTCAGAAGGGGCCCACCCTCATTGAATGCAACTATACAGATCAACAAGGACAGTACGTTGTCTGACCTTATTGGGCCCCAGTCGTGGTACATATTTGAAGTTTTTGAATGCTCTGGGGATTGGCTGCGTCAACCGGTTGATGATTGGCACTTTTCAGATTCATTCAATAAAATGAATTGCTACGTTAGTTCTGTCAAAGTCGTTAATGATGCCGCAGAAAGAGGTGTCAAGCTAAGCACAGACTATGCTGCAATCTTGACTGACAATGAACAGCAAAGAGACAGTTTGCTTCAAGCTGTGGAACAGCATAGGAAGATTTTTGGAGACAGCAGGAAGTCTACTCTTATCAAAGGCCAGTGATCTGCAACACTGACCCTGCGATATACTTTTTAATGATGCCTTTTGTAAATAGCATTTTTGCCTTTGTTAAATCTTGAATAAAAAGTGTAATATGCGTTCGTTTTAGAGAGAGACGTCGACTTACCATAACAAGCCATAAGGAGAAATTGACTACTGGTTTGCAATTTATGAGTTACAGTCGTTGTCAACTGGTATGTTTTAGAAGGCTCGAAGGTAGCACGATGCATGCATCTAGTTCATTCTTATCTTAATTGGCCAAGCTCCTGTGCAAGAAGTAACAAAACTGTTATACACAGTGTTCAGGTAGAAAATATATTACTGGATCGTTATGCTGTTGTCGATGGCAGCATTAACAACGTCAATTTACCATATCGCCAATGCCACGAACAGAAATGGCTGCAAACCAACACAACAGAGTAGAACGAAATCGTGACCAGCAATGATCACAAAATCAGTATTTCAGCCAATCAGTAGCTTATTATTACAGGTTCCAACCAATCAAAATTCTAGGTTCGTGATTGCCCGCCCACTTCATCGATTCCCCGCCCACATGCAGACGGCTACTTTCAAACGCTTTGTAAGAAATCTTAACGACGTTCCTGAGAGCTTCTTTCAGGCTTGTTGATGTTTTTAATCAATAATCTATAGAATAAGACATTACAACGCAGCATTTTCGAAATTTTTCAAATTTTGGACAACCCTAATGTCCACATTCAAGTCGAAATACAAGATTACTGGGCCACGACCTGACCTATCGACTTGATATTCCATAACATGCCACCCCATTTTTGTCGCTTGCTTTTTTCTGTACCATCTTCCTTTAATTTTCATTTAGTGTACATGCCTCCTCTTTACGTCGCCTAGGCCAAGGTGGGTGCCTAATTCCTAAGACTACTACCAAGTCGTTTCGACACTTTCCTATCTTTCCATTGTATCGCAGTTTTGTGCTGTATTGAACTTATAAAAATTGCCAATAAACCGAACTGAACTGATGTTGCTGCAATCTGCTGTAGTGTAACAAAATTTCTCGATTTGTGGAAAGATATGTTTCAATCTCACACGGAAGTCCAAGATGCAAAGGAGAATAGAAATATAACGCTGAAACCGTCCATTCTGGAGCTGCATTTTCTATTAGCATACACCCCATTCAAACCCTGAAATATTCATGTAGAACAGAATAATTGTACCGTGTTTATCTCATTTACTGTTATATGCCGTATTTTCGCTATACAGAATTAAATTGCGGTATTCCGAGCTCTTTCAGATTGTCGGTTTGCCCAAGAGCATTTGGCGGAATCTGTAGACGACATATGATATTTCAGTTCGGTTTAACAACTAAAGATGATTCGTTTGTCTCACAGAAATCACCTGCCAAATTCCACACATATCCAATGGACAAGCGAATAAAGGGGACTCTCTGAAGCTGGATGCAAAGGTCTATTTTGAGTGTAAGAGTGGTTACCAGCTTCGCGGCCCTACGTTTGCCACATGCACTTCCGCTGGGACGTTGAGTGAGCTACCGACATGCATTGGTAATTTGTTTCAAGTTTTTAAGGCATTTCTGTTTACAAGTGATGATTCTTTTGGTGCAGATGTCGTTGAGTATGACGGAGAGTGTCCATCTGGCTTTCTCTCTCATCAGCTGATGTGTTATCGTATATTTGGAAATAGTCAAACCTATTATGAGGCGAGAGAAACGTGTGCTAAATACGGAGCAAACCTGGCGACCATTCAAAGCTCTTTGACGGATCAATTTATCTATAAAAATTCTCCTAACTGGCCACTACATTATTATCTGTGGATTGGCTTGCGATCAATTGGTTTCAAGAGGAGATGGGAGTCAGGATTTCCATATCATGGAATTCCTGGCGTAGACGTGAATCATTTAAATTCAGGAGAAAATGACTGTGCAGCGTATGAATACAAATTTGGGTGGAGAATTCTGTGGCATGTTATTTCGCAGTCATGCCAAGAACGACGGAAGTTCATTTGTGAAACTTGGAAGTTATCGACCAAATCGTATGATGTCGTTGTTCCAAATGAAAGAAGTGACATTTATCGCCCTGTCAACGGATTTCTCACGACATCTGGACGACAGGTTTACAAAAGAGTTGATCATAACGGAGCAGTGTACCTCTACCACAGTCATCATCCAAGTAAGGGTATCTCAGCTCAATCATTCACATTGCTGGTGATTAATTAAGAATTTTCTCAATTTTAAGCCAATTGGATGTTCTTGACTGAATTGTATGCTTTGTGAACACCAAATAAAATGCTTGTAATGTTTGTAGTTAGGCAAAGATGGGAATGTCATGGTGCAAAGCAACCAATCTGGTTTTCCCATACTTTACTTATCTAGCGAGATATTTAAAGATTGAGATTTGAGGAGAATAACTCGACTATACTGTGCATTGGGGTTGTTCAAAAATAACATTTTTTCTAAAGTACTCTTGCGTAGTGCTTGAATTGTCCAGTTGTTTAAATAAACGCTACACACCAAATTTGCTTCAACTTCGACCAGTAAAAGCCATGCAATCAGTAATAGAAATTGCACTCATTTTCGAAATAATAGTATTTACGGTGGCAAAGTTGGAAGCTTCGATATGACCAAACGACGTGCCTGAATGGAGAGTGATGCTTTTACACGCATTTAAATCCTGAGAAGGGCCTGTGATACTGGTCATCTGTAATCATCTTGTATCTACCCCAGATATTACAATATTATCATTTTCAAAGATTTATTGATGCAAGCTCCAACATTATGGGTTACCAAGCTCAGAGATTCGATCATGAGATCTTCTATTTGACCGAGTTTACCCTTTAGTGTCCATGCTGATTACCATTCGCCAGTCGCCACTATTCATATACTTCTAGTCGTGCCACGGACTTCCTTTCTTAAATAACTGGTCTTAAATATCCCGCAAATTGCTACGCTTTAGCAAAATCCATTTAATTGTGAATATACATGTATTTCTTTTCTTAAATATCTCAATCTAGTCCAGTGGTTCTCAAACATTTTTAGACACGCTCCCCTTTATGATATTGAAAATTTTTGCGCCCCTCATTATTGTCATATTACAAATTGCAACCAGAATGCTAGAAATCCTAACGGATAGTTTAATGGCTATTGATGGGATAATTTTAAAATATGAAATTCAGACTATACACCAGGGTGAGCAATTATTTTTCTCCAGGGGCCAAATGAGAAGCAGAAAATATGTTGGCGGGCCGAGTAAAAAATTTTAGCGTATTGTAGCCGTTCGGTCGTAGTCCTCGCTATCTAACTGAATGCGGCTAAGTTACTTCAGGTTCGACTGGACCCAGAGACACATTGCAGATTCGACGGATATATTACAACGAAGGCAGGCACAATAAACACATCAATACGTCCAATCCAATCCAAGACTTAACACAGTAACAACTCCACACAAAGATACTCCAAGACCAACTCCATCCCAAACCCCAACTCCATTCCAATTACCTACAAAGACTAACTCCAATTACTTCCTCTTTTCAATACCGCATGTTACCCTACGCATGACTGGTCTTACAACCAGATAGTCCGGAGTCAATATGGCTCCGGAGCCGAGCGGTTACAGTATTTTCAAGCACATTAATTTTATTTCTAAATTGAAAACAGTGAATTACAATGAATAAATGCTGCTCAGTGAATGTGTTGATATTAGGGAATCAGAAAAAGACAGTTAATTTCCAAAAAATAATATTTATTTGCCGTCATGTGTTGAAACAATGCTTAACATGATACATTTTGAACTCTTTAAACCTCTATCTACGTTTTTCTGAAAGACATCAAAATACATTTAGGATACTACAAAGCATATTGCCTTGGTCACTGCCTTCCAAGCAGTGTGCAGCTTGGTGGAATAGCCTTGTTGTTGAGCGAAGCTTGTAGTGCTTAATTCACCTTCCCTTGACCGAGCGCATATCTTCGTGTTTGTCAGTAAGAGTGACTGAAATTATATTCCTTGAACATGGCGACCTGCTCGACACTAACTACTAAAAAGCAGAGGCGGTCAGTGACGAAGTACTTCTACTTTTTCAAAGTACTCAAGTAGTTTTCCTCTACTTCCGGTACTTACTCAAGTAGATCTGATTTTTAATACTTCTACTTTGTAATATTTTGTGATCTACTTACTTACTTTTTGCTATTTTCAGTTTGTCAAGTAGAAGTAGTTTAATCCTCCATTCAATTCCTACATTCTCGGGTAGAAAGTGTCGGTCCTTACTTAGAAGCTTGCCAAGAATGGAGAAAGAACGTTCAACTGCAGCAGTTGTTGGCTGATAACACTGAAGTTGTGCGTACACTGCTGGTGACACACTGTGCTGCTTCATTCTGACAATGATGTCTACATCACAATTTGTCCTCATGTGCTTCTTGATATAAGAACCATGCACTGCCCACGCAGTCTTGCTTCAGTTAGGATATTGAGGTACGTTAAGCATAACACCATGTCAACATATTTGTTTCATTTGAATGTTTATGATTGAGCACTGAGCAGACAATGGGCTGTCTACAACAGTACCCTATAAAGTAGGTTACAGGCTGTAAAATGTCAAATGATAAGTTCACCGACAGAGCTAAATCTACGATACAAACGAAATGCAGGTTGCAAAAACATTTTGACTTTGTAAACAATTTTGTCATTTTTTGACCTAACGCTACAATTTTGACCTAATTTTGACTTTTTTGACATGTCTAAAAAAAATCAACCTATGATGAATAGTGGAGTTCAAAAAGTCGACGTTTCTGCTATCAAAAAACTATCAAATATTGCACTATTACTTGTTCAGGGATGTTCAGTTCATGTCATAGTCCTTGTATAAGTAAAAAGTAATCGTTCTTTTACAAAGACATCGATTAGATACCGTAATTTTCCATGTATAATGCGCAAAATTTTACCGATTTTTTGCTCTAAAATAGGGGGGTGCGTATTATACATGGGTACAGTAAGCCTTGAAAAAAAATCCCTCGATCAAGAACTTGAAATTACACCTTTCTTCATGTTTGTTTAAATAGCGCATCACCTCTAGCCATTGGGCCTCGTAATTCGTATTATAGAGTGTAACGCGCTGCCAAACAGAGGAGTGTGTTGCTAATTAACGAAATGCGAGTTTCTAATTAACGAAGAGTCGTCTGCAAAGCACGCGATCTCTCGCTTTTAGCTTGCCGTTTGTACGCGAGCGAAATTAGGTCGCTGATTGCTACAAGCGTGCGCGGCAATCCTTGCTGATTTATCGCGTCAACGACAGGCCTTAACAATCGCATACACATGTGCGCAAGATAAAATCGCTTGCGTAATCAGTCGCATCTCCAACAGGACTGGTGCGCCCGACATAACCGTTGGCCTGAGCAATCGCATCTGTAATTGTAATAGGCCACGTGCGCAAGATGTCGTGTGTCGCTAGCCTGAACTATCGCGTCGCCGACCTCACAGGCTTGGGCTACTATCTACTCTCGTTTAGAGACCATGCCGTCAATTGTATTTTGATTAGCGATCATTATGTCATGATTGTTCTACAGTGACATCGGAAAACAGAACAACATCGTGTACTAAAACGCAACTATTCATGTACTGCGAATGCAGGGTGCGTACTATACATGGGTACAGGCTATACATGGGTACAGGCTTTTTCCTAGAATATACACGCCATTTTAAGGGTGCGTATTATACATGGGGGCGCACTATATTCGGAAAATTACGGTATGTCAAATAACAATCGATTACGATTACTGCAGATTTTTTTCGAATGTAATCGATTGTGATTGCGATTACTTGATAATGATGTAGGGGAGATATCGCACTGATGGATCAAAAATTGCAAAATGATCTCTGGCCCTCAAATCTTCCACCGAGAATAGCGGATCTTCTGCTGTCTCAACACTTTGATACAAGCTCTATCTATCGTGGACATTTACATGGATATCCTCCTTTTCAAAAAATGTTTATAATCGTTTAAAATTTGTTGCTCAAATGTATCATCGGTCCCAACCCGGTGGGTCCAATGGCACACGACCATAGGACCTATGAGACATACGCTCAAAACTCAAACTTTTCAACTTGTTTTGTTGTGTACTACAATCTAAGCTACAGCATGCCAAAGAAGAATGTTTCGTCGCCACCTTCAAGAATAAAATATATTATATCAACTCAAATGTTGGGATAAAATCATGTTTTGGTTTCAGCCGAAACTTACAAAATTAATGCCACATAAATATTACCGGGAAATCGACATTTTGACTTTCAAATGCCTCGTAATAGCGATAAAACACTACAGGTAACTATGATTTACAGTCTCTATATATGTAAGCGTGTTTATGTTGTTAAGTGATTAGTTGGTCCAACTATTTTGCTTGATTTGATGCCATAGGTCCCCCACGTTATAAATTTTGTAATTGTATTGAATATAGTCCACTCGAGGATGATATTGATTCAAAAAATATGTGCCATTATATACCCTGATACAAGCCATATACTTCACATCAAAAATTATTGCCAGTTAGTCTGGAAGGTGATATAGAAAAATGTATATGTCGATCCAAATTTATTTTACACCCCCTAAAACGTAAAGCATTTGTCACAGACCCAAAACTCACGCAGGTCGAAGTTTTTTGCATGTGAGGGAAGATTCTGCCAGCATGCCATTGTAGACAAGGTGGCATACTGTAATCATGGGATTATCACAGAATTTTTCAAGTATTTTCGGTCCCAGTGTCTCATCGGTACAACATCTCCCCTAATCGTTGTAATCGATTACGATTAATAATCAGGATTACCCCATGTCTGACTGCAGCATACAGTATTTGCTGAACCACATGGTATTGAAATACTGTAAAATACAACTAACTGAAGCTGTAACTATTATTCGTTTTATGCTATATCAGTATCAATTACTGCATATGACCCAGTCGCAGTTCATCTATTACGCAAGAGTACAGTAGTTTGATGCATTGTCTGCCTTTACGCATGACCGTGAAACGAACATTTGATATTCTGCTTAATTCGGACAAAGCCATTTCTCCACTTAATTTGACCAAAAGATAGTGGAACCAATGTGTCCTATTTGAGCAGAGTCAACTGATATATATTGCAAGTTTTGACGTATCTGAATTACGTGATCCATTTGTAAATCAGATTTACAGATTGAAGGATGGTTCATAGGCCGTTACGATATTCGTGAATCAAAACCTGGACATTGGTATTACGTATCACAATCAAATGCTATTTATCCGGATCAGATACAGGGCAGTTGGAGAAAGAGATGGAATTGGCAAGCTCGCATAACAATTACTGAAACTGGTATGCGAGTCTCTATGTTTTTCTGATTGTAGACCTAGACAATAGTGTACCTTTTGTCCGCTCTATTTACTAATGACTCTTACAGACGAGTTTGTCTGTGTTAGGCCATTTCATCCGATGAAATATTTTCGTATATTCAGGGAAAGTATCATTACTACTGAACTGGTTGAAAAATCTGCTGCCATTACCTAACTCTGTTTAAGCAGCTTACTCCAATTAGGGTTGCATTTAAAACAAAAATCAATTTAAAACAGACATGTTTAGGACAAGGCCCTTGTTGAAAACGTGTTTTGTATTGCTTTTTTGAGCCACGTCGTCACGAATATTCAATTGTGACGTGATAGAGGATTGACAATTGAAAATATAGGGTAAATATGGCTCCTTTGACGAAATATCTGTACTATCAGTGGCGTATCCAGGGGGGTGTTTAGGGGGTCGGACCCCCCCTTTTCAAAACCTAAAAATCGATGTCAAATATAGCCTCTAATATTTGCTAATTTATCAGTTCAACATATTCGTTTTTTTCGTATGATAGGGCAAATATGCCATCCTAATGTTATTTATGGGGTCTAAAACCCCTACAAAATATTGGAATTATACGCTGAATTAGTTGAAAAGATGAAAAAGCCATTATATTTCGCTAATTCCGTACGAATTCTACACTTGTTCAACTACATCACAGCTGTGGCAGTTGCTGACGTTCTCAACTTCCTTCCCTCGATTTCTCTCTCGCTTTGCTAAAACGAGAGTCACATTTTGGGAAAATCTACTCTAATCGGTCTACGCGATATGTAATTGCAACAGACGAAGTTGTCGGCAATCAACATGCACCTGCTCGCCTTGAAATCCTAATTAAGGATTGAACTACGTGCTAATTGATCAGCGAGATGCAGACACCAGTACGACAATGCTGTTCTCAAATCCACATTGTCTTTGCGATTGTTGGCGAGAAATGGCCTACGATTGACATTGACATTTCAAAATACAAGCCTAGCAATCAGGGCTGTGGAGTCGGTAAATTTTACCACCGATGGCCGAGTCTTTAAACGTACCGACTCCGACTCCGGAGTCATTAACTCCAACTCTGACTCCAACAGTAATACCAATTTACTTCGAAAATTATATGCCACAGTGACGGTTAAATGACTATCATATAACCATTAAACATATGCAAACATATGATTAACGGTGACATGCAAAATTGTTTCATTGTGGCAGAGTTCGAATTATTCACTACGCAAGTAACATGAAACGTTGCCTTTCTAAATATCCTTCCTTTCTTCATATTTGATAAGTTTTTATACCTTGGAGTCCCTAATATCCTAACATGCATGAATCATTCAAACATGGCATTTATCCAATCCTGAATAATTAAAATGTAGATAAAACAATCGAAGTGTAGCTCTTGTGTATGAGTCAGCAACTGATACAGAGATGTAACTTTCTAATTTTCTCATTACATACTATACTGATTATAAGCACACACACACTTGCTACATTGATCATTAATGAAATAGTAGTCAAATAGCATATGTCTAGTTACATGCACTAATTCAATTATTCAAGGACTGGGACTTGCATTCTTTCTTAATCATTTCTTCGACCCAAGCAGCTAAACAACACTACAAATATTTTAATTTTGTCAAGCGGAAGCAGCGTTTGGTTGTATTTACACCAATCTTACCAAACCAAACGATATATTTACTCTGTCACAGTATCATGGTATAATTCCAAAAATTGCATCAGTTTGAGACTGCATCGCGAAGATGCATATTGCGATTTTCTTCCTCTATGCAACTGAATTGTAATTTGCAAATAATGTCCAATTTTATCTATATCAGTCGTGGCAAAACTTTTCGGCCATAGGGCCACATGAGATGTACGAACCATTGCGCGGGCAACTAGAATGTTGATAACCTTTTTTAGTCGTCTGATAGGAGCGAACCGAATTAGGTAACATTGAAAACAAGACTTATATCACTACGCTTTAAAATTGATAACAATAATCAAGGATAATCCCAGAATTATCAAAGAAAAACTGAAATAACTCCGCTTCTACGGCTTGGAATTGAGTCAAATTTGTTTTGCATAGTTTTTGAAGACAGCGCAACAATTTCATGGGGCTGGCAAAAAAATTTGACAATTTTTTTTTTTTTTTTGCATTTTTGAGCAAATTCAAAATTTTCAAACTGTACGAAACCCACGAGTATTGGTTTGAATGAATTCAAATTTGGTGTACGTCGATTTTTTAGGCAACCCAACGATTTAATCACGTTGCCAGCAAGATTCAGGAAAAAGGGTTATTTTTGAACAGCCCTATTGATCGTACATAAAACCCTATTGAAAATCCTTTGAAAGCAATTGTTTTCATGATAAAGAAGTCGTAGTCAGGGTCATTTTCTCAAACTCTGACTCCATCAAGCAAAAATTAGCCAAACTCCGACTCCTCTGACTCCACAGCCCTGCTAGCAATCCACGTTCCCGATTGTTACGTGGCTTGCTGTCGTTAAAATACAGGCCGATGTTGCAGCTGAACGAGAGAATTGAGTAGGCCTAGTAGTAAAGTTGACCTAATGATATCGGCTGACAAGTTTCTCTGTCGCTCAAGTTATTATCACAGTGGGTACTATGTATTAATTGACTGACTTGCGTGCTTGCAATTAAAGGTCTAATTATCTTCACGCGTACTACACGCTCAGCCGTACGGCTAGTCAAGCTATCGAAAAGCACACATTCGTGTCTGTAGTGTACAGTGCACACCACACCTTTCTGTGGCGATTGCGATCGGCCGATCGCCCTCGTTTATGCTACCCGCGCTTGTTCGTCCGCTGCGATACTACCCGCCGTGCGTATACTATAGTCAAAACCTAACAAAATCGCGCATTTCTGGCCGGAAATAGGTGCTTGGAGACGGGCGGCGTTTGCCAGCTCATGATTAAATGCGAGCATTTACGAATTTCTTTCACCGTAAAAAAACGTAATTTTCAGGCGTTATCTGTATCGTATTCGTACTTCTCACTAGCTGTTGAATTGACTATTTTGAGGGTTCCAACCTTCCCATATCGATATACGTCGGCTATATCCGGTGGTAATTGGCCGTAGGCTCATACAACATGTTTTTTGGTAAGTATTTTCACAATTATGGCATAATTTTACAACTTGAAAAAAACATTTTTTTTAAGGCCTTTGTTTAAAACACTGTTTAAAACATCATTTGTTTTAAATGCATCCCTAACTCCAATCCCTTTTCACAATAGACTTTTGACCTAATTTTTATGTGTATTCATATTGATACAAGGAACATCATTACAAGCATTGATGACTTTCCTCTATTGACAAGAGTAGAAGTCTTATTGGTTTCCAGATCCGTGGACTGAATGGTCTGAGTGGTCGTCCTGTGATGTTACATGTGGAGAGGGTATGCAGATTCGAAATAGAAGGTGCAAACGTGATCATGATTTCCTACAGTGTAAAGGCAAAACCAATCAGGAGAGATCATGCACGAACCGAGTTTGTGGGGGTAATATTTTTGTCTTGTATATAAAGTTTGTACTTGTCTGCAATTGTGCCACATAAAGACGGTCAACATTGTCAAATATCGCCTTCATTAGAATTACCATATTTTGGAATCCGGAAAGGCGGGCACTTTTTACAAATCATTAAAGTCAGATTACGGGACCAGAAAAGAACTGATTCTAAAATTTGTACTGGAATTCTTGTTTTGATGACTAAAAAAAAGGTCATCTTTCCGACTCCACTCCCAAATTATCCCTTTTTTTACTATCGAAAGGTCATTTTTCCTGTCATATATCCGAATGACCCACTCGAACGTCCGCATTACAAATTTTGCGCCGTTAACATCGTTTTTTAGTTCAGCCTGTCAATTAGCCTAGCTGTCAGAGCTAGGTAGGTGGACGAATTTTTAAAATTGAGGACCTTTAGGTGTGCTCGGAGGATATTTTCAATTTCCTGAAAAAGGAGGACAAATCCTCCTCAAATAAGGAAGACATATGGTAACTCAACCTTCATGGATGTATGGAATGTCACTATCAGAATGATAAGGTTTTCCGGGAGAATATTTGGACAGCTGCAGATTCAAATATTTATACCGCTTGGCTTATCAGAAAATACGAATTATATTTTGTGATTAATGTTTAGTCGCATCACATAAGAATTGAAAGTACATTACAATTTTTGTTTCTTACACGTCTACCTTGCATCGTCAGTAACCGATGTGCAACAAATACAATTTTTCTACGTCTGAACACGCTGGTTTCATGATTTCTATATCATCATTCCGGTTACAGATGGTGACTTCGCTTTTACATTCACTTATGAAAGTGATACCTTCTTCTTTTTCTCCGACGTACTCTCATGGGAAGAGGCAAGACAGAAATGCTTGAATAATAACATGGTGATCGCAATAATCGAAAAAAGAGAACTAGCCGATATGCTTTCGTCGAAAATCAGGAGTTCTTACCCATACAACAACCACGAAGTCGTCCACAGCCACTGGATAAACGGCATGGTTTTTGATGGAATATGGATAAACACTGGCGGCACGGATTTGGTGTTATGGGACTCGGCTGAGGGAAGGAAAATGTGGGCGGACGGGGAACCGAATGCACAGGGAAACAATAACAATTGTATTGAATTGACTCGTCATGGTGGATTCAATGATCATGCGTGTTGGGCTAGAAGAAAATTCATCTGCCAGCGAGGTACGTAAAATATGTCGCATGAAGACGAAGAGAGAGAGAGAGAGCATTTAAATCTACATTGCGTGAAGTAATCAAAGATTGCGCATACTGCAGTTGTCCTAGAATATTTGGCACTTCTTTGTTATTCCCCACTGACCCCACACATCGAGAAGTGATCCCCATGAAACCAATGAATGTTTACCATGAACATGTGAAAATTTATAAATGTCAAAATGAATTGTTTTTTTTTGCGTTGGGGTAGGGTAGACGGATATTAGGGATCAAGGAGGGGGGTATTAGGGTGTGTTAGACTCTCACGGTTGGGTTGGGATATCCTAAGTAGGGCAAGTTTTTGCAACTCTTTTACAGCTTCCTAGGTACTCAGAATCTATGTACTTTGATGTTTTAGACTGTTTGAAGGGATTTTATAGTGCAACTTTTTCAAACTTTTCTTTATTTTTCACACCATTATTACTGCAACTTTTATCAAATATTGAGTCAAAATGTAAAGGAGTGATTTAAAAACTGTGGCTAGTATGGTTCTATTCTCTTTGATTTGCAAAGAGCTATAGATGGGTTAGCTGCATCTCACTGTGTTATCTATAACACAATGGCTTGCAAGCAACAAGTTCAACTACCCCTACCAAGCACGACCGTGTCCGAACAATATGTAGCCTAAATAGATCACTTTAATAATTCTTTCGTTTAAATTTGAAATACTTTCCCTTTTCACGAATGCCCAGGTGAGACCTCCATAAATTACATTTTCACTGGGTCACCTTATTCAGGCTATTGATTTTGTAAAAGTAGCCAAGATTGAGTTTTCTGTAACGCCTTGGGTCAAGTGCGCAGACCTAGGGGTTCTGCGGTGTGTTATTTGACTTGTTTCAAGGGAGGGGGTTATCGCTATGCTGTTCGACTTTTTTGGGGAAAATTATTCCCGCAATGCGTGATTTTCTTGCTGTGTGCCGTGAAAAAATATAATTTTTGGTAGTCTCGCTGGAATGTCCATTAAATGGCTAAGTAACAAATTTGACAGCTCTGCAGGAACTAGGTTACACAACGGAACCTTTTGAGTATCTCACACCATACTAATTCAACAAAATTATAAATGCAACTTTTTAGTTCAACTTTTGTCAAAATTAAGTGCAACTTTCTCGTGCTTTTAGTGCAACAAAAACTTGCCCTAAGATTAGGATTGGGAAGGGGGTAAGGAGTGGGTTATGGTCAAGGCTTGGTCTAGGATATCCCAAGATTAGGGTTGGAAAAGGGGATATTAGGGTTGGGGGAAGGGGTTATAAGGGTTGGTTAGAGTCAAGGCTGGGTTTAGGATATCCCAAGATTAGGATCGGGAGATATTATGGTCGGGGAAGGGGGTATTAGTGTGGGTTAGGGTCAAGGTTGGGGTTAGGATGTCCTAAGGTTAAGGTTGGGCGTATCGTAAGATTCGGGTTGGGGGTGAGGAATAAAATACTCCCAACCCTAATCTTGGGATACCCCGACTCCGAATTTAATCCTAACCCACCTACCCCAACCTTGACCCTAATGTCCTTTTCCACAACCCTAATAGCCTATCTCCCACCCGACCCTAATATCTTCCACGCCAACCCTAATATATCCCACCCCGCCCGACCTAATATCTCCCACCCCAACCCTAACATCCGTCTCCCCAGCCCTAATCCCAACGCGAAAAACAATTTATTTTGACGTTTATAAATTTTCACATGTTCATGGGAAATATTTATTTGTTTCATGGGGATCATTTTTCTCGATGTGTGGGGAGTAACGAAGAAGTGCCGAATATGTTATGTGACTACTAATCGAGTACTTATACTATGCTGTCGTAGCAGCACCATGCTACCTTGTTGTATTGAACTTGCCCGGGATATAGGCATTACTGTTCAGTGTTCAAGCTTGGCCACAAGGTTAATATACCAAGATCGGTGCCGTATAAACGGTTTCCCGCGGAGGCACGATTTCCTGTGGCCAACCGATATGGATTCTTCTGAACTCTGACTAACAAATGACTAACAAATCCCGGACTAGGAAAACAAGCGAATCGCAACAATCTTTTTGAATCAAGTAAATTTGATTAGAACATATTCTTACACCGGCGACAAAGTCACATTTATCAGCTTTTAACAGGGTGGTAAATAAGTCACAAGGCTCCGAGTCACAAGTCAATCTCTTTTTTATAGTTTTGACTCGAGTCAAGTCGAATCATTTTCAATTCACCACCAAGTCAAGTCCGAGTCCAAGTCATCGATCAGAGGGTCGGGTCCGAGTTGTGGTATTATGACTCGAGTCCAAGTCATTGTATTGACTGCTCAGTTTTAAGCTAAAGTGCCGTTAAACCCACTTTCTGTTTCGTGATATCGAATGGTTCGCATTTATAATGTACTAATTTTCCTCACTTTTAGCAGTTTCTGGTCGCATTCTCAAGTACCAGTATCAATAGACGAAATGCCAATGGATTGGTTACTTTACTAATCTTCGAAATTACAATGAAATATCAGTCTTGGCCGTCTGAGTCTCGAGTCATATGACTTGGTTCGAGTCATGCCCAATGACCCAAGTTTAAGTCGAGTCATTTCCATATTTTGAGCAAATGACTCGAGTCAAGTCTAGTCATCAGAAAATCGTGACTCGAGTTGGACTCGAGTCATTACAGCCCTGGCTTTTGGTGAGTATTGATCTCTCCTGGCTTGCCTCATGTGGAACGCCGCAAATGACAATCGATCCCGAGGTACTATACTATATACAATACCATATATAGTATATATACTATATACAGTATATATACTATATATACTATACTATACTATACTACGGTATATTGTTTGCGTCGTCAGTTTATTACTCCAGAGAAAGGTATTTCTAATTTGGGACACGAAGCATCCCTGGCTCACATGTGCAACGTAGTTTTCAATAGAGCAAGTACTACTCACATATTAAACCTTATATTTCAATTCACAAATTAGCTGATACGCTGAAACTTGCGTACCTCTTGAGAAGCACCCGCGTACCTTAGTTTGAAGGTCAAGTGGTTCCAGCTATGTTTATAACCAGACATTTGAATACTCCAACTCATTCATTGTCACATAACACTCCCAGCTTCTCTGAATTACAGTATAGCTGTCTAATATATTTATACTGATGATGCTTCGTAACCGAAAAGTTCAAATAGCCTAAATGCTATCGCGAGGAAGATCTTATGTGCTCAGTTTGGGTCCATCATTGGTGAAGTAGAAGTAGCAGTAGTCTGAAAACATGACGGCTGAAGTAGGTACTGTAAGTTTGCAAACACTCAAGTATTTCGTTACTGTCTATTTCTGGAAATATCCTTGGCTTTGCACATTCAGGCCACTGATGAAATCATTCATGCAATAACGTTACAAAAATAAAACAAAATTGGAATTAATCCTTCGCATGACAAATTTCTCAGAATCAAATACCCGCATAATATGATAGGTAGGTATTGAAGGACCTTCAAATTTTTTCTTATATAAAAGGAATCAAAATTTGCAGATTTGATTGAATACGTTTCTTTCAGTACATTAATTTTTATGTATCTGTAAACTGATTGTTTACCTGTGCCACTTCTATTGTAGTACCGGTTGGTTGGTTCATTCCTTCATTTGTGTTGGACTGTCTCTCTATAACAGTGTAAGGAAAAAGTCATTACTTTCAACTCCAAAGTCAATGGACCTTTTAATTCTAGTCAAGCCAAGTCACTCGATTGAAGGTGACTCGAATCAAGTCAAATAGAAGTATCGAAGTATTAGGCATGATTCAAGTCATTTCATTTGGCAAGATGATCGAAGTACAGATTGAGTCACTATTTATTCTTAATCGAGTAACGAATATACAGAGCTAATTATGAATGCGACTTGCGGGAGACCGTTGTATCACTCGCACACCCATAGAACCTCTAAACTGCATAGGTAAATTTGCCCTAGTCTATAATTACCAGCCCAAACCCAATATTCCGGCTACTTGTCGCCACATAATCCAGCAAAACCAGATACATTCTTGGGTAAACGAGCAAAGTTGCGGCAGGAAGGGCATCTAGCGTAAAACATTGCGCGGTTTGTTGAACAGTGTGCCTACACCACACTAGGGTGACTCCAAACGAATTTCCCTCTCACTAACTAGTTTTTTCAATGATAATCATCGTTCACAGCTCACCAATCTACATCTTTTACCTCACAGCCACGTTAAGAAACCCATGCTTAAGAGAGCCATGCAGAGGAAAAAGAATTTGTAACGAAATACAAGGGGGATACGAGTGCCTCTGTCCATTTGGAACTGTTGAACCATCTTGTAATGAACCAGGTAAGTCCAGCGCCGAGATAGATAGAAAATTGGCTGTTTTATAACTATTTCACTCTACTGCTGGGCTCAATTCGTTATTGGAAATCATTCTGGGGTTTGTGGGTGTAATTAACGCGTCAACAGTAGGATTGTTCAAAAATAACTTTTTTCAAATTTAACTGGCTATTTGATAAAATCGATAGGTTGGATGAAAAAAAAACTACGCCAAATTTGGCTAAATTCGAACCTGTAAAACAGGGGTGTCAAACATATGGTCTGCCAGGCCATTTCATCCGTCTCGCGGAGCAATTCTAAGTAGACTGAAACATGCTTAGTGCCTACATTATCCAGCACATTTGTAACAAATGTTGAGATCTTTTGTAGGAAAGAATTCCATCAGGTAATCCCTCAAGACAGTAAATGTCGAGCATGT
This sequence comes from Botryllus schlosseri, assembly GCF_051294905.1. Classification (NCBI taxonomy): domain Eukaryota; kingdom Metazoa; phylum Chordata; class Ascidiacea; order Stolidobranchia; family Styelidae; genus Botryllus; species Botryllus schlosseri. The sequence continues at coordinate 9,788,489 of NC_137251.1, read as the reverse complement.
CCATTAGGGTTGTTCATAATTTGGAAAATCTCAAAATTTATGCGTATCCATGTCTCATTCTATAGATTATAGTTAAAAAACGTCAATGAACCTGCAATAAGCTCACGGGAAAGTCGTTAGCATTTGTCTAAATGCGTTTGAAAGTAGCTGCCGTAGAGTGGGCGTGTCGGCGACCATAAAACGGCAAGCAGACTAGTAATCACGAAATCACGGCGTTTGATTAGCTAATCTGATACGCTTCAATGATCACGACATTGGCGGCTTGTTGATCAGCTGGTCAAGGAGTTGGCTAACGGCGGTGATTCTGTAAGCGCATTATAGGTTGGTCCGCCAATAATGATTTAGTATTAATTCAGAACAGAACAGCTGCTTCACAATATCTTTAAATACATGACTGGATGGCTTATTGTGAAGGTAACCGTTGTAGCCCGTATGCCTTGATTTCATTGATGAAAAGCACAAAAACAAGCGGAAAAATATTGCAAAGGCTTTTATGCAAGTGGCAAACGAATTTCTATTTTCAGAGGGGATGTACCATCATTGAATACAAATATAGAGCTTGACATTGACACTACTTTGTCTGATCTTATTAGGCTGTTGTCGTGGTATATAATTGAAGTCTTGAATGCTGTAAGGGCTGGATGAATCTGTCATTTATGCTTGGCACTTGTCAGATTATTGCAGAATAATGAATCATACCCGCAAGTGCTGTCAAAGTCCTCAATGATGCCGCGAAAAGAGGTCTAAAGATAAGCACAGACTATGCTGGTAGGACCAGCAAAAAGACAGTTTGCTTGCATTGCTTAGCATGTCGTTAATGAATCTTAGATCATTACCGGCTGCATCACTACTAATGCTTGAATCAAACCAGACATGGACACAAAAAGGATGTATTGAAGCGGTGTGGTAGTTACACTCTTCTTCAGAAATCCAATTGAGCTACCTGGTTGGCCCACATATCTTCTGAGTATACAGGATTGTGTCCAGAATCCATATCACATGGTATGCCGCACCAGTTCGGCGATATCTAATATACCTTACCTGCACCCAGAAAACAGGACCACTTGGTGTAATCGCAAGCATATCAGATATGTAGGCTATTTCTGGTATCTATACTTACTTCTATTAGTTCACAATCATTCGCTGTTTCACCTCTGTCATGCCTGCAATAGGCTATTGTTGCACTAAAGCTATCGGTACCTAGTTTTAACACTAAAACATTCAATGACCAGATGTCTCATTTTATTATTAAATCACCAAAGTACAATGCGCTTACAGAATCATTGCCGTTAACGAAATTCTCGAACTAGTATAAGCACATAATCAGCAAGCCGCTGTGGTCGTGACCATTCAAGCATTGCTGATTAACCAATCAAGAGACGTGATTTCGTTATTACTAGTCTTCTCGCCGTTCTATGGTCGCTAACACGCCCACTCTACGGCAGCTACTTTCAAACGTATTTAGACAAATGTTAACGACTTTCCTGTGAGCTTATTGCAGGTTCATTGATGTTTTTTATCAATAATCTACAGAATGAGGCATGGATACGCGTCTTTTTTGAGATTTTCCAAATTATGGACAACCCTAATGTCCATTGTCCATAGGCCACACTATTACCACCCGACTGCGGTGTTGAAGTTTCACTCTATAGTTACCCTTAGGAACAAGTCGGTATCATTGTAACCCAATTTTGATAAGGCAATAAATCCACACTAAGTTCAGGGTTTTATGGAAAATTAAACAAAGATCATAGGTATTCGCAGAAGCGAAAACGCCAATGCGAGACCTCTATATGCACTTTACATGCAAAATATATTTAGTTGTACAAAAATATAATACAAATATATGTGGTTGCAATGCGGTGTCACGTTCGACTCAAAAGGTGTCCACCCTCCAGACAAGCCCTAATCGCAAATTCCAACGTCCGCGTTTACAATTCAATCTCTTGTATTTCTCACTCCTCATACACAGGGCTAACGCCAGATTACGACTAAAGGAGAGGGAGCATAGAAATAAGCCAGTAGTTTAAGTTATAGTAATTTCACCTCTGTACGCTGGAATTGACCCAAATTTGGTGTGCAGCGTTTTGTAGCCAACCTAACAATTTATTGAATAGCCAGTAAAATTTGGAAAATATGTTATTTTTGACAAACCCTAATCAACAACTAATGGTGCTTGTAAGAAAATATCAGTTTAAAATTGTTGGGGTTCCTGCATTGCAAAGTTTTGACATAATCGCTTTGCGTGCAATGTTATTATTTCTTAGATCCTACCCTGCCACCGAATATACGCGATTTGGGGCCTTGCACAAGCGATCCATGCTTTGGCAGGGCGAAATGTAAACCTGACAATAGTCAGAGAAGGGGATTTGTTTGTTTCTGTAAGCCTGGCTGGTTTGGAGAATTATGCGATCAAGGTGAAGTTTGATCAGCTCTATTGCTGAAAATATCGGTGGTTCCATTTGTGCATTCTTAGATTCTGCTGGTGATGGGGACGTTATCATCAGTCCAAAGCCTACGACCACTACACCTTTTCCCTCAAGTCCGTGCAGTGGAAATCCATGCAATGACCGGGAGATGTGCATTGTATCTTTCCAAGATGAGAGTGGATACCGTTGTGATTGTCGCGATGGGTACGAGGGATTCAATTGTGAAATGAGTAAGCTTGATTTATTAGCATACGCACAATTGAATCTATGTGATACATCTTTTTTGAAACATACTTTTCTATCAGTTATGGTTGGTTGGTGATTGGGTAGGAAGAGGTCTGTAACCCTGTAAGCTTTATTCGGTTGTTTATTAAGGATGGCGATGTCACCCATTGGGTTGGTGACTTTGATTATATGACTGATGTAAAATCGAAGGCCTTGCAACAACTTCATTGGATATGAATGTCTCCAGAGGTGGTCAATGTTGCCACCAGACATGGGGTGATTACTTCATGAATGTAATCGATTGCGATTACGATTACTTCAGAATCACGCGATTACGATTACGATTACAGCAAAATCAGAAATTAGTCGATTACGATTACGATTACATTGGAAAAGTAATCACGATTACTCACGATTACATTTGTTTTGCTTCTTAGGACTATAATCTTAAATGATGTATTGGAAGACAATACAAGGATTGCGATGAAAAGGCTTAATGAGATATCAACTCTCTTCATACATCATGCGTCATTTGCTTATTACGTCATAATATACCAATTGCCCAACATTATAGGCAGGGTTGCCATATCGTCCTTATTTCTAAGATTTGTCCTTATTTTGAAGGGCCACGTCTTAGAAAACTCAACTGTCCTTACTTCTAAGAAATGTCCTTATTTTTGACTTGCGTCCTTATTATGTCTTATTTTCAACCACTACAGAACTTCGACCGTTTTCCTCTGGTATCTATGTTGCATAATATTCACAAATTATGCTTTTGCGTCGAGATTTCATGACATCATAAAGGAAAGGAACTCTCGTGACGTACACACCATAAGATTTGACTTCTAAGTGGTGATAGCTCTGGCCGTGAGTGGTTTCGTCTGTACCAAGCTACCACAGCGGACGTCATTTTATCAGTAAACAGCAGTACCAGGTTCCTGCTGTTTGGTCTACAGCAGAATCAGCTCAAGCTGTGGAGAAGGCAGCATTTATTGCGTAGTGAAAAAAGGCGCAGTGCAGTCGACACAGTGATGAAAAAGTAGTAAAGCTATTAGTCATTGATACATTGTTCTAAATTATATTGCACTTGCGCACATAGTTTTAGCTACTAATAAGGCTAAATCTGATTAGTTAAAATGAGCAGGCGTAAAAACGTTTTTCGTGACGATTATGAGAGATAATTCAAAGGTATCTAGCGAAGTTTTAAGGGCGAGTGTTTCGCACATTGCAATATCTGCAATTGTGACATTAACCTGGAGGCCATGGGGAAGACCGCCATTTAAACTTACATTGATACCCCAAACACAAGAAGTGTGTCATAATGATTAATTAGAGCCAGTCGATGAATAATTTTTCTACAAGTCAATGAGCAGTGAGCACCAACGACCACAAACGACAAGGCTGCTGCTGCAGACGTTACCTGGGCATTCCATTCTGTCAAACGCCAGCAATCATTCCTCACCAACGATTGCACATCGCAATTGTTCAAAGCAATATATATTCCCCGATTTCAGTATCACAAATAAGTTTTATTCGGCCAGGACCAGGACTACAAGCATTGTTATTGGAGTTCTTGCTCCATACGCTCAAAAATGATTTTGTCTAAACATGGTGTACGGTCTTTTTCCATCTTGGTTGACGCCTCTAATCGCAACGAGGTGAAGAAGTTTGGTTTATCACCATATGGGGGGGAGGCAAGTCCAACGTTTATTTTTTGGGTGGAGGGCTGACGAAGTGCTGTTTCGGCCCTGAGTAAAGGTAAACCTAGACCTGAGCTGTCGTGAGCACTTTCTAATAACAAGGAGTTGCTGGAGCTGATTGTTTCTGGCGAATAGTATGGAATGTGATATACCACGGTTCTTATAAATACAAAGTATGTTCAAAAACGCTTTTTCATGCTAATCTAATTTTTCGACTGTCCTTATTTTTGGGTCTATGTCGGTGGCAACCCTGATTATAGGGGATGATTTATCGCATCCAACTATTTGCATTATTGCCAGGTCTTTACCTGCCGCACCCCAAATTCCTTAATAGGGTAGGGAGCGTGCTCGAAGGGAACTCAAAAGTATTTCGTAATCCAACATAAATTATAGAGTATTTTCGAGAATTTAATTATTTCTTGAAAATGTTCTTCGAGCTTCGTGATTCAAATGTCTCTAGTACAGGGGTCACTAACGCGGACCAAATGAGTCGCCCGCGGTCGCTTTAGCAAATATCCAAATGAGAGATTTGAAAGTTGAAGCTGGTTTCATATGAGCCGCAGTTGAACATGGGTCGGCCGACCGCAAGGAACATACGAACGCTATCGCTCGGGGCATTGCTCGTCTTCGCCCACGCGGCGGGTCAACGGGAATCTATAGCTAATATCGCCGAGTCTCGACGCGGAGATCGGCGCTTCAGCGCGCACTGCAGCAAGGCAACTGGGCCTGGAGGAGCTGGTGTGAGTCCCGGCGAGTGAGCGTTTTTTGTTCTTGGTAAGGGGCGGAAACCCGGCCCAGTGCTCTGATTGTCTTACTCTAAGTGAAGAAATCCAACTGAGCACGGATAAACGGCGGGAGTAAGTGGTAACCCGTCTGTCGTCGCAATAATCAGTACACACTACACAAGAAGTAGGTTTTTGTTTCAAAACGGTTGGTGACCCGTGCTCCAGTAGATAGCTGGGTTTAAAATGCATACCTCTTCCCCTCAAGAAAAAACATGCGTAGGCTATTTTATGGAAACAGGAATTTCGGAGCTGGTCATTACCGCGCCACGATCCCACAACACACCGAAAGAGATATGCAGTTTCGGCCAACACGCAACTCCACGAGATGTGATACCAAAGAAATACCTTGGCCGAAACTTAGGGTATTCGTCCATTGTCAATAGCCGCGCTGGGTGGGCGTGACTAATAACCCCTGTCCTTCCAATCTTGGCCCACAATGCAAATGCCACCCGGCGCATCCACAAAGGAATAAAGCCATGACAATTTGTGTGTGCGTCTCACGAAAGATATTCTTTTAGTCTGCTACGTTTGGGCAAGTACAATATCTTTTGATTATACAACAGACTGGAGCAGGTCGCGAATTAACAACATACAATGAAGTAATTATAACCACATACCAGATGCTATAATTATGAATTACGTGCCCCAGCTCTACAGGTAAATCTGACACTCGAGGCAGAGAGAGGTTATAAATGAATAGTAATATAATGCAATTACCAATATTATTGACGAAATTCAGTTTTGAAAATTGACCAACGGTTGGACTGGGGGACGAATTGCTGTTTTGGTTCTGATTCTAGCTACAACCCTCGCTAACATGTCAGGGTATATAAGCGGGTGGGTATGGCGACAGGTCCAAATGCTGGGTAACGAACTGTGAAATAACGATTGACGCCCGTTTCAAGTAGTTATATGAGAATAAGATATAGTGAACGTACAAATTCTGCCTTCAACTTGAAACATAGGCTATACTGCGAGCTGCTGTCACGAGAAACGGCTAAGCACGGCTCGGTTATGATATATATCAGCAGCTGTTTCTTTGTAATGCTCCGTTGTGGAAACTGCAATGTTTTATTCGACGAGTACAAAATTCCGAATCTTCGTCAGGTGCACGTTCGTACGTAGGCCTGCTGCTCGCCAAGCAGCAACGGTAAACTGCGTTTAGCTAAGCACAACCAAACATCAATACATAAGTTACTATTTGAAACTATAGGCAGAGTGGTGATCAATATCCTGCTGCGAGGTAGGGGCTACTGTAGTGTATTGATAACCTGATATACACCACGGGGGTGTTCTTACAATCACACTACAATGTTAATGGCATGTCTGTTTACTATATGTGGATACTTCTATGCAATGACGAGCGGAGCTAATACTTCTGACGTAATAATGAGTAGTGGCGTTTGAAAACAGACGTTTGTGCTATCGCTAACGTTGTATATTATCTCATTCTTGTTCACGAATATTCAGTTTATGTCATAGTCCTTGTACAAACAAAAAGTAATCGTTCTTTCACAAAAAAATCGATTAGATATGGGAAGTAGTCGATTACGATTACGATTACTTCGGATTTTTTTCGAATGTAATCGATTGCGATTACGATTACTTCAAAATGCTGTAATCGTCGTAATCGATTACGATTACTAATCGCGATTACCCCATGTCTGGTTGCCACTAATATAGAAATAGAAGTAATGCCGTAAATTACTGCTGGTCGAGGGGGTACATACATGCCACAGTCAATCAGAGGTGGCTACATTCGACACTGCAAGATAAATATGACAATAAGGATTGATGACACTACGAAAATGAATGATCAACTTCCATTATCATCCCCAAACAACTGTCCAACTGTAAGTATAGTTTTGTCTAAAACAGTGGTTCCCACCATGGGTGATATAGCCCCCAGTGGGCGATTTTGAAAAACAAGGGGCGAAAATATTAGAACGTCCAGTTCTAATTAACACGGCCAAAAATGCATGTGAATACTGCTTATTCTGCATATAACTCGAAAGTTAACTAAAAAAATGTCAACTCAACGGAAAGTAGACGCGGAAACCGATTTTCCGAGCACCTCGGAAAAATGACCTTTGTTAGTCAATTCACCAGCGATCAGAGTTAGGGGAATAAAATTCCCGTATATATGTCCACTTTTTCAGATACATAAATATTGGGGGGGGCATAAATTTGTGTCGAGCTTGATAAGGATGCGATGAGTATAAAAAAGGTTGGGAACCACTGGTCTAAAACATCCTTAAGTAAAACTGGAAGTAGTTGGAAAATATAGCCCGTTGAGTAAGTCGTACAAGTAGGCTTTGAAGTCTACTTGAGTACTCTGTAGAAGCAGTTCTCTACTGATCATCTCACAATGTCTCATGATGTAGTCAAAATTGTGGAAATCCACACATTTCAGTAATGTTATCATTGGACTTGAAAAATTCCATGTTCATTCTGGTATACATTGGTACTTCAACTAATTTTCTCGTTTAACAGTAACTAGATCAACTACCGAAGGTATCACAGCGTCACCTGGCGCAGCAAAATCAACGAAAAGCCCTACCGAAAATCCATGCAAACCGGATCCGTGCCATGGTGGTGGACGATGCAACATAAATGCAGACGATGCGGACGGATTTGTGTGCTTCTGTAACATCGGCATCGCCGGGAAATATTGTGAAACACGTAAGCGACAGCGCATTCGCCTTTATGGTCCGAACTCTACTACTCCGAGATGGGATTGGTCGATTTGAATACGAGGTGCCACGACCGCTTTTTCCCATTTTACACATGGTATGTTAGTGGCGTAACTATAGTTCGACGACGATTCCACTTGATGGTTGGAAATTTCCTATAGCAATGTATCTCATAGTGGGTTCTCTAATTAGAAATATTTTTACAGTGATTATACTCGGGTATCTGGCATTATATTGACAGGTCATGAGTGCAGATTAGAAGAAATTCCGCAGCATGTTGAAATGTACCACATCTGGGGAGGAACAAAGTTTAAAACCTCCGAGTCGATTTTGGATGGGAGCGAGTTTCAACTTAGATGCGTGGCGGATGGCGAAACGATTGTTGGGGAGGAAAAAATTTCCTGTAATCAAAAGCAATGGAGCAGAACAACAAATATATTTTGCGGTATGCTCCAGTGTAAACGTGCGGAAAATTAATATAGACCAGGGACCTGTAACTCATGAATGACGAAAGGAAACCTTTCTAAATTCGTTGATCATAGCATCAAAATAGAGAATGTTTTATAATTTAGGGGGAA